>NC_135235.1:260031583-260650429 GCF_051348905.1 Ranitomeya variabilis | reverse complement strand
ACACAAAGGGTTAGTGTGGGCTCGGGGCAGGGCCGCATTGCAAGTGGCACATACAGTGAAAAACATTGTATGCTTCTTGTTACCCTTTTTTGTCTCCTTAGATTGAGACATAGTGCCTTGGGGACAGAGCGGGCAGTATGCGCAGGGAAGGGGTTAAGCTTTCTTGAAGCAGCTTACCCACGGTCCTTTCTGTGTCCCCAGAGAGAGATGGCGGTTCTGTTGCAGGAATTCTCCTTTGAGCGCTGCAGAAGCGTGGGCTCCGTACAGAGAGAGAGTGAGAATATGGCCCCCGAGATTTGGAGAGCGCTTCTCGTCCCAGACGAGAAGCGCCGGTGTAGGGGGCGGAGCTACGGCCGTGGGAGGAGATTTTTCCCCTGCGGCCTACTCCGGCTGAAGAAGCCGGGGACTAAATTTTTAGGGCCTGCCGACGAATGTGCGGCGGCGGCCGCGACGTAGCGCCGCCGAGCACCACCGACCCCCGGTCGGCGGTGCCTCTCCCTGGGGACCCGGACCGCAACGCTACCGCTAAGAAGGAGCAGGGGGGGTCCCCTGAAGGTACTTACAGCCCCTTGTCCCGGTTCTCACAGCGGACACCTCTGTGAAGATGTGCACTCAATCCATGCACCCAGGATGGGGATGGAGAGGCCCCTGATGCATCACGCTGCAGTGATGTGCACTCAATCCATGAGCAGAGGGGACTGCGGCACAATATCCCCTCCGGACTGCATTCTTCTTACATTGCTGTAAAGCAGGGTCCTGGAGGGGATTGGGGGAAAGCGGGACCGTATAGGAACCGTTGCCCTGGCGCAAACCTTTTGTGCGCCATACGTCGCAGGAGAGGGACGGGGAGGTATACTCGCCGTGCTCGCCTGTTGTTGGTTCGGGGGAGAGCGGACCTTATGAAAAAAAGGACCCGTCGCCCCCTTCACTCCGTTAAATAAAAAATTAAAAATTTACAGAAAATTCAAAATGAAAAATCAAAATAAATAAAGTTGGGGTCTGGAAAAAAGACCCAAGTGCCTCCTAAGACACTAAGCAAGAACTGGTTGAAATTGTATCCAGTGATGGGGTGTATACTGCAGAGGAGGAGTTAATCTTTCTGTCTACTTAGTGTCCTCCTAGTGGCAGCAAGCATACACCCCATGGTCCTGTGTCCCCCAATGAGGCGTAGGAGAAAAGTCCAATCAAAATATACAGGAAAGATATATATCTTGGTACCGTGTTAGCCAGTAGATAAGGACTGAGGACTCTCAATTCTAAATATTTTTCAATCAAAATATAAAAATCAACCCGATCGGTAAACACCGTAAACAGGAAAAAAATACAAAACCCGCCAAAATTACATTTTTTGGGGTCACTGCAATATCACAAAAACTGATGTAACAAGCAATCAAAACATCACATCTGTCCCAAAATGGCATCAATAAAAACATTGTCTCACCCCGCAAAAAATAAGCCTTCACACAGCTCCGTCAACCGAAAAATACAAACATTACGGGTCTTGGAAAATGGCGACACACGACAAAAGAGGGATTTTTGGTTCTTACCGTAAAATCTCTTTCTTGGAGCCTTCATTGGGGGACACAGGTAACCATGGGTGTATGCTGCTGCCACTAGGAGGCTGACACTATGCAAATAAAGAAGAAGTAACTCCTCCCCGGCAGTATGCACCCTCCGACAGGCACCAGGCAACTCAGTTGGTGCAAAAGCAGTAGTAGGAACAGGTAATATAAAACTCAACCTATGTACCAACCCACAACAACGGCCCGTGGGCCAAAACGGTACAACTTCAAGGGAGGGTGCTGTGTCCCCCAATGAAGGCTCCAAGAAAGAGATTTTACGGTAAGAACCAAAAATCCCTCTTTCTCGCTTCATTGGGGGACACAGGTAACCATGGGACGTCCAAAAGCAGTCCCTAGGGCGGGATATTCTGCCGAAAAAGAGGAGTTAGGTCGGCCGGTGAGAAACCGCCGCCTGCAGTATCTTCCTACCCAGGCTTGCATCTGCAGAAGCCTGAGTATGCACCTTGTAGAATTTTAAAAAGGTGTGGATGGATGACCACGTTGCGGCCTTGCAAACCTGCGAGGCCGAAGCTTGGTGACGAACTGCCCAGGAAGCTCCCACAGCTCGGGTAGAGTGAGCTCTCACCCCTGAAGGAGGCCGCTTGTCTTGGACACGGTATGCCTCCAGAACCGCCAAACGGATCCAACGAGCAATTGTGGACTTGGAGGCGGGGAGCCCCTTTCGACGACCTTCCGAGACGACGAACAGAGAATTGGCCTAACGAAAGGGAGCAGTTCTGGCAAGATAGATCCGGATAGCCCTGACCACATCCAACTTGTGAAGGGATTTCTCCAAGGGATGAACCGGGGAAGGGCATAAGGAAGGGAGGACAATGTCCTCATCGATGTGAAAAGCTGAGACTACGTTCGGTAAGAAGGAAGGAACCGGTCGAAGAACCACCTTGTCCTGGTGTAGGACTAGAAAGGGAGAGCGGCAGGCCAACGCTGCCAGTTCAGAGACTCTCCTAATTGAGGTGATGGCGACCAAGAAGGCCACTTTCCAAGATAGAAGCGAGAAGGAAATGTCCTGCATAGGTTCAAAAGGCGCCCACTGGAGGGCGTCTAAGACGAGGCTGAGATCCCAAGGCTCGACAGGAGGATGATACGTGGGAGCTATATGCGAGACCCCTGAATAAAGGTCCTCACCTGAGGAAGGGAGGCTATGTCTCTTTGAAAAAGGATGGACAGAGCGGAAATCTGACCCTTCTGGGTGCTAAGGGAAAGTCCCCAATCGAGACCCGCTTGAAGAAAACTGAGAAGGGATGGAAGGGAAAACGCATAGGAAACAGACCGTTGACCTCGCACCATCGGAAAAAGGCCTTCCAACATCTGTGGTAGATACGCGAGGAAGCCGGTTTCCTCGCCCTTATCATAGTCTGGATGACGCTGTGAGAAAAACCCGCATCCTTCAGGACCGCGGCCTCAACGGCCATACCATTAAATTCAGAGACCGAGAATTCGGGTGGAAGAGGGGCCCCTGCGAAAGAAGATCCGGTAAATCCGGTAGCCTCCATGGAACGTCCGATAGCATGTTCACCAGTTCGCGTACCAAGCCCTGCGAGGCCAATCTGGAGCTACCAAGAGCACGGGGACCCCTTCCGACTTGATCTTTTTGACGATTCTCGGGATCAAGGGGAGGGATGGGAACAGATAGGGCATCTGAAACTGGGCCCAAGAGATCACGAGAGTGTCGCATCCGACGGCCATCGGATCTCGAGATCTGGAAACGTACTGGGGAACCTTGTGGTTCGCCCGAGAGGCCATTATGTCGACGTCTGGGATGCCCCACCGCTGACAAATCTGGCTGAAGATTGAGGGAAGGAGAGACCACTCGCCCGACACGATGCCTTGGCGACTTAGAAAGTCGGCTTCCCAATTGTCCATCCCTGGGATGTGGACTGCTGAGAGAAAGGGAACGTGGCTCTCCAACCAACGCAGAATCTTTGCCACTTCCGTCATGACTTGACTGCTGCGAGTCCCTCCCTGATGGTTTATGTAGGCCACGGCTGTGGCGTTGTCCGACTGAACGAGGAACGGCTTTCCCGAGAGGAGGGACTGCCAGCGGACGAGGGCTAGGAAGATGGCTCGGAGTTCCAAGAGGTTGATAGGAAGATGTGCCTCTTGAACAGTCCAGCGGCCCTGGGCCGTGAGGTGGAGAAAGACCGCTCCCCAAACCTGGAGACTGGCGTCGGTGGTGATAACCTGCCAGCGGGGAGGGAGAAATTACCTCCCACGCAGAATGGAGGTGGACAGCGTCCACCAAGAGAGGGACTGTTTCACCTTGGAAGAAAGGCGAAACGGACGGTCCAGGGAAAGCGGATTCTTGTCCCAGGCGGCTAGAAGGGCCAGCTGGAGGGGACGAGAGTGGGACTGAGCATAGGGAACCGCTTCCATTGAAGCGATTATTTTCCCCAGAACCCTCATGGCGAGGCGGAGGGACAGCGGGTTCGGACACTTTAGCGCTCTGACACCCCGACGAAGAGAAAAGAACTTCTCCTTGGGGAGGAAGACCTGAGCCTGAGAGGTGTCGAATTCCATGCCCAGGAATTCCAAGCGTCAGGTCGGGATCAAGGATGACTTCTGGTAGTTGATAATCCAACCGAGGCGAATGAGAATGTCCAGAGTAAGCTGGAGTCTCTGGCTGCAATCCCGACGGGACGAACACTTGATCAAGAGGTCGTCGAGGTAAGGGATTACCAGAATCCCCTTTGAACGTAGAATGGCCATGACGGCTGCCATGACCTTCGTAAAGACCCTGGGAGCAGAGGCCAGCCCGAAGGGAAGAGCCGTGAACTGGTAATGATGTTCTTGGATCGCGAACCGGAGAAACCTCTGATGCTGTACGCAAATCGGAATGTGGAGGTAAACATCCCGAATGTCCACGGAACACAGGAACTCTCCTGGTTCCATGGACGCGACCACCGAGCATAGTGATTCCATCCTGAAGTGTCGAATCCTGAGATGGCGGTTCAACCACTTGAGATCCAAAATTGGATGGAGAGAGCCTTCCTCCTTTGGGACCACGAACAGGTTCGAGTAAAAACCTGAAAACCGCTCGGAATAAGGAACCGGAACTACGACTCCTGAGGCGAGGAGTGAATCGACAGCGCGCAGAAGCCCTGGGAGATGTAAGGACTGTTTGGGAGGACGAGAGAGCAGGAAACGTCTTCCTGGGGGCGAAGAAAATTCTATCTTGTAGCCTTAAGTGACGATCTCCCTGACCCTGGCGTCATCGACTACAGATAGCAAAACTTCCGAAAACAGAAGAAGTCGGCCTCCCACCCTGGAAGGATTTCCAGGTGGGGGCGACCCGTCATTTATTAGCAAATCTGTGGCCCCGAGATCCAGATGGTTTTGAGGGGTGGCTCTTAGCTCTCTAGTGCGGGGGAGGCCTTAAAGAGGGCTTCCTCCGGTCTCCTTGTGAGGAAGAGCGGTCCTGATTGGGGTTTCCTACGGAGGTGAAAGACCGAAAGGGACGAAAGGACTGGGGGCCCCTTCTATTGAAAGAACGTTTAGGCTTGGACTGGGTTAAGGAGGTACTCTTACCACCCGTAGCGTCCGAGATCATTTGATCCAGCTGTGTGCCGAAGAGTCTAGAGCCCTGGAAGGGCAGACCAGTGTGGGATTTTTTGGAAGCAGGATCTGCGTTCCACGCTTTAAGCCAAAGTACTTGGCGAATGGCCACAATGTTACTGTTAGCCCTAGCCGAGCAGGCTGCGGCATCAAGGGAGGCATTCATGAGATATTTTCCCACCAGAGAAATCTGGTCCGCTAAATCAGACAGTTCCTCAGCAGGAGCTGAGGCCAAAATGCCTCTGCGCAGGATTTTGGCCCAGGCTGACACAGCTTTCGCTACCCATGAAGAGGCGAAACTAGGACAAAGAGAGGCTCCAGAAGCCTCAAACGCCGATTTGGCTAAGGCCTCGATCTGTCTGTCCGTGGGATCTTTAAGAGGAGCCGCGTCCGGAATAGACAAAACTGTCTGAGAAGATAGTCTGGACACCGGGGGGTCGGCCTTAGGAGACTCGGACCATTTGCTGACAAGGTCGGAGTGGAAAGGGTATAAGACATCTAGCCGTTTCCTGCCAGGGAAACGCTTACCAGGGTTTTCCCAGTGTGAAGAGGTAGTGTTGTCAAACTCCTTGTGATTAGGAAAAACCCTAGAGGGACGTTTAATCAGTTTAAACCAGTTTAAAAGCAACGGAGACGTCCTGAGAGCTTGTCTCGTCCTCCTTAAGATCAAGCGTCTGAATGATAGCCGAAATAAGGCTATCGACCATATCCTGAGCTCCGGAAGTCTGATCTGCATCCAAGTCAGATTCCGACTGAGAGGTTACTGTCATGCTCGCGCCCAGACTGGTTGGCGCGGGCGTGCGGGGGAGTGGCCCCACTGGACCACAGACCAAACCTCCCTGGAAGGGGCGTAACTAAGTAGCTTCCTAGGTGTTCGCTGGAGCCTCTGATGGTGAGGTCAGACTTGTGCAATAGGAAGCTACCAGGTACCACTCCAGGGTGGAGTCTGGTTGTGGCTGCTGATCCCACCGGGGAACGGAACATAGACAAGCAAGCGGGCACGGCTGGCACATAGGCAGGCAGACGGGTACAACAGGAACACTGTCAGGCAGGCGGGCACGGCTGGCTCTCTGGAAAGGCAGGCGGGCACGGCTGGCTCTCTGGCAGGACTGGTGGACAAGACTGGTACACTGGAAGAACCGGTAGGGACCGGTCTGCAGGCAGGTATGTAGAACGGGTAAGAACCTGTTCAGACACGAGGACCTAGGAATAAGTAGATAAAGACCGCAAGAGCGGATGCAGAGCGAAAGCACAGGAGCTAGAGCCAAGAACAGAAATGCAGGAGGCGGAGCCAAGAGCAGGAGGCGGAGCCAAGTGCAAAACCGCAGGAGGCGGAGCCAAGAGCTGGAGGCAGAGCCAAGTGCAGACAGGCAGGAGGCGGAGCCAAGTGCAGGAGAAGTAGAACCGCAAGGAGCGGAGCCAGGTAGAACCGCAAGGAGCGGAGCCAGGTAGAACCGCAAGGAGCGGAGCCAGGTAGAACCGCAAGGAGCGGAGCCAGGTAGAACCGCAAGGAGCGGAGCCAGGTAGAACCGCAAGGAGCGGAGCCAGGTAGAACCGCAAGGAGCGGAGCCAGGTAGAACCGCAAGGAGCGGAGCCAGGTAGAACCGCAAGGAGCGGAGCCAGGTAGAACCGCAAGGAGCGGAGCCAGGTAGAACCGCAAGGAGCGGAGCCAGGTAGAACCGCAAGGAGCGGAGCCAGGTAGAACCGCAAGGAGCGGAGCCAGGTAGAACCGCAAGGAGCGGAGAGGAGCTGGGGGAGGGGTCTCTGCAGCAAAGCTGAGCAGAGCCACAAAGAATGTGGAGAGAAGCTGCAGCAAGGGATAACTGCAACAGTAGAAGATAAGCTGAGTAGAAAGGAGCAGAAACGCAGAAGTGAGGAGCAGAGGTAAAGTCACAAAGGTTCAGAGCAGGCAGAGCTGCAAGAGTGCGGAGTGTAAGCAGACTGAGAATACAAGGAAAAACAACAGGGAAGGAAGCCAAAGACTAGGAGACCGAGGTAAGACTAAGTACAGACAAGGCAATGGAACAAGACACAAGGACAAAGACACTGGGACCAGGATATTCTGCCTCCTGGTGGGCGGACAACAAGACCAAGGAAATAACACAGAGAATCCTCCAGAGAGGGAGTAACTCAGAGCAAGGCCAGGCAAACTCAGAAGCAAGACACTAACTGAGCTAACACATTGCACAGGCCCAGACCACTGGGAGGAGCTGAACTAAATACTGGAGGCCTCCTGGCAATTGGTCAGGAACAGATTGGACAGATGCACCTGATTGCTATAAGAACCAGAGAGTTCAGGCGCCGCCCCTCTATACACAGAACCATGAAGCATGCAGAGAGCAGAGACACAGAACATGGAGCTGGCAAGAAACAGAAACCACCTCATGGCCTGGAGCAGTGGGTAAGATAGTGTGAGAAATGCGAGGCCATGCCGTGATGCCAGCAGAGTTGTTACAGTTACGTCAGACCCGAAGTCCGCCTGCGAGGAGGGGGAACGGGTAGTAAGGGGTATCCCGGTGTGGTCCGGGAAACTGGAAGCGGATCTAGATAGAGTCCTTTTTCTGTCTCTTGTCAAGTCTGCCTCTGTGAGGGTCTTGGACAGGTGCGAGCGAATCGCCGTGCGAGGTGTTCGTAGCACTGGTGGCATTAGATAGAAACGGGATACATTCAAGTGCCTGGACCAGGGACTGAGACACCTTAGTCAGGTCTGACACTGATTGAGACATTGCAACAGCCCACTCTGGGGGAGGGGGGGGTGCACTCATCCCGAGACCTAGGAGCTTCCTGAGGGACGGACATGATGGAAGGAACGCAGGACGGGCAGAAAGGAGAGGGCTGACCTGAGGCCCACTTTTTCTTACAGTGAGCGCAGGCGTAGTGGACGACCGTTGGAGTGGGGTCGGACATAGGTAGAGGTATTACCTTGTGCAGGTGCAGAGAAGTATTGCTGGGAAGGGTAGAGCCCGATAGAGCAGTAGTGCCCAGCCTACCGATACAACAGAGACAGCGGCAGCCGCAGGCGTCTGTGTCCCCCAGAGATCCACGTGTCCCATGCGATGTGCAGGAGACGCTGAAGGAAGAGGAAGTCGCCTGTAGAGCGCGGGAACCACGCGACGGAGGTGGGCGTGCATATGCGCCGAAGGGGGGGGGGAAAGAAGAACGCCCCCGAGAGCGCTGGATTCCATGAGAAGCGTTGCCGTGGGGATGCAGGGCGGAACAAGGCCGCAAGGGTGCGTGGTCAGCCGGGCGCCAAAAAAGCCGGCTGAAGAGGAAGAGAAAAAAATGGCGGGCGCGCGCGCCGGTTTGAATATAAAGGCGCCCGCTGTGCGGCGACGACTGACATCAAGAAGGTAGAGGCCCCGAAGAGATCGCTGAGGGGGGGAACAAGACTCACAAAGGGGCTAGTCAAGGGGACGCTCCGGACATATCCCCTGAGTCCCTTAGAATGAATACATTGTTTTAACCCTGTTTCACTCCCGGGGAGGGGGCAGGCTGCGCGCTCACACTGGTCCTTAAATGTTGATTGGAGATTCCCTACCTGAGGCTGAGGAACGCATCAGGAGCCCTTGTCCGAGGAGAGGGTCCTGGGATGAAGTCCTCCTTTCCGCGCCACGAACATCGGCGCAGAAGACGGCGTCGACCCCTAAACAGGGGGAGAGGGTCACTGGGAGTGACCGCCGTCTTCCTCTCAGCCCACTCCGAGGAGAGGGATGAGGAGGGGGAAACGGGCCAGGACTGGCCATCAAGAAAGTCACCCTGAACACCCGAAGGGGTGACAGGGGACGAAGTCCTGCCCAGCGGGTCCGAGAGGGTGCGATGTGGGTGATACCACACTGCTCTCTCGGTCGCTCAAAGTGGGGAAAACAGGGTGAGAAAACTGCACCCTGTTACCCTGAAGAAAGTATCTGAAAAAGAAAGGGGAAATGATTAATAACAAACAACAAATCCCTGTAAAAGAAATACAGATCTGGGGTTAGATCCAGGTCCGCCTCCTACAGACACTAAGCAAAAACTGAGTTGCCTGGTGCCTGTCGGAGGGTATATACTGCTGGGGAGGAGCTACTTCTTTATTTGCATAGTGTCAGCCTCCTAGCGACAGCAGCATACACCCATGGTTACCTGTGTCCCCCAATGAAGCGCGAAAGAAAATGCTCTGATTTATCTTCACCGCTAATTGAATGAACTGGACACGTTTAGATCGTTGTCATCGCTCGGATCAGGAGAATCGCACCGTGCGGTCATTCTTACCACAAAATATACGCTGTAAAAACTATTCCAATAAAACAATGTCAGAATTGTGGGGGGGTTTTCACAATTTCTGCGCACTTAGAATTTTTTCCCGTTTTTCAGTACACTATGCGGTAAAATAAATGGTGTCAATCAAAAGTACAAAAAATACAGCCCTCATATGTATATGTGGTCAGAAAAGTAAAACTTATGGCTCTGGGAAGGAAAAAAAAAACAAAATGCAAAAATGGAAATTGTCCTAGGTGCCGGTGTTCTCGGCAGCATGTTTATGCAGGATGATGTGCTGCCGAGAACAGTGATCTTTAAGTATTATTTCACCAGATGATCAAGCGGTTTTCTCGCTCTTCGCTCGGTCACATTAACTGGCCACTGCAAATGTGACTAAAGGTACCGTCACACTAAGCGACGCTGCAGCGATATAGACAACGATGCAGATCGCTGCAGCATCGCTGTTTCGTCGTTGTGTGGTCGCTGGAGAGCTGTCACACAGACCGCTCTCCAGCGACCAACTATGCCGAAGTCCCCGGGTAACCAGCGTAAACATCGGGTTACTAAGCGCAGGGCCGCGCTTAGTAACCCGATATTTACCCTGGTTACCAGTGTAAATGTAAAAAAAAAAAAAAAACACTACATACTTACATTCCGGTGTCTGTCGCGTCCCCCGGCGTCCGCTTCCCTGCACTGTGTATGCGCCGGCCCTAAAGCAGAGCGGTGACGTCACCGCTGTGCTCTGCTTTACGGCCGGCCGGCGCTGACACAGTGCAGGGAAGCGGACGCCGGGGGACGCGACAGACATCAGAAGGTGAGTATGTAGTGGTTTTTTTTTTTTACTTTTACAATGGTAACCAGGGTAAATATCGGGTTACTAAGCGCGGCCCTGCGCTTAGTAACCCGATGTTTACACTGGTTACCAGTGAAGACATCGCTGGATCGGTGTCACACACACCGATCCAGCGACGAAATAAGGTGCTGGCCTTCTAGCTCCGACCAACGATATCACAGCAGGATCCTGATCGCTGCTGCGTGTCAAACACAACGATATCGCTATCCAGGACGCTGCAACGTCACGGATCGCTATCGTTATCGTTGTTAAGTTGTTCAGTGTGAAGGTACCTTTAGGAAACATTCAGGACAGGAGGAGAAGCTGTAGAGATGGTCCTGGGGGGTGAACACTGCAGTGAAGGTGCCTGACTCCGGCCTTGTATGTATGACCCTTGGAGTCAATAAGCCCCAGATGTCTCCTGTCCTGGACCCTGAGGGGGAGGGCTGTGTACACAGCATTGTTCTACTCTGCAGGGGGCGTCACTGTGCAATCAGCCCTGCAGATGGGCAGGAGACTGCAGACTTTGTCTATTTATAATGCCCAAATATAAATAGACTAGATGGTGGCCCGATTCTAACGCATCGGGTATTCTAGAATATGCATATCCACGTAGTATATTGCACAGCCCACGTAGTATATTGCCCAGCCACGCAGTACATTGCCCAGCCACGCAGTACATTGCCCAGCCACGCAGTACATTGCCCAGCCACGCAGTACATTGCCCAGCCACGCAGTACATTGCCCAGCCACGCAGTACATTGCCCAGCCACGCAGTACATTGCCCAGCCACGCAGTACATTGCCCAGCCACGCAGTACATTGCCCAGCCACGCAGTACATTGCCCAGCCACGCAGTACATTGCCCAGCCACGCAGTACATTGCCCAGCCACGCAGTACATTGCCCAGCCACGCAGTACATTGCCCAGCCACGCAGTACATTGCCCAGCCACGCAGTACATTGCCCAGCCACGCAGTACATTGCCCAGCCACGCAGTACATTGCCCAGCCACGCAGTACATTGCCCAGCCACGCAGTACATTGCCCAGCCACGCAGTACATTGCCCAGCCACGCAGTACATTGCCCAGCCACGCAGTACATTGCCCAGCCACGCAGTACATTGCCCAGCCACGCAGTACATTGCCCAGCCACGCAGTACATTGCCCAGCCACGCAGTACATTGCCCAGCCACGCAGTACATTGCCCAGCCACGCAGTACATTGCCCAGCCACGCAGTACATTGCCCAGCCACGCAGTACATTGCCCAGCCACGCAGTACATTGCCCAGCCACGCAGTACATTGCCCAGCCACGCAGTACATTGCCCAGCCACGTAGTACATTGCCCAGCCACGTAGTATTTTGCCCAGCCACTATGCTAAGTACACACTACCACTTCAATAAAGTGTAGAAAAGACGATACAGGCAAATGTTAAAAAAATAATAAATTTTATTAAATGTAATTTTAAAGTTTAAAATTCAAAATGTTTTAACATTTGCCTGTATCGTCTTTTCTACACTTTATTGAAGTGGTAGTGTGTACTTAGCATTGTATCTTGACGTTTTTTGCAAGGAATTTTTTTCAAGACTGTGTTTAACTATTGGCCAGCCACGTAGTATATTGGCCAGCCACGTAGTATATTGGCCAGCCACGTAGTATATTGGCCAGCCACGTAGTATATTGGCCAGCCACGTAGTATATTGGCCAGCCACGTAGTATATTGGCCAGCCACGTAGTATATTGGCCAGCCACGTAGTATATTGGCCAGCCACGTAGTATATTGGCCAGCCACGTAGTATATTGGCCAGCCACGTAGTATATTGGCCAGCTGCATAGGCCGCATCAATAGTAAAAAGTTGGGTCACACAGGGTTAACAGCTGCGTTAATGGAGTGCGTTACACCGCGGTCCATTAATGCTGGCATTAACCCTGTGTGAGCGCTGACTGGAGGGGACACTGACTGCGGGGAGGAAGGGGCAGCCATTTTTCCGCCGGACTGTGCCCATTGCTGATTGGTCGTGGCTGTTTTGCCACGACCAATCAGCGACTTGGATTTCCATGACAGACAAAGGCCGCGACCAATGAATATCCGTGACAGACAGACAGAAGGACATACGGAAGTGACCCTTAGACAATTATATAGTAGATGTGTGGTGTCACCTGATAGATTTCTGTTACTTTGGGTCCCACTGAAGACCCCCAATGTCGGCCACACAATGGGTCTCACAAATTGGTCATTGCTGCGAATCATTCACGAGATCAATGATCAAACTGGAACTGGTTAGCACTGCAGCCTGGCAGCGCTGGGGTCCTGGGTTCAAATCCCACCAAGGACAACATCTGCAAGGAGTTTGTATGTTCTCTCTGTGATTGCGTGGGTTTCCTCCCACACTCCAAAGACATAGTGATAGGGAATCTAGATTGTGAGCCCCATCGGGGACAGCGATGATAATGTGTGCAAACTGTAAAGCGCTGCGGAATATGTTAGCGATATATAAATAAAAGATTATTATTATCCACAGTGACCTCCCTAATATACCAGGATCTGGTCTGCAATCGCATTTGCTGCAGAGATCACTGTACAGGAGTCCGGTCACCACACACACCACCAGATCCAAACAGCACCGATCCCCCAGAATCACAGACCCCCAAGCTTATAAATAACATCAATGGTTGAAAATATTCCTCACCCTTCTGTAAAATATAGGGTCAGAGTCTGTCTATGTACGGTGTATTTATAGGGTGCGTGTATATGTATATATTATTTATAGGGTCAGTGTATGTATTATGTATATACATATATGGGGTCGGTGTGTGTATAGCTATGTATGGTATATATAGGGTGTGTATATGTATATTTTATATATAGGGTCAGTATGTACATAGCCATGGGTGGTGTCTATATAGGGAGTGTATATATGTATTATGTATATACATATATAGGGTGAGTATGTATACAGCTATGTACGGTATATATATATATATATATATATATATATATATATATATATATATATATATATTGCATATAGGGTGTGTGTGCATGTTTGTATTATGTATATACATATATAGGGTCAGTATGTATACAGCTACATACGGTATATATATTGTATATAGGGGGGGGGTGTATGTTTGTATTATGCATATACATATATAGGGTCAGTATGTATACAGCTATGTACGGTATATATATATATAATATATATATATATATTGTATATAGGGTGTGTGTGCATGTTTGTATTATGTATATACATATATAGGGTCAGTATGTATACAGCTATGTACGGTATATATATTGTATATAGGGTGTGTGTGCATGTATGTATTATGTATATACATATATGGGGTCAGTTCGGGACCTCTCCCCTCCCCCACCCCTCCTGCACGCAGCCGCCATTACCCAGATGACTGACTGACAGGCAGATGTGAGGGGTGAGGAGCCACACACAGAGCACGGAGCCACTTACCGCGACCACTGCACCCGCCGGAGCCTCCCGGTCACCTCACCGCCATTCCGCTGACCGTCCGAACCCTGCTCCGCCCGACTACCCCTAATGGGAACTTCCGGCAATCGATAATGATCCGAGCAGAAACATCCGCCCGAGGAAAAAACGTTCCGGTGAATCTTAGTTCCTGAGATACGTGTCCTCTGTGGGGTATGTACAGAGTAAGGCTACGTTCACACGATCCTTTTTTTCATCCTTTTTTTTTCATCCTTTTTTTTTCAGGTCCTGTTTTGAAAAACCGCAGCTAAATTCAGCGCTGATTTTAGCTGCGGTTTTTGATCCTTTTTCTTCTGCGGATTCCACTGCGGGTTTCCAAATGCAGTTTCCTATTGGTGCTGCTGGAAACCCGCAGCGGAATCTGCAGAAAGAATTGACATGGTACTTCTTTTTTCTGCAGGCAAAACCGCTGCGGATTTGCCTGTGGAAAAAAGGATCGTCGGCACAGCGGGTCCTTTTTTCCATTGGGTTACATTGTACTGTAACCTACATGGAAAACTGCTGCGGATCCGCAGTGCAATTCCGCTGCGGATCCGCAGCAAAAACCGCACCGTGTGAACATAGCCTAAGTGAGAATACTGTGTGCAATCAACTGCTCCTTCCCCCCACAGGTGCCCCGATCATACTTGTGTCCCCACAGGCGCCCCGATCATACGTGCGTCCCCACAGGTGCCCCGATCATACGTGTGTCCCCACAGGTGCCCCGATCATACGTGTGTCCCCACAGGTGCCCCGATCATACGTGTGTCCCCACAGGTGCCCCGGTCATACGTGTGTCCCCACAGGTGCTCCGGTCATACGTGTGTCCCCACAGGTGCCCCGGTCATACGTGTGTCCCCACAGGTGCCCCGGTCATACGTGCGTCCCCACAGGCGCCATGGTCATACGTGCGTCCCCACAGGTGCCCCGGTCATACGTGTGTCCCCACAGGTGCCCCGGTCATACGTGCGTCCCCACAGGTGCCCCGGTCATACGTGCGTCCCCACAGGCGCCCCGGTCATACGTGTGTCCCCACAGGTGCCCCGATCATACGTGCGTCCCCACAGGTGCCCCGGTCATACGTGTGTCCCCACAGGTGCCCCGGTCATACGTGCGTCCCCACAGGTGCCCCGATCATACGTGTGTCCCCACAGGTGCCCCGGTCATACGTGTGTCCCCACAGGTGCTCCGGTCACACTTGCGTCCCCACAGGTGCCCCGGTCATACGTGTGTCCCCACAGGTGCCCCCATCACACGTGCGTCCCCACAGGTGCTCCGGTCACACATGCGTCCCCACAGGCGCCATGGTCATACGTGCGTCCCCACAGGTGCCCCGGTCATACGTGCGTCCCCACAGGCGCCCCGGTCATACGTGTGTCCCCACAGGTGCCCCGATCATACGTGCGTCCCCACAGGTGCTCCGGTCACACTTGCGTCCCCACAGGTGCCCCGGTCATACTTGTGTCCCCACAGGTGCCCCGATCATACGTGCGTCCCCACAGGTGCTCCGGTCATACGTGTGTCCCCACAGGTGCCCCCATCACACGTGCGTCCCCACAGGTGCTCCGGTCACACATGCGTCCCCACAGGCGCCATGGTCATATGTGCGTCCCCACAGGCGCCCCGATCATACGTGCGTCCCCACAGGCGCCCCGATCATACGTGCGTCCCCACAGGTGCCCCGGTCATATGTGCGTCCCCACAGGTGCCCCGGTCATACGTGCGTCCCCACAGGTGCCCCGATCATACGTGCGTCCCCACAGGTGCCCCGGTCATACGTGTGTCCCCACAGGTGCCCCGGTCATACGTGTGTCCCCACAGGTGCCCCGGTCACACGTGCGTCCCCACAGGTGCTCCGGTCACACATGCGTCCCCACAGGCGCCATGGTCATACGTGCGTCCCCACAGGTGCCCCGGTCATACGTGCGTCCCCACAGGTGCCCCGGTCATACGTGCGTCCCCACAGGCGCCCCGGTCATACGTGCGTCCCCACAGGCGCCCCGGTCATACGTGCGTCCCCACAGGCGCCCCGGTCATACGTGCGTCCCCACAGGCGCCCCGATCATACGTGCGTCCCCACAGGCGCCCCGATCATACGTGCGTCCCCACAGGCGCCCCGGTCATACGTGCGTCCCCACAGGTGCCCCGGTCATACGTGTGTCCCCACAGGTGCCCCGGTCATACGTGCGTCCCCACAGGCGCCCCGGTCATACGTGCGTCCCCACAGGCGCCCCGGTCATTTGTGCGTCCCCACAGGCGCCCCGGTCATACGTGCGTCCCCACAGGCGCCCCGATCATACGTGCGTCCCCACAGGTGCCCCGGTCATACGTGCGTCCCCACAGGTGCCCCGGTCATACGTGTGTCCCCACAGGTGCCCCTGACATACGTGTGTCCCCACAGGTGCCCCGGTCATACGTGCGTCCCCACCGGTGCCCGGTCACACATGCGCCCCAACAAGTTTCCTGGTCATGCGTGCGCCTCCCACAGGTGCCTCAGTGTTCTCCGCTCCACCACTGTCTTCAGCGGTGCCCTGAGAGCCGTCGGTGACAGGGTGGGGGGCACCTTGGGATATCGGCCTGTGTGAAGGATTGCACTGTGGGGCAGAGACCACCTTGCCTGTATGGAGTGGGCTCAGGAGCTGTTACACCGCTGGTGCCCGTTTGTGGCCTCTGCAATTGGAGCTTTACCTCTAAGATGCCACTTTTATATGTGACATCTGCGTTTAGTCTTCTCCCCGTCTTCATAGATGGATATTGTCGGATACAACCTGTAAATATGAGCAGTTTTGCAATTTGCTCTTTGCTAAAATTTTCAGCCGCTCTTTTGACATTAAGACTTTTGTTTACAGCTCGTTGTCTTGGAGACCGACCGCCGCTGCTAGACAGCAGAACATGGGCGGTGCTTGTAGCCTCTTATCTATTGAGCTTATAAGGGCTGCTCTGAAGCTGCCAGGATGTCTGGAGCACTGTTACCTTCTAATCCCGGCCAGCTTTGGCGCGGTGCATATAAGCCAGACAGAAGCGGCAGTCGGTCTCCACGGCAACAAACTGTAAACTATAAGAAAAGTCTTAATATCTCAATAACGGCTGAAAATTTTAACAAGCAGCAAATTGCAAAACTGCAAATTTTTAGAAGAACGGTCCAACAATGTCCTTCTAAGAAGAGGGGATTAACCCTTTGAAGGCCTGGAAATAAGGGAGGCGTCTCCGCCATATGATTACGGAATCCCCTCATGTCTCAGGTTCCCCTAAGGGCGACCAAAAAACAAAAATATAAAAAATATATATTTGTTCCCATCTCCTGTTTTTTTCCCCCCAGAACATAAAATGTAAAAAATAAGAAATGACAATATCAGTTTTTGCGGCGTGACCATCCAGACTCATAAAGTATCAGAATATTGATCCCGAGAAGGGAACGGAGCCGCGAAAAAGGCAAAAGGAGACACGAAAAAGGCAAAAGGAGACGCGAAAAAGGCAAAAGGAGCCTCGGAATCGCTGCTCATGTCACATCCCCCCTATAAAAAAAAGTCGGGAAAATAATGACAATAAACATACAGCCCTGATACGGCGCCACCGACAGGAAAACGGGCGCAACCGCTGCGGAAAAGGAAAAGGTGACGCGAGAAGAGGAAAAAGTGACATGGGGGCCCAATTACGCAGATATGGGGGAGTCGTACTCCAGAAATATTAGGGGGTGAGGTAAGGGGCGCAGATTTAGTGCTCGTTCCTGCATGTCGTCCCCTCCGGCCTTCTTTTGGGGTAAACGCTGACGCGATCCGTGCCACCGTCTGTTTTTGGGCAACCTCCATCCGTCTGACAGAGATAGGATATTAGTCAGTGAATCCACACTACAACTCTGCGCCTGTTATGTGACTCCGCACTCTGGGATTTGTGGTTCTTCAGCAGTTACGTTAAATAGTGCCTGCGGAGGAATACGAAGAGGACGCGAACGTCGTGACTGTAGTGCGTGGCGGAGGAGGCGGAGAGCGGCCACAAGAAGCCGGACAGGATTAAGCGTTGCACATCAAGATGGCGGCGCTCAGCGGAGCTTGTTCCGGGCGGCCGTGCGGCTGCCGCTGGCGGGGACCGGACACGGAGCAGTGAGGAGGGGACACCGGCTTCTCAGGTATCAGCGCTGTGCCACATGGGCTGGAGCCGCTGACAACTACAAGTCCCAGCCCTGCTGGCTTATGAAAGGTCGCTTATGGAGGAACTACTACTCCCAGCCAGTTTTAGTGACAGGACATCCTGGGAGTTGTCTTTCTCCAGCCTTCTCAGCTTTTTCCTATCCTGCCCTTTATATAAAGTCCAGGAGCCTCACTGCTACTGGCGGCTGACTGGACACGCTGGGACTTGTAGTTCAGTAACTTCTGGTGTCTGAAATTGTAAACTGTTCTGTCTTCTCTCTGCTTGCTGTCAGTGAATAGCACCTTTATTTTTTTTTTGTTTTTTTGCTACAGAATTGCACCAGAAATAACTCTAACACAGAACTGCTGACACAATACTTTAATATTTTCGGTTATTTGCATTTTCTGACGAGAACAAAATGCAGCAAACACTCGTAATTTTTATTTTTTACAAAAATCACACAGGTCCCGACTCTCCACTTCTGTTTCTCCACTTCTTGGGGGTAATTCAACTTTTTTGGGTTTTTTTCTACAGCTTTTGCTTATGTTTTTCACCATCTTAAGTTTTTCCTTCCCCCCCCCCCCATTTTTTTTTCTTGATGACTTTATTCATCCTGATTATTCCAGTCACATTCATGATACAGGAAAGAAATATATCTTGGTACCGTGTTAGCCAGTAGATAGAAAAATATTTAGAATTTAGAGTCCTCAGTGGTTGATACCTTTTAATGGCTAACTGAAAAGATGGTAACAAATTGCAAGCTTTCGAGACTACATACGTCTCTTCATCAGGCAAAGACTAAAACAAATTCTGAAGAATCACATATTTATGCACAACATAGTATAGAAAAAAAAAAAGGGAGAGGGGAAAAAAACCATGGATAAGCCAGGTGACATGAAGCAGAATTACCATGGGTGATAAACAGTTACGTCCATAAATATTGGGCCAATTCTTAGATAAGGATTGTTTTATTGTCCTGTGATTAGAGTCTCGTTCTGTTGTGATGACCCCACATGGTCTGAGGGGCAAGTTCATTAGTTGATGTAAAAAGACATAAATCCGTGTGACACATTCATTCCTGCATTTAGAGTGTCAAAGGTCGTCATCAGTTTATATTCCCAGACTCTCCTGTCTCTCTGAGTTTTGAAGTTACTTTTCAATACAAGTAATTTCATGTCCATAATGCTATGATTTGGGAGACAGAAATGTATTGCCACATGTATATCCATTCTTTTTTCTCTTATTTTATGGCGATGAGAGTTCATCCTTGTTCTCAGTTTCTGCCCTGTCTCCCCCACATACAGACCCCCAGTTGGACATTTAGTACAAATGATTAGGTACACCACATTAGAAGTGATGCAGCTGAAAGTACCTGGTATCTTGTAGTCCTGATGTGAGTTGGGGATCTTTATCTTGTCCGTGGTCATTATAAATGGACAGGTTTTACATTTTTTCTGATTGCAGGGAAAGGTTCCTGCAGCTGTTGGAGAGGACAGGGAGCTTCTGACAATGATGCTTCTTAGATTGGGGGGCTGCCTAAAACACAGTAGTGGGGGGTCTGGAAAAATGGATTGTAAGCGGGCATCTTTTTGCAGTAAAGGTTGTAATTTCCGTGCAGCTCCCCTTAGCGCCTCCAGATTTGGATTGTAGGTGACCACTAGAGGTACCCGGTTATTTTCTTCTTTAGCTTTGTAATGTAGCAGGTGATTCCTTGATATTCTGGTGGCTCTTGTAATCTGATTTTCAATTGTTCTTGGATGGTAGCCCTGATTCAAAAAGGTCTTTCTGAGGAGACCCAGGTGTTCATCTCTATCCATTGGGTTGGAACATATACGATTGTATCTGATGGCTTGGCTGTAGACAATGGAGTTTTTTATGTGTTTTGGATGGAAACTGTCCCATTTAAGGTATGTTGGACGGTCGATTGGCTTCTGATACAGGGATGTCTCTATTTTATTGTTCTGCAGCTTAATGATGGTGTCCAAAAAGTTAATTTCAGTGCAGGAGTAGTTGAGTGTCAAGTTGATGGTAGGATGAAATTGATTAAACTGTTCATGGAACGACTTTAGCTGTGGTTCAGACTCCGTCCAGATGATTAAAATGTCATCAATGTAGCGGTAGTACGCCAGAAGCCTGATGGGACATGAGGACAAAAAGTCGCTTTCAAGCTTGGCCATGAACAGATTTGCATACTGTGGGGCCATTTTACTTCCCATTGCTGTGCTGATGACGACCTTTGACACTCTAAATGCAGGAATGAATGTGTCACACGGATTTATGTCTTTTTACATCAACTAATGAACTTGCCCCTCAGACCATGTGGGGTCATCACAACAGAACGAGACCCTAATCACAGGACAATAAAACAATCCTTATCTAAGAATTGGCCCAATATTTATGGACGTAACTGTTTATCACCCATGGTAATTCTGCTTCATGTCACCTAGCTTATCCATGGTTTTTTTCCCCTCTTTTTTTTATTTTTCTCTATACTATGTTGTGCATAAATATGTGATTCTTCAGAATTTGTATTAGTCTTTGCCTGATGAAGAGACCTGTGTAGTCTCGAAAGCTTGCAATTTGTTACCATCTTTTCAGTTAGCCATTAAAAGGTATCAACCACTGAGGACTCTCAATTCTAAATATTTTTCTAGTCACCATTCATGGAACTTTTTTTTTTTTTTTTTTTTCTTTTTTGTGGATCTCCTAACAGTCCTTGCCACCTGGATTAAGGTTTCTGACATTGTTTTTAATTTGGCCCCTTCTTAAGACAAATGTTTAACTCTTTCACCATAAGGTTTTGAGCCTGGACAGTTACATATCTTTCTCTTTGTTTTTTTATTTTGTGCAGAACTCAAGAACACTTTTTTTTTTTTTTTTTTTTTGCTTTATTTGGGCCTGTTAGAAATAACATGTTTCACATTAGTCTTCAAACTATGCAAAAAAAAAATAAAATGGACACATTTTTAGCTCCACTAAAATCCTGTTGGTACCACTGTACCAATAATTTGCGCCACTTTATAACTTTGATTATGAGATCTCATTATCAAACCATGAAAAAATGTAAAAATGGCGCAAAAGGCAGAACACGTTTTGATGTAAAATTAAAGCTTCCTAAGAACCAAAGTTTCACTATAAAAATTCTAATGACTCGGGGCCATAGTTCCAGTGAACGTAACCTTATACTTGTCACAGCTGAAGGTTTGTCACAGTTGTATCCAGTGTGGATCATCCTGACTGCACAGATACGTCTGATGTTGTTTGTCTTCTCTGATACATTGTATCAAACAGGACACGAGATAAGTGCTCAGCCTGGATTGTCTGGACTGGATACACTGTAGCAAACCTCCAGCTGTGCAAAGTCCTAGGTCTGTACGAACATTCAACCTCTGAATGCAAATGGTAAAAGTTGTGATTAGCTGCCAGCAAGCAGAGGTTTTAAAAATGGTGTCAAATTGATACCCAAAGTGTATTAGACAGTTTTTGGGCTGTTTATATGGTGATTACACTGGAAGGTTCCTTGGCATAGTGTGATAAATCAATACCAGTGCTTGCGCTCAGTGAATGGCTGCAGTGTTTCCATTCCACCTCACAGACATACTTTTCCTGGGGTTTGTAAACAGGACGTTTTCATCCACTGAAAGCAAGCCAAGATCTTAAACGTGTCCCAGAAGTGATTTCTGCCCTCTTCTTCTTGTTGCAGTCCGTGGTTTCGTCCGTTGCACGTCGTCTGACTGGACCAGGACCATGAATTCTGATAATGGCGTTGGTAACGTTAGCATCAGCGCAGAGGTCTTCAGTGGAGACGACGAACATCAAGAAGCTCCTCCCCCTTTAACAAATGGCCCCGCTCAACTGCCGTCTGACCGCGCCGTGCCACTAAAAGTTGGCTGGAAGCAGAAATGCGCCACCTACGTCCTGGCCCTGCGTCCCTGGAGCTTCAGCGCCTCTCTCACCCCCGTGGCATTGGGCAGCGCCCTTGCCTACCGCTCAGATGGCACGCTGGACCTTGTGGTGTTCCTGATGTGCGCTGTGGCCGTCCTGGCCGTACACGGGGCCGGAAACTTGGTGAATACCTATTACGACTTTTCTAAAGGGATCGATCACAAGAAGAGCGATGATCGGACTCTAGTGGACCGGATCCTGGAGCCGCAGGACGTGGTCCGGTTCGGGGTCGCGCTCTACACCCTGGGGTGTGTGTGCGCCGGCTCCCTGCATTTCCTGTCCAAGCTGCGGCTGGAACACATGGCTCTGATATATTTTGGAGGCTTGTCAAGTTCATTCCTCTACACCGGAGGTGGGTTCTGAGTATAGACTCCAATAATATTAGCCTGTTGTCATGGAAGGGATCATAATTCATATGGGTCCACAGTCTGTGGGAATCCGAGCAGCAAATTCCCTGGAGGGGTAAAGTCAGCCGATAACATTATAGCTGCTTGCAACCACCACTAGAGGGAGCTCACTCAGGGCTGTGGAGTCGGTTAGTCAAATCACCGACTCCTCAATTTCCATGACTCCGACTCCCTCATACATGGCTCATGTTTAAGTGATACATTTACTGTAGTAAAAAAAAGTAACCTCAGGCTTTGAATCATTATTATGATACAATAATCAAGCCATTTAGATAGAACATAAAATATATTTATTGGAAAATAACTTTAGAACAACAAAACCTTTCATATTTACAGTTTATTATACACTCTGCAGTAAGTAGAAAAAACAGTTTTCAACAAAAACTTACTGAATAACATTTGTGCAATGTATGAATTTGTTCTGAGAAATAGTATTGCCTCCATCAGATCCTACTCCATAGATGACCTAATTATTTTAAGGCTAGAGAACAACCTCTTGGGCACATGGGCAACATCTCTAACAATTTCAGGGTGTAAAGGAATTGCCTCGTGCACAGTCAGTTTTGATGAACGATTGAGCTTTTCTACTTCTTTGAGAACAAGTGAAAAACTTGCTGAAATATGGTCAATCTGTTTTCTACGGGAGTGGGATTTTTTCCCTGCAGTAACGCTTTGCCTGATCCATGTCGTCCAAATACTTGTCGAAATCAAACTCCTCATCTGACGAGGATTAAGAAACCACAGCAGCAGCACTGGCAGGACCCGCGTCCTCTTGCTCTTTGCCGTCCTTTAGCCCACTCATCCTAACTGCTACTTAAATCAGAGCTTCTTTTCCTTTAGTAAGCTGTTGATCATCCAGCAATATACGATGACCCACATAAACAGCTGCCAGAAGAATTTTATTTTCTAATAGCAGTTTCTCTCTCTGCTTCATTGAAACAGCAATGCCATCTGCGATTAAACCTCCTCTTTGGGACAGGCAAAACAACAAGTTCTTCCACTCCTTTATAAAAATGCCAGGAGTTAAATCCTCAGCTTGTAACTTTTTAGTCATTGTAAATGGATGATGAAGAAATTCCTTCAATTCAGCCACCTGTGTTCATTGACCTTCATGTAGTGTTGCCTGAGGGTTGGCCATATCTACAAGGAAGGGTTTAGGCTCAAGCAATCGCTCAATTATTAAATAGGTGCTGCCCCACCGAGTGGCTTGATCCACAATTGCCCCTTTTCCAGCAGGTTTCTTCCAGATGGAATCAATTTTAGGGGTTCGGGCAGCAATAGCCAATTTCCTCATTTTGCTAATCAGAGTTCCAGCGTGTCCCTCTTGCAGACTATCTCTTATTGACAGCTGCAGCTTGTGCATAGCACAGCGCATGTGATGAATAAGAAAGGGGTGTGATGCAGCTTCAACAAGATCATTTTGCTGTTCTTCTGTTGTAATATCTGTTTGTTCCTCCGTTATGGGAACAGGATTGTGGCCTTCTATCTCCAACATCCTGAATGTGAAATGTTCTTCTAGCTGCTGTTCACCTTCATTATTCTCATTCATCAGTTTAATTGCACTTCTCATGCTTGCAGCATAATCAGTTACAATAGCAAGAACCTGTTCTTTTTTGAGTTCATAATCTTGCAGAACTTTTTCCACTAAGGTCTGGAGAAACTGGCTGCTGTGATGAGCTTTAGTATCTTTTACTGCCAGTGTCTTGGTAACAATTTTTTTGTTGTCACAAACATATCGAACGTTGATAGCAAAATAGTTCACTTTGCGATGTGTGCAGGCATCCATTTTAAGAAATACAAAGCGTCTCTTGAGAGTGTTTTTAAGATCTTCCTTTTGGTTAAGGGCTTCTTCAATCACTAATTTTCTAATACTTTCTCTTTCCAGAGAAACACCAAGTTTGCGGGCCATTTCTCCATTAAGAGCTGTAAAAGCTGGTTGTGCAAATAATGAGAATGGTACACTGTCCTTCACAACAAGCTTGATGAGCTCTCTTTTAAACACATCTGCTGTCATTGTTACAGTAACTTTGTCACTTACAAAATATCTTGTAACTGATGTTTGAGATGCTCTTTCCTCCTCCTTTGCCTGGCAGGAAGTGTTGGTCTCTGGTTTCTTGGTGCTGCTGTGATCTTTTTTAATCACAGCTTTGTAAACTTGTGGGTGGCAGAGTTGTAAATGTGTTTTTAGATTGGAACTCTTGAAGGAGCATTTCTATCACTGCCTGAGTATGCACTGATTTTGGCATTTTTCATCTGGGTCACTTACACACTGACACACAAAATGTTTATTATCTTGAGTCACTGTGAAATGCTCAAATGCACCTGACTTCATAAGATGCTGCTTAGATATTTTGTTATTCTGTAAATTCGCTCTCCAAATAATTTTGTACTGTAAAAAAAAAAAGGTATATTGTAATTTTTGCAAGAATAGGGAATCGTGCACTGTATAAATTAGAAAAGTAATAAAACAATCTTTGCATAAATCAATAGGACAGATAAGTATAACGTTTGTAAAATGTGGTGTTAGCTTTACTCTGAACTTTCAATGTCAGGCTTGTCTCAGCAGGGTACAGCTCACTAAATGCTTCACATCATATTTCTGCACAGTCTATGAAGAGGGGAGGAGGGAGGGAGCATGTTTGTGCTGAATCTATTCCAGAACACACACACACACACACACACACACACACACACACACACACACACACACACACACACACACACACACACACACCCTCATTGATCCTGTTACTGTATTTCTGAATTTGAGATGTTAAACAGTTTTTCCCCTTATATTCTACTAGCTATTGAACCCGTTCTACGCCCGGGTGGCGAGCATTTATATTGGAATATGGTCTCCATCCTGGTATGTGCTGCTCCTATCCTGTCATATGCTGCTCCATCCTGCGCCCCCATCCTGTCATGTGCTGCTCCACCGTGTCATGTGCTGCTCCATCCTGCGCCCCCATCCTGTCATGTGCTGCTCCACCGTGTCATGTGCTGCTCCATCCTGCATCCCCATCCTGTCATGTGCTGCTCCATCCTGCGCCCCCATCCTGTCATGTGCTGCTCCACCGTGTCATGTGCTGCTCCATCCTCATCCCCATCCTGTCATGTGCTCCCATCCTGCGCCCCCATCCTATCACGTGCTGCTCCATCCTGCGCCCCCATCAGTGCGGGCGGCTGTGCTGAGTGCGGGCGGCTGTGCTGAGTGCGGGCGGCTGTATGTGGCTGTGCTGAGTGCGGGCGGCTGTATGTGACGTGGCTGTGCTGGGTGCGGGCGGCTGTGCTGGGTGCGGCAGCTGTGGACGGCTGTGCTGGGTGCGGTGGCTGTGCTGGGTGCAGCGGCTGTGCTGGGTGCAGCGGCTGTGCGTGGCTGTAGGCGGCTGTGCGTGGCTGTGGGAGGCTGTGCTGGGTGCGGCGGCTGTGGGCGGCTGTGCTGGGTGCGGCGGCTGTGCTGGGTGCGGTGGCTGTGCTGGGTGCGGCGGCTGTCCGTGGCTGTAGGCGGCTGTGCGTGGCGCTGCTGGGTGCGGAGGCTGTGCATGGCTGTGGCGGCTGTGCGTGGCTGTGCTGGGTGCGGCGGCTGTGCTGGGTGCGGCGGATGTGCTGGGTGCGGCGGCTGTGCTGGGTGCGGCGGCTGTGGGTGGCTGTGCTGGGTGCAGCGGTTGTGCGTGGCTGTGGGCGGCTGTGCTGGGTGCGGCGGCTGTGGGCGGCTGTTCATGGCTGTGCTGGGTGCGGCGGCTGTGCGTGGCTGTGCGTGGCTGTGGGCGGCTGTGCTGGGTGCGGCGGCTGTGCTGGGTGCGGTGGCTGTGGGCGGCTGTGCGTGGCTGTAGGCGGCTGTGCGTGGCTGTGGCGGCTGTGCATGGCTGTGCTGGGTGCGGCGGCTGTGCTGGGTGCGGCGGCTGTGGGTGGCTGTGCTGGGTGCGGCGGCTGTGCGTGGCTGTGGGCTGTGCGTGGCTGTGGGCGGCTGTGCTGGGTGCGGCGGCTGTGGTCGGCTGTGCTGGGTGCGGCGGCTGTGCGTGGCTATGGGTGGCTGTACGTGGCTGTGGGCGGCTGTGCTGGGTGCGGCGGCTGTGCGTGGCTGTGGTCGGCTGTGCTGTGGGCGGCTGTGCGTGGCTGTGGGCGGCTGTGCGTGGCTGTGGGCGGCTGTGCTGGGTGCGGCGGCTGTGGTCGGCTGTGCTGGGTGCGGCGGCTGTGCGTGGCTGTGGGCGGCTGTGCTGGGTGCGGCGGCTGTGCGTGGCTGTGGGCGGCTGTGCGTGGCTGTGGGCGGCTGTGCTGGGTGCGGCGGCTGTGGTCGGCTGTGCTGGGTGCGGCGGCTGTGCGTGGCTGTGGGCGGCTGTGCTGGGTGCGGCGGCTGTGCGTGGCTGTGGGCGGCTGTGCTGGGTGCGGCGGCTGTGCGTGGCTGTGGTCGGCTGTGCTGGGTGCGGCGGCTGTGCGTGGCTATGGGTGGCTGTGCGTGGCTGTGGGCAGCTGTGCTGGCTGTGGGCGCCTGTGCGTGGCTGTGGGCGGCTATGGTCGGCTGTGCTGGGTGCGGCGGCTGTGCGTTGCTGTGGGCGGCTGTGCGTGGCTGTGCTGGGCGCGGCGGCTGTGCTGGGTGCGGCCATTTTCTTGGTCCTGCTCCCGGAGTCGGCGCCTGCGCAGTCCGCGCTTTCCGGCGCCATTTTCTTGAAGACACTGCAATGTGTCTTCAAGAAAATGGCGCCGGAAAGCGCGGACTGCGCAGGCGCCGATTCCGGGAGCAGGGGGACAGTCACGGCCCGGAAGCGCGTCGGTGGAACGGGTCAGGTAAGTATACTCACCCTCCGCCTCCTGGCTCGTCCCTGCTTGTCCGGTGGAGATCGCGGTGTGCGTTCAGCGCTTACGCATACCGCGATCTCCTGGGAGCGTCGCTCTGTGCGGTCCAGACTGCGCCGGCGCTTGCGCAGTCTATAGAGGCTTCGGACAGAGTGACGCTCCCAGCGTTATATTATAGATGTATAGTGTATATAAGTCATCAGGGCAGCTAATTTCTTCAAACATGAGCTAAGAGGGAAAAACAAACTAAAACATCAAGCATACAGAGACAACATATACTGGACTACTGATTTATGCACAGTTTATTGAAAGTTTAGATATGCTTTAGGAAGTATTTACCTTCTTTAGTCCTGCTTTCCTGTTCACTCCAGAAGTTGTGAGATGAATGCAGGCATTTCTTCCTGTGTGTTTTGTTATTTTTTTCCCCTTATCTGTAGAGGAGGAACTTCACTACTTATCATGAACATAAACTGCAGCACAGCTTCACCTCAGCTAAAAGTCTAGACCTTAAATCAGGAATAGGACGGACATTTCATAACTTTCCCAAATTCTTATGAAAAAAAAATATTCCCCCCCCCCAAACTGCATTGAACTACTGTACCCAATTTATTATATATTTTCGGAGTCGGTCCATTTTATGCCAACTCCACATCCCTGAGCTCACAAAATATGTACACAAAAAGGGAGAAAAGAGGCAGCTCTGCATTGGCGAGGGCTTTCAATTACTGTCTCTTTCTACTATTCTGGTCAACCTCTAAAACCCTCTTTTGGACAATTTTCATTTTTCTTTCCTATTTATTTAGTATTTTTATATAAACAAAAATTACGCAATATCTTTAGTTTCAAAATCTTTTTTTTTTTTTTTTTAAATACTGTAATTTTTCTCTTTATGGTCTTGGGATACATGTTGTTAATTGCATATTTTTGTAGATCAGACCTTAGTTCTGGATTCGGCGGTACCAGATTTGCTTTTTATATTTATTTTTAACTGGGGTGGGGGGGAGATGATTCCAATTTTTATGGGGGGGGTTAAAATATAATTTGTTTTTTTCCTCCACTATTATTTAATCCCCATAGGACACTTGAGCTTCCGATTGTTTAATCGCTTGTCTTATACTGCGGTGCTTCAGGATTAGTACCACTGGCTGTTACTAAGATGTGAGCCCCCCACTACCATGGCACCCCGGGGTCGTGTCACAAGAAGGGGATGGGCCCTAGCTGAGATTACGCCATTTAAATGTCACTAATGAACAGCAGCAATTAATGGTCGCCCAGCAGAGATCAGAGCCGTCTCCGGTTGCTGCTATTAGTGTCTCTTGGCTCCACACAATGCTCCTAAAAGGGGTTAACTGTACTTTCTGACATGAGATCCAACACTCATCTCCAGCGCAGATCTGTAATCTCTCCTCCGTCTTCCATCCTGCACTGGTATTGAGGGGCCGTGCGATCACTTTCCTCCGACCAGATCTAGTGCAAATGGCGGCTTCCCAGGTCTGATGTTAATGACGTTTCCTTTGTTTCCTGCAGGGATTGGATTTAAGTACGTGGCTCTGGGCGACCTCGTGATCCTCATCACCTTCGGGCCCCTGGCGGTCATGTTTGCTCACGCGGTGCAGGTCGGCTACTTGTCCGTCACCCCTTTGCTGTACGCCGTCCCTCTGGCTCTGAGCACAGAAGCGATCCTACACAGCAACAATACCCGGGACGTGGAGTCAGACCGCCAGGCCGGCATCGTGACCCTGGCCTTCCTGGTCGGCCCCACGCTGTCTTACATGCTCTACAACCTGCTGGTTTTCCTCCCGTACGTCATCTTCTGCATTCTGGCCACGCGTTACACCATCACTATGGCGCTGCCGCTCCTCACCGTCCCGCTGGCGTTTTCGCTGGAGCGACAGTTCAGAAGCCAAAACTTTACCAGACTCCCGCAGAGAACAGCCAAACTCAACCTCTTTGTTGGACTCTTCTATGTGTTTGGCATCGTCCTGGCGCCTCCCGGGGCCCTCCCCAAACTGTAGTGAGGAGCCGACGGGGGGGAGCGGAATTAACAAGTCACTGCGTGAAGCGGATGGGACCTCGGGGATAGGTCACCAGTTGTATCCTGCACTGTCCTCCCTCATGGGGAGATCCATGACTGCACTGTAACCCCAAGACTGATTCACCGGAAAGCTGCTGCGTTTTTTTAAAGCTCACGTAATTGGCGTCTGGATGTTACCGTCAGTTCTAGAGTTTCCATCAGTTATGTGTAAGGATACGAGGGGCTGTCAGTGTGTGCGCACATGTCTCCAGAGCTGCACTCACTATTCTGGTGCAGTCACTGTGTGCATCAATACTGAATAAGTACTGTATGTACACAATGGCTCCACCAGCAGAATAGTGAGTGCAGCTCTGGAGTATTATACAGGATCTATATAGCCAGTGAGTGCAGCTCTGGAGCGTCACACATCACCGCTGCACTGGAGGAGTCTTCAGCTTCGGAGTCCGGCATCTCCACTCTGGGATAAGGAGATGCCGTCGGTGAGGACACCAGTCGTTTCTGGGCTGCTTCTCCTGCTCTGACACATGAGATCCCGGAGACGTTTCCCATTTACATTACTTAATACTTGCACTTTCTCCTGCGGTTTATGTACAGGGGGTTGTCAGAGGGTCCAGAACACAAGAAATGACTCCTTGATACCCGGAGACTGGGGTCTGCATCTGGCGCTGAGTGGGCATCATCGAATTAAAGGTTCTTTCCATAGGCCATGACTATATAGTCAGTGAAGGTTCCCCCCCATGACCTTCCATGTTATATCTACAGCCGGAGCTGCGCTTCTTGTACTGCAGCCGGGTAGTGACACAAACGATGGTCCTTGAACTTGCTGATCGTTGAGCGTCCTTTTAATAGACACTATATTGGCCAGGTTTTTTTTTTTTTTTTAATTTATAGACAATCCCGTGAAGTCCTGATAGAAGTGTCATAGACCATTATATGTCCGCTCTCCGCAGCCAAAGTCTGATGAGCACAAACAAGTGGTTGGGAGAACTGTAAATGCAGCTCTGGCAGTGACCGGAGTAGCAGCCTTCATGGTGCGTTTCATCCACGTACAAGAGGTGAAGTATTTTTAATCTTCATGTGATGCGCAGATTTCGCCCGCTAGGGGACAGAAAAGCTGTAATGGCCAAGGGTTCTTAAAGCTACAGTACACCAAGCAGTTGCACTATGTATAGATATTACGATTCTACGGATAGAAGCCCAATCTTCATCCACAAGGAACAAGACGCGATAATTTATGTCCTTTTCTTTTCCTTATCATTTGGTGATCACAAGTGATTGTTACATTTCAGTATGTTGCTTTCAGCTGATTAGATCTAATCATAAACATTGTGCATTCCGCAATGGATCCTAAATCATAGGAGAGGCTCAACACATTTATTAAAGGGATCAGTCAAATAAGACACTTACATGTATATTTTTGTTGAATTAGGTGCCAAGATTGTGCATCGTCCGGTGCGGATGTCTGTATTCTATAGGAATCATTTCCAAAAAAGATAATGAATGCTGGAGTCTGTTTTTCTGCAGTCATCCTTCTCTTGCCCAGTAGGTGGTAGTGTTGTCATATTTTACTGAGAGTAGTAATTGCACATGATTCCTGCAGATGGCAGTGCGGCAATACACAACTCATACAACACTTCAGGTGCTGTGAATGTTTTCATGTGGTTCTGTACAATTGGGAAGTATCGTAAATAAGGACACATAGGGGCAGATCTATACAGTCCTTGCTCTAGACGGCGCCATACACAATTACTCCATAGAAGCTATTTTTTGTGCAGATACAGTAAATACTAAATCATCCTTAACCGGACAAATGCAGATTGAGAATAAGGCTACTTTCACACCCATCTTTTTTGCTCCGTCGCAATCTGTCGTTATGGGCAAAAAAAACGGATCCTGCAAATGTGCTTGCAGGATGCGTTTTTTGCCCATAGACTTGAATAAGCGACGGATGGGCACACGTCGCATCCGTCGTGCGAAGGATGCGTCATGTCTTGGCGGACGCGACGCACAAAAAAAGTTCAATGTAACTTTTTTTTGTGCGACGTGTCCGCCATTTCCGACCGTGCATGTGCGGCCGGAACTCAGCCCCATCCTCCCCGGTCATCACACTGGGCAGCGGATGCGTTGTAAAACTGCATTTGCTGCCCACGTTGTGCTAAATTTAGCTCAACGTCCGACGGTTTGCGATGGCCGACGGAAGTGTGAATGTACCCTAAGATACAAGTTGGGAAAAAAAAGCAATATCACATATCAAAAATACGGTTCTGACACCATTGTAAAAAAAAATATTTTTAAGAGTATAACTACTATAATACTGTCCCCATGTACAAGAATATAACTACTATAATACTACTACCCCCCTATGTGCAAGAATATAACTACTATAATACTGCCCCTATGTACAAGAATATAACTACTATAATACTGCCCCTATGTACAAGAATAGAACTACTACAATACCGCCCCTATGCACAAGAATATAGCTACTACAATACTGTCCCCTATGTACAAGAATATAACTACTATAATACTGCCCCTATGCACAAGAATATAGCTACTACAATACTGCCCCTATGCACAAGAATATAACTACTATAATACCGCCCCTATGCACAAGAATATAACTACTATAATACCGCCCCTATGCACAAGAATATAACTACTACAATACTGCCCCTATGCACAAGAATATAACTACTATAATACCGCCCCTATGCACAAGAATATAACTACTACAATACTGCCCCTATGCACAAGAATATAACTACTACAATACTGCCCCTATGCACAAGAATATAACTACTATAATACCGCCCCTATGCACAAGAATATAACTACTACAATACTGCCCCTATGCACAAGAATATAACTACTACAATACCGCCCCTATGCACAAGAATATAACTACTACAATACTGCCCCCCCCATATGCAAGAATACATAGGGGGCAGTATTATAGTAGTTATATTCTTGTACAAAGGAGCAGTATTAGTTATATTGACTATAATACCGCCCTGAATAGGAATATATCTGTGTTATCAGAACTTTCTATAATACGTCAGGCGAGATAAACATCCACAGTTTTGCTGTTAAAATTGTATTGCATCGCTGGCTGTCAGCAGATGAAATGATGGCAGAGTTCAGAGCTGGTCGCTGTCTGTAATGTGGAGATAAGCGGGTGCTGCGCTGGTTAGCATCACCCATAGCGCTGACCCATAATACAGATCAGCCTCTGCTGGATTCACCACAACATCCTATAAATGGTCTGTTAACATTCATTGCACAGCTCGGGCACAGAATCGTTTGTCACAAAGAACGTTTCCCTTGATAAATAATAATACTAGTAAGTTAGATTTGGTGGATAATGAAACATTCTTCATTCCAACCGATGATGGTAATGATAACAAAAGCAACGTGCACCTAGAAATATACCGTAACTCTGGGGGGTTGTAGAGATTGTGACACGTGATCTGTGCAATTTTAATGTAGCAGGCTGCTTGGGTAAACAGAAAAAGTGATGCAAGCAATCTAATAACTATGCTTGCCTACCTTTCATTTCCACATTAAGCGACCACATAGTGCATGAGGCCAGGCTTTCACGGTAACTTTGCCTATCACTATGCCTGGCGACGTTGGAGAGGAATTCTCACATATAGTACAAATGATTCTATTCATTGCACTTCACCCTCTAAACAACTAGAAACCCCACACAGCTTCATCAGTCACTGTATATTATAATAAGGGAGGACACTGCAATAATTGATGCGACTGCACAAATAAAGAGGACTCTATAGAATAAGCTACGCTGTTCACAATGGTTATATTGTACAGTTGAAAAGAGACACTTGTCCAACACGTTCAACCTAGGGATGGGAAAGAATAAAGGGAAGGGGCATCAATCCATCAATAATGCATGACCTAGTCTGCCTTAAAGAGAGAAATTTTCCCCACTGACTGTGTCGAACAATAAAGAAAATATACTGTATGCAATAAAGGATGGTGCTGTATAATGACATGATACACAGCAAAGGGACATTATGCAATAAAGGAAGAGGCACAAATATAAGGTAGGACACTGCGAAATAATGGATGATACCCAAATATAATAAGGCTGGACAATATGCAATAAAGGATGATGCACCAATATAATAAGGTAGGACACCAATAAGGGATGATGCTCAAATATAATAAGGTAGGACACTATGCAATAAGGGATGACGCTCAAATGTAATAAGGTAGGACACAATACAATAAGGGATGATGCTCACATGTAATAAGGTAGGACATTATGCAATAAAGGATGATGCCCCAATGTAATAAGGTAGAACACTGCAATAAGGGATGATGCTCAAATGTAATAAGGTAGGACACTATGCAATAAGGGATGATGCTCAAATGTAATAAGGTAGGACACTATGCAATAAGGGATGATGCTCAAGTGTAATAAGGTAGGACACTGCAATAAAGGATGTTGCTCAAATATAAGGTAAGACACTATGCAATTAGGGATGATGCTCAAATATAAGGTTATACACTATGCAATAAGGGATGATGTTCAAATATGATAAGGTAGGACACTATGCAATAAGGGATGATACTCAAATATATGGTAGGACACTATGCAATAAGGGATTATGCTCAAATATAAAGTAGGACACTGCAATAAAGGATGATCAAATATAAAAAGGTAGGACACTATGCAATAAGGGATGATGCTCAAATATAATAAAGTAGGACACTGCAATAAAGGATGATGCTCAAATATAATAAGGTCGGACACTGCAATAAGGGATGATGCTTAAATATAATAAGGTAGGACACTATGCAATAAGGGATGATGCTCAAATGTAATAAGTTTATACACTATGCAATAAGGGTTGATGCTCAACTATATAATATATATATATAATATAAGGTAGGACACCACGCAATAATGGATGATACCCAAATATAATAAGGTTGGACACTATGCAATAAAAGATGATGCACCAATATAATAAGGTAGGACATCAATAAGGGATGATGCTCAAATATAATAAGGTAGGACACTATGCAATAAGGGATAATGCTCAAATGTAATAAGATAGGACACTATGCAATAAGGGATGACGCTCAAATGTAATAAGGTAGGATACAATGCAATAAGGGATGATGCTCACATGTAATAAGGTAGGACACTATGCAATAAGGGATGACGCTTAAATATAATGAGGTAGGACACTGCAATAAAGGATGATACCCAAATATAATAAGGTAGGACACTATGAAATAAGGGATGATGCCCCAATATAATAATGCAGGATACTGTGCAATAAAGGATGGTTCGAAAAATAGAAGAATTACACTCTGCAGAGGTGTGAGAGAAATCGGAGTGGGCCCAATGTCTTTTGAACTCGGTTGAACCTGATGATTTTTTTCAAACAGAATATCCATCAGTTTTTTTTGTTCATTTCCTAAATGTTTTTCGATGGTTTGGGCTGACTGCGATTATTTTTGTGAAGTAATTTTTCTTTTTTTTTTTCAGTCCATTGAATAATTCAGAAACCGCTAGTATTTTAAAGGGGTTGTCTGGTCCAAATCTGTAAGTCTGCACTCGCTCTGTGTCACTGTAGACTTTTGGATCCCCCAGTGCACACAATGTGAGCTGCAGGGATTCAATGGATTTTGACTCGGGACCGGAGGGTACAGACAAAAGAACAGGGTCCTCGGCGTCACAGAGTATTTCAGGGGATGAGTTTCCTGTTCTTGCAAGCGCAATAGCCTGCAACCTCTGCAGGACATTAGAAACCCTTCCTGGCATACAATATAGCAGCTAGTATCGACCCCACAGCCGTCACGTTGATGCCTGTCACTCATCCGTTCCCGTATTTGCCAGAGATTCCCGGCTGCGCTGAATTGTAGAAACTTAATTAATTAGTTTTAATGACTTTTAAAGTTAACTTTTTCTGATGACTCAAATCAATTCCGAGGCTCGTGACTCTGTGTAATTCAGTCAGATGGGGAAAAAGAACGAAAACATCTCCCCTTCCCCCAACCAGCGACAGCCATGAAAGCGCCACTTCATGCAAAAGGCCAGAATACCGCTTGGGAAGGTTGTCGTTCATTTGCAAAACCGTTGTGTTTTGGGAACAAATTTGCAAATATTGCAGCAAAATATATAATTTTTTTTTATAATTTTCTCATTGTTTTCAAGATCTCTGCTTGCTGTCAGCTGACGGCATCCTGTATTGGATAGAAATCTCTCCTGGTCATACACAAAGGACACACAGTGCAGCACAGTAATCAGAGATCTGCCTGATCAGCACACCGTGGGCTGAGTCTCTGTACACTGGAAAGGTTCCTATTGGATGACAGCAAGCAGAGATATTAAAAATGGGAGGAATTGATACAGTCAAAACATTGGAAATTTGCTGCAACCTATCCATACGCCTATATTTGCGGAAGCCATATTTACCCCTTTCATGTACTCCGAAGGTTTGGATAAATTTGATAGTCCGGGGTCCGACTTCTGTGTTAATGGGGATATAGACCCCCTATTTTTAAGTTTGATTGCGATCCTAGTGGTTCGATTCCCCCCAATAAAACATTCACGTCAATTATAGTCTGTTTGGACTAATCCCTTTAAGGCCATGTTCACACTTTGCGGGTTTTACCGCGGATCCGCAGCGTTTTTGCAGCTGCGGGTCCGCAGCAGTTTCCATTGCGTTTACATTTACATGTAAACCCTATGGAAACAGCAATCCGTTGTGCACATGGTGCGGGAAAAACCGCGCAGAAACGCACCGGTTTACAACCCGCAGCATGTCACTTCTTTGTGCAGAATCGCTGCGATTCTGCACCCATAGGAATGCATTGATCCGCTAACTTCCCGCATGGGGCTGTGCCCACGATGCGGGAAGTAAGCGGATAATGTGCAGATGGTACCCGGGGTGGAGGAGAGGAGACTCTCCTCCAGGCCCTGGGAACCATATTAGTGTAAAAAAAAAAAAAAGAATTAAAATAAAAAATAATGATATACTCACCTCTAAGCGCTGCACGCGGCTGTCCGGTCTCAGGGTTGCTGTGCGAGCAGGACCTGCGGTGACGTCGCGGTCACATGACCATTGACCATGGTGACGCCGTGGTCACATGACCGTGATGACGCCGCGGTCACATGACCGTGACGTCACGAAGGTCCTTCTCGCACAGCATCTTTGGAACCGGATCGCCGCGTGCAGCGCCGAGGAGATCGGACGTCAGAGGGGGTGAGTATAACCATTTTTTTATTATTTTTAACATTACTATTGATGCTGCATATGCAGCATCGATAGTATAGGAGTAAAACCCGCAGCGGAAACTGGAAGACAAACCGCGATAAATCTGCAGGGATAACCGCAGTGGTTTTGCCCTGCAGATTTATCAAATCCGCTGCGGGAGAACCCGCAGAGGGACGCCGCAAAGTGTGTACATAGCCTTAATGTGTCATAGATAGACCCATGCCCGGGTGACCATCCTTGCAGCCTGGCAGCCAAGCGGCAGGTGAAGGGTCATTAGCATTGCTCATTGGCGCCCCCTATAGATCTATTAGCTGTAAAAACTCCTCTGTTCTGTTTGTCACAATGTATCAGTCGTAGCTAGTAGTGGTCCCCATAGGTGGGAGTCTCAAAAAAATTTAAGGGGGTATCCACTTTTAGATTACAGTTTTCTTTACTCAAATGAATGAGTCTGGGGCAAAAAAAAAACATTTTTGCAATTGGGTTTTATTAAAAATGTTGCACCACTTACCATTTGTCTTTATCTATTGCTGGGCTGCAGAATGAGTTAACTAAGGATCCATCAGTGAACTCACTATTTTATCTTTCTGATCTCCCCTCGGCTGACTTATGGGCACATCAAAGTCGAATGTGCAAAAAATTAAAAAGCCAAACGGGGCAACATTTTTATTGAAACCATATGGCAAAAATCATTTTTGCAATCTAATGAAAACAAAAAACAAAAAGTTGGACACAAAGGAATGCAGAATATCAAAAAATCAATTAAAAGTTTAAGTACATTTGAGATACGTGAGATTTTCCATATCGGAAACCATTGTAACAAAACCTTAGCTGTAAGGGGAAATGCTCCCAAAGCCGAACTATTCCATTGCTGGCACAAGCCTGAAGACGATGCTCCACTTAGGTCATAACCTCCACTAATCTGCCTTTCAGATCCTCATTGCAGCCTGCTGACCCTGATGAGCCCCCCATTATGTTGCTGACTTCTTATTTCTGGTCTCTCCCGGGGGGATGTAACACCGGGATCCACCATTCTATTTACCGCGGTGTTAATTTATGTACAAGTTACCAGTTCAGGAGTTTCGTGAGCACGAGAGCGGCTCATTAATAATTTTTTGACAGCCGCTTATGCCCGAGACCTACTAATTATATTCTCCCGTATTCTCTACAGATGAAACATCGAAAAAGTTTCTGTAAAAAAAAAAAGCAAATTTCCCATTGGGAGGTTTGCGTCAGAATGCTAATTTTTTGCCTGCCGTAAGCCATTCAGCGGTAATTTATTGTGAAATGAATCTTCGGCGTGGGATTTTCTGCACTTATTTATTGAAGACTTTCGTTTTTGGGGAGAAGGAGGAGGCGGCGGTGGCAGTGGGCGATGGGAGAAAACTTCCAGACATTTAGAAGGACTGAAGAACGGATCGTAATGAGCTGACAGCAACCATTGTTTCCGGAGAATACCACAATAATGGCGGATAGGAGTATAAGGTCTACGCGGCTGCGGTGAGCAGAATACGTGCGCTGCGCCGGGCGCAGCAGACTGAAATAAGGAGAAGGGTGATTATGTGGTAATCGTTAGGCAGTGTCGGTGTCAATATGCTTGAGTTTGTCGAATAAGGAGAAATGGGTCATCCTGGCATCGGGAAGAAGGCGGCATCAGGAAGGAGCCAGCATTGGCAAGAAGGCGGAATCGGGAAGAAGGCGGCATCGGGAAGAAGGCAGCATCGAGAAGAAGGCAGCATCGGGAAGAAGGCAGCATCATGGAGAAGGCGGCATCGGGAAGAAGGCAGCATCATGAAGAAGGCGGCATCGGGAAGAAGGCAGCATCATAAAGAAGGCGGCATCATGAAGAAGGCAGCATTATGAAGAAGGCAGCATCGGGAAGAAGGCAGTATCATGAAGAAGGTGGCATCAGGAAGAAAGGCAGCATCATGAAGAAGGCAGCATCGGGTAGAAGGCAGCATCATGAAGAAGGCGGCATCGAAAAGAAGGCGGCATCAGGAAGAAGGCAACATCGGGAAGAAGGCGGCATCGGGAAGAAGGCAGCATCATGAAGAAGGCGGCATCGGGAAGAAGGCAGCATCGGGAAGAAGGCAGCATCGGGAAGAAGGCAGCATCATGAAGTAGGCAGCATCATGAAGAAGGCGGCATCGGGAAGAAGGAGGCTTCGGGAAGAAGGCAGCATCATGAAGAAGGCGGCACAATGGTCAAGTATGACCGGGAACACTTAGCTGGTGCGTTAAGCATAGCAATGATAAAATGATTTCCCCTTTTTAGAAGCATGGACTGGAGTAACATTACTGGCAAAAGAAAAGCCAACACTTTTATTGAATTTGACAGGTGCATGGGTGAACCATCCCTCCATGACTTATCCCCCAGCTCTACCAGTTTAAGCTGAGCTGCTTAAAATTAGCATCTGAACACCAAAAGTTGCAACATATTTGCACAAATCCTCACTGCGCAGAAGTTTGGGAAATTTCAAAGTGTTTTACGCCTTTTTTTTAAAGAAATGCTTTGATGCATTGGCACCTTTATATGTCTTTCTACCACTGTTGCTGACTCCCCACTGTTTTTTTTTTACACTCCTATTTTCTATTTCTCTGTCTTCATTCCCATCTCCCCTCTTTTTTTTTTCTTCTCTCTATTGGCTTCCCTCACTTTATTTTCTTTTTGTCTTTACTCCTATTTCTTCCTTCTCTCTCTTTCTCCCTTCTGTCCCGCTCTGTTTTTCTCTCTATTCCCTTCCCTTTTTTCTCTTTTCCCTACCTCTTTTTCCCTTCTTTTCTCCTTTCCCCTCCCTTTCTCTGTACCTTTTTTCCCTTTCTATTTTAGTTTTCTTTTCCCTTCCTTTTCATTTTATTTTTTACCTTTCTCTTTCCACTCTTTTTCTTTCCCTTTCACCTTTACGTTTCGCATTTACCTTCCCTTTCACTTTTCTCTTTAACGTTTTTCTCTTTTACTTTCTTTTACCTTTACTTTCCCTTTCTTTCACTTTTCTCTTTTACTTTCTCTTTTACCTTTTCTTTCCCTTTCTTTTACCCTTCCCTTTCACTTTTCTATTTTACCTGTCCTTTCAGTTTCTTTTACTTTTCTATTTTACTTTCTCTTTTACCTTTCCTTCCCCCTTTCTCTTTTTCCTTTCCCCCTTTCTCTTTTACCTATCCTTCCCCCTTTCTCTTTTACCTTTCCTTTTCCCCCTTTCTCTTTTACCTTTCCTTTCCCCCCTTTCTCTTTTACCTTTCCTTTCCCCCCTTTCTCTTTTACCTTTTTCTTTTACCTTTTTCTTTTACCTTTCTTTTACTTTCTTTTACCTTTACTTTCCCTTTCTTTTACTTTTGTCTTTTACCTTTTTCTTTCTCTTTGTCTATTACCTTTCTCTTTTACCCTTCCCCTTCACTTTTCTATTTTACCTGTCCTTTCCATTTCTTTTACTTTTCTTTTTCTTTCTTTTACCTTTCCTTTTCCTTTGTCTTTTACCTTTCCTTTCACTTTACTCTTTTACCTTTCCTTTCCCCTCTTTCTCTTTTACCCTTCCCTTTCAAGTTTCTATTTTACCTGTCCTTTCAGTTTCTTTTACTTTTCTCTTTTACTTTCTCTTTTACCTTTCCCCCTTTCACCTCATTGTCTCTCTGTAGAGCTCTTACGTTTTCTGTGATTGATGTCCTCTCAGTACAGATTCGGTGGATGCTAGAGAGATTGAATGTCTTTTTTGGCTTTATAATGGGTCAGTGTTATGCCCCTGTTGTTTCCTCTATGTCTCTGCTGACACGGGTAATTATCAGCCTCTCACACCTGAGCCTAGGTAAATCTTTGTCCTTTTTTCTGTCCTAGGTTCAATCTCTGTTCCTGAGTGTTGCGTTACTGAACGTCGCTGCCGCTCTTACACAATCGCAGAGATTCATGGTTGCCGTCTGTGTACAACCAGTGCTGTGAATCAGGGCACATCTGACATTGTACAACGTGGATTATACTCCAGTCACCTTCAGAGCTGCATTAACGATTCTGCCAACCCACACAACCTCTAAATCTTACATTGATTCACATAATGCACTGAAGTGAATTGATTTATGGCTTGCTGTAAACGGCAAACCTCTCACAATGCACTTATTTCTGCATATAATATTAGCAGGTTCACAGATTTAAGGTCCAACAGCTGGAAACCAGGACAATTCTGATAACACATGTAGAAAAGCTGCGGAGACATCATCATGTGTTTCTCAAAGCAAGCAATGAAGAGCCAGGTCTTTCACCGGGAAGGAACAACCACGGGAAGGGCAGCATCCAATAAAGGAAAACCACCTATGCCAAAACATGGTATCCATCCACAGACAGCTGTTTCGGGGTATTTGCCCCTCATCAGTGTGGAGTAGGAAACTGGCTATTAGGAGCAGTGCCTAGTGAAAAGGCTATGAATATAAGGATGAATGACCTCGGGGAGATCAAAACATCCAACACCGCGGAGACACCATCACGTGTTTCTCAACGCAGTGATCCAGAACACTGCCCCCATCCCTTATGGGAAATATGCAAATGCATGTAGAAAAGCTGCGGAGACACCATCACGTGTTTCTCAACGCAAGCAATGAATAGCCAGGTCTTTCACCGGGAAGGAATAACCACGGGAAGGGCAGCATCCAATAAAGGAAAACCACCTATGCCAAAACATGGTATCCATCCACAGACAGCTGTTTCGGGGTATTTGCTGATAACACGGCCTGACAAACCTGATTGCTGTTCCTTCTTGACTCCAAGCTCGTGTGTTAAAATATCTTATGCATCTCAAGGTCCAGCAGGGGGTAGAAGTAGGACGTTAGTTTATCCATCCTGAGAGCTTAAAGTACCTGTCATTTTAGGTGTCATATCAGAATTGGATGTTATGTGCATGAGGAATAACACTACTTCTGGCCATTATATGACTTGCACTCTGCATTTTCTCCAGTTTCTCCTCTGCAGAATCTACCTGTAATTTCCAGTTTGTAGTAATTATAGGGGATAACTCAGGAGACTCTTTGCGTGGAGCAAGACAACTACAGGACACAGTTTTGTAAGTGGTAAAGTCTATATTATCACACGGTGATTCAAACAGGTGCAGAGAGAAACTCAAGTCCACAACACTTGGAGTAAATATTAAATGCAGCTTAGCAGTCTATAGGAAACTTCAGAGGAAAATGCAATCAAGCAGAAAGTCTATGAAGCACAATTATTCTTGAGGATACTTTACACGAATAAGTCCTTGCTTAGTCCAAAACACAGATATGCTTATAAGGCAGTTCAAATAATATCTTAGCTCAACCAGGGAGGCCTGGGTAATAGTCTCAGGTCTTTGCAGAGCAGCAACAGCTTACATGTCCAGCAAATGCAGATGGAAGTGAACACGAGCAACAGGTGAAGGAGGATTACTGGAAACTGGTGTATGCAGCAGGAACTCAGAGCAGAGTAGCAGGATCACCACACAGGTTCACAGGAGCAGGTATATAGCCAGGGAGTCACCAGAGTCAGGAGCTGGATGCAAGGCAGAATACTCTAGCACAGACTGAAGGCTGGGGTGGAGTTTTATAGCAGGAAGACACAGTGCACATGAGACCAAAGACGCCATCTTGGAAAAGGGCAGTAATGCACAAAAGGTAATAAAAAATGTTCAGAGTCCTGACACTGAAGAAAAACAGACCAATGTTCTTCATGAAGGCAGCGCAGAGGAGCAATTTCTTTTTTCACTGACTGAATCTGCTTGTGAAAAAAATGAGAGCATAGACTAGTTTCTTCTATAAATCGGATGAAACTCGCCCATTAAAATCTACAGGTGGGCAAAATAAAATCAGAAGCGTTCACACTGAACAGGCTGCAGCTCCAACACACAAACTGCTCAGCTTTCCTAGCTGACCGATGCAGTCTCCTTTCAGAGAAAGACCCTGGCTTGTCTCTTTCATCTACAGCTCACATTTTGGCTGGTGACTCACCAGTAGCACACTCGACTCTGCTCCATCCGGCAGACTGACACCTAGTGATCACAGGCCCTGGTTCTTAGTCAATGCTAGTCAGCTCCATCTAATAAAGACCTGCAGACTTAGGATTTAACCCTGTCCTACCTGGCTTTGTTAGAAGGGAATAATTGCAGTTCTGTAACAGGAATCTGTGACTGGCTGCTGAGTAAAAAACAGATTGTACAAGGAAGACGAGTTAGAAAAAAAAATCACCCGAGTTTTCTGGATGAAACACTAAATGATTTTTAGACGCTAGTGTAAACTGCGCCTAAGGACGACTTGAGTATTTGGGGATCTGCAGATTAGTGATGAAGACGGAGGACAAATGGGGTGAGAAACTGTCAGCAGGTGGGCAAGAAAAGGTGAGATTAGGGGCCTCAGATATTGTCTGTATGTACGGCAGCGATTGAGCACCCGAGGCCGGGGGCTGCAGATTTCCCCACACTCTCTGCCTTGTTTCATGCTGAGAGTTGTAGTTTTGCAGGAGCCCGCCGGCTGTCATGCACCGCTGTCAGCGGAGGCACCTAGCGGTCTTGGCTGTGCAGACCGTCGCGCCCCTGCTCGCTCGTGTGTGGACGCGCGGCACATCACAATGAACAGTTTGTGCATTCACCGCCACGAGCCGCCAGTGGGGTTTATTCATCTGTTTGAAGCAGCAGATTTCTGAGATCTCAACAAAGACAAAGACACAAAACCTCCCCCGACTAATGCTGCGCAAATATCACACGGCATCCAGCATCGGGTCATAAATGGCAAGGGGGGAGGGCACATGGGAGAAGATCGGGCAGATCTCTGGGATCAATTCCCTCAGTTCAAATACGGAGTTATGTTACTTTGATGATATGAGCAAGAAGAACAGCAGTGAGGTTCAGAGACGAAACATTGGCTGAGAAAGGAGGTTTATTGTAGACTGCAGGATGTAATGTGACTGCACCAGCAGAACAGTGAGTGCAGCTCTGGGGTATAATACAGGATGTAAATCAGGATCAGTAATGTAATGTATGTACACAGTGACTGCACCAGCAGAATAGTGAGTGCAGCTCTGGGGTATAATACAGGATGTAACTCAGGATCAGTAATGTATGTACACAGTGACTGCACCAGCAGAATAGTGAGTGCAGCTCTGGGGTATAATACAGGATGTAACTCAGGATCAGTATTGTAATGTATGTACACAGTGACTACACCAGCAGAATAGTGAGTGCAGCTCTGGAGTATAATACAGGATGTAACTCTGGATCAGTAATGTAATGTATGTACACAGTGACTGCACCAGCAGAATAGGGAGTGCAGCTCTGGAGTATAATACAGGATGTAACTCAGGATCAGTAATGTAATGTATGTACACAGTGACTGCACCAGCAGAACAGTGAGTGCAGCTCTGGAGTATAATACAGGATGTAACTCGGGATCAGTAATGTAAGGTATGTAGACAGTGACTGCACCAGCACAATAGTGAGTGCAGCTCTGGAGTATAATACAGGCGGTAACTCAGGATCAGTAATGTATGTACACAGTGACTGCACCAGCACAATAGTGAGTGCAGCTCTGGAGTATAATACAGGATGTAACTCAGGATTAGTAATGTATGTACACAGTGACTGCACCAGCAGAATAGTGAGTGCAGCTCTGGAGTATAATACAGGATGTACACTCGGGACCAGTAGTGTAAAGTATGTACACAGTGACTGCACCAGCAGAATAGTGAGTGCAGCTCTGGAGTATAGTGCAGATGTAACCCAGGACCAGTAATGTAATGTACACTACTCAAAAAAATAAAGGTAACACTTAAACAACAGAATATAGCTCCAAGTAAATCAAACTTCTGTGAAATCAAACCGTCCATTTAGAAAGCAACACTGTTTGACAATCAATTTCACATGCTATTGTGCAAATGGAATAGACAACAGATGGAAATTATTGGCAATTATCAAGACACCCTCAATAAAGGAGAGGTTCTGCAGGTGGGACCACAGACCACATCTCAGTACCAATGCTTTCTGGCTGATGTTTTGGTCACTTTTGAATGTTGGTTGTGCTTTCACACTCGTGGTAACATGAGACGGACTCTACAACCCACATTGGTGGCTCAGGGAGTGCAGCTCATCTAGGATGGCACATCAATGCGATCTGAGGCAAGGTTTGTTGTGTCTGTCAGCGTAGTATTCAGAGGCTGGAGGTGCTACCAGGAGACACGCCAGTACACCAAGAAACGTGGAGGGGGCCGTAGGAGGGCAACAACCCAGCAGCAGGACCGCTACCTCAGCCTTTGTGCAAGGAGGAACAGGAAGAGCACTGCCAGAGCCCTGCAAAATGACCTCCAGCAGGCCACAAATGTGCATGTGTCTGCACAAACGGTTAGAAACCGACTCCATGGGGATGGTCTGAGTGCCCGATGCCCACAGATGGGGGTTGTGCTCACAGCCCAACACCATGCAGGATGCTTGGCATTTGCCACAGAACACCAGGATTGGCAAATTCGCCACTGGCGCCCTGTGCTCTTCACAGATGAAAGCAGGTTCACACTGAGCACATGTGACAGAGTCTGTAGACACCGTGGATAGCGATCTGCTGCCTGCAACATCCTTCAGCATGACCGGTTTGGCAGTGGGTAAGTAATGGTGTGGGGTGGCATTTTTTTGGAGGGCCACACAGCCCTCCATATGCTCGCCAGAGGTAGCCTGATTGCCATTAGGTACCGAGATGAGATCCTCAGACCCCTTCTGAGACCATATGCTGGTGCGGTTGGCCCTGGGTTCCTCCTAATGCAGGACAATGCCAGACCTCATGTGGCTGGAGTGTATCAGCAGTTCCTGCAAGATGAAGGCATTGAAGATGTGGACTGGCCCGCCCGTTCCCCAGACCTGAATCCGATTGAACACATCTGGGACATCATGTCTCGCTCCATCCACCAACGTCCTGTTGCACCACAGACAGTCCAGGAGTTGGCGGATGCTTTAGTCTTGATCTGGGAGGAGATCCCTCAGGAGACCATCCGCCGCCTCATCAGGAGCATGCCGAGGCGTTGTAGGGAGGTCATACAGGCACGTGGAGGCCACACACACTACTGAGCATAATTTCCTTGTCTTGAGGCATTTCCACTGAAGTTGGATCAGCCTGTAACTTCATTTTTCACTTTTCCAGACCTCTGTGGGATATTAATTTCGATTTACGCTGATCATTTTTATGTTTTATTGTTCTCAACGCATTCCACTATGTAATGAATAAAGATTTGCAACTAGAATATTTAATTCAGTGATATCTAGGATGTGGGATTTTAGTGTTCCCTTTATTTTTTTGAGCAGTGTATGTACACAGTGACTGCACCAGCAGAATAGTGAGTGCAGCTCTTTTAGATTGTTTAGTTGCGGCAATGTTTTATATGCCATCTTTCCGTGCCTCTTACTTTATGGCACGCTGTGATGCTGTGATGCCGATTGCCTCTGCTGCGTTTACCCTGGGGCGCCGGTCTTAGAACTTTCCTTGCACTACAGACAGATAAGACTCGGCCGGCAGCCCTGCGCTCACATCCCCGACTTACTTAGCCAATTAGAAGAGCGCAGAATTGAGAGGTCGGTGTTTATCCCAGCGTTCCCGGGAGTCTCTGCTGCACTTGGAGCGCGGCTCTGAATGTTACAGCTTCAGATAAAGATTGATGGGTCGCTGAGCGCCAGTTCATCCGCCGTGACAGTGTAACAGCCCCGCTAAGGACCCACTCTCACGGCCTGTGTGACAGTAACCGATGCTGAGCGCTCCGGACGCGGATGCAGGATGTCCTGGCTCAGAGTCCATTGGACCCGCGAGTTCATTACGAGCCGTATAAATCAGACTGAAGCGACCGGAGGGGGAAAGCATGGCGTCCACCTTCGGGCAGCGGCGGTAATAGGAGGACGCTCCACGTCCAGCCGTCAATCCCTCAGTCTGATATCACACCAGCCGGAGCATCCTTCCATGATGTCAGCAGCAGATATGGATTCTCGGTTACCTCTGCACCCTCCCTGTGCTCCCTCAGGTGTTGTACCTATGGGGGATGCAGAGGTAACAATACACAGACCCCAGCGCCTGTAAAGCCCGAATGCCGATCTGCCACATAATATCACACCGGTATTATAAATCCTTCATTTACTTTACTGCCCATCTTTATAAACAAGCAGTGCTGCAGTGTAAAGCATGGAGGAAACACAGTTATACTGTAGCACAATGAAGTTAATTACTAACCGTAGGGATGCACAGACGTACTGGTCCCTGAGGAGCTCAAAGCACCTAAAAAGACACTAGCGTCATAAATGTTATCATGGCTGGTGGGGAGCGGCGGTACATAGTCTGCATTGGGGCCCCGGAGCTTTAGTTCACGCCTCTGCAGTATCACATTAATGGCCTTTACAATTGCATCTCCAGTGGAAGGACATACAGTATGAGGAGCCTATAGGAAGAAGCAGAGCTGTAGTGTAAAGCATGGAGGAGACGGAACATGAGGCTGAATTACAGGTTATTTTATCACTTGGGTTGAGGGGCTGCTGTGCGGAGATGAGGGAGGGTACATCTGTGAGGGTGCAGAGGTGGCAGTCGCTCCCCAATTCTGGGGACTAAGAGGCCACATGGTTGATGGTCACCCCGCCATAAATTTCTCTACAAGATACTCTTTTTTTTGGACCACCTGAGACTCCGACAGACAATGCAGCAGAGCTGTAGTCGCCGATCTGTTTCCTAATGTAGCAGAGCCAGCGACTGTTTGGGTGATGAATGACTTTAGGCACGATGCTGATATAAGATGCCACTGCCCCAGCTGTAGAGAATTCTCCGTATTACAGTGTCCTCAGTCAGACTGCAAAATAACAGACGAGTGTCACCTTCCTGCTGTGTCCTGGGCACCGCCGCTCCTCACAGGTTTGTGATGCAGTTACCTATGTTACAGCCAGGGGGTGCTGTATGTGCTCCTCAAGATTCGCATGGAGGTGTATCTGTAATGGTGATAATGAAACTGTGTCCGGAATGATTGTAAATGGCCGGTATGTGCCGCAGAGGAAGTCTGCTCTGTAAGCCAGTAATGTTCTGGGACCTGTAGTCCCACAAGTATTTGCTTAATTTTAAAGGGATGCTTGCAGGGTTAGTTTGAGAGCTGGGCGGGTCAAACTAGCCACACACACCTCCCACCTATGAGGGTTGTTACAGCTACATAATGTGACCAGGGTGTGGGTCACATGTTCAGAGTGTTTGGATCTGTATGGTCCATGTGCAAAGTCCTGGTAGCCTATGTGTTGGGAGTGCTATCTCCCTGAAGAGCACATGGTGGGGCTTTGGCACTGAGTGGCCTGTGTGTTGGACAGTCCCAGCTGGGGACTGAAGTCCTGAAGAGCGCACGGAGAAGCCATGTACCTGCAGAGCCTGGGACGGCTTCTGTGTTGGTGAATCCAGGACTGACAAGGAGCCAGCTTGAGGAACGGAGTGCTTTATTCCCTTACCAAACTAGTGTCCCACGACACACTCAGGTAGCGCTTTCTCACATGGAACACTACGCAAGAAGAAGCGAAGGCGTCTGAAAACCAAACTGTATACAGAGGTGTTATCAGTCATTGCACAGGAGGAGGTGAGCTGTGACATCACCTATTGTGAGTGATGGATCCTGTTTTATCTACTGTATATAGAGGTGTTATCAGTCATTGTACAGGAGGAGGAGGTGAGCTGTGACCACCTATTGTGAATGGTGGATCCTGTTTTATCTACTGTATATAGAGGTGTTATCAGTCATTGTACAGGAGGAGGAGGTGAGCTGTGACAACCTCTATTGTGAATGGTGGATCCTGTGTTATCTACTGTATATATAGGTATTATCAGTCATTGTACAGGAGGAGGTGAGCTGTGACATCCTCTATTGTGAATGTGTCAGGACTCTGAACATTTTTTATTACCTTTTTGTGCATTACTGCCCTTTTCCAAAATGGCGTCTTTGGTCTCATGTGCACTGTGTCTTCCTGCTATAAAACTCCACCCCAGCATTCAGTCTGTGCTAGAGTATTCTGCCTTGCATCTAGCTCCTGACCTCTGGTGACTTCCTGGCTATATACCTGCTCCTGTGAACCTGTGGGGTTATCCTGCTACTCTGCTCTGAGTTCCTGCTGCGTACACCAGTTCCAGTAATCCTCCTTCATCTACTGCTCGTGTTTGCTTCCATCTGCATTTGCTGGACATGTAAGCTGTTTCTGCTCTGCAAGAACCTGAGACTATTACCCAGACCTCCCTGGATGAGCTAAGATATTATTTGAACTGTCTTATAAGCATATCTATCTGTGTTGTGGACTAAGCAAGGACTTATTCGTGTCAAGTATCGTCAAGAATTGTGCTTCATAGACTTTCTGCGTGATTGAATTTTCCTCTGAAGTTTCCTATGGACTGCTGAGCTGCATTTGATATTTGCACCAAGTGTTGTGGACTTGAGTTTCTCTCTGCACCTGTTTGAATCACCATGTGATAATATAGACTTTACCACTTATAAAACTGTGTCCTGTAGTTGTCTTATTCCACGCAAAGAGTCTCCTGAGTTATCCCCTATAATTATTACAGGATACTCTAGCCTAAAAAAAAAGGAGACTGCTGGAACAATGACTGAAGAAAGCAGACTAGAGCAGGTGTTTTCCATAATTAGATCAGTGCAGAAAGGTGTGGAAGGTCTGCAAAAGAAGTTTGGAAGCATTGAACTCAATCAACAAGTGTTTGGACAAACTTTGCAGGACTTAAGCACCTGCATGGCAGCCCAGGAAAACAAACTTGCTGGCATAGAATCCCAGTATGGACGGGCTTTTCAGGACATAAGCATGCAAATAGCTGCACAAGCGACTTTTCTCTCTGGGCAACCACCACCAGCTAGCCCACCTAAGTTGCCCCCATTCAGACTTAATGGTGATCACGACAAATTTCGTGGCTTTGTGAATCAATGTATGCTATATTTTGATGTGCATGCTGACCGTTTTCCTAATGTTAGATCCAAAGTATTGTGTGTAATAATGCTGCTGACCGCACGAGCGCTCGCCTGGGCGAATCCAATGATCGAGTCTCGTGACCCACGGTTAAATAACTTGGATGATTTCTTGGCCGCTATGGCATTAATGTTTGATGATCCGCAGAATCTGCTTTATTGTCTTTACGCCAGGCAAAACATTCTGTTATTGAGTATGCTACTGAATTCAGGAGATTAGCGGTAGATACCAATTGGGACAGTTATGCTCAATTGCCTATTTTTAAAAGGGGTCTGTGTAGTATTGTAAAAGATGAACTAGCTCGCTCTGAGTCACCACAAGAGCTAGAGACATTTATACAGCATTGTGATGATGAATCTGATATCTCTGAATGTAGCCTGCCTTTAAACGCTGTATTCCATTCACTTTCTATGACTTCACCACCCCCCCCAAGGAACTTAAGGAAAAGAACTCTCACTGTTCTCTCCCTATTAAGATCCTGTGTTCAGGACAGTGGATTTCCAGTGCAGCTATGATTGACTCTGGTGCAGGTGGCAAGTTCATGGATATCGTATTTGCCAAGGAACATGGTATTGAAATTCAGCAAAGAGCCTCTCCAATTACAATGGAAACAGTGGATGGGTCAACTTTAATCTCTGGGCCTGTGGATCAGGAGACCGTAACCCTTGAAATTTTGTTGGAGTCTAATCATCAGGAGCAACTTTCTTTCTTGCTAATTTCTTCTCATTTTCCTGTGATTTTAGGCATTCATTGGTTGCGTTCTCAGAACCCAATTATCAACTGGGAGACCAAGGAGATTATCTCTCCAACAAGGAGCAACTCAGCGTTAACAGAAGCTGTCCCTGAGTCCACGGCTACGGAACCACATGTACAGGTATTTTCTTTACCTCCAGCATATAAAGAGTTCTCTAACATCTGTGAGAAGAATGCAGATCAGCTTCCTCCACACAGGCATTATGACTGTCCCATTGAGTTGCTTCCTCGGGCAGCTATTCCTTTTGGTAACGTATACCCTTTGGCGGCACCTAAGCTTCAAGCCTTAAAGGAGTATATTGATGAAAATCTGGCCAAAGGTTTCATACGTCCTTCTTCCTCACCAGCAGGGGCACCTATCTTTTTTGTAAAGAAGAAGGATGAGACCCTGTGTTGACTATCGGGAACTCAATAAGGTAACCGTATGAGACCGTTACCCTTTGCCTCTGATTCCCGAATTACTGGAAAGAGTCCGCCATGCTAAGGTGTTCTCTAAACTGGATCTTCGTGGGGCTTATAATTTGGTGCGTATTCGTCCAGTGGATGAGTGGAAGACAGCATTCAGATGCCGGTATGGACACTTTGAATCTCTCGTGATGCCCTTCGGGCTTTGTAATGCCCCTGCAACGTTTCAACACCTTGCTAATGACATTTTCAGAGATTTGTTGGACCAGTTTGTGGTGATCTATTTGGACGATATTCTAATCTTTTCTGCCTCTCTACAGGAACATGAAGAACATGTCAAAACTGTTTTAAGACATCTGAAAGAGAACCATCTGTATATTAAGCCGGAGATATGCGAGTTCCATCGTTCTGAGATACAGTTCTTAGGTTATATCATCTCTCCCCAGGGGCTGAACATGGAATCTGGTAAGATTCAGGCTATCCTTGACTGGCCGGCACCCAAGAGCGTTAAGGAGGTCCAACGTTTTATTGGTTTTGCAAATTTCTACAGACGCTTCATTCGAAATTTTTCTGATATTGTCCGTCCCATTACTTCCTTGACAAAGAAGGAAAAGCCCTTTAAGTGGTCATCACAGGCTCAAGAAGCTTTTGATCGGCTTAAGATCTGTTTCACATCAGCACCGCTGTTGATACACCCAGATCCAACACTTTCTTTCATTGTGGAGGTGGACGCTTCTGATAATGCTTTGGGGGCTATTCTCTCCCAAAGAACTGGAGAGAAGGGTGTGCTACATCCTTGTGCTTTCTTTTCCCGTAGACTAACCTCAGCAGAGAAGAATTACGACGTGGGAGACAAGGAATTGCTGGCTATTGCGGCTTTCAAAGAATGGAGGCATCATCTGCAAGGAGCTGCACAACAGATCATAGTGCTAACTGACCATCGCAATTTAGAGTTCCTTAGATCCGCTAGATGTCTTTCTCCTCGTCAGGCTCGTTGGAACTTATTTTTAAATCAATTTAACTTTGTTATCTCGTACCGTCCAGGTTCTCGTAATGGGAAGGCTGATGCTTTATCCCGAATCCATGCTGCGGATTCCGTACCTGGAGCCCCGTCCAAGACCATTCTATCTGATGCCAATTTCATCGGAGTTATCCACGATCAGGACTTGTGGAAGGAGTGCAGGGAGGCCTATGACGGTGATGTATTTCTGGCCAACCCACCTGTGGATATTAATCTTGTCTTTAAGGGTGGCATGTGGTTCAGAGATCGACGTATCTACGTCCCTGAGGTCGTCCGTCTGCAGATCCTCAAGTTGGTACATGACTCCAAGTTGGCTGGTCACAGAAGGGTACAGAAGACACAAGAGTTCCTGAGCCGATTCTTCTGGTGGCCAACTTGCCTGAAGGATACCAAGGACTATGTTCTCTCTTGCAAGGTATGTGCCCGTTACAAGATGACTCATGTGGCACCTACGGGTCTTCTACAACCATTACCTGTTCGGTCCCACCCTTGGGGGTCTATATCAATGGACTTTATTGTGGAGCTGCCTACATCGGGGGGCATGAATACAATCATGGTGGTAGTTGATCGCCTGACTAAAGCTGCTCATTTTGTTCCATGCACCGGCCTCCCCTCAGCTAAAGATACAGTGAACTTGGTTATACAGAATGTCTTTCGGTTGCATGGGGTTCCGGATGAGATCATCTGACCGTGGAGTGCAGTTCACTTCAAGATTCTGGAAGGGGTTTTGTTCTGCACTCAATATTAATGTCTGTCTCTCTTCCGCTTACCATCCCCAGACAAATGGTCAGACTGAGCGTACCAACCAGACGCTGGAACAATATCTAAGATGCTATGTCACCCATCTCCAGGATGATTGGTTGGAGTTGCTGCCGTTAGCCGAATTTTCATATAACAATTCTAAGAGCGCCTCCACTAAATTTACACCTTTCTTTGCCAATCTGGGTTATCATCAGTGTATCTTACCTAGGTCTCCAATTAATTCTCCGGTTCCGGCAGTGGAGGAAAGGCTGACTGCGATGAAGGAATATCTGGAGGTTCTGAAGGAATCCCTGACCACAGCTCAAGAACGTTATAAGAGATCGGCTGATAGACTCCGTAAACCTGCACCCATGTTCAAGGTAGGAGATTCCGTGTGGTTAGCAACTAAGAATCTGAAGTTAAACGTTCCTTCACAAAAACTTGGGACAGAAATTCATTGGCCCTTTCAAGATCAACAGTATTGTGAGCTCTGTGGCCTGCCAGCAGAAGCTACCTAGGACTATGAAGATACACCCAGTTTTTCATGTATCTTTACTAAAGCCTGTATCTCCTAATACCTTCCAGGGATGTGTTGTGACACCTCCGCAGCCTGTGGTGATTGATGGGCAAGAACAATTTGTGGTGGAGGAAATTGTTGATTCCAGGATTCGCGGGAATCGGCTCCAATATCTGATAAGATGGCAGGGATATCCCCCTGTGGAAGACTCTTGGGAACCTGTGGAAAACATCAATGCCCAACAGAAGATTTCTCGTTTTCATCAGAGATTCCCTGAGAAACCAGGTCCAGGATCGTCCTGAGGCCGCTTCTAAGGAAGGAGTAATGTCAGGACTCTGAAAATTTTTTATTACCGTTTTGTGCATTACTGCCCTTTTCCAAGATGGCGTCTTTGGTCTCATGTGCACTGTGTCTTCCTGCTATAAAACTCCACCCCAGCCTTCAGTCTGTGCTAGAGTATTCTGCCTTGCATCCAGCTCCTGACCTCTGGTGACTCCCTGGCTATATACCTGCTCCTGTGAACCTGTGGGGTTATCCTGCTACTCTGCTCTGAGTTCCTGCTGCATACACCAGTTCCAGTAATCCTCCTTCATCTACTGCTCATGTTTGCTTCTGTCGGCATTTGCTGGACATGTAAGCTGTTTCTGCTCTGCAAGAACCTGAGACTATTAACCAGATCTCCCTGGTTGAGCTAAGATATTATTTGAACTGCCTTATAAGTATATTTATCTGTGTTGTGGACTAAGCAAGGACTTATTCGTGTCATGTATCCTCAAGAATAATTGTGCTTCATAGACTTTCTGCGTGATTGCATTTTCCTCTGAAGTTTCCTATAGACTGCTGAGCTGCATTTGATATTTGCACCAAGTGTTGTGGACTTGCGTTTCTCTCTGCACCTGTTTGAATCACCGTGTGATAATATAGACTTTACCACTTATAAAACTGTGTCCTGTAGTTGTCTTATTCCACGCAAAGAGTCTCCTGAGTTATCCCCTATAATTATTGCAGAATCGTGGATCCTGTGTTATCTACTGTACATAGAGGTGTTATCAGTCATTGTACAGGAGGAGGAGGTGAGCTGTGACATCATGTATTGTGAATGGTGGATCCTGTGTTATCTACTGTACATAGAGGTGTTATCAGCCATTGTACAGGAGGAGGAGGTGAGCTGTGACATCATGGATTGTGAATGGTGGATCCTGTGTTATCTACTTTATATAGAGGTGATATCAGCCATTGTACAGGAGGAGGAGGTGAGCTGTGATATCATGTATTGTGAATGGTGGATCCTGTGTTATCTACTGTATATAGAGATGTTATCAGTCATTGTACAGGAGGAGGTGAGCTGTGACATCAGCTATTTTACATCGTGGATCCTGTGTTATCTACTGTATATAGAGGTATTATCAGTCATTGTACAGGAGGAGGAGGAGGTGAGCTGTGACATCAGCTATTTTACATCGTGGATCCTGTGTGTTAGGCTGGGGTCACACTACAGCGTAATACGGACGAGTGCTAAGTGATATAAAATCCCATAGCACTTGGACCAATGTTAATCTATGGGGCAGCTCCCATCATCTGTTTTTTTCTCGTCCGTATTATACTTGCGAGTGAAATCGCAGCATGCTGCGATTGTCCGCATATCTCAGTCGACAAACGCCAATGCAAGTCTATGGGTGTGAGAAAAAAAATCGCACAGCACACGGACCATCAGTGTGACTTGCGAGGCATTCTCAGGTATTGGGCAGGTGACAGGAAATTGGCTCTGCCATTATTTGCTCATTTTGCAAGTGTGTGAGAAAATCTCACCATATGGATGACACACGGATACTTTTTTGAGAAAAAAACGCATCCTGGCATTGCACACGGATGACATACGGGATCACTATACGGAGAACATTTGTGCGATTCTCGGCAGACAAAATCGGACAGATTTTTTATACATTGTGTGTGACTCCAGCCTTATTGTAACGGTTAATGTCCCCTTTGTACCTTCATATATAAGGCAGAGAGGAGACATTATTAATACATTGAGACACAGTATTTTTTTCTTTTTTCCATGGATAGGGAACATAAAAATCCCAGCAGCATAAATGAAGCATTCAATCAACAAGGTGGTGAAGGCGACTCATGTCCAAAATTTCGCTTTAAGCCTCTAGTTTCGCCCCTGAATTCATCTGAAGTCTTTTTTGTACAATTTTCTCCAGGAGATCCGTGTATTTAGGAGGAAAATGTGGAACTTCATTGTGATAATGGAATCAGACATGAGAATGGTGACCGTTGCAGTCAGACATTTCTGTCTGTGTCTCTATAATTGTGCAGTTACGTCTCGGAGCCGAGGTAGAGGTACAGCCGACGCTCAGCACTGGGGACGTCGGGTTTGGATTTGTTTTTGCAATCTGGAAATAAAAATGACCCAATTCACTGACAGCAATCGGCATCGAGATCCATGAAGGATGAGAGAAGTTTTCTTCTTACAATATTTACTTCTGGGGTTTTGCTGGGATCAGAGTATTGATGGGATTATGATATCAATATTCTGATCCATAAAAGTGGAGTTTCACCTTAATTAAAGGGGCGTGTTGTTTCATTGCTTAGTTCGGTATTGGAGTGAGTGGAGCAGAGAGGTGCGAGGGACACGGTCGATGATTTTCATTCCGGGCACCTACCCAGGGATCGTAACCTGCAGGTGATTAGGAATCCAATTAGTTGGGATGACGGCGGCTCAGATGAGATGTCCCTCGTAACCTTTCATCGCTTAATATTCCAAGCCGATCGGCGCCGTGTCCCCAGGAACGCTCAACAGGCAGCGTATGGCGCAGATTAAAATTCATGGCAAATGTCTTTCATAAATATTATTCACAGCTAATTTCATCTCCCGGATGGCTTTGGATACCGGCAGAATCCGAATGAGCCGGAGGATGGATACAAAGGGCTGGAGAGGACGCGGCTGCCCCCAATAACGCAGGGGGCAGCAGCAGTCTGACAGGAGGGCAGCAAAGTGACAGTGTGGGGGGCACGGGCAAAGGCGGCCCACTCACCCCTAAGAACAATTCTCCAGGAGATCCAAGTAATTAGGAGGAGAAGGGTCCGGAGCTGCGGAAAGGGAAAAGGGCAGAAAATAAGAGAGAGAATAATAACCGAGAACCATCTGTATCATGTCTATCCGTCTATCTATCTATTATCTATCATCTATTTATTTATCTATCTATCTACTATCTATATTTTCTATTATCTATCTATCTATTTATCTACTATCTATCTATTATCTATCATCTATTATCTATCTGCACTGCGTTCCAAATTATTATGCACAAAGAGTTTAGGAGTGATAAGGTTAGAATTTTTTTGTTTGTCATTTAAACTCATTGATGGTGATGTGTGTCAGGGCTCTTTATATCACTGAAAGCAATTGCAGATACCTGTGCACATTAGTTTGGCAGGTGTGTCCAAATAAAGGCAAGACTACTTAAGAAGGCTGTTCCACATTATTAAGCAGCCTACATTTTTTGCCAAAATGGGAAAGAAAAAGGATGTGTCGGCTGCTGAGAAGCCACAAATTGTGGAGTATTTAGGTCAAGGCATGACTACAATCAACATTGCCAAGACACTTCATTGTGATCATCGCACAATCAAGGAGTATGTAGCTGATTCCCAGCACACACGTGTGCGTGCTGATAAGGAAAAATTGAGGACTTTCCAACAGGCAATTGCGTAAGGTTAAAAGAGCAGGTGCAAAAATGCCTTGTCATAGCAGCAGACAAGTTTTTGAAGCTCCTGGTGCCTCCAACGTCCCCAGAACAACAAGATGCAGGGTCCTTCAGAGGTGCGTAAGCCATCCTGTCGACCACCTCTATCCACTGCACACAAGCAGAAACGGCTCCAGTGGGCCAAACGATACATGAAGACTGACTTCCAAACTATTTTGTTCATTGATGAGTGCCGTGCAACGCTCGATGGTCCAGATGGATGGAGTGGAGGATATCTGGTTGATGGACACTCCATGAAAACACAGCTAAGGCACCAACAAGGAGGAGGTGGAGTAATGTTTTGGGCTGGAATCATGGGGAGAGAGGTTGTCGGCCCCTTTATGATCCCTGAAGGGGTAAAGATGAACTCCATAATCTACGTGGAGTTTCTAAAACAACACTTCCTGCCGTGGTTCAAGAGGAAGAACCGTGCTTTCCGCAGCAAGATCATTTTCATGCATGATAATGCACCGTCTCATACTGCAAAAAACACATCTGCATCTCTGGCTGCTATGGGCATAAAAGAGGACAAACTTATGGTGTGGCCACCATCTTCCCCTGGCCTCAACCCCATTGAGAACCTCTGGAGCATCATCAAAAGGAGTGTCTATGATGGCGGGAGGCAGTTCACATCTAAGCAACAGCTCTGGGAGGGTATTCTGTCCACATGCAAAACAACTGAAGCATAAACCATCCAAAAACTGACAAATTCAATGGACGAGAGAGATCAGAAGCTTCTTTCGAACAAGGGGTCCTATGTGCAAATGTAACATCACCTAGAATAAAGTTTTCACTTGAAAACTGTTTGATTTCATTTTTTAATAAGCTGATAATGCTTATAACTTCACAATTGACCATTTTTTTGTTCAAAATAAAATAAAAAAGGTTGAAAACTCTGCTGTGCATAATAATTTGGAACATGCATTTTAAGTGTTTATTATTTTTTTTTTAAAGATACTGTTTTCATAGGTAGTTTGTTCCAAAACATTGCAATTATACTAGAATACTAGATGACTGGAAAATAACAATGACTGCAATTCAGATAGGTAATTTAGAGAAAATATGAGGAAATATTATTTGCATAATAATTTGGAACACAGTGTATTAACTATCTATTATCTATCTATCTGTGCTTCACATACATGTCTCCCTCTGGTTTCGATGAGTCACGAGTCAATTCCTAATCATAAGAAATTTCCATTTTGATGAAAACCCTCACAGACAAGTTTTGCCTCCTGACATTCGAGGTAAACAATTGCTTTAGTTCAAACGATCCAGAACTTTATTTTCTGAAAAATGTCCTTGTCTTCTCGATTGCACATTGATTATAGCAGTGATTTATATTAGTTTTATGCTGAAGCTTAATGGGATTTTTTTACTTGGGTTTTTATGATTCATTTTATGTCATACTTCAATTTAACAAAATCCGTCTTTACGTTTTTATAAAAAGCCCATGAAAAGGTTCACATCAAACACGTTGAAGTGGGTCGTAAAATTACCATGAACAATTGCGGAGTCAGACTACTAAGTGACAGTAGAAAATCATTACTGATCCTGAGTTACATCCTGTATTATACCCCAGAGCTGCACTCACTATTCTGCTGGTGCAGTCACTGTGTACATACATTACATTACTGATCCTGAGTTACATCCTGTATTATACCCCAGAGCTGCACTCACTATTCTGCTGGTGCAGTCACTGTGTACATACATTACATTACTAATCCTGAGTTACATCCTGTATTATACCCCAGAGCTGCACTCACTATTCTGCTGGTGCAGTCACTGTGTACATACAGTTGTGGCCAATAGTATTGACACCCCTGCAATTCTGTCAGATATTACTCAGTTTCTTCCTGAAAATGATTGCAAACAAATTATTTGTTATTATTATCTTCATTTAATTTGTCTTAAATGAAAAAACACAAAAAGAATTGTCCTAAAGCCAAATTGGATATAATTCCAATTAAATGGTGGCTTCCTTTGCCCGGACTGCGCACGCGCAATATGTTAGATGTTGATTTTCGGCTAACGCTTCACCCATATATCCAAGTATGGGATGCTACAGTCTCAACCTCGGTGAATATACATTGTTAGATCTACTCTCAATTTAAGATATTTAAACCTGAGGAGTATCTCGTAGGTTGTAGCGGGGCCATACCGCATTATGGTGATCTGTTTACGCTGCTCCTTTCACACATATTGCGTCCTGGTTGCTATGGTGATGTATTCGCTGAATTGCGCAGTACGCTGGAGCCTTCCTTCCGGTTTGGCAGGGAACCTAGCATCTGCGCACTAGATACTCTAACACGCTGGATTGCCGCACACCCTTTGGTCCTCGCCGCCATTATGCTGCACACCTGGTATGCATGAATTGAATCTGAGTTTAATATTTAAGTAGGCACCACACCACTGGAACATTTTGGACCTTGAGGAAGACGCTTTAAGCGTCGATACGCGTGGGTCGTACATTGGCACAGTCTACCTTGCCCCTTACTTTGGGGGTCTGCCTTATGATGTAAGGGTGAGATATTGGGTTCTTAGGTGCAGTGTGTTTAGATATCGGCATTTCTGCTCCAGAATCATTGATTGCATTGTGCCCTTCTGGTCACCGAGTTATACTTGCATCTTGTGGGAGGAACTACCACATGATTATGTATACTGCCTTACTACATTATATGGGTTTTTGATATTAACTCGACTCTGAGTATTGTCTTGTTTCTCTTTTATGGGGGCAACAGCATGCATATATTGGCTGGCATATATTGCCTTGTGATTGATTACATTCCAACACAGATTTATATATGTATAAGGTGGATTTAGACTATGCAATGTCTTTTTGAGTATTTCACTCATATTCTGTATGGACCCTAACCTCCCAATCTGTCTAGGGGAGTTTAAGTGTTTTTAAATTTACAGTCTTATGATGTGGTGTTGTTTAAATAAAGTTTGTTATCTTTTTGTACTAAAATAATTTGTGTGGTGATCCCATTCTTTGATGCATGTGCTTTTTTCTTGTTGTGCTGTCAGTTTACATTGATATGCATCAGGTGATCCCCCCATATGCTTATTATTTGAGGTGGATGGTGCCCGCTCAATCTATGTACTTTCACTATTCTGCTGGTGCAGTCACTGTGTACATACATTACATTACTGATCCTGAGTTACATCCTGTATTATACTCCAGAGCTGTGCTCACTATTCTGCTGGTACAGTCACTGTGTACATCAGAGCTGCACTCACTATTCTGCTGGTGCAGTCACTGTGTACATGCATTACATTACTGATCCGGAGTTACCACCTGTATTATACTCCAGAGCTGCACTCACTATTCTGCTGGTGCAGTCACTGTGTACATGCATTACATTACTGATCCTGAGTTACCTCCTGTATTATACTCCAGAGCTGCACTCACTATTCTGCTGGTGCAGTCACTGTGTACATGCATTACATTACTTTTTTTTTTTTTTAAATCATGTATTTTTTAATAAAGCATATGACACGCCATTAACACAGTCTGATACAATTTCCAGACAAATACCGTACATTACTGTAGATACATGACCTGATAAGATATTTTCATTTTACTAAACAACACCCTTACCACCTAACCAACCCCCCTCTTCCTCCCCCCAATCTCTTGCCCATTATCCAATACAACCATCACATGCATTACATTACTAATCCTGAGTTACATCCTGTATTATACTCCGGAGCTGCACTCACTATTCTGCTGATGCAGTCACTGTGTACATACAGTTGTGGCCAAAAGTATTGACACCCCTGCAATTCTGTCAGATATCACTCAGTTTCTTCCTGAAAATGATTGCAAACACAAATTCTGTGTTATTATTATCTTCATTTAATTTGTTTTAAATTAAAAAACACAAAAAGAATTGTCCTAAAGCCAAATTGGATATAATTCCACACCAAACATAAAAAAGGGGGTGGACTAAGTATTGGCACTGTTTGAAAAATCGTGTGATGCTTCTCTAATTTATGTTATTAACAGCACCTGTAACTTACCTGTGGCACCTAACAGGTGTTGGCAATAACTAAATCACACTTGCAGCCAGTTGACATGGATTAAAGTTGACTCATCCTCTGTCCTGTGTCCTTGTGTGTATGTAATAATTATAGGGGATAACTCAGAAGACTCTTTGCGTGGAACAAGACAACTACAGGACACAGTTTTATAAGTGGTAAAGTCTATATTATCACACGGTGATTCAAACAGGTGCAGAGAGAAACTCAAGTCCACAACACTTGGTGTAAATATTAAACGCAGCTTAGCAGTCTATAGGAAACTTCAGAGGAAAATGCAATCAAGCAGAAAGTCTATGAAGCACAATTATTCTTGAGGATACTTGACACAAATAAATCCTTGTCTTAGTCCAAACACCGATAGATAAGCTTATAAGGCAGTTCAAATCATATCTTAGCTTAACCAGGGAGGCCTGGTTATTAGTCTCAGGTTTTTGCAGAGCAGAAACAGCTTACATGTCCAGCAAATGCAGATGGAAGTAAACACGAGCAGCAGATGAAGGAGGATTACTGGAAACTGGTGTATGTGCAGCGCCCCAGAGTCCTGGTCATTGCAGTATTGTCGCTCTGCCGCTAAGGGGAGTGATGGTACGTCTGATGGCACTAAAGGAGTTCACCTGACCAGGTATCACAGTCACACACTACACTTCACACTCCGGCCACGAGGGGGAGCAAAAGGTTCTATGTATTAGGCCACTCCTCACACTCTGGTAAAACTGGGGGTTGGATAGGAAGTTAGAAGAGAAGCTGACTGGGTTTTAACCAGGTAACATCTAGCGAGAGAGAGGTTGCTTGGGAAGACTCAGGGAGGTCCCTGTCAGGGGTGGGATCCTGGCAGTGGCCTAGCACGAGACAGGTTGTTACGGAGCCGTGCCTGCACCTCATTACGGCGGCATCCTAAGAAAGGACACGAAGCGAAGTATATTGTTGGAGAAGTGAGAAACGAGATCACAGCACAAAGGAGATAGAACCAGGAGAAGTCGTGCCCCAAGATCGGCAACATCCTTCTGAGGCGCGTAGCCGGCGCCTGGAACGCCGAGGAAGTAATAGACTCTACGCATTACTTTGAACTACGGCAGGGCAGTTAACTCTAGGTTGGCTGTCTCACCTTTACACCTAATAAAGACAACGGAGGCAATTGTGGGAGAGGGGCGTCTCTAGGGTCCCTATAAAATAACTCCAGGCCTACCCCGTCATACGGGTGCTTCCTATCCATATCATCTGGGGGACGGAGAGAGAGAACAGAAACATACACGACAGTTGTGAGGACTATCCCGTGGTGCTCAGCAGGGAAGTACTACAACACATAGGCGCTAGTAGGAAGGCTACTGATTTCTACCTGCAAAGGGAACTCTGGATGTGCCTTCGGACCGGCCGGTCTCAGCCAGCCCTGTTAGCAGTGCTCTGGATTGTGGACGCCGAAGCCTTCAGTAAAAAGGTAAAGAGACTGCAACCCTGTGTCCTCGTCATTTACTGCGACCTACACCATCACCATCTACCCATCAAGGGAAGCCCTGGGGACATACTTCACCTGTGGGAAGTTACATCATCTAGCTACCATTCCATCACCCCAGCGGACCGCTAGCAGCGGTCAGTCACCCTGACCGAATACCACAGGTGGCGTCATGAACACTTGACAAACTTTCATCACCTTTAATTGGGGGCCCCTTAGCAGGGCCACGGACCGGGTAGGGCCACCGTGAAATCCCGAGAACCGAGACAGAGAGACCCGGTACCGAGTACCCCGCTGCCCTGCATCTGGGGACGCTCCAAACGCAGCAGGAACTCAGAGCAGAGTAGCAGGATCACCACACAGGTTCACAGGAGCAGGTATAGAGCCAGGGAGTAATCAGAGAACAGGAGCTGGATGCAAGGCAGACTCTAGCACAGACAGAAGGCTGGGGTGGAGTTTTATAGCAGGAAGACAGTGCACATGAGACCAAAGACGCCATCTTGGAAAAGGGCAGTAATGCACAAAAGGTAAAAAAAATGTTTAGAGTCCTGACATTACTCCCTCTTTCGAAGATGCCTCAGGACGATCCTGGACCTGGTTTCTTAGGGAATCTCTGATGAAAACGAGAAATCTTCTGTTGGGCATTGATGTTTTCCACAGGTTCCCAAGAGTCTTCCTCAGGGGGATATCCCTGCCATCTTATCAGATATTGGAGCCAATTCCTGCGAATCCTGGAATCAATAATTTCCTCCACCACAAATTGTTCTTGCCCATCAATCACCACAGGCCGCGGAGGTGGCACAACACATCCCTAAAAGGTATTAGGAGATACAGGCTTTAGTAAAGATACATGAAAAACTGGGTGTATCTTCATAGTCCTAGGCAGCTTCAGCCGGCAGGCCACAGAGCTCACAATACCGTTGATCTTGAAAGGGCCAATGAATTACTGTCCAAGTTTTTGTGAAGGAACGTTTAACTTCAGATTCTTAGTTGCTAACCACACGGAATCTCCTACCTTGAACATGGGTGCAGGTTTACGGAATCTATCAGCCGATCTCTTATAACGTTCTTGAGCTGTGGTCAGGGATTCCTTCAGAACCTCCAGATTTTGTCTCATCTCAGTCAGCCTTTCCTCCACTGCCGGAACTGGAGAATTAATTAGAGACCTAGGTAAAATACACGGATGATAACCCAGATTGGCAAAGAAAGGTGTAAATTTAATGGAGGCGCTCTGAGAATTATTACATGAAAATTCGGCTAACGGCAGCAACTCCAACCAATCATCCTGGAGATGGGTGACATAGCATCTTAGATATTGTTCCAGCGTCTGGTTGGTACGCTCAGTCTGACCATTTGTCTGGGGATGGTAAGCGAAAGAAGACAATATTGAGTGCAGAGCAAAACCCCTTCCAGAATCTTGAAGTGAACTGTACTCCACGGTCAGAGATGATCTCATCCAGAACCCCATGCAACCGAAAGACATTCTGTATAACCAAGTTCACTGTATCTTTAGCTGAGGGGAGGCCGGTGCATGGAACAAAATGAGCAGCTTTAGTCAGGTGATCAACTACCACCATGATTGTATTCATGCCCCCCGATGTAGGCAGCTCCACAATAAAGTCCATTGATATAGACCCCCCCAGGGCCGGACAGAACAGGTAATAGTTGTAGAAGACCCGTAGGTGCCACATGAGGAGTCTTGTAACGGGCACATACCTCGCAAGAGAGAACATAGTCCTTGGTATCCTTCAGGCAAGTTGGCCACCAGAAGAATCGGCTCAGGAACTCTTGTGTCTTCTGTACCCCCCTGTGACCAGCCAACTTGGAGTCATGTACCAACTTGAGGATCTGCAGACGGACGACCTCAGGGATGTAGATACGTCGATCTCTGAACCCATGCCACCCTTAAAGACAAGATTAATATCCATAGGTGGGTTGGCCAGAAATACATCACCGTCATAGGCCTCCCTGCACTCCTTCCACAAGTCCTGATCGTGGATAACTCCGATGAAATTGGCATCAGATAGAATGGTCTTGGACGGGGATCCAGGTACGGAATCCGCAGCATGGATTCGGGATAAAGCATCAGCCTTCCCATTATGAGAACCTGGACGGTACGAGATAACAAAGTTAAATTGATTTAAAAATAAGTTCCTACGAGCCTGATGAGGAGAAAGACATCTAGCGGATCTAAGGAACTCTAAATTGCAATGGTCAGTTAGCACTATGATCTGTTGTGCAGCTCCTTGCAGATGATGCCTCCATTCTTTGAAAGCCGCAATAGCCAGCAATTCCTTGTCTCCCACGTCGTAATTCTTCTCTGCTGAGGTTAGTCTACGGGAAAAGAAAGCACAAGGATGTAGCAGACCCTTCTCACCAGTTCTTTGGGAGAGAATAGCCCCCAAAGCATTATCAGAAGCGTCCACCTCCACAATGAAAGAAAGTGTTGGATCTGGGTGTATCAACAGCGGTGCTGATGTGAAACAGATCTTAAGCCAATCAAAAGCTTCTTGAGTCTGTGATGACCACTTAAAGGGCTTTTCCTTCTTTGTCAAAGAAGTAATCGGATGGACAATATCAGAAAAATTTCGAATGAAGCGTCTGTAGACATTTGCAAAACCAATAAAACGTTGGACCTCCTTAACGTTCTTGGGTACCGGCCAGTCAAGGATAGCCTGAATCTTACCAGATTCCATGTTCAGCCCCTGGAGAGAGATGATATAATCTAAGAACTGTATCTCAGAACGATGGAACTCGCATATCTCCGGCTTGATATACAGATGGTTCTCTTTCAGACATCTTAAAACAGTTTTGACATGTTCTTCATGTTCCTGTAGAGAGTCAGAAAAGATTAGAATATCGTCCAAATAGATCACCACAAACTGGTCCAACAAATCTCTGAAAATGTCATTAGCAAGGTGTTGAAACGTTGCAGGGGCATTACAAAGCCCGAAGGGCATCACGAGAAATTCAAAGTGTCCATACCGGCATCGGAATGCTGTCTTCCACTCATCCCCTGGACGAATACGCACCAAATTATAAGCCCCACGAAGATCCAGTTTAGAGAACACCTTAGCATGGCGGACTCTTTCCAGTAATTCGGGAATCAGAGGCAAAGGGTAACGGTTTAGTATGGTTACCTTATTAATTTCCCGATAGTCAACACAGGGTCTCAGGGTCCCATCCTTCTTTTTTAAAAAAAATATTGGTGCCCCTGCTGGTGAGGAAGAAGGACGTATGAAGCCTTTGGCCAGATTTTCATCAATATACTCCTTTAAGGCTTGAAGCTCAGGTGCCACCAAAGGGTATACGTTATCAAAAGGAATAGCTGCCCCAGGAAGCAGCTCAATGGGACAGTCTTAATGCCTGTGTGGAGGAAGCTGATCTGCATTCTTCTTGTCACAGATGTCAGAGAACTCTTTATATGCTGGAGGTAAAGAAAATACCTGTACATGTGGTTCCGTAGCCGTGGACTCAGGGACAGCTTCTGTTATCGCTGATTTGCTCCTTGTTGGAAAGATAATCTCCTTGGTCTCCCAGTTGATAATTGAGTTCTGAGAACGCATCCAAGGAATGCCTAAAATCACAGGAAAATTAGAAGAAATTAGCAAGAAAGAAAGTTGCTCCTTATGATTAGGTTCCAACAAAATTTCAAGGGGTACGGTCTCCTGATCCACAGGCCCAGAGATTAAAGGTGACCCATCCACTGTTTCCATGGTAATTGGAGAGGCTCTTTGCTGAATTTCAATACCATGCTCCTTGGCAAATGCGATATCCATGAAATTGCCACCTGCACCAGAGTCAGTCATAGCTGCACTGGAAATCCACTGTCCTGAACACAGGATCTTAATAGGGAGAGAACAGGGAGAGTTCTTCTCCAGCTCCTTGGGCAGTGAAGTCATAGAAAGTGAATGGAATCCAGCTTTTAAAGGCAGGCTACATTCAGAGATGTCAGATTCATCCTCACAGTTGTCATACTCCCCTACTGCTGCTAGCACCTTGTTAGGCCATCTAGGACACTTAGGACAATTGATCAAGAAGTGGTCAGACTGGCCGCAGTAGAAACATAGACTTTCACGAAGGCGATGCTCCCGGCGCTCATTGATCTCGCGCCTCTGAACGGAATCAATTTGCATGGGCACCTCCTCCACCTCCCAAGAGGTTTTACCTGCAGGTTCTTTGGAAGGAAGGGAAAAGTTGGAAATATGGTTATATGCAGCAAATTTCTCCTGCCTACGCTCAGTAAGGCAAATGTCTATGCGCACACAATGCTGTATAAATGTCTCTAGCTCTTGTGGTGACTCAGAGCGAGCTAGTTCATCTTTAATAATACTAGACAGACCCCTCTTAAAAATAGGCAATTGTGCATAACTGTCCCAATTGGTATCTACCGCTAATCTCCTGAATTCAGTGGCATACTCAATAACAGAACGTTTAGCCTGGCATAAAGACAACAAAGCAGATTCAGCGGTTGCACGGCGATTAGGGTCAAACATTAATGCCATAGAGGCCAAGAAATCATCCAAGTTATTTAACCGTAGGTCACGAGACTCGATCATTGGATTCGCCCAGGCGAGCGCTCGTGAGGTAAGTAGCATTATTACACACAATACTTTGGATCTATCAGTAGGAAAACGGTCAGCATGCACATCAAAATATAGCATACATTGATTCACAAAGCCACGAAATCTGTCGCGATCACCATTAAATCTGAACGGGGCAACTTAGGTGGGCTAGCTGGTGGCGGTTGTCCTGAGGGTCAAGTCACTTGTGCAGCTATTTGCGTGCTTATGTCCTGAAAAGCCCATCCATACTGGGACTCTATGCCAGCAAGTTTGTTTTACTGGGCTGCCATGCGGTTGCTTAAGTCCTGCAAAGTTTGTCCAAACACTTGTTGATTGTGTTCAATGCTTCCAAACTTCTTTTGCAGACCTTCCACATCTTTCTGCAGTGATCTAATTATGGAAAACATCTGCTCTAATCAGCTTTCTGCAGTCATTGTTCCAGCAGTCTCCTTTTTTTAATGGCTAAAGTATCCTGTAATAATTATAGGGGATAACTCAGAAGACTCTTTGCGTGGAACAAGACAACTACAGGACACAGTTTTATAAGTGGTAAAGTCTATATTATCACACGGTGATTCAAACAGGTGCAGAGAGAAACTCAAGTCCACAACACTTGGTGTAAATATTAAACGCAGCTTAGCAGTCTATAGGAAACTTCAGAGGAAAATGCAATCAAGCAGAAAGTCTATGAAGCACAGTTATTCTTGACGATACTTGACACGAATAAATCCTTGTCTTAGTCCAAACACAGATAGATAAGCTTATAAGGCAGTTCAAATCATATCTTAGCTCAACCAGGGAGGCCTGGTTATTAGTCTCAGGTTTTTGCAGAGCAGAAACAGCTGACATGTCCAGCAAATGCAGATGGAAGTAAACACGAGCAGCAGATGAAGGAGGATTACTGGAAACTGGTGTATGCAGCAGGAACTCAGCATAGTAGCAGGATCACCACACAGGTTCACAGGAGCAGGTATATAGCCAGGGAGTAATCAGAGATCAGGAGCTGGATGCAAGGCAGAATACTCTAGCACAGACTGAAGGCTGGGGTGGAGTTTTATAGCAGGAAGACACAGTGCGCATGAGACCAAAGACGCCATCTTGGAAGAGGGCAGTAATGCACAAAAGGTAAAAAATGTTCAGAGTCCTGACAGTGTACCATATTGAGCATGGAGAAAAGAAAGAAGACCAAAGAACTGTCTGAGGACTTGAGAAACCAAAAACCAAATTGTGAGGAAGCATGAGCAATACAAGTCCATCTCCAAAGACCTGAATGTTCCTGTGTCTACCGTGCGCAGTGTCATCAAGAAGTTTAAAGCCCATGGCACTGTGGCTAACCTCCCTAGATGTGGACGGAAAAGAAAATTTGACAAGAGATTTCAACGCAAGATTGTGCGGTTGTTGGATAAAGAACCTCAACTAACATCCAAACAAGTTCAAGCTGCCCTGCAGTCCGAGGGTACAACAGTGTCAACCCCTACTATCCGTCGGCGTCTGAATGAAAAGGGACTGTATGGTAGGAGACCCAGGAAGACCCCACTTCTTACCCCGAGACATAAAAAAGCCAGGCTGGAGTTTGCCAAAACTTACCTGAAAAAGTCTAAAACGTTTTGGAAGAATGTTCTCTGGTCAGATGAGACAAAAGTAGAGCTTTTTGGCAAAGGCATCAATATAGGGTTTACAGGAGAAAAAAAGAGGCATTCAAAGAAAAGAACACAGTCCCTACAGTCAAACATGGCGGAGGTTCCCTGATGTTTTGGGGTTGCTTTGCTGCCTCTGGCACTGGACTGCTTGACCGTGTGCATGGCATTATGAAGTCTGAAGACTACCAACAAATTTTGCAGCATAATGTAGGGCCCAGTGTGAGAAAGCTGGGTCTCCCTCAGAGGTCATGGGTCTTCCAGCAGGACAATGACCCAAAACACACTTCAAAAAGCACTACAAAATGGTTTGAGAGAAAGCACTGGAGACTTCTAAGGTGGCCAGCAATGAGTCCAGACCTGAATCCCATAGAACACCTGTGGAGAGATCTAAAAATGGCAGTTTGGAGAAGGCACCCTTCAAATATCAGGGACCTGGAGCAGTTTGCCAAAGAAGAATGGTCTAAAATTCCAGCAGAGCATTGTAAGAAACTCATTGATGGTTACCGGAAGCGGTTGGTCTCAGTTATTTTTGCTAAAGGTTGTGCAACCAAGTATTAGGCTGAGGGTGCCAATACTTTTGTCTGGCCCATTTTGGGGGTTTTGTGTGAAATGATCAATGTTTTGCTTTTTGCTTCATTCTCTTTTGTGTTTTTTCATTTAAGACAAATTAAATGAAGATAATAATACCAAAGAATTTGTGATTGCAATCATTTTCAGGAAAAAACTGAGTATCATCTGACAGAATTGCAGGGGTGTCAATACTTTTGGCCACAACTGTACATTACTGATTCAGGGTTACGTCCTGTATTATACTCCAGAGCTGCACTCACTATTCTGCTGGTGCAGTCACTGTGTACATACATTACATTACTGATCCTGAGTACATCCTGTATTATACTCCGGAGCTGCACTCACTATTCTGCTGACTTAGAGACTATTCCTGGTCATAGATTATGTCGGCATTACTCTAAAATGAATGGAGCTGAGCTGTAATACCAGACACAACCTGTAGACAGAGGTGATGCTGTTTTGCTAGTCGCATTATTAGTCCCTGGGGCCTCAGTTGTCTTCATTCTGGGCCCGGTCCCTGCAGATAGTTTTGGAGCTGATCCTTCTTCCCGCAGGATCCTGGAGTTTGTACCGATGAGATTATTATTATTATTATTGATGGTGTTTTGCAGTTCAGCTCAGCCATAAAGCTGCAGCGCAGGAGAACACCTGTCCTGTGACAGCTGTTCTCTCCCCGTCACACTCGCTCCACCGGCCCATTTATCAGTTCTCCACAGATGAACGGTGCGGAGACAAGACCTGCGCGTGTTCGGCAGCCGAACGCGGAGCTTCACATTTCATCCAGACGTCACGCAGTAATTCCTCTCTCTTTTTCTAAGCACTTGGAGACTAATTTACATTCTTACCATTGTCTGTAATTAACCATGAGAACATTCATACAGTTTATGAAGCGTCGGATCAAGCAGGGCTCGCATGGAAGTTTCGGAAAAATATGAGCTGCAGTGGTCTGGGACATCTAGAAGAGAGGAACATGGCAATATTGAATTTCCGTAGTGTGTCCCTTTAAATTTAAAAGCGTGGTCCAGGATTATAAAAACATGTCCGCTTTGTTCCAGAATCATCCGTCCATGGGTTGTGTCTGCTATGTATGTGGATAAACTGCAGTAGCCATGGACCCTGTGGACAGATATGGCACTGTTTCTGGGAGAAGTGACGCTTTGTTTACACTCTCTGGTGATTTTGGCAGTGAACGGTTTAATGTAAATTCATATTGCACCTAGGTATCCCATCCTACAGGAATGGCTTAGATCAGGAGTGGGGAACCTCAGGTCCACGGGCTGTTTATGGCCCTTAATGACCTTTTTTATTTTTACCACCCTTGAACAATGCTTTAAATATCCAAATGGCCATTGGCAGATAAAGAGTTCCCCACCCCCGGCTTAGATAATGGTAGCCATGGGAAATTGCCCAGTTTTCTCCCCTTTAGACCACTTAAAGCACCACTCCAGCATTTGCATTTATTTCACCTCTTTAAACGTAAGCCCCCTTCCCCCAGTCATATACTCACTTTTTTTGCACCATTCCGGTCCTGTGGCGTCATCTTGTGTGCGCAGCTCAAAATCTAAGTCACGCGCTTTAAGTGCAAATCTATGAGAAGGCAGCATTTGTCCAGCTTTCACATAAACAGATAAGGCTACGTTCACATTTGCGGTCAGCGCCGCAGCGTCGGGCGCCGCAGCGGCGCCGCATGCGTCATGCGCCCCTATATTTAACATGGGGGCGCATGGACATGCGTTGTGCTGCGTTTAGCGCCGCATGGCCGCAAGCGTTGGACGCAAGAAACGCATCAAGTTGCATTTTTTTTGCGTCCAACTTGCGGCCAAAAACGACGCATGCGGCGCAAAACGCAGTGTTTTAGCGTGCGTTTTGCAGCGTTTTTGTTTGCGTTGTGCGCTGCGGCGCCGACGCTGCGGCGCACAACGCAAATGTGAACGTAGCCTAACACAATAATCTAGGAGAATTTCTTAATGGGGTATTTCCATCCTAAAGGTTCTGGTGGGTCAGAGGTCACAGGATACATAAATTGGGGATAGGTGTGATAGAATAGCCCATCGAATACAGGAGGAAATGCCATGTGAATATTCAGATCCACGGAGTTTGAACTCCACATTTTTTCCGTATCAGGATTCATGAGATGATTCCGTGTTATAGATTTCTCACTTGCGGTTTTCCCGGAGGATATGAGATGCCGTTCCTGGAATCACTGGATGGATGCCGTGCATACTAATGATGGGAGGATAATAGTGAAGAGCTCAGGATTCTTCCTGCCAGTGTACAGTAGTCTCCTGGGTGCGGGCGGCGGTGCCATGTGATATTCCAGGTCTGTTGTTCTCTTTTTCAGAGTGTTAAATATAACCAATATCCCGGCTCAGTTACTCCAAGACTAAATGTACACTGCTCAAAAAAAATAAAGGGAACACTTAAACAACAGAATATAACTCCAAGTAAATCAAACTTCTGTGAAATCAAACTGTCCACTTATGAAGCAACACTGATTGACAATCAATTTCACATGCTGTTGTGCAAATGGAATAGACAACAGATGGAAATTATTGGCAATTATCAAGACACCCTCAATAAAGGAGTGGTTCTGCAGGTGGGGACCACAGAACACATCTCAGTACCAATGCTTTCTGGATGATGCTTTGGTCACTTTTGAATGTTGGTTGTGCTTTCACACTCGTGGTAGCATGAGACGGACTCTACAAGCCACACAAGTGGCTCAGGTAGTGCAGCTCATCTAGGATGGCACATTAATGCGAGCTGTGGCAAGAAGGTTTGCTGTGTCTGTCAGCATAGTGTAAGGCGCTACCAGGAGACAGGCCAGTACACCAGAAGACGTGGAGGGGGCCGTAGGAGGGCAACAACCCAGCAGCAGGACCGCTACCTCAGCCTTTGTGCAAGGAGGAACAGGAGGAGCACTGCCAGAGCCCTGCAAAATGACCTCCAGCAGGCCACAAATGCACATGTTTCTGCACAAATGGTTAGAAACCAACTCCATGAGGATGGTCTGAGTGCCCGACGTCCACAGATGGGGGTTGTGCGCACAGCCCAACACCGTGCAGGACGCTTGACATTTTCCACAGAACACCAGGGTTGGCAAATTCGCCACTGGCGCCCTGTGCTCTTCACAGATGAAAGCAGGTTCATTGAGCACATGTGACAGACGTGACAGAGTCTGGAGATGCCGTGGAGAGCGATCTGATGCCTGCAACATCCTTCAGCATGACCGGTTTGACAGTGGATCAGTAATGGTGTGGGGTGGCAATTCTTCGGAGAGCCACACAGCCCTCCATGTGCTCGACAGAGGTAGTCTGACTGCCATTAGGTACCGAGATGAGATTCTCAGACCGCTTGTGAGACCATATGCTGGTGCGGTTGGCCCTGGGTTCCTCCTAATGCAGGACAATGCCAGACCTCATGTGGCTGGAGTGTGTCAGCAGTTCCTGCAAGATGAAGGCATTGAAGCTATGGACTGGCCCGCCCGTTCCCCAGACCTGAATCCGATTGAACACATCTGGGACATCATGTCTCGCACCATCCACCAACGTCACGTTGCACCAGTCTGTCCAAGAGTTGGCGGATGCTTTAGTCTTGATCTGGGAGGAGATCCCTCAGGAGACCATCCGCCGCCTCATCAGGGGCAAGCCCAGGCATTGTAGGGAGGTCATACAGGCACGTGGAGGACACACACACAACTGAGCATCATTTTCTGAAGTTGGATCAGCCTGTAATTTGATTTTCCACTTTGATTTTGAGTATCTTTCCAAATCCAGACATCTGTGGGATATTCATTTTGATTTACATTGATCATTTTTATTTTTTATTGTTCTCAACACATTCCACTATGTAATGAATAAAGATTTGCAACTGGAATATTTCATTGAGTGATATCTAGGGTGTGGTATTTTAGTGTTCGTTTTATTTTTTTGAGCAGTGTAGATGACTCCTCGAGTCTTGCCGAATGCCAAGAATAAGAGTGACCCAAATGAAGACTGTAGGCATCTACAGTTGTATCATTCTATGTCTGTAATCAAATGAAGATGCCACAATCCACTTTCTGTTACATTGGGCCCATGAGGGAAAAAAATATTGTACAGGGGCATAATGCTTCTATGCTACAGGGGGATCCTTTAAATGTAGGATCCATGGTGACCGATCTAAAAAAAAAAAAAAAAAAAACTCTATGAGAAGCTCACTGTAGAATGGGTCACTAGGGGCTTCTCATGTTTGGATTGTGAAGGAGTTATTGATGAGAGGGCCTCTGTAGATCTTTCACATGTCTGTTTTTTATGTCCATATGCAGTCCGTTTTTTAAGGACCACAAATACGGACACGGGCACACCCATCTGTGTGTCATCCATGTGACACGTACTGTCACCTGGGAAGAAGCGCTACAGTTCGCGAAGCCACAAAGTAGTTGACAGAGCAGTTCAATGCCTTCTCCCGGTTACAGCACCTTTAGCCCAGAGTCTCATACCTCCAGCTTGTCCCAATGCAGCGTTTGGCAAAGTTCAGTACATCTTTCGGTGCAACGTCTTTTCAGCCATCCAGTTTTGTCCATCCTACTTGGCCTTCACTCGCCGATGGATAGCTCTACAGAAATGCCTGAACCTCCAGTGCCTCCTACCTTTTGGTTGATACCAACACAACTTCCTATCCAGAAGAGATGTAGTTGTCAGACATTTCGCCCCACTAACGAGGGCTGCATTCTCTTCATAAGTTGGCTTGTTACACCTGCATAGTTTTATAGATGACACTAGAGAAACAGTTTTCTTCCTTCTGGCGGAGAGTAATCTGGGTTACCTTTTTTCTTATAGTTACAGAACACATTTCTTTATTTTCTGAATAAACCATTAAAAAAAGAGAATCCTTCTTATGAAAAACTCCAGTAAGAAACATTGCGTTTTGTGGCGCCGTCTCAAAGAGAACTGGTTCATACATTTTACAATCACAGACCCGTGGTGCCAAATAAATGATGCATGGTGTATCAAACAGCCTGGCATTGTGTGATATTCCGAGGGGTGGGACACGAGCTTTGGAAATCTTGCTTCTTTGTACATAAGTCACCGTGAGATTCCTGCGGGAGGTTCTCAACTCCTCCTCCATCTTCGAATTGTAAAAATACCATGAAGAGCGGAGAACAGAACGGTAGTTTCTATCAGAAAGATGAAGGACATGAAAGATTCAGCCTGATCCCTGTGTAGGGAACATGATAGAGAAACGCTGAACATTCTTACACTAAAACTGAGTGTGGATAATGTGGAATTTCAGTAAAACTGATAAAAAGGAACAAAAAGTAACTCAACTTTCAATACCATCAAGTAGTGCAGTCACCTCCAAATTGGTTCTCACACCTACCTTGGTGCTCATTGGTGCAATTTGTCCAAATTGGGGCTCACACGTACAACTACCAGGAGTGAGCACTGCCCAAAATAAATATGGTAACTGTGAGTGACGTATATGTAGTATGTACACTGACCAACAATCCCGCAGACTGGAATGCAAAAGGAGTAAGATTTTGCAAAACTACATCCAAAAAATTAGCATTTTGGAGACATTCAGGAGGGCAGGGTATAAAAGCAAGTTAGATCTAGTTTACTTGTCTGTTCTCACATTATCATATACAACATTATTATAAAATGGGCCAAATCTACTGTTGAGTTCATCTGGTGAGGTGGAACCTCCAAGCCCAAGGTACTGGTGGGCACACGGGCCACGAGCATCGGTGCAGCAGGCAGTTGATGACCCAGAAAATGGGTAGCAGAGATAGTAAAAGCCGCAGGCAGTAGAGGAACTGGAAGCTGAAGGCAGACAGGTAGCTGAGGTACTGGAAGCCGCAGGCAGACAGGTAGCTGAGGTACTGGAAGCCGCAGGCAGAAAGGTAGCTGAGGTGCTGAAAGCCTCAGGCAGAAAGATAGCTGAGGTACTGGAAGCCACAGGACAGGTAGCTGAGGTACTGGAAGCCGCAGGCAGACAGGTAGCTGAGGTACTGGAAACCTCAGGCAGAAAGGTAGCTGAGGTACTGGAAGCCGCAGGCAGACAGGTAGCTGAGGTACTGGAAGCCACAGGCAGACAGGTAGCTGAGGTACTGGAAACCTCAAGCAGTAAGGCAGCTGAGGTACTGGAAGCCGCAGGCAGACAGGTAGCTGAGGTACTGGAAACCTCAAGCAGTAAGGCAGCTGAGGTACTGAAAGCCTCAGGCAGAAAGGTAGCTGAGGTACTGGAAGCCGCAGGCAGACAGCTAGATTAGGTACTGGAAGCCACAGCCAGACAGGTAACTGAAGTACTGGAAGCCGCGGGCAGACAGGTAACTGAGGTACTGGAAGCCACAGGCAGACAGGTAACTAAGGTACTAGAAGTCACAAGCAAACAAGGAGCTGAGGTACTGGAAGCTGCAGGGAGACAGGTAGCTGAGGTACTGGAAGCCTATGTCAGAAAGGTAGGTACTGGGGTGAGGGAAGCAAATCCTGGATTCAAAATAAGTAAATAACATCTACATTTTTGCATTTTCTCCCTCACCACTGATGTCATGCAATCATACCAGGACGTAGACTTCTGATCAGGATGATTTTTAAAAACAAGCTTCCTAGTAAAGCTTTTATCGTAAGATATCCGCTCAGGTTTGGCACGCTGTCATACAACAGCATCCCACAAAGAGATTGTGCCATACAAACATAGGCAAAGCAAAAACCCTTCTGTAATCGGACACTAGGAGTTCCAGAATTTAAAGTTGGCCCCAACCCAACTGAATCATATTTAGCAAGACTTTGCAAATGGTATTTGCCATTGCTTTATGGCCTTGTTCAGCATTGGTTGTCTACCCTGCATAGTAATGCCTGCTCTGGCCTTATGCTAATTGGTTAATTGCTGATTGTGACCATTTGGTTCATGATGCTAGCAGTCCCTCCATTCATATATATCTAGTATGGCTGGGATAGGACGCGTGCGGGTTCGCGTGTGCAACAGTTTAAAGTGCTTGGCAGTTAGACAATGGCAGTTGGACAGGGCAGGAGACAGGTAAGGTGCATAAGTTTTATAATCAATCATGCTTCTTGGTCAGTCACACTACATTATGCATTAATCATATCAATCTGCTTCTTATTTGTTTTAACTTCTGCTTTCTCACAACTCGCCCGCCCTTTAACACATTCTGGCCACTCTCGCTATATCCACCCCTCCCCTCTCCCATGTATAACTCTGAGGCTCTACTGCCATTTCTTACCCACTCCAAACCAGCCACTACCGCCATGCACTCAAAACGTTCATACAAATCATCCCACCACCTGCTCTTTCTGTTTTTTCTCCTTCTACTAGTTGCAGGTGACATCTCCCCGAACCCTGGACCCCCCTCCACCAGCATACATTACTCTCCTCCAGCTGCATATAGAAACCCTGCTAATCTTATTAACATTCAGTGCATGCCTTCTCCTATGGCTTTCCACTGTGCTCTCTGGAATGCATGGTCTGTGTGTAACAAACTAACTTACATTCACGATCTTTTCTTCTCTAATTCCCTTAACCTTCTGGCTATTACAGAAACCTGGATCCAGGACTCAGACACCTCCGCCGCTGCTGCTCTCTCGTTTGGTGGGCTGAAATTTTCACATACCACCAGACCTGAGAACAGACAGGGTGGAGGTGTTGGTTTGCTCCTTTCATCACAATGTGCTTTCCAGGTCATCCCCCCGGTTCCCTCACTCACATTTCCTTCCTTTGAAGTCCACGCCGTCAGACTCTTTAAGCCCTTCTCCTTGCGAGTGGCGGTTATTTATCGCCCTCCAGGCTCCTCCCGCCAGTTTCTAGACCACTGTGCCACCTGGCTTACTCATTTTCTATCCGGTGACATCCTCCCCCCCTCATCATGGGAGACTTTAACATCCCCATCAATGATCCCCTCTCCCAATCTGCCGCTCATCTTCTTTCTCTAACTTCTTCATACGGCCTCTCACAGTTTACTAATTCTCCTACGCATGAGGACGGGAATACTCTGGACCTGGTCTTCTCCTGTCCCGGCTCGCTGCACGACTTTACGAACTCCCCTCTCCCGCTCTCGGACCACAACCTTCTTTCCTTCTCTGTCAAGAATTGTCTACTCACCCGGGACACCCCCACTTACCACACTTATTGGAATACACGTACCATTAATACCCAGCAGCTTGTGGACAATCTCCACACATCTCTAGCCCCCATCTCCTCCCTCTCCTGTCCAGACTTAGCATTGTCACACTTCAATAATACTCTGAAGAATGCCCTAGATGAAGCAGCACCTTCTACACGCAGAAAGACCCGACACAGACAACGGCAGCCCTGGCACACTATGCAAACACGCTTCCTGCAGCGTTGCTCAAGGTGTGCAGAGCGGCAGTGGAGAAAATCTCTCTTAGCAGAAGATTTCATCCACTATAAGTTCATGCTCAAAACCTATAACTCTGCCCTTTATCTGGCCAAACAATCCTACTTCACCACCCTCATCACCTCACTATCCAACAACCCAAAACGACTTTTTGAAACCTTAAACTCCCTCCTGAAACCTAAAGTACAGGCCCCCATCACCAACCTCAGCAGTGAGGATCTGGCCACTTATTTCTTAGAAAAAAATCAACCACATCCATCAGGATATCTCAGCACAATCTCCTCAGTGCCTGGATCCCCTTCCCTGCCGCACCTCAAGCTCACTAGACATCTTTGAGCCTGTTTCAGAAGAAGAAGTCTCCAAGCTCCTCGCTTCTGCTCGGCCTACAACCTGCAACAGTGACCCCATTCCTTCACATATCCTGCAGTCTCTCTCACCAGTGGTCACCACTCACCTGACTAAAATATTTAACCTCTCTCTTTCTTCAGGTATCTTTCCATACTCATTTAAACATGCCATCATAACCCTTTACTTAAAAAGCCATCCCTGAACCAGAACTGCACTGCTCACTACAGACCTGTCTCTAACCTTTCCTTCATCTCTAAACTCCTGGAACGCTTGGTCCACTCCCGTCTAATCCATTATCTCTCGGATAACTCTCTTCTTGACCCCTTACAATCTGGTTTCCGCTCTTTACACTCCACTGAAACTGCCCTCACTAAAGTGTCACGGGAGACCTAGGCAGGAAAGAGCTAATAACCCGGGCCCCTGCGATTTCCCTCAGACTAGGGAAACCCTGACTGACCCTCTCCCAGAGTTTACACTGATGGTGTGCATGTCTGGGCCTCCACCCTCGCCCTATCTCCTGTTTCAACCCTAGGCTGAAACCACAACCCACCACCCAGTGAAGAGTCCACACTCCAATACCCACAGTTAGCACAGACAAGGATAATGGAAAAATAAGCACCACGCCGCAGTCACTCAGGAATACACTATAAATGCAAAGGGCAAAACAAATACAAATATAGGAAGGAGCAAATAAGACAAAGGGAAATTCACCACCAGCAACGATACTCCAACTACTAGCTCACCACTCCAGACCGAGATAACCATGCACAAGACAGAAGCTATAATCGGCGACGCCCAATGTTCAGGAGAACTATTTAAAGGCAGTGGGCATGGCCCAGCTTCCAATCCGAGCACCAGGTAATTTAACCCTGGACCAGCTAGATAAAATCTAGCCGACGCCAATGAGCACATAGTGGTCAAAAGCGGAATTACCGCTGTCTGTCGAACGACCTGGTCAGAACAGCGTCCGACATGACATAAAGTCTCTAATGATCTAATAACAGCCAAATCCAAAGGTCATTACTCTCTGCTGATTCTCCTGGATCTATCTGCCGCATTTGACACTGTGGATCACCAGTTCCTTCTCACTATGCTCCGCTCCATAGGCCTCAAGGACACAGCCTTCTCCTGGTTCTCCTCCTACCTCTCTGACCGCTCCTTCACTGTATCTTTTGCCAGCTCCTCTTCCTCTCCTCGTCCCCTTACTATCGGGGTTCCGCAAGGCTCAGTCCTAGGCCCCCTCCTCTTCTCACTTTACACGGCCCCTATTGGACAAACAATCAGATTTGGGTTCCAGTATCATCTCTATGCTGATGACACCCAATTATACATTTCTTCCCCCGACATCACCCCTACCCTAATTCAAAATACTAAGGATTGTCTGTCTGCTGTCTCTAACATCATGTCCTCCCTCTACCTGAAACTAAATCTCTCCAAAACGGAACTTCTTGTGTTTCTCCCCTCTACTAACCTCAGTCTACCCAACATCAAAATTACCCTGGAGGATTCAACCATAACTCCCAAGCAACATGCCCGCTGTCTTGGGGTCATATTCAACTCCGAACTTTCCTTTACTCCCTATATCCGATCACTCACTCGCTCTTGTCACCTGCATCTTAAAAACATCTCCAGAATCCGACCTTTTCTCACCGTTGAAACTGCCAAGACTCTTACTGTCGCTCTTATTCATTCTCGTCTGGACTACTGCAACTCTCTTCTAATCGGTCTCCCTCTTACCAAACTTTCTCCTCTCCAATCCATCCATCCATCATTACACTGGCTACCCATTCGCTACAGGGTCCAGTATAAACTCATCTCTCTCACCCACAAAGCTCTCCACAGTTATATCTCCTCTCTCATCTCTGTATATCGCCCTACACATGCCCTCCGTTCTACAAACGACCTAAGACTAACATCCCCTGTAATCTGAACCTCACACCTCCATCTCCTAGACTTCTCTCGTGCTGCGCCAGCTCTCTGGAATGCACTTCCACAGACGATCAGACTGATACCTAGCCCCGACCTATTCAAGCGAGCTTTAAAAACTCATCTCTTCAAACAAGCCTACCACACCAACTACTCAGTAAACTAACTTTGCCCTGTTCCCTCCCTCCAAATATTACTCTGAATCTGCACCCTACTATTCATCTGTCTCCACACCCTCCATGCACACGATTAACTGCACTTGATACTTGACTATTGCACTTAAACACACGGGCTGATGACCGGATCATGCAGCTTTGTATGAAAATCCCTATGTATTATAATTGCCAGACCTGAAATAACAAGCACTTTTCACCTATTGTGTCCCCCCATTTCCTTGTAGATTGTAAGCTTGCGAGCAGGGACCTCACTCCTAATGTCACTGTTTAAATTGTCTTAACTCGTACTGAATTTATTGTTTGTACATGTCCCCGCTTAATTGTAAAGTGCTGCGGAATATGTTGGCGCTATATAAATAAAAATTATTATTATTATTTTATAACCCATATTGTGCTGGGCAACCCTTAAAGGGGTTGGTATATATGTGTTTTATTGAAGCATAAAGGTTGTAGAAAAGTGGATCCCACTTGAGATCTTCCCTTTAAGACAAAATGCCACTGTAAAGAGTTACTCCAGCTCTCGTGTAACTGATCCATTGACACCTGGACTTCCATTTGCTTCTATGACCATTGTGTAACGTCCGGTTGGCCATGGTTTCCTCAACTGTAGTTGGACCGGCTGACAACCTCATTAAGAAGCTTTGGAAATTCTGGATGATTATCGTCCATAGGAGCTGTGGTGGTAGCCATATTTTGGGTTACCCATAAGTTCCAAAAAGAGATGAAGCCAAGATCTCTTTGTCCAAGTTTATATCAAAAATTCTATTCAAAGAAGACCAATCAAAGATTTTCGTCAGACATACAACGCTGGCCATAAAGATTAGAGGAGATGACAGCAGCCCCTCCAGATGGGTAACCAGACATGTTTCCTCATTATTCTGATGTTGGATGTGTCCTCACACATGTACACAATGATCACATCATTACCCCATGAACGTCGATAGAAGTCGATGTCCCCAAGTAATGGATTTCCTATTAGTGGGATATTCCATCCTTTACGTTTCTGTGGCAGTGATTATTATATGTGATTACTGCCTCATTAGTGAGCACAATTATTACATTACCCATAAGCGGGTCATTGTTACACCCCGGGGGGGAGGAGGTTTCTTTTATCCTGGTCTCATTAGTCAAAGGCAAGAAGGAAACAACCACATTAATGAAGAACTGAAGTGTTCGTCTGGGAGAACTACTCGTTTCAGCTAGAAGGAGTAGATGCATTTTTACTTTTTCGACAATTTGGTTAATCCGGGGAAGAACCACTCAAAAACTCTTTAAAGATCCAGGATCCCCACCTGGAAATCAATAGGGTGGAAAATGGCTGATCTGATAATAGGGAATAAAATATCCCCATAGACTTCAATAATCTAAAAACGGGATCATTGATGATGGGTATTCCAGAGGGAGAGTACAAACCTGGAAAAAAAGAGACCACTATGACCATTTGGACCCAATGTGCTAATATTATCACTTTAAGTTTCATTATCCCTTCGAGGACCAATTTAATTCAAAGTACAAATTCATCACCAGTGATTTCTAATAATATTCGCACTTGGAAACCCATTAACTTGTCCCCATGACACCGTACACCTTCCGATATGTCCTCTGCCACTTCTGTCTCTGCACAGACATCCACCTAATCTATAAATGATGACATTAAATTCATCATTTTATAATCCATTATATTCTCAAATATGTGAGTGAGAAGATCACATCATTACATAAAGAGTCACTTAAGGAAATTTTATGGGTTTTCTCTAAGATGGATCCTGTAGTATTCCCAATTACAGACTAATTGATTTCTTTAAAGTTGTATTTCATTTTCTAAGAATCATTTGTAAGAGCATATCAAGTAATACAGTATTGCAGGTATATTCTTATACATAGGAGCAGTATTATAGTATTTATATTCTTAAATATTCTTATACATAGGAGCAGTATTATAGTAGTTATATTCTTGTACATAGGAGCAGTATAATAGTAGTTATATTCTTGTACATAGGGGCAGCATTATAGTAGTTATATTCTTGTACATAGGAGCAGTATTATAGTAGTTATATTCTTTTACATAGAAGCAGTATTATAGTAGTTATATTCTTGTACATGGGGGCAGTATTATAGTAGCTATATTCTTGTACATAGGGGCAGTATTATAGTAGTTATATTCTTGTACATAGGGGGCAGTATTATAGTAGCTATATTCTTGTACATAGGGGCAGTATTATAGTAGTTATATTCTTGTACATAGGAGCAGTATTATAGTAGTTATATTCTTTTACATAGAAGCAGTATTATAGTAGCTATATTCTTGTACATAGGGGCAGTATTATAGTAGTTATATTCTTGTACATAGGAGCAGTATTATAGTAGTTATATTCTTGTACATACGGGGCAGCATTATAGTAGATATATTCTTGTACATAGGAGCAGTATTATAGTAGTTATATTCTTGTATATAGGGGCAATTTTTATTATAAAAACCAAACATAAATACAATTATAATAAAAACAAAAATCACCAGAATTACAAAACACAATTCTCTTAGGTTATATATACACAAGTACTAAATAATCAGATCATATTCATACATAAATTAAAGTGTCCACACCTGGAGGTAGAAGAAAATTAAGCAAAAAAAAATAAAAAAAAATCATTTCCTAACTGAATTTTACATTCCTCCATAACTTAATATTTCTCGGACTCCTTCCAACTTCTAGCGATTTTATCCACCGGAGTTCTGACATAACCTGACCAGCCGCAGCGGTGTGATCGAACAGCTCATTGTGCAGTGACACCCGGGTTCTCATGTGCCAATGATAGTATTTGATAACACTTATGATAATGTACATTGTGCCTCTGTCGATGTTACTAATAGTGGAGGGGACACCATAGATTATGTCAGGATACTTTAGAGTCCGCAGTCTGGGGATTTTTAGATTAGCTGACACTACCTCCCAGATCTTCCTCCCTCCCCAGCAATCACATATAAAGTGCTCCATAGTCTCCTCCTGCTGACAACCAAGGGGACAATTCCGATCAGAGACACTCAGATGTTTCAGGTTCCCCCTGACAAAGAGCCGACTATGCAGTGAAAGCAGTGGCGTATCCAGGGGGGGGCAGCCGGGGCATGTGCCCCGGGCGCAGCCAACAGGGGGGCGCCAGCGGGCCGCCTGATGATGCGGCGGTCCAAGGAGGCTCCTCGTCAGCGGCATTCTGCCGCCCCCACACTGAGATAGTCCCGTTCTCTGAGTCAGCTGTCAAATTGACAGCCGGCTCAGAGAAAGTGCTGCGTGTGGAATCCCAAGTGTCAGCAGCGTAACAACCGCGGTCGCAGGTGGGACTGCACTTGTTCCGAAGCAGAGCCCCTCCACCGCAGAGAGCCGCACACCACAACTATGGCTGCTGCTGCTCTGTGCGCACAGGACCTAGGATGAGGTCACAGGAGGGGAGGAGTCAGAGTCACATGATCGGGACGGGAGGACCTCTGTGTAGTGCAGGACTCTGCTGGTTTTCATGGTGCTGGACGAGGGTAAGGTTTTGTGTGGGGTCAGGAGTGGTTTGTGTGGATGTAGCAGAGCCGTGTGAGTATGAGGTGTACGGAGCGAAAGCCGCGTGTCCAAGGTGTATGGAGCGGAGCTGGGTGTGTACGGAGCGGAGCCGTGTGTGTGTGCGCGACTCGGAGGTGGGTGTGTACCGAGCAGAGCCGTGTGTGTACGACTCGGAGGTGGGTGTACAGAGCGGAGCAGTGTGTGCAAGGTGTATGGAGCGGAGCTGGGTATGTACGAGGTGTGCGGAGTGGAAGCCGTGTGTGCAAGGTGTATGGAGCGGAGCTGGGTGTGTACGAGGTGTGCGGAGCGGAATCCGCGTGTGCAAGGTGTATGGAGCGGAGCTGGGTGTGTACGAGGTGTACTGAGCGGAAGCCGTGTGTGCAAGGTGTATGGAGCGGAGCTGGGTGTGTACGAGGTGTGCGGAGCGGAAGCAGTGTGTGCAAGGTGTATGGAGCGGAGCTGGGTGTGTACGAGGTGTACAGAGCGGAGCCATGTGTGCAAGGTGTATGGAGCGGAGCTGGGTGTGTACGAGGTGTGCGGAGCGGAATCCGCGTGTGCAAGGTGTATGGAGCGGAGCTGGGTGTGTACGAGGTGTACTGAGCGGAAGCCGTGTGTGCAAGGTGTATGGAGCGGAGCTGGGTGTGTACGAGGTGTACAGAGCGGAGCCGTGTGTGCAAGGTGTATGGAGCGGAGCTGGGTGTGTACGAGGTGTGCGGAGCGGAAACAGTGTGTGCAAGGTGTATGGAGCGGAGCTGGGTGTGTACAAGGTGTACAGAGCTGAAGCCGTGTGTGCAAGGTGTATGGAGCTCAGCCGCGTGTGTAGGAGTAACTAGGTGTGGCCATTATACTGTACGCAATATGTGTGTGTGTGTGTGTGTGTGTTTGTGCGTGCATGCGTAGCGCTGCGGGTGAATGTGCAGAGAGGTAAATGGTTTTGCATGAGTGTGTACGGGGAGGAGAGGCGAGGGCAATGATGGGGCTGACGGGGAGAGTGCAATAATTGGGATGGAGGGAGAGGAGGAAATGATGGATGTGGTGGAACGGGCAATGATGGAGGTGGAATAGGCAATGATGGGGTGAGGAAATGATGGAGGTGGTGGAATGGGCAATGATGGAGGTGGAAATTGGAATGGTCGATGGTGGTGGGGGGAGAATGCAATGATGGCGGGGAGGAGGAAATCATGGAGGTGGTGGAAAGGGCAATAATGAGGGGGAAGAAATTATAGACGTGGTAGAATGGACAAGGATGGTGGTGGTGGAAAGCACACTGATGATATTGGAGGGGGAGAAAATGATGGAGGTGGTGGAATGGGCAAGTATGGTGATGGCGGCGGAAAGGACAATGATGATCGTGGTGGAAAGGGCAATGATGGGGATGGTGGGGGAAGAGAAAATGATGGATATGGTGGAAAAGACAAAGGAGGAAATGATTGAGATGGTGGAATGGGAAATTATGGGGTGGTGGGGGAGAAAGCAATGATAGTGGTGGTGGAGAAGGCGAAGATGGAGGTGGTGAAGAGAGCAATGATGGGGTGGGGTAGAGGAAAATAATAGGTATATATGAGGAAACAGTACAGGAGAATGGGGGGCATGTATGGGCAATGGGGGGCATGTATGAGGAAACAGTACGGGGGGATGGGTGCAGACAGTATGGGGAGCGAATGGGGGAATGTATGCGGGCACAGTATGAGTAGCGATGTGAAAAATGCATGTTTACAGAGTACGGGGAGTGAGGGTGATGGGATGTGTGCAGACACAATGGGGAGTCAGGTGAGCAGGCAGTATAGAAAGTGAGGGGGTAAATATATGAGGAGACAGTATGGTGAACAGGGGGGATGTGAGAGGAGACAGTATGAGGAGGGAGGGGAATAGTGTGAGGAGACAGTATGGGGGGAGAAAAGTGATTGGGTATAGAATAGAAACTGAGTAGTGGGGGCGTAGCATGGGGGACAGTGTAAGGGCACAGCCAGGAGGGGACAGTATACCAAGAAGGGGGAGTGTGATGAGAGAGTACAGCATAAATACTGGGCCCTATAGGGGGACACAGTGTGAGAGGACAGTGTGAAGAGGGGTCCGGTATGGAAAGGAGAGGTCAGTGTGAAGAGCATGTACCCTAAGAGGGACAGTGTGGGGGTCATATTTTGTGCAGACAATATAGTGAGGGGCAATTTTTTATTCAGGAGCATTATAATGACACTTGTATCTTTAAGGGCATCATGTGGAGATTTTCTGCAAAAGAGCGGAGAAGATGGAGGTCCACAGAGAGGAGCTGTGGATGAGAAAACTCATCATGGGATCTGGACAAGATGAAGTAAAGAAGAAGGAGATCGGCTCCAGAGACTACGTCATCTATAAGGTACCTGGATGTAAATGTTATTTGTGATACTGACTAATTCTCATGTTTTTATTTATGTTAGGAGCATTAACCCCTTCGTGCCACCCGCCGTACTAGTACGGCGCTGCCGGCACTGCATTAGTGCCAGCCGCAGTACTAGTACGGCGGGCCGATCACCGCGGTCTCGCGCTGAGCGCCGCGGTGATCGGGTGCGGGTGTCAGCTGTATATGACAGCTGACACCCCGCAGCAATGCCCACAATCGGCGCTATCGCCGATCGCGGGCATTTAACCCCTCTGATGCCGCTGTCAATAGTGACAGCGGCATAGAGGGGGATCGCGCAGGGACGGGGGCTCCCTGCGCTCTCCCACCGGAGCAACGCGATGAGATCGCGCTGCTCCGGTGACCTGGAGGGAGTCCTCCGGATCCAAAATGACCGCGGGACTCCTTCCAGGTCATGAGATGACCCTGCTTGCCGGCATCTGCTGAGAATTCCTCATAGCAGGCGCCGGCAAGCCTCTGTAACGTGCCTCTAAGCTCGGTGATCTGACAGAGTGCTGTGCACACTGTCAGATCATCGATCTGTGATGTCCCCCCCTGGGACAAAGTAAAAAAGTTAAAAAAAAAATGTCCACATGTGTAAAAAAAAAAAATAAAAAAAAAAAAAAAATCCTAAATAAAGAAAAAAAAAAAAATATTCCCATAAATACATTTCTTTATCTAAATTTAAAAAAAAAATCACACAATAGAAGTACACATATTTAGTATCGCCGCGTCCGTAACGACCCCACCTATAAAACTATATCACTAGTTAACCCCTTCAGTGAACACTGTAAAAAAAAAAAAAAAAAACGAGGCAAAAAACAACGCTTTATTCTCATACCGCCAAACAAAAAGTGGAATAACGCGTTCAAAAAGACGGATATAAATAACCATGGTACCGCTGAAAACGTCATCTTGTCCCGCAAAAAAAAAGCCGCCATACAGCATCATCAGCAGAAAAATAAAAAAGTTATAGCTCTCAGAATAAAGCGATGCAAAAACAATTATTTTTTTATATAAAATAGTTTTTATTGTGTAAAAGCGCCAAAACATAAAAAAATTACATAAATGAGGTATCGCTGTAATCGTACTGACCCGAAGAATAAAACTGCTTTATCCTTTTTACCAAACGCGGAACGGTATAAACGCCCCCCCCTAAAAGAATTTCAGGAATTGCTGGTTTTTGTTCATTCCGCCTCCCAAAAATCGGAATAAAAAGCGATCAAAAAATGTCATGTACCCGAAAATGGTACCAATAAAAACGTCAACTCGTCCCGCAAAAAAAAAGATTTCACATGACTCTGTGGACCAAAATATGGAAAAATGATAGCTCTCAAAATGTGGTGATGCAAAAACTATTTTTTGCAATAAAAAGCGTCTTTTAGTGTGTGATGGCTGCCAACCATAAAAATCCGCCCAAAAAACGCTATAAAAGTAAATCAAATCCCCCTTCATCACCCCCTTAGTTAGGGAAAAATAATAAAATTTTAAAAAATATATTTATTTCCATTTTCCCGTTAGGCTACTTTCACACTAGCGTCGGTACGGGGCCGTCGCGCTGCGTCGGCCCGACGTACCGACGCATACTGTGCAAGCGCCGCACAACGGGGACAGCGGATGCTGTTTTTCCACGCATCCGCTGCCCCATTGTGAGGTGCGGGGAGGTGGGGGCGGAGTTCCAGCCGCGCATGGCGGTCCGCCACAACACGACGCAACCGTCGCACGACGCTTGCGACGTGTGTCAATATGTCGCTAATGTTAGTCTATGGGGAAAAAACGCATCCTGCAGATGACTTTGCAGGATGCGTTTTTTCGCCAAAACGACGCATTGCGACGTATGCAAAAAAACGCTAGTGTGAAAGTAGCGCTAGGGTTAGGACTAGGGTTAGGGCTAGGGTTAGGGTTGGGGTTAGGGCTAGGGTTAGGTCTGGGGTTAGGGTTGGGGTTAGGTCTGGGGTTAGGGTTGTGGTTAGGGTTTCAGTTAGAATTGGGGAGTTTTCACTGTTTAGGCACATCAGGGGCTCTCCAAACGCGACATGGCGTCCGATCTCAATTCCAGCCAATTCTGCTTTGAAAAACTAAAACAGTGCTCCTTCCCTTCCGAGTTCTCCTGTGCGCCCAAACAGTGGTTCCCCCCCATATATGGGGTATCAGCGTACTCGGGACAAATTGGACAACAACTTTTGTTGTCCAATTTCTCCTGTTACCCTTGGGAAAATAAAAACGTGGGGGCTAAAATATAATTTTCGTGGAAAAAAAATATTTTTTATTTTCACGGCTCTGCGTGATAAACTGTAGTGAAACACTTGTTGGTTCAAAGTTCTCACAACACATCTAGATAAGTTCCGTGGGGGGTCTAGTTTCCAATATGGGGTCACTTGTGGGGGGTTTCTACTGTTTAGGTACATCAGGGGCTCTGCAAATGCAACATGACACCTGCAGACCAATCCATCTAAGTCTGCATTTCAAACGGCGCTCCTTCCCTTCCGAGCTCTGCCGTGCGCCCAAACAGTGGTTCCCCCCAATGTATGGGGTATCAGCGTACTCAGAACAAATTGGACAATAACTTTTGTGGTCCAATTTCTCCTGTTACCCTTGGGAAAAAAAAAATTGCGGGCTAAAACATCATTTTGTGGAAAGATTTTCACAGCGCTACATTCTAAACTTTAGTGAAACAATTGGGGGTTAAAAGTGCTCACCACACATCTAGATAAGTTCCTTAGGGGGTCTTCTTTCCAAAATGGTGTCACTTGTGGGGGTTTCCACTGTTTAGGCACGTCAGGGGCTCTCCAAACACGACATGGGTTCCGATCTCAATTCCAGCCAATTTTGCATTGAAAAGTCAAATGGCGCTCCTTCCCTTTCGAGCTCTGCCATGCGCCCAAACAGTGGTTTATCCCCATATATGAATTATCAGCGTACTCAGGACAAATTTCACAACAACTTTTGGGGTCCAATTTATCCTGTTACCCTTGGGAAAATAAAAAATTTGGGGCAAAAAGATCATTTTTTGTGAAAATTAATATGAATTTTTTTTTTTACGGCTCTACATTATAAACTTCTGTGAAGCACTTGGAGGTTCAAAGTGCTCACCACACATCTAGATTAGTTCCTTAGAGGGTCTACTTTCCAAAATGGTGTCACTCGTGGGGGTTTCCACTGTTTAGGCACGTCAGGGGCTCTCCAAACACGACATGGGTTCCGATCTCAATTCCAGCCAATTTTGCATTGAAAAGTCAAATGGCACTCCTTCCCTTCCGAGCTCTGCCATGTGCCCAATCAATGGTTTACCCCAACATGTGGGGTATCGGCGTACTCAGGACAAATTGTACAACGACTTTTTTGGTCCAATTTCTCCTGTTACCCTTGGTAAAATAAAACAAATTGGATCTGAAGTAAAAATTTTGTGAAAAAAAAGTTAAAATGTTGAATTTTTTTTAAACATTCCAAAAATTCCTGTGAAGCACCTGAAGGGTTAATAAACTTTTTGAATGTGGTTTTGAGTACCTTGAGGGGTGCAGTTTTTAGAATGGTGTCACTTTTGGGCATTTTCTGTCATATAGATCCCTCAAAGTCACTTCAAGTGTGAGGTGGTCCGTAAAAAAAATGGTTTTGCAAATTTTGTTGCAAAAATGAGAAATCGCTGGTCAACTTTTAACCCTTATAACTCCCTAACAAAAAAAATTATGCTTCCAAAATTGTGCTGATGTAAAGCAGATATGTGGGAAATGTTGTTTATTAACTATATTATGAGATATACCTCTCTAATTTAAGGGCATAAAAACTAAAAGTTTGAAAATTGCAAAATTTTCATAATTTTCGACAAATTTTTGTTTTTTTCACAAATAAATGCAAGTCATATCGAAGAAGTTTTACCACTATCATGAAGTACAATATGTCACGAGAAAACAGTCTCAGAATCAGCAGGATCCGTTGAAGTGTTTTAGAGTTATGACCTCAAAGTGACAGTGGTCAGAATTGTAAAAATTGGCCCTGTCACTTAGGTGAAAACAGGCTTTGGGGTGAAGGGGTTAAAGGGGATGTCCAGGCTTGTAATGAGTCTGCAGTCATTCTATGTGACTGCAGACTTTTGAGTTCTCACAGTGCGCCCTGCACGCTGTCAGGATTCTCTCGTGCTGGCGATTTACATTAATGCGGTCACGTGCTGACTAGACATGTGTGGCCTCGCTCTATGAAAATGAACTGATTGAGGCCGGGCACGTCTGGTCGGAATGTGTGGTCAGAAGTATACAAATCACATACTTGTGCTGACATGACTGTCCACCGGCAAGGGAGAATCCTAAAAGTGTGCTGTGCATGTGTTGTGAGAATTCAGAAGCTGCGATGTCAGGATTCAGCTCTGCAGGTTCCAGTAGTCATCACATGGACACGTCACTCATATGTGATTTTCATACTTATGGTCCTGTGACAACGAGCTTCTCTTCCTGCTTCTCTCAGTTTTTCACTGAATATTGAGAGCATTAAGGAGAGCGGCTCGTGGGTACATGACTAAGTGTGCAAATCGCATATGTCCTGGGGGGGGGGCGCCAAAATGAATTCTTGCCCCGGGTGCCAGAAACCCTAGATACGCCTCTGAGTGAAAGCCAAGTGACATCAAACAGTTTAGGAGGAAGTCGTTTCCCATTTAGGAATGTAAGGGTACCGTCTCACAGTGGCACTTTTGTCGCTACAACGGTACGATCCGTGACGTTCCAGCGATATCCATACGATATCGCGGTGTCTGACACGCAGCAGCGATCAGGGACCCTGCTGAGAATCGTACGTCGTAGCAGATCGTTTGGAACTTTATTTCGTCGCTGGATCTCCCGCTGTCATCGCTGGATCGGTGTGTGTGCTCGGAAAGTAAAAGCAGAGCACAGCGGTGACGTCACCGCTGTGCTCTGCTTTCACTTTACGGCCGGCACTCAGTCAATGCGGGAAGCGGACGGCTAGGGACCTGACGGACACCGGAATGTGAGTATGTACGGTTTTTTTTTTTTTACATTTACACTGGTAACCAGGGTAAACATCGGGTTACTAAGCGCGGCCCTGCGCTTAGTAACCCGATGTTTACCCTGGTTACCCGGGGACTTCGGCATCGTTGGTCGCTGGAGAGCTGTCTGTGTGACAGCTCCCCAGTGACCACACAACGACTTACCAACGATCACGGCCAGGTCGTATCGCTGGTCGTGATCGTTGGTAACTCGTTTTGTGTAACGGTACCCTAAGGCTTTCCTGCAGGGTGGTGGTGACACAATCTCTCAGGGCCAGTGGAGAGTAGAAGAAAGTCCTACATACATGAGCATATAGGTCTCTTCTCTTACTGCTCTAAATGTAAGACTTATCCAGTCCCCACCTCCTAACACACTTCAGACCGTAGTCCAGATACTGGGGGAGGTGGTCACCTGTCCATCTCCTCCTCTTGAGACTGCAGCCTCGCACCCAAGATTCTGCAAAAGGCAATATCCAGTACCTGATACTATTTACCCACAGTGAGCTACTGTTTGAGTCCATGTTCCCAAAATTTACCTTTAGAAACAAGGAGTCAAAGAAAACCCTTGGATTCAACATATCCAGCCCACCCTCTCTCCGCCGTAGGTACGTTATTGCCCTCTTTATTAGGTTCAACCTATTCCCCCACAAGAGCTGGAAGAACAGGCTGAAGAGCCTCGCTGAGAAAGATTCTGGCAAAGGGAAAATGACAGAGACATACAAGAAAACAGGAAACAGGTAAGTCTTCAACACTGCGACCCTTTCTCTGTAGCTCAGCCTCCAGTTCTTCCATCGCTGAACCTTTGCATTTCCAGTTTCCAATTTCTCCTCCCAATTTAGCGTGGCATTATCATCCCTCCCAAATTTAACCCCTAGGATCTTAATATGGGTGGAGGTTTTGGCAAACTGCCGCAGATTAAAGCTGGGATCAGTATCTAATGTCCACAGAGCTTGACTCTTCTCAAGGTTTACCAGAGACCAGGAGGCCTCTGAGTAACTTCTGATAGACGCAGATAACATCTGCACCTCTCGAGGATTAGAGATCACCAACGTCACATCATCCGCATAGGCAACAACATTCAGAGGCAGGCAATGGGGGACCGGCACCCCCTGAAAATCGCACTCCTGCAGTGACCTCAGAAACGGGTCTAGGGCAAAAACATACAGGAGCGGACTCAGTGGGCAACCCTGTCTCACCCCTGCCCCAACTCCAAAAGTGTCACCCTGCCAACCATTAATCAGAGGAAAGCTCACCGCCTCTCTGTACAATGTCTTCAGCCAATCCACAAATTGTCCCGGAATACCGTACTTTGACAAAGTGGCCCACAGATAGTCATGATCAACCCTGTCAAAGGCTTTAGCCTGGTCCAGACTATCAATATATTTCCCACACCACAGAGCTTTACATCTCTCAAACATCTCCCGTATCGAGATGACTGCTACAGAGATGTTCCACCCTTTTACTGTGCCAAACTGAGAGCCTGCCAACAGTGCTGGGGACAAACAGACTAATCTAGAAAACAGGATCTTTGCTAGAATCTTCCTGTCCACATTCAAGAGGGCAATCGGCCTCCAGTTCTTGATGTCGCTCGGCTCTTTACCTTTAGACAGCAGAATCAACGAGGACACTCATGGATGGAGGCATCAGGTGATTTTCTAGACAACGTTTATACACATCCACGAGGATTGGAGCCAGGAGGTCTCTGAATTTCCTATAAAATTCTGCTGTTATGCCATCTGGACCTGGTGCCTTCTTCAGATGTAATTTATCAATAGCCTCCTTAACTTCCTCCACCGTTAACTCTGCTGTCAATGGAGAAAAGTCCAGATCATTAGTATCAGGCGCAGGAGTTGCCTCCAAGAATTGAGCCATCTTATCTTTATCCAAAACTTTCCTCTGAAACAAGTCAGCATAGTAAGATCCCACCACCTCCAGGATACCCTCCCGTGAATCCTGCAATACACCCTGGAAGTCAGTGAGACCCGTGACCATTTTTCTGACCCTCTCCCTGCAATTCTCAAAGGGATCAGGGGCCCCTAAGGACCCATAATCCCATTCAAGAACCAGGGAGGTATACCTACTATACTGATACTGCCTTATCTCAGATTTTAGTCGGTCGATCTTCATTTTGTCATCCCCGCCCGCCAAATACAGTGACTCCAATTCTTTACGCAGCTTTAGGTACTGGCTGTACTTATTCCTCCCTTTATTAACTGACAGTCTCTTTAAGAGGGATCTGATATCCTCCTTGACGTCCTCCCACCAGTCGGTCATGTTGTCATAGAAGTCAACCCTATCTAGATGAAGCTGGATAAGGGAGTAGACACAACTCTGAACATAAGCATCATCCAGGACACTGGAATTGAGCCTCCACAACCCTCTACCGATGAACACAAGGAATACAGAGCAAGCAGGCAAGTTGTAACCATATGACCATAATGATGATGAACAGGTCAGCAAGATATAAATAAATAACAGCCTGCTAGCTATGGATATGATAGGACAACACCCATGCTGAAACAGCAAGAAACAACCAATATGAAAGAATGGTGCAACAAATCCATATAATAAAAAGATATAAACTTTACTGAGTAAATTACAAATATAACAAGGAAAACTGACAGTAGTGGGTAAAACGGCCTATAGCCACCGTGGACCGCATGGAGACACAAGAACGCTCCTCATATGTAACCATGCATAGTATGCACAGACGGGAACTACCCCATATATTTTCAGATGTCCGCATGGCTAGAGGTCCCCAGACAGAAGCACAAGGCAAGGTGATCTGAGTAAGGGACGACCTTCTCACTCAGGGTGCCGACACCCTCAGTAGGGCTCACAAAAGCAAAATCTATCCTACTGCTCCTGTTGGAACATGAATACGTGAATTTTGGCTGTCGACCTCCCTGTGCGAAAAACGTCAGTCAGTCCAGCCTGCATTATAATGCTATGTAGGACCTTACCGTCCCTGGTCACTGTCCTGCCCGAGGAACTGTCACCTGACGTCAGTATGGCGTTAAAGTCCCCTGCCATCACCACCGGAAGAGAAGTGAAGAGGTAAGGCTTAACGTTATTAAATAGCTGAATTGTCATGTTCTCAATGGCAAGAGAACATAGCATCAGCATATATAGGAACTAGCTCTTGGAAGATGGGAACTGAGCTGACCATGAACTAAACCTAACACACAACTAGCAGTGGCCGGGTAGCATGCCTACGTTGATTCTAGATGCCCAGCACCAGCCGGAGGACTAAATAATGCTAGCAGAGGAAAATATTAGTCCTAGCTCACCTCTAGAGAAATACCCCGAAAGGAGACAGAGGCCCCCCACATGTATTGGCGGTGAATTAAGATGAAATAACAAAACGTAGTATGAAAATAGGTTTAGCAAATTTGAGGTCCACTTACTACATAGCAGAAGACAGAAAGAACACTTTCATGGTCAGCTGAAAACCCTATCAAAACACCATCCAGAAATTACTTTAAAACTCTGGCATTAACTCATAACACCAGAGTGGCAATTCCTGTTCACAAGAGCTTTCCAGACACAGTAACGAAACTACAGCTGTGAACTGGAACAAAAATGCAAAAACAAACATGGACAAGAGTCCAACTTATCTAGTAGTTGTCTAGGAGCAGGAACAAGTACAGAGAGGCTTCTGATAACATTGTTGACCGGCAAGCAACTAACAGAGCAGCAAGGTTATATAGCGACTCCCACATCTTGATGGGAACAGGTGAACAGAGAAGATGAAGACACCAGTTCAATTCCACCAGTAGCCACCGGGGGAGCCCAGAATCCAAATTCACAACAGTACCCCCCCCTCAAGGAGGGGGCACCGAACCCTCACCAGAACCACCAGGGCGATCAGGATGGGCCCTATGAAAGGCACGAACCAGATCAGAGGCATGAACATCAGATGCATTCACCCAAGAATTATCCTCCTGGCCGTATCCCTTCCACTTGACCAGATACTGGAGTCTCCGTCTGGAAACACGAGAGTCCAAGATTTTCTCCACAACGTACTCCAACTCACCCTCAACCAACACCGGAGCAGGAGGCTCAACGGAAGGCACAACCGGTACCTCATACCTGCGCAATAATGACCGATGAAAAACGTTATGAATAGAAAAGGATGCAGGGAGGTCCAAACGGAAGGAAACAGGGTTAAGAATCTCCAATATCTTATACGGGCCGATGAACCGAGGCTTAAACTTAGGAGAAGAGACCCTCATAGGGACAAAACGAGAAGACAACCACACCAAATCCCCAACACAAAGCCGAGGACCAACACGACGGTGGCGGTTGGCAAAAAGCTGAGTCTTCTCCTGGGACAACCTCAAATTGTCCACCACCTGCCCCCAGATCTGATGCAATCTCTCGACCACAGCATCCACTCCAGGACAATCCGAAGATTCCACCTGACCAGAGGAAAATCGAGGATGAAACCCCGAATTACAGAAAAACGGGGACACCAAAGTGGCAGAGCTGGCCCGATTATTGAGAGCGAACTCCGCCAATGGCAAAAAAGCAACCCAATCATCCTGGTCAGCAGACACAAAACACCTCAGATATGTCTCCAGGGTCTGATTAATCCGCTCGGTCTGGCCATTCGTCTGAGGATGGAAAGCGGACGAAAAAGATAAATCTATGCCCATCCTAGCACAGAATGCCCGCCAAAATCTAGACACGAATTGAGTCCCTCTGTCAGAAACGATATTCTCAGGAATACCATGCAAACGAACAACATTTTGAAAAAACAGAGGAACCAACTCGGAAGAAGAAGGCAACTTGGGCAGAGGAACCAAATGGACCATCTTAGAGAAACGGTCACACACCACCCAGATGACAGACATCTTCTGAGAAACAGGCAGATCTGAAATAAAATCCATCGAGATGTGCGTCCAAGGCCTCTTAGGAATAGGCAAGGGCAACAATAATCCACTAGCCCGAGAACAACAAGGCTTGGCCCGAGCACAAACGTCACAAGACTGCACAAAGCCTCGCACATCTCGTGACAGGGAAGGCCACCAGAAGGACCTTGCCACCAAATCCCTGGTACCAAAAATGCCAGGATGACCTGCCAACGCAGAAGAATGAACCTCAAAGATTACTCTACTGGTCCAATCATCAGGAACAAACAGTTTATCAGGTGGGCAACGATCAGGTCTATCCGCCTGAAACTCCTGCAAGGCCCGCCGCAGGTCTGGAGAAACGGCTGACAATACCACTCCATCCTTAAGGATACCTGTGGGCTCAGAGTTACCAGGCGAGTCAGGCTCAAAACTCCTAGAAAGGGCATCCGCCTTAACATTCTTAGAACCCGGTAGGTATGACACCACAAAATTAAACCGAGAGAAAAATAATGACCAGCGCGCCTGTCTAGGATTCAGGCGCCTGGCGGTCTCAAGATAAATCAAATTTTTGTGGTCAGTCAATACCACCACCTGATGTCTGGCCCCCTCAAGCCAATGGCGCCACTCCTCAAAAGCCCACTTCATGGCCAAAAGCTCCCGATTCCCAACATCATAATTCCGCTCAGCGGGCGAAAATTTACGGGAAAAGAAGGCACAAGGCCTCATCACGGAGCAGTCAGAACTTTTCTGCGACAACACTGCCCCAGCTCCGATCTCAGAAGCGTCGACATCAACCTGAAAAGGTAGAGCAACATCAGGCTGACGCAACACAGGGGCAGAGGAAAAACGGCGCTTAAGCTCCCGAAAGGCCTCCACAGCATCAGGGGACCAATCAGCAACATCAGCACCCTTCTTAGTCAAATCGGTCAATGGCTTAGCAATATCCGAAAAACCAGCAATAAATCGACGATAAAAGTTAGCAAAGCCCAAAAATTTCTGAAGACTCTTAAGAGAAGAGGGCTGCGTCCAATCACAAATAGCTTGAACCTTGACAGGATCCATTTCAATGGAAGAGGGGGAAAAAATATATCCCAAAAAGGAAATCCTCTGTACCCCAAAAACACACTTAGAACCCTTCACACACAAAGAATTAGACCGCAAAACCTGAAAAACCCTCCTGACTTGCTGGACATGAGAGTCCCAGTCATCCGAAAAAATCAGAATATCATCCAGATACACAATCATAAATTTATCCAAATAATCGCGAAAAATATCATGCATAAAGGACTGGAAAACTGACGGAGCATTTGAAAGACCAAAAGGCATCACTAAATACTCAAAGTGGCCCTCGGGCGTATTAAATGCGGTTTTCCACTCATCCCCCTGCCTGATTCGCACCAAATTATACGCCCCACGAAGGTCAATCTTAGAGAACCACTTGGCCCCCTTTATGCGAGCAAACAAATCAGTCAGCAACGGCAATGGGTATTGATATTTAACAGTGATTTTATTCAAAAGCCGATAATCAATACATGGTCTCAAAGAGCCGTCTTTTTTTGACACAAAGAAAAAACCGGCTCCTAAGGGAGATGACGATGGACGAATATGTCCCTTTTCCAAGGACTCCTTTATATATTCTCGCATAGCAGCATGTTCAGGCACAGACAGATTAAATAAACGACCCTTTGGGTATTTACTACCCGGGATTAAATCTATGGCACAATCGCACTCTCGGTGCGGAGGTAACGAACCAAGCTTGGATTCTTCAAAGACGTCACGATAGTCAGACAGGAACTCAGGAATTTCAGAGGGAATAGATGATGAAATGGAAACCACAGGTACATCCCCATGAGCCCCCTTACATCCCCAGCTCAACACAGACATAGCTCTCCAGTCGAGGACTGGGTTGTGAGATTGCAGCCAAGGCAATCCTAGCACCAAATCATCATGTAGATTATACAGCACCAGAAAGCGAATAATCTCCTGGTGATCCGGATTAATACGCATAGTTACTTGTGTCCAGTATTGTGGTTTATTATTAGCCAATGGGGTGGAGTCAATCCCCTTCAGAGGAATAGGAGTCTCCAAAGGCTCTAAATCATACCCACAGCGTTTGGCAAAGGACCAATCCATAAGACTCAAAGCGGCGCCAGAGTCGACATAGGCGTCCGTGGTAATAGATGACAAAGAGCAAATCAGGGTCACAGAATAAAGAATAAACTTAGACGGTGAAGTGCAAATGGAAACAGATTTACCAAGCTTTTTAGTGCGTTTAGAGCATGCTGATATATGAGTAGAATCACCACAATAGAAACACAACCCATTTTTCCGTCTAAAATTCTGCCGCTCGCTTCGGGACAGAATTCTATCACACTGCATACTCTCTGGCGACTTCTCAGTGGACACCGCCAGATGGTGCACTGGTTTGCGCTCCCGCAAACGCCTATCGATCTGAATAGCCATTGTCATGGACTCATTCAGACCCGCAGGCACAGGGAACCCCACCATAACATCCTTAATGGCATCAGAGAGACCCTCTCTGAAAGTCGCCGCCAGGGCGCACTCATTCCACTGAGTAAGCACAGACCATTTACGGAATCTTTGGCAGTAAATTTCCGCTTCATCTTGCCCCTGAGATAGGGACATCAAAGTTTTTTCTGCCTGAAGCTCCAAATGAGGTTCGTCATAAAGCAACCCCAAGGCCAGAAAAAACGCATCCACATTGAGCAACGCAGGATCCCCTGGTGTCAATGAAAAAGCCCAGTCTTGAGGGTCGCCCCGGAGCAAGGAAATCACAATCCTGACCTGCAGTGCAGGGTCTCCGGCAGAGCGAGATTTCTGGGACAAAAATAATTTGCAATTATTTCGAAAATTCTGAAACCCAGATCTATTCCCCGAGAAAAATTCCGGCAAAGGAATTCTCGGCTCAGATACAGGTGCATGACAAACAAAATCTTGCAAATTTTGTACCTTCGTGGCGAGATTATTCAAACCTGCAGTTACACTCTGAAGATCCATTACAAACAGGTGGACACAGAGCCAATCAAAGAGAGAAAAAAAAAAAAAAAAAAAAAAATTTCAGCAGACTACTTATTTCTCTCCTTTCTCAGCCAAGGATTTTAACCCTTTAGTGAGCCGGTCAAACTGTCATGTTCTCAATGGCAAGAGAACATAGCATCAGCATATATAGGAACTAGCTCTTGGAAGATGGGAACTGAGCTGACCATGAACTAAACCTAACACACAACTAGCAGTGGCCGGGTAGCATGCCTACGTTGATTCTAGATGCCCAGCACCAGCCGGAGGACTAAATAATGCTAGCAGAGGAAAATATTAGTCCTAGCTCACCTCTAGAGAAATACCCGAAAGGAGACAGAGGCCCCCCACATGTATTGGCGGTGAATTAAGATGAAATAACAAAACGTAGTATGAAAATAGGTTTAGCAAATTTGAGGTCCACTTACTACATAGCAGAAGACAGAAAGAACACTTTCATGGTCAGCTGAAAACCCTATCAAAACACCATCCAGAAATTACTTTAAAACTCTGGCATTAACTCATAACACCAGAGTGGCAATTCCTGTTCACAAGAGCTTTCCAGACACAGTAACGAAACTACAGCTGTGAACTGGAACAAAAATGCAAAAACAAACATGGACAAGAGTCCAACTTATCTAGTAGTTGTCTAGGAGCAGGAACAAGTACAGAGAGGCTTCTGATAACATTGTTGACCGGCAAGCAACTAACAGAGCAGCAAGGTTATATAGCGACTCCCACATCTTGATGGGAACAGGTGAACAGAGAAGATGAAGACACCAGTTCAATTCCACCAGTAGCCACCGGGGGAGCCCAGAATCCAAATTCACAACACTGAATCCTGTCAGTCACTATCTGTGGCCCATAGATGTTAATAAGCCGGAGTCGCCTACCATGAATAGTGACTTCCAGGACCAAACATCTTCCCATAACCACCTCCGTCATCCTATGCACAGTCACATCATTGGTGTTAAACAGGACAGCGACTCCATAAGCCCCAGGGATGTCAGTCGTGTCTCCTTCAGGAAAATGACATCGGTGTCCAGATGTGTGAGATGTTCATACGCCACATGTCTCGTCCTCCTTGCCTTAATACTATTGACATTACTTGAGGTTAGTGTTAATGAGAACCCGGCCATCACAACACAATAGAGAAGGAGCAAAGTAACTGCCATCATCATGAGTCAGGGATGTTCTGCCCACCATCGGTGTCCATGTCAGACTCTACCTGAGAGTTTACAGATAAAGCCTTCCGCTTTGACAGAGGGTGGTCCTCTACGTCCCTGTCACACTCTGCATCAACTTTCCTCAACTCTTTTTCATAATCGTCATTATTAGACTCAGATAAAACTCCATACTTGTTGGACATAACCATCACTCCTGCAGAATTCTGAACCTTCCTAGTAGCACTCTGACCGGTGTCATATTCTGCCTCAGGTTTACGGGAGGACGTGCTCTTTTTCTTCCTTTTATGATGATTAACGCTCCAGTCATCAGATACAGACAGTGATGCTGAAGGGGGGCTACCTGAGGCTGCTGGACCTCCATGTTCCCCTCTGCACCCTCTATACCCTGCTTCTCTGGTGTTACATGAGTGGGACTCCTGTTGGGCATCTGGGCTGGTCACCATCTCTCCTGACATTAAATCCTCCCCCTCATGTGCCCCTGCCACCACATCCTCATCCTCCTGAGCCTCTGCCCCTGCCAGTACAGCCTCATCAGGGAAGACTCTGCAGATATTATGCCAGGCGTCTGGACAGTCCCTGTGAGGGTGGCCCATCTTACCGCAGAGGTTGCACCTCACATCCCGGCAATCCGCAGCGACATGGCCGATTTCCCCACACAGGCTGCACTTCACCACAGTACAGGCGTTAGCCAGATGACCTTTCCCACCACATTTGAAGCATTTTCTGGGCTGCCCGGGGTAATAACATCTTCCCTTCTCCCTCCCAATGAAGAAGGAGTTGGGTAAGTGAGCAGTAATGTTATTAAATTGCCGCAGTTTCACCACAGCTTTCCACCCCATTGTCCAGATACCATCCTCATCTCTGACCTTGGAGAGTCCAGAGGTGAGGTCACAGTGTCTCCGGAGCCACACCTCGATGTCCTGTGGGGGAACGGCCTCATTCCAGAAGGTGATATTTACCGTGACAGTGTCCGGCCTGGAGATAGGAACCAATATAAGTTTATTCCAGCCTTCAGCGTCTCTGAACCTAGGGTATTTGGCTCAGAACCTGTCCAGGTCACACTGTAGCTTGAAACTGACCTCGTAGCCCTGCCTGTCCTGAAGGTTAGACACCGCCAGTATCTCGTTTACCACAAACCCTATCTGGCCGCATAGCAGCTCTCTCACCACATACCTGCGCTGTGGCAGATCCTCCTTGGCACCTATGTATTTAAACCGCACCACATTAATACGTTTAAACGTCGGGCCGGTATACCTGGCGCTGGAAGTGAAGGATGGGGCGCCGTGGCTCCAGGCATTCCTGGGGGGCACCTGCCGGGACACACTGGGCCGACTAACAGGGAGAGGGCCTGCAGCAGTTGGGGCTGCCACACCTTGTGGACTAGATGGTAAAGGGGGATAGTCACACATATCATGCACATTATCATCAGCAGCATCAATATCATCAGACAGTGCAACGTCCATGACAGAATGTGAAACCCCTCCAACCCCCGACCCCATGGGCACAACATCACCAGCCCCAGTCTGTGCCTCAGCTTCAGCCTCATCAGCACAAACAGTCTCACATATAATGTCCTGCTCCTGCGCGGGGCATTCTGGGACCTGTGGTGCCTCTGCTGGAGTCTGAAGTGTATGATCTTATTTATACTCAACTGCCTCAGCAGCACAAACAGTCTCACAAATACAGTCCTGCTCCTGCGTGGGGCATTCTGGGACCTGTGGTGCCTCTGCTGGAGTCTGAAGTGCATGCTCCTGTTCACACTCAGCTGCTTGCTGCTGCAGTTTTTTTTTCTCCTGGAAGCAGAAGCGAGCAGCCTGTAACACTGGCCATGTCCGCTGCTGGGGGGGTTCCATCCTGAACATCAGGGGTCCTAGTCTCTACAGCACAGTCCTGCTTATAGGAGGCGAACCACTCCCGGTTCCTGTAGGTCTCTGCCAGGGGCCCCATGCCCTCCAGCACAGATACAATGTCCTGCACAACACTTGCCAGCTGTACCCCCAGTGTGTTCAGTCTCAGGTCATACGCATCATTACAAGCAGGATTAGTGACCTTTAGGGTATGTTTCCACCTTCAGGATGGCCGGCGGTTTGGACGGAGCGGCAAACTTGCTCTGCCCTAAGCCCCGCCCCCTTCTGTGACGCGATGATCCCGGATGTGTTCATTGCACACATCCGGCATCATCGCACCCCACACATAGGGCTCTGTGATATACCTTGCGGCGGTGCAGCGTCGCCGCAAGGTACACGGACATGCTGCGATCTTAAAAGACGCGCATGTCCGGAATCGCAGGACCGCCGGGTGCGTGTTGCCACGCATACTGGAGACGGGATTTGATAAAATCCCCTCCACTATGCTGTAACATCTGGACGCTGCGTGTTTGACGCTTCAGCTCTGCGCAGCGTTTCCTGCACGTGGACACATACCCTTAGGCTATAGATAAAGTCTACTTCCATTTGCAGCGCTTTTTTTTGCTGCTGTAACTCACCCAGTTTTCTGACCAGTCCCGGTATCTCGTCCGCTAGCTGCAGCTCGGGTGCACGTGCCGACTCCACAGGTTTAGTCTTCACCACGGGTTCAGGGGTTTTGAACACTGTCTTGTGCGGTTCCACCACAGATGGCTTTGTGGCTCCTCGGCTGGGTGCAGGCTCCGCAGCAGGTTTATCGCTGCCACCTGATTGCGACCAGGTGCGTCCTGACAGCGCCACACTGCCATGTTGCTGTAAGTTCTCCTGGATTGTTTGTCTTTCCAGAGACGTCCGTGTCTGCCTGGGAGCAGGAGAGGTGATCTGCACACCTGAGGCTGAATTCACCTGTGCTCCAGGCAGGGGCTGCTTACTGACTGGGGAGTTACAGGACTTCATACTGTGCTGTGTAACATCACTCACCAACACTTTTCCTTCTGGCTTCTTTGCTGGGCTTGGAGGAAATTTTCCTCCCAAAACTTTACTTGCAGGTTTTTCTTCCTTCACAGAACTGCTGCAGCTTTGGCTCGCTGCATTCACTGGTCTGACAGTGGCTTTGGGATTAGCATTCCCATTCAGAGAAGCCTGGGAGCCTTGTCCTAGTGTAGGCCGAGAAGCCTGGGCCTTGCCTGGGGAGCTTCCCCGCCCAGGGTGGCCCCTCCCTGGGCTTGCTGCTCCAGACATCAGAAGAGCTACAAACACACAACCTCACAGCTAGGAGGCAGTATTATAGTAGTTATATTCTTGTACATAGGGGGCAGTGTTATAGTAGTTATATTCTTGTACATAGGAGCAGTATTATAGTAGTTATATTCCTATACATAACACCAGTATTATAGTAGTTATATTCTTGTACATAGGGGGCAGTATTATAGTAGTTATATTCTTGTATATTGGAGCAGTATTATAGTAGTTATATTCTTGTACATAGGAGGCAGTATTATAGCAGATATATTGTACATTGAAGCCGTAATATCTATATATATAATTGTCTAAGGGTTTTTCTGTCTGTCTGTCTGACCTGGAAATCCCGCGTCCGATTGGTCGAGGCCGCCAGGCCTCGACCAATCAGCGACGGGCACAGCATGGCGACGATGATGTCATAAAGGTTGCCTCGACCAATCAGCGACGGGCACAATCTCAGCGAATTCGCCTCGACCAATCAGCGACGGGCACAGTATCGACGTAGATGTCATAATGGTTGCCATGGCGACGATGATGTCAAAAAGGTTGCCTCGACCAATCAGCGACGGGCACAATCTGCCGCGAATTCTGGAATCATCATTGTCCATATACTATGGGGACATGCATATTCTAGAATACCCGATGCATTAGAATCGGGCCACAGTCTAGTAGTAGTTATATTCTTGTACATAAGGGCAGTATTATCTACTATATAATTGTCTAAGGGTCACTTCCGTCTGTCTGTCTGTCCTTCTGTCTGTCACGGATATTCATTGCTCGCGGCCTCTGTCTGTCATGGAATCCAAGTCGCTGATTGGTCTCGGCAGCTGCCTGTCATGGCTGCCGCGACCAATCAGCGACGGCTACAGTCCGATTAGCCCCTCCCTACTCCCCTGCAGTCACTGCCCGGCGCCCGCTCCATACTCCCCGCAGTCACGGCTCACACAGGGTTAATGCCGGCGGTAACGGACCGCGTTATGCCGCGGGTGACTCACACCGTTACCGCCGCTATCAACCCTGTGTGACAAAGTTTTTACTATTGATGCTGCCTATGCAGCGTCAATTGTAAAAACATCTAATGGTAAAAATAATAAAAATAAAAAATCATGATATACTCACCTTTCCCGCTCCTCACGACGCTCCAGGCAGGTTCCGGTGCAACGATGGTCTGCGAAAAGGACCTGCCATGATGTCACGGTCATGTGACCGCGACGTCATCACAGGTCCTGCGCACCTGCGCCAGAAGGACCTGCTGTGACGTCACGGTCATGTGAGCGCGACACGGTCATGTGAGCGCAACACGGTCATGTGACTGCAACGTCATCACAGGCCCTGCGCGAGAAGCAGGCAACGGAACTACAAGGGTACCATCGGAAGGTGAGTATATGTTTATTTTTTATTTTTTAACCTGTCACATACGTGGCTGGGCAATATACTACGTAGCTGGGCAATATACTACGTGGCTCTGTGCTGTATACTACGTCGCTGGGCAATATACTACGTGGCTCTGTGCTGTATACTACGTCACTGGACAATATACTACGTGGCTCTGTGCTGTATACTACGTAACTGGGCAATATACTACGTCACTGGGCAATATACTACGTGGCTCTGTGCTGTATACTACGTGGCTGGGCAACATACTACGTGGCTGGGCAATATACTACATCGGCTGGGCAATATACTACGCCGGCTGGGCAATATACTACGCCGGCTGGGCAATATACTATGCCGGCTGGGCAATATACTACGCCGGCTGGGCAATATACTACGCCGGCTGGGCAATATACTACGTTGGCTGGGCAATATACTACGTGGACATGCATATTCTAGAATACCCGATATGTTAGAATCAGGCCACCATCTAGTAGTAGTTATATTCTTGTACATAGGAACAGTATTATAGTAGTTATATTCTTGTACATAGGGGGCAGTATTATAGTAGTGATATTCTTGTACATGGGGGGCAGTATTATAGTAGTTACAGTAGAGACCAAAAGTTTGGACACACCTTCTCATTCAAAGATTTTTTTGTATTTTCATGACTAAGAAAATTGTACATTCACACTGAAGTAATCAAAACTATGAATTAACACATGTGGAATTGTATACTTAACAAAAAAAGTGTGAAACAACTGAAAATATGTCTTATTTTCTAGGTTCTTCAAAGTAGCTGCTTTGATGACTGCTTTGCACACTCTTGGCATTCTCTTGATGAGCTTCAAGAGGTAGTCACCGGGAATGGTCTTCCAACAATCTTGAAGGAGTTCCCGGAGATGCTTAGCACTTGTTGGTCCTTTTGCCTTCACTCTGCGGTCCAGCTCACCCCAAACCATCTCGATTGGGTTCAGGTCTGGTGACTGTGGAGGCCAGGTCATCTGGCATAGCCCCCCATCACTCTCCTTCTTGGTCAAATAGCCCTTACACAGCCTGGAGGTGTGTTTGGGGTCATTGTCCTGTTGAAAAATAAATGATGGTCCAGCTAAACGCAAACCGGATGGAATAGCATGCCGCTGCAAGATGCTGTGGTAGCCATGCTGGTTCAGTATGCCTTCAATTTTGAATAAATCCCCAACAGTGTCACCAGCAAAGCACCCCCACACCATCACACCTCCTCCTCCATGCTTCACGGTGGGAACCAGGCATGTAGAGTCCATCCGTTCACCTTTTCTGTGTCACACAAAGACACGGTTGTTGGAACCAAAGAGCTCAAGTTTGGACTCATCAGACCAAAGCACAGATTTCCACTGGTCTAATGTCCATTCCTTGTGTTCTTTAGCCCAAACAAGTCTCTTCTGCTTGTTGCCTGTCCTTAGCAGTGGTTTCCTAGCAGCTATTTTACCATGAAGGCCTGCTGCACAAAGTCTCCTCTTAACAGTTGTTGTAGAGATGTGTCTGCTGCTAGAACTCTGTGTGGCATTGACCTGGTCTCTAAACTGAGCTGCTGTTAACGTGCGATTTCTGAGGCTGCTGTCTCGGATAAACTTATCCTCAGAAGCAGAGGTGACTCTTGGTCTTCCTTTCCTGGGATGGTCCTCAAGTGAGCCAGTTTCTTTGTAGCGCTCGATTGTTTTTGCAACTGCACTTGGGGACACTTTCAAAGTTTTCCCAATTTTTCAGACTGACCTTCATTTCTTAAAGTAATGATGGCCACTTGTTTTTCTTTACTTAGCTGCTTTTTTCTTGCCATAATACAAATTCTAACAGTCTATTCAGTAGGATTATCAGCTGTGTATCCACCAGACTTCTGCACAACACAACTGATGGTCCCAACCCCATGTATAAGGCAAGAAATCACACTTATTAAACCTGACAGGGCACACCAGTGAAGTGAAAACCATTCCCGGTGACTACCTCTTGAAGCTCATCAAGAGAATGCCAAGAGTGTGCAAAGCAGTCATCAAAGCAAAAGATGGCTACTTTGAAGAACCTAGAATATAAGACACATTTTCAGTTGTTTCACACTTTTTTGTTAACCCTAGAATGCATACCTGGGGCCTCGCGGGCCTGCCAGGTTACTTGTTTTCTATTTTCTGTAAAAGTACTTTAGTTAGAATTTTGAAAATCTAGGTAATCCTCAGGTATATAGTTGTTAGTAATTTCCAGTTATTCACATATTTTTATGTTACAGACATTTCGGTATAACAACCTTTTTTGGGACTACCCCATATTCATGCACCTGGGGCCTTTTAGGCCTGTACTAGGTTTACATGTGATACTCAGTCTTTTTGTCTGTATTGTTGCTGGGGAAGAACTTTTATGACTCTGCTATTGCTGGGAAGAATGTGGATTCTGCATGACAACATGACCTGAAATCATACTGCATTATAATAAGACAAAAGGAGGTGTCGACAAGATGGACGAAATGATTGGAGAGTATTCGTGCAAAAGGCAGACTAAAGTTGGCCTGTTGCCCTTTTTTCCAATATCCTTGATGTGTCAGCCCTCAATAGCTACATTGTTTATTGTCAAACTAATCCAGAATTCCATGCCAACAGGAAAGACAAGAGACGTCTATTTTGAGTTATTCCGTGTTATTTGCACATAGGCCTAAAAGGCCCCAGGTGCGTGAATATGAGGTAGTCCCAAAAAAAGGTTGTTATACCGAAATGCCTATAACATAACAATATATGAACTGGAAATTACTAACAACTATATACCCGAGGAATACCTAGAGTTTCAAAATTCTAACTAAAGTAATTTTACAGAAAATAGAAAACAAGTAACCTGGCAGGTTTGCGAGGCCCCAGGTATGCGTCCGCCAGCCTTAGCTGGGGTCACCAGGAGGTCAGATCCATTACGGAATCCCATCCTGGCGGACCCCTGCGCTAGTGGGAATGCATCCTTACTTTGCAATAAACTTTGAAAAGTATTTTTATTTGAGTTATTCCATGATAATTGTAAACAGGCCTAAAAGGCCCCAGGTGCATGAATGTGTAGATTTCTATGGGTATGCGTTCTAGGGTTAAGTATATAATTCCACATGTGTTAATTCATAGTTTTGATGCCTTCAGTGTGAATGTACAATTTTCTTAGTCATGAAAATACGGAAAAATCTTTGAATGAGAAGGTGTGTCCAAACTTTTGGTCTGTACTGTATATTCTTGTACATAGGGGGCAGTATTATAGTAGTTATATTCTTGTACATCAGGGCAGTATTATAGTAGTTATATTCTTGTACATAGGGGCAGTATTATAGTAGTTATATTCTTGTACATCAGGGCAGTATTATAGTAGTTATATTCTTGTACATAGGGGCAGTATTATAGTAGTTATATTCTTGTACATAGAGGCAGAGGCAGTATTATAGTAGTTATATTCTTGTACAAAGGGGGCTGTATTATAGTAGTTATATTCTTGTACATAGGGGGCTGTATCATAGTAGGTATATTCTTGTACATAGGGGGCAGTATTATAGTACCGTATTTTCCGGCGTATAAGACGACAGGGTGTATAAGACGACCCCCCAACTTTTCCAGTTAAAATGTAAAATCTTCTTAAAAGTCGGGGGTCTTCTTATAAACCGTGTCGTCTTATAGGGCCGGTGACTTTTGTGCCTTTTGGGGGGGGGAGTGGGCCTGATGACGACGAGGGGGCGTCTCACAGGAAAGTGAGTATCCCCCATTACCTCATTGTATCGCTGCAGCGTGGGGTCTCTGCTGGGAGCGGCGGCGGCTGTGCTGTGGGGCAGCGGCTCCTCTTCTTCAGTGTGGGGCCTCTGTGCTGCTGGGCGGCGGCTTATCTTTAGGCAGTCGGGGCTCCACCGGTATCTCCTTAAAGCCCGGAGGCCCTGCCGGCAACTCCATCGGTGCAATGCAGTGGCCTCCGGGAACATGGCCGCTGCTCAGATTCAGATCTCGTCCCGAGATCTCGGGAGACGAGATTTAAATCTGAGCAGCGGCCATTTTCCCGGAGACAGCTCCATTGCTGCTATGCGGTGACCTCCGGGAAAATGGCCGCTGGGGGCGGCGCATGCTCAGATTCAGATCTGAATCTGAGCAGCGGCCATGTTCCCGGAGGCCACTGCATTGCACCGATGGAGTTGCCGGCAGGGCCTCCGGGCTTTAAGGAGATACCGGAGGAGCCCCGACTGCCTGAAGATAAGCCGCCGCCGCCGCCGCCGCCCAGCAGCACAGAGGCCCCACACTGAAGAAGAGGAGCCGCTGCCCCACAGCACAGCCGCCGCCGCTCCCAGCAGAGACCCCACGCTGCAGTGATACAATGAGGTAATGGGGGATACTCACTTTCCTGTGAGACGCCCCCTCGTCGTCATCAGGCCCACTCCCCCCCACCCACCATATACACCCGGCAAGGCGATACCCGGCGTATAAGACGACCCCCGACTTTTAAGAAGATTTTCAGGGGTTAAAAAGTCGTCTTATACGCCGGAAAATACGGTAGTTATATTTTTGTACATAGGGGCAGTATTATAGTAGTTATATTCTTGTACATAGGAGCAGTATTATAGTAGTTATATTCTTGTACATAAGAGCAGTATTATAGTAGTTATATTCTTGTACATAGGGACAGTATTATAGTAGTTATATTCTTGTACATAGGAGCAGTATTATAGTAGTTATATTCTTGTACATAGGGGGCAGTATTATAGTAGTTATATTTTTGTACATAGGGGCAGTATTATAGTAGTTATATTCTTGTACATAGGAGCAGTATTATAGTAGTTATATTCTTGTACATAGGAGCAGTATTATAGTAGTTATATTCTTGTACATAGGGGGTAGTATTATAGTAGTTATATTCTTGTACATAGGAGCAGTATTATAGTAAAAAAGAAAAAGCAACGAAGATCATCTCACCTCCTCTCAGTCCCAGCGCACGAATCATGCAGTGCTGCAAGTAGTATGAAGGAAAAGCAGAAGTCCAGCGTGGGTGATGTCCATAAAAAATACCTTTATTCCGGCAGGCGCCGGAAAGGTCAGAGAGGCCCGGCGCCTGCGCAATGCAGTACTTTGCTCTGCCCTCAATAGGGCAGACAAAGTACGCCTGCGCCGGAGCCGCGGCGCGAAGACCCGAAGAGGACGTCATGGAACGAAGATGGGAGGCGCCGGAGCGGACCGGAGACACCCGTCGGACGCGGACCAGAGCGGGACCGCCCCTGGGTGAGTATAATCTAACGTCTTTTTCTCCTCTTTCAGGTAACATCGGCGGCTTATCTACAGCATTACAGAATGCTGTAGATAAGCCCCTGATGCCGGTGAGCTTACCTCACCAGCCATTTTGGGGGTGACAGGTGCCCTTTAAGTTGATACATCCACCATATCTCTCTGTTGGTTATTTTTCTTTTTATATCTCCCCCTCGAAATGGAGCTTTAACCCTTTCAATCCCGCGGACCTCCAATGAGCTGACGTCCCCATTGTGTTTATGGATGAAGTGTTTGGATGCAGCAGAGCTCTTATGAGTAATTTTATTCACTGCATCTGCCTCCATATTCTCACCTTCAGGGGACCCCCTGTGCACCCCACATATTGCTGGTCACAGGTGGTGCAATTAATCAAATACACCACATTGGAGGTGTTGCAGTTAATGTAGTGGTGAATTTTGTACGTCTTTTTAGTGACAGATGAGTGGAATTCCTTACTGTTCACCATATATTTACAGCAGGTGCAGATATTGTGCCCGCACTTGTATGTGCCTTTAGTACTGAGCCAGTTTTCTTTCTCTTTTAACCTTTTGTCCTCACTAACAAAGAGGCTGGGGGATAAGATGTCATTCAGACTAGGGGCTATTTTAGCGATATAGCGCACTGGTTTGGACAGGATTTGGTTCAGCTTTTTATCCTGGCTCAGCATAGGGATTCTTTTTCTGATGATATCAGTAATCTCTTTGAACTGAGGGCTGTATGTAGTGGTGAAGGTGATGTGCTCCTCACTGGACACACGGGTATTACTAGCCTTATTCAGCATAGTATCCCGATCTATATCCTCCACAATGCTCTCAGCCCTCTGCAGCATCCAGCTGGGGTAACCCCTATGAGCCAGCCTGGCCTTCACCTCCCTCTTACTCCGGTCATAGACTTCCTTGGTGATACTGTTCCTCTTAAACCTGTAGAGTTCCCCCACAGGCATACCTCCCAACCGTTCCGGATCCTGCGGGACTGTCCTGATTTTGACATTAGTTTTGACATTAGTTGTCCCGCACTACGTGCCTAGGGCGGGGACAATGCAGGGGGCGGCACCTGAGTAACTTAGGTTTGTGGATGTTTTTTTTTTTTTATAAAAGCTAGGTCACCTCCCCCCCGGCCCCGCCCCTTGTGCAGCGCTGCGCTGCCTGCCACGCTGAGGGAGAGAGCCAGCAGCGATCAAGATGAGAGGTCAGCGACTCACTACCTCCTGTGTGTGCACGGAGCTCCGGCTTCTCCTGCTCTTATCTGCTATCCCGGCAGAGAAGGAGAGACGGGGGAGGTGCCGGGACAGTGCAGAGCTGTGAGCAGCCGGAGAAACTGAAGAGCTGCACATGGACAGATCAGCCGCCCCTGCACCACAGAGGAGAGAGTGTGTGTGTGTGTGTGTGTGTGTGTGTGATGTGTGTGTGTGTGTGTGATATGCTGCATGTGTGTGTGTGTGAGATGCTGCATGTATGTGTGTGAGATGCTGCATGTGTGTGATGCTCCATGTGTGTGTGAGATGCTGTATGTGTGTGTGTGTGTGTGTGTCTGATGCTGCATGTGTGTGTGTGTGTGTCTGATGCTGCATGTGTGTGTGTGTGTGATGCTGCATGTGTGTGTGAGATGCTGTGTGTGTGAGATGCTGTAAGTGTGTGGGTCATGTGTGTATGAGGTATCTGGTGTGTATGTGATGGCTACGTGTGTGATGGCTGCTTGTGTGTGATGGCTGCGTGTGTGTGTGTGATGGCTGTGTGTGTGTTTGTGATGGCTGCGTGTGTGTGTGTGATGGCTGCGTGTGTGTGTGATGGCTGCATGTGTGTGTGATGGCTGCGTGCGTGCGTGATGGCTGCGTGTGTGTGATGGCTGCGTGTGTGTGTGTGATGGCTGCGTGTGTGTGTGTGATGGCTGCGTGTGTGTGTGATGGCTGCGTGTGTGTGTGATGGCTGCGCGTGTGTGTGATGGCTGCGTGTGTGTGAGCTGCGTGCGTGTGTGAGCTGTGTGTGTGCTGCGTGTGTGTGAGCCGTGTGTGTGAGATGTGTGCGTGTGTGTGAGCTGCGTGCCTGTATGTCATTATACAGTATGGAGAACGGTGGCCATTATACAGTATGGAGCATCATGTGCAGTCATTATACAGTATGGAGCATCATGTGCAGTCATTATACAGTATGGAGAATCATGTGTGGTCATTATACAGTATGGAGAATCATGTGGGGCCATTATACAGTATGGAGCATCATGTGCGGTCATTATACAGTATGCAGCCTCATGTGCGGTCATTATACAGTATGGAGCATCATGTGTGGTCATTATACAGTATGGAGCATCATGTGTGTTCATTATACAGTATGGAGCGTCATGTGTGGCCATTATACAGTATGGGGCATCATGTGTGGTCATTATACAGTATGGAGGATTGTGTGGCCATATTTTTTTGTTTATAATTATTGTATATGAAACAGTGTGATCAGCAGTGCTAAATGGGTGTGGTTGGGACGTGGATATGGGTGTGACTAATTATGAATGGGTGTGGTCAGAGGCGTGGCCTAAAATTTGCCGCAGCGCGCGAAGCGCGCCGCAAACTTTGTCCCTCTTTCCCGTTTTCAAAAGTTGGAAGGTATGCCACAGGTATGTTTTTTATTACATGTCTTGGATGACATGATTTGGCGTGTAATATGGAATTAGTCGCTGTACGTTTCCGAGATTGTGATGATTGAATCTGAATTTAGATCTAAAGTGACATCTAAAAAATTAATGTTTCTACCACCAATTGTATAGGTGAATTTCAAATTCATTTCATTATCATTCATATATTTGATAAGTTCAGATATCAAGTCCGCAGGTCCCCTCCCATATGAGGAGCAGGTCATCCAGATAGCGCCCCAGCCACCTAATATGGGGGGAGAAGGGGTTAACATGTGAAAACATGAACAAGCTCTCCCAGGCTGCCATATACAGGTTAGCGATAGATGGCGAGAACCCTGCGCCCATCGGGGCTCCGCAAACCTGCAAAAAAAATTATTTGTTAAAGGAAAAGAAGTTATGTTTGAGGAGAAAGTCCACAGAGGAAATCAAAAATTCCTGTATAGCCGATGTGTAGTTGCTGTAGTCCTGGAGATGTCTCCTCAGGATGGAGATAGTCAGATCATGCATCAGGGAGGGATACAAGGCCTCCAGATCACAGGAGATGAAGATACAGTCTCCAGACCATGCAGTCTTATCCAGGGAGGAAATCAGATGCTTTGTATCTTTTATATAGCCTGGTAGTCTAGAAATCAGTGGTTGCAGATACATATCCACCCAGGTACTGAGGTTTTCACCCATGCTTCCAATCCCTGCTACTATGGGTCTGAATGTAGGAGGGAAGACTTCCTTGTGGATCTTAGGCAGTGAGTGGAAGATGGGGATTATAGGGTGTTCCACAAATAAATCCTCAGACAGTTTTTTATCCAGTGCCCCTATAGCAAAACCCTCAGAAAGCAGATGTTTTAGTTTTTTCTGGAACAGTTCAGTGGGATCATGCTGTAGTCTCCTATACGTGCTGCTGTTATTCAGCATCACCATGTTCTGCTGTACATATAGACCTGCATTCAATAGGACCACAGCTCCTCCCTTGTCCGCTCTTCTGACCATGAGATCCTGGTCGCCTCTGATCTCCTCCAGAGCTTTCCTTTCTGTTTTAGGCTAGGTTCCCATTGCGTTTTAGTGTGAGCGCTAACGGACAGCGTTGCACGGCGAAATTAACGCCGTGCAACGCGTCCGTTAGCGCTCCCATTGCCGGCAATGTTAAAGCGCATTGCTAGCACGTGTCATTTTCAGCGTGTGCCGTTCTTTTGTAGCGCGCCTCGGAAGCTGCTTGCAGCGTCCACGGCGCGCCCGAGGTCCGTTCCCCGCTCTCGCAGATCGGGGATCTGCGCTAGCGGGGACGTTTAACGCGACCCCTTAAAAGACATTGCGTTAGCACAATCCGCTAGCGCTTAGCGCTAAACAGATTGCCCTAACGCAATGGGAACCTAGCCTTACTCAGATTGGGTCTGTTATGGTTACATGAGGATTTTTTCTTTAGTTCTATCAGGTCCTCCTCTATGCATTCCTGGAATGAATCCAAGATGTTAGGTCTTGAATTGACAGGGTAAAAATAGGGTTTTTTTGATTTATTACCAGAGTTTAGATTTTTGATGGATTCTATAGATTCACTCTCAAGGGTCCTCAGGTCACTAATGGAGCAGTTCCTGGAAAGTCCCTATTTCACCCAGTGTGGTCTGGTCACTCTGGACCCCATGACGAAGGCACGCCGCCGAAACGCGCGTAGGGGAAGTGGCACCATTATCTGGGTATAGGTAAGGCATCTTTGTTATTATTATGTAGTATCCTTGATATTTATTGGCAGTATGTGGCGGTCTTGTCATCATTAGTCTCTTTATACTGTGACCTCTTTTCTAATATATAGATGCAGCTATGGTTTTTTGTTAAATGTATTATTTCAGACTGTCTTTTTTGGATATATGGGTGTTTTTTACCTAGTATAACATTGTTACCTTCTGCCATTTATTTGTTTTTGTAATTTTTGTATTTTTGCCCCCTACCCAATGTGGTGCCACTCAGATCTAGTCTGATTTTTTCCAGACACTAGTGGCTATTTTTATCTTGGTGTATTGTCCTTTTTCTGTTTAATAAAATTTATATTTTGTTCTATATACGTCTTATTGTGTATATGTTCTCATGCTTATTGACGTAAAACTACTAATTTTGTCCTATTTTTGAACGCCTCTATCTGTCTATTTTTTCTATAGATTATTGATTTTTTGTGCGTTTAGTGAGGTTTCTCTTTTTGTTATTACCTGAGTTATGGAGGTAGAATAAAAGACCTGTAAATGATATGGCCTCATATGTGTCCTTCATTGACTCTCTCATTACAAAGAATGATGGTATCTCAGTGTATCTTCTTTTTATTATCGGCCATCTAGAGTCATCCTTCTGTCACTTCAAGGTCATCTGGGCATTTAAATCTGGCAGGTCTGAGGATCAATGTCGCACTTCATCACCATGACAGGAACGTCGGTGTATAAATCTCTCCTCCGTCACATCAAAATCTGTTTGCCATTAGAACACGACGTGCACTGCTGGGACAAAGGAAAAGCTGTGAGATCACAGAGGAATAGTGTTACACATTCACTTTCAAGTTCTGCTTCTTTCATTCCGTACGGCTTACTTGATAGAAAATCTCGCTGTTCTAAATGCCTTTTGATTCATATAACGCGACCATTTACCACATTCACAGGCTTCTTTACGCCTCCTGAATTAGGAAAGCATTATTGTTTTAAGGGTTAAATTCATAGTATGTTGTCCACTAGGAAGCGATATTCCATTATAAGACATTGCTAGGAGCACTAAGGCTTCCAGAGGAGCAAGCATCACGTTTTTGTACTGTGCCATTTTCCCAGTCCACGGAATGGAACCTAATGCCGGAACCTCAGGGGTGGAGCATGACAAAAATTCAAATAATATGTCCCGCCCCTGCAGGCCTGCACTAGATATAGCACAGTGGGCCTCATTTTTATAAAACTGGCTAAAAGAAAAGCTGTCTTTGTTGCCGATAACAACTAATCAGGGCTCTACCATTATTTGCTAACTCCTTCCCGCTACATAATGGTCACACATTGGGGCTGTGTTATACTGCCGACACCTGCATCTAACAACTGTGACCCAAACTAGCGCTAATCACAGCTAAATAACAGCTTAAATGCCGCTATATCTGAAAACAGTATATAAAGCGTTTGATCTTGACCCGGGCATGCACTTGGGCTCCATTCAGTCACCCCAAAATGTGAATGCAGAGGGCAGATAATTGTCATGGTGGCCGGGGGCCTGCAGAAGGGCTCCATCTCTGCCATTTTGGTAGTCACAGGTTGGTCTACAAGCGAGACCATGATTTCTACTATACACTGCAATAGTGAAGTCGCAGGTCTGAAGACTGCAGGTTTAGGTCCTCTAAGGGGTCTAAAAAAATGTAGAGTAAAGTAAAAAAAAACTTGAAAAAGTATTTTCAAAAGCTATAAAAAACATGTCTCACTTCCCTTCCTATTTTTCCACAGCTAAAAAAATAAAATATCTGTGAAGGTCCAACACAACATAGATAAAAAAAAATGTCCCCTCACCTCTTAAAAAAAAATAATTAAAAACACCTAAACCTCATATGTTCCCTAGAATGGTACCATAAAAAAACATGGCCTTCCACGCAGAAAAAACAAGTTCTCCCACAGCTACGTCAATGGAAAAATACAAAAATAAAAATAACGGAAAAATCCAATTATTTTTTTTTTTAAATTAAAGATTTTTTTTAACCTCAAACCTTAATAAAAAAAAAAAGAACACAGTGTTGGTTTGGTATCGCCACAGTCGTACTGACCTGGACAATCATTTTTACCTCACAATGAATGCTGTAAAAATAAAAGAAAATAAATAATAGCAGAATTGGGTTTTTTATTCACCATTTTATACCACTTGGATTTTTTTTCCTGTTTTTTTTTTAGAACATTATATGGAAAAATGAAGGGGGGTAATTCAAAACGACAACTCATCCAGCCCAAAGAAAACAACAACAAGCCCTTGTACAGACATACTGATGGAAAAATAAAAATGTGGCGGCTCTTGGAGAAGAGTGAGGAAGAAATACATGCGCAAAAATGAAAATCTTTTGTGAAATGAAAGTCGCAATGTGATTGGTTGCTATGGGTAGCCAGGAGAGCGTTAATCTGTGGTAAAATGAAAGTCGCAAATGTAATTGGGTTCTATGAGTAACCAGGACAGCGTTAATCTGTGGTGAAATGAAAGTCGCAATGTGATTGGTTGCTATGGGTAACCAAGAGAGTGTTAATCTGTGGTAAAATGAAAGTTGCAATGTGATTAGTTGCTATGGGTAACCAGTACAGGATTACTATTTGAGTTTAGTGAGAAAGGCTCCTTTAAGAGCGCTAAAATGGCGTCACCATGTATAAGTGACAGATGTTGACTTACAGGAAATGTGGGAATAATGTCAGTAACGATTACTGGACTTGTATTTTAATCAAATCCGCTGTCTATCGATCCATCCTCCTGTCTATCCGTCATACCGCACTCAGCTCATCGCTAAACGGGAGGACGATGCAAATGAGGTGGCTTCGCCAGACTTGGACACGTCTCTCTTTTTTCTATGCGTCTCTGAAGAAAATGTTACTTCAAATCGATGTCACTAATGGAAATGAAAGTCCAAACATGTCATTAAGAGGAACGTAATTAAAAATTAATGCAATTATACGTTACTCCAAATATAGCTGATAATTATCAGGATGTGAGTGTCGGACAGGGGAGGCAGGAAAACACCGGAGACACAGCGCGTAACTCTGTCACCGCCAGGCGAATCTAGGTCTTAGGGCTCATACTTGCATGAAATACGGTCGAGTCTCACATGGTAACACCCGGCTCTGCCGCCGGCACTTGGGAGCGGAGCGTGCAGCTCCATGTATTGCTATGCGGCCACACGCTCCGCTCTGGAGTGCCAGCGGCAGAGCCGGGTTTTAACATGCGAGAATCGGCTGTATTTCACGCAAGTGAGTATGAGCCCTTATCGATAGCAAATGGCGTCTGCCTTTACTAACGCCTGGCATAATGGCTGGTAGTGCGGAGCTCACTGATACCAGCGTGGTCCTGTTTACCGGGGTAACAAGTCTGTCCATGAAGTTTTACCGTCCTCAGTCTTCCCCCATCACCTGTGAGTGATATCATTGAGAAGTGGTAGGAGCCGCAGCAACTCAGCCACAAAGTGGAGACCCACTGTAATGTTACAGCGCAGGGGGCCGAGTGCTGACCTCCTCTGGTATAACATCAGTACAAAAACTGCACCCCCGCCAGGAGCTTCATGGCCGAGCAGCTGCACCCTGCCGTATATCACTAAGCACAATGCTGAGTGTCGGATGGAGTGGTGTAAAGCTGCCACCCCTGGACTCTGGAGGAGATGTGCTCTGTGCAGTGACGGATCGCACTTCTCTATCTGCATTTGATGGACGAGTCTGGGTTTGGTGATTCCAGGAGGACGTTACCCCCTGACTGCATTGTGCCCCCTGTACCGACGGTGGAGGAGGATAATGCTGTGGGGCTTGTTTTTCAGTGGTTTGGCCTAGGCACTTTTGTTCTGATAACAGGACACCTTATTGCTTCAGCACAAGACATTTTGGATTTGTTAAGGTGGATTCTCTAAGTTGCCGGACACAATGAGCAGCACGGACTGAAAGTGATAACGCAGCAAAAAAGGACGACACATGGATCAACGTGGAGCAGGGTATGCTGTATGGCAGAGGGGCAAGCGAAGCTGGAAGCTGTAGATGCATCTGGAGGACAGGAACATACAGGGACAACACAGAAGTGTATGCAATCAAGTATCTTGCAGCAGGGAAACGGTTAACCATAGACATATGGTACCTTGACAGCAGAAATTAGTTTGAAACTTGCAGCAGGGAAACTGTTAACCAAAGACATAAGGTACCTTGATAGCAGAAATGAGGTTGAAACCTACAGCAGGGAAATGGTTAACCATAGACATAAGGTACCGTGATAGCAGAAATAAGTTTAAACCCTGCCGCAGGGAAATAGTTAACCATAGACATAAGGTACCTTGATAGCAGAAATGAGTTTGAAACCTGCAGCAGGGAAATGGTTAACCATAGACATAAGGTACCTTGATAGCAGAAATGAGGTTGAAACCTACAGCAGGGAAATGGTTAACCATAGACATAAGGTACCGTGATAGCAGAAATAAGTTTAAACCCTGCCGCAGGGAAATAGTTAACCATAGACATAAGGTACCTTGATAGCAGAAATGAGTTTGAAACCTGCAGCAGGGAAATGGTTAACCATAGACATAAGTGTTGTGAAATTGGATTCTGGGCTCCCCCGGTGGCCACTTGTGGAATTGAACTTGTGTGCATCATCCCCTCTGTTCACCTGCTCCTATCAGGATGTGGGAGTCGTTATATAACCTTGCTCCTCTGTCAGTTTCTTGCCGGTCAACAATGTAATCAGAAGCCTTCTGTGCTTGTTCCTGCTACTAGACAACTCCCAGCTAAGTTGGACTTTTGTCCTTGTGTGTTTTTGCATTTTGTTCCTGTTCACAGCTGCTGTTTCGTTACTGTGTCTGGAAAGCTCTTGTGATCGGAAATTGCCACTCTGGTGTTATGAGTTAATGCTAGAGTCTTAAAGGAATTTCTGGATGGTGTTTTGATAGGGTTTTCTGCTGACCATGAAAGTGTCCTTTCTGTCTTCCTGCTATCTAGAAAGCGGACCTCGATTTTGCTAAACCTATTTTCATACTACGTTTGTCATTTTCATCTAAAATCACCGCCAATATATGTGGGGGCCTCTGTCTGCCTTTTGGGAAAATTTCTCTAGAGGTGAGCCAGGACTGTCTTTTCCTCTGCTAGGATTAGGTAGTTCTCCGGCTGGCGCTGGGCATCTAGGGTTAAAAAACGTAGGCATGCTACCCGGCCACTTCTAGTTGTGCGGCAGGTTTAGTTCATGGTCAGTATAGTTTCCATCTTCCAAGAGCTAGTTCTCATATATGCTGGGCTATGTTCTCTCGCCATTGAGAATCATGACAGTTTGACCGGCCCAAAGAAGGGTTAAATTACTGGCTGAGAAAGGAGAGAAAAAAGAAGTCTGCTACAATTTTTTTTTTTTTCCTCTAGTTCTGAGTGTGCTCTTAATTGAATCACTTGCTAGTCTGCCTATACTGCAGCCTTCCTCTCTTTCTCTCCTTCTAATCCTTGAATGGCTCTGTGTTCACCTGTTCAAATGGATCTTCAGAGTGTAGCTACAGGTTTGAATAATCTCGCCACAAAGGTACAAAATTTGCAAGATTTTGTTGTTCATGCACCTATGTCTGAGCCTAGAATTCCTTTGCCTGAATTCTTCTCGGGGAATAGATCTCACTTTCAAAATTTTAAAAATAATTGCAAATTGTTTTTGTCCCTGAAGTCTCGCTCTGCCGGAGACCCTGCACAGCAGGTCAGGATTGTAATTTCCTTGCTCCGGGGCGACCCTCAAGACTGGGCTTTTGCATTGGCACCAGGGGATCCTGCGTTGCTCAATGTGGATGCGTTTTTTCTGGCCTTGGGGTTGCTTTATGAGGAACCTCATTTAGAGCTTCAGGCGGAAAAGGCCTTGATGTCCTTGTCTCAGGGGCAAGATGAAGCTGAAATATACTGCCAAAAATTCCGCAAATGGTCTGTGCTTACTCAGTGGAATGAGTGCGCCCTGGCGGCGATTTTCAGAGAAGGTCTCTCTGATGCCATTAAGGATGTTATGGTGGGGTTCCCTGTGCCTGCGAGTCTGAATGAGTCCATGACGATGGCTATTCAGATCGATAGGCGTCTGCGGGAGCGCAAACCTGTGCACCATTTGGCGGTGTCTACTGAGAAAAACGCCAGAAAATATGCAATGTGATAGAATTCTGTCCAGAAGCGAGCGGCAGAATTTTAGACGAAAAAATGGGTTGTGCTTCTATTGTGGTGATTCAACTCATGTTATATCAGCATGCTTTAAGCGTACTAAGAAGCCTGACAAGTCTGTTTCAGTTAGCACTTTACAGTCTAAGTTTATTCTATCTGTGACCCTGATTTGTTCTTTGTCATCTATTACCGCGGACACCTATGTCGACTCTGGCGCTGCTTTGAGTCTTATGGATTGGTCCTTTGCCAAACGCTGTGGGTATGATTTGGAGCCACTGGAGGCTCCAATACCTCTGAAAGGGATTGACTCCACCCCATTGGCTAGTAATAAACCACAATACTGGACACAAGTGACTATGCGTGTTAATCCGGATCACCAGGAGGTTATTCGCTTTCTGGTGCTGTATAATCTACATGATGTTTTGGTGCTGGGATTGCCATGGCTGCAATCTCATAACCCAGTCCTCGACTGGAGAGCTATGTCTGTGTTAAGCTGGGGATGTAAAGGAACTCATGGGGACGTACCTTTGGTTTCCATTTCATCATCTATTCCCTCTGAGATTCCTGAATTCTTGTCTGACTTTCGTGACGTTTTTGAAGAACCCAAGGTTGGTTCACTACCTCCGCACCGGGAGTGCGATTGTGCCATAGACTTGATTCCGGGTAGTAAATACCCTAAGGGTCGTTTATTTAATCTGTCTGTGCCTGAACACGCTGCTATGCGAGAATATATAAAGGAGTCCTTGGAAAAGGGACATATTCGTCCTTCGTCATCTCCCTTAGGAGCCGGTTTTTTCTTTGTGTCTAAGAAAGACGGCTCTTTGAGGCCGTGTATTGATTATCGACTTTTGAATAAAATCACGGTTAAATATCAATATCCGTTACCACTGCTTACTGATTTGTTTGCTCGTATAAAGGGGGCCAAGTGGTTCTCTAAGATTGATCTCCGTGGGGCGTATAATTTGGTGCGAATCAAGCAGGGGGATGAGTGGAAAACCGCATTTAATACGCCCGAGGGCCATTTTGAGTATTTGGTGATGCCTTTTGGTCTTTCAAATGCCCCTTCAGTCTTCCAGTCCTTTATGCATGACATTTTCCGCGATTATTTGGATAAATTTATGATTGTGTATCTGGATGATATTCTGATTTTTTCGGATGACTGGGACTCTCATGTCCAGCAGGTCAGGAGGGTTTTTCAGGTTTTGCGGTCTAATTCCTTGTGTGTGAAGGGTTCTAAGTGTGTTTTTGGGGTTCAAAAGATTTCTTTCTTGGGATACATTTTTTTCCCCCTCTTCCATCGAGATGGATCCTGTCAAGGTTCAGGCTATTGGTGATTGGACGCAACCCTCTTCTCTTAAGAGTCTTCAGAAATTTTTGGGCTTTGCTAACTTTTATCGTCGATTTATTGCTGGTTTTTCTGATGTTGTAAAACCATTGACTGATTTGACTAAGAAGGGTGCTGATGTTGCTGATTGGTCCCCTGATGCTGTGGAGGCCTTTCGGGAGCTCAAGCGCCGCTTTTCTTCCGCCCCAGTGTTGCGTCAGCCTGATGTTGCTCTTCCTTTTCAGGTTGAGGTCGACGCTTCTGAAATCGGAGCTGGGGCGGTGTTGTCGCAGAGAAGTTCCGACTGCTCCGTGATGAGACCTTGTGCTTTTTTTTCCCGTAAATTTTCGCCCGCCGAGCGGAATTATGATATTGGGAATCGGGAGCTTTTGGCCATGAAGTGGGCTTTTGAGGAGTGGCGTCACTGGCTTGAGGGGGCCAGACATCAGGTGGTGGTATTGACTGACCACAAAAATTTAATTTACCTTGAGTCTGCCAGGCGCCTGAATCCTAGACAGGCGCGCTGGTCGTTGTTTTTCTCTCGGTTTAATTTTGTGGTGTCGTACCTACCGGGTTCTAAGAATGTTAAGGCGGATGCCCTTTCTAGGAGTTTTGAGCCTGACTCCCCTGGTAATTCTGAGCCCACAGGTATCCTTAAAGATGGAGTGATATTGTCTGCCGTTTCTCCAGACCTGCGGCGGGCCTTGCAGGAGTTTCAGGCGGATAGACCTGATCGTTGCCCACCTGGTAGACTGTTTGTTCCTGATGATTGGACCAGTAGAGTCATCTCTGAGGTTCATTCTTCTGCGTTGGCAGGTCATCCTGGAATCTTTGGTACCAGGGATTTGGTGGCAAGGTCCTTCTGGTGGCCTTCCCTGTCACGAGATGTGCGAGGCTTTGTGCAGTCTTGTGACGTTTGTGCTCGGGCCAAGCCTTGTTGTTCTCGGGCTAGTGGATTGTTGTTGCCCTTGCCTATCCCGAAGAGGCCTTGGACGCACATCTCGATGGATTTTATTTCGGATCTGCCTGTTTCTCAGAAGATGTCTGTCATCTGGGTGGTGTGTGACCGTTTCTCTAAGATGGTCCATCTGGTTCCCTTGCCTAAGTTGCCTTCTTCTTCCGAGTTGGTTCCTCTGTTTTTTCAAAATGTTGTTCGTTTGCATGGTATTCCTGAGAATATCGTTTCTGACAGAGGGACCCAATTCGTGTCTAGATTTTGGCGGGCATTCTGTGCTAGGATGGGCATAGATTTGTCTTTTTCGTCTGCTTTCCATCCTCAGACTAATGGCCAGACCGAGCGGACTAATCAGACCTTGGAGACATATTTGAGGTGTTTTGTGTCTGCGGATCAGGATGATTGGGTTGCTTTTTTGCCTTTGGCGGAGTTCGCCCTCAATAATCGGGCCAGCTCTGCCACCTTGGTGTCCCCGTTTTTCTGTAATTTGGGGTTTCATCCTCGATTTTCCTCCGGTCAAGTGGAATCTTCGGATTGTCCTGGAGTGGATGCTGTGGTGGAGAGGTTGCATCAGATTTGGGGGCAGGTGGTGGACAATTTGAAGTTGTCCCAGGAGAAGACTCAGCTTTTTGCCAACCGCCGTCGTCGTGTTGGTCCTCGGCTTTGTGTTGGGGACTTGGTGTGGTTGTCTTCTCGTTTTGTCCCTATGAGGGTTTCTTCTCCTAAGTTTAAGCCTCGGTTCATCGGCCCGTACAAGATATTGGAGATTCTTAACCCTGTGTCCTTCCGTTTGGACCTCCCTGCATCCTTTTCGATTCATAATGTTTTTCATTGGTCATTGTTGCGCAGGTATGAGGTACCGGTTGTGCCTTCCGTTGAGCCTCCTGCTCCGGTGTTGGTTGAGGGTGAGTTGGAGTACGTTGTGGAAAAGATCTTAGACTCTCGTGTTTCCAGACGGAGACTCCAGTATCTGGTCAAATGGAAGGGATACGGTCAGGAGGATAATTCCTGGGTCACTGCCTCTGATGTTCATGCCTCCGATCTTGTCCGTGCCTTTCATAGGGCTCATCCTGATCGCCCTGGTGGTTCTGGTGAGGGTTCGGTGCCCCCTCCTTGAGGGGGGGGTACTGTTGTGAAATTGGATTCTGGGCTCCCCCGGTGGCCACTTGTGGAATTGAACTTGTGTGCATCATCCCCTCTGTTCACCTGCTCCTATCAGGATGTGGGAGTCGTTATATAACCTTGCTCCTCTGTCAGTTTCTTGCCGGTCAACAATGTAATCAGAAGCCTTCTGTGCTTGTTCCTGCTACTAGACAACTCCCAGCTAAGTTGGACTTTTGTCCTTGTGTGTTTTTGCATTTTGTTCCTGTTCACAGCTGCTGTTTCGTTACTGTGTCTGGAAAGCTCTTGTGATCGGAAATTGCCACTCTGGTGTTATGAGTTAATGCTAGAGTCTTAAAGGAATTTCTGGATGGTGTTTTGATAGGGTTTTCTGCTGACCATGAAAGTGTCCTTTCTGTCTTCCTGCTATCTAGAAAGCGGACCTCGATTTTGCTAAACCTATTTTCATACTACGTTTGTCATTTTCATCTAAAATCACCGCCAATATATGTGGGGGCCTCTGTCTGCCTTTTGGGAAAATTTCTCTAGAGGTGAGCCAGGACTGTCTTTTCCTCTGCTAGGATTAGGTAGTTCTCCGGCTGGCGCTGGGCATCTAGGGTTAAAAAACGTAGGCATGCTACCCGGCCACTTCTAGTTGTGCGGCAGGTTTAGTTCATGGTCAGTATAGTTTCCATCTTCCAAGAGCTAGTTCTCATATATGCTGGGCTATGTTCTCTCGCCATTGAGAATCATGACACATAAGGTACCTTTATAGCAGAAATGAGTTTGAAACTTGCAGCTTGACTTAGCGCAGCTTGTTAGCAGAGACAAAGCTTGACAAAGCAGATCTTAGAGGGCAGCAGCAATAGGATTAACATGACTGAGCTATGAAGTAGTATCTGGATTCTGGAAAGCAGGCAGGAATTGCCAGAAAATGAGGATAACTCCTGCAAAAGCACAAGTTAACAAGGTGCTATACTTCCTGAATACTCAAGGAAATCATGGCAGCTTGAGCCAGCCTTAAAAATCCTTGGCTGATGACAGAGATGTTTGCCCGATTGCCAGAGTAGCCCATCACGGACTAGTAGACATGGAGCCAGCAATAGGAAAAGAGAGAAAGGCCGAAGATTGGAGCTGGGACAATTGCAGTCTCTAACTTTGTGGGAACCGTTTCGAGAAAAGCCAAATTCTGTTCCCCATGACTGCGCCTAGTGCACAAAGCAAGGTTCATAAAGACATTGTTGTGGGAAAGAACATGGACGGCCGTGCCCTATCCAACATCTTTAGAATGAAGTAGATATTTCCGGCAACCTCTATGTCTAACCTAACCAATGCTGTTTAGAAGAAAGAGGCAAAAATTCCCATAGACACAACACAAAATCTTACAGAAAACCTTGCCATAAGAGTGGGGGTTGTTATGGCTGCAGAGGAGGTTATGGGGGCTGTTCCTAGTAATGTCTATGGATGTAGACCAGGAGGTGTAATATAGTCATAAGTGGATCCAGTCGTGCACCCGATTCCAGTGCCACCACCATCGAGCTCCATATCTTCAGCACCATCGTCCCCGATCATCACCATTAGAATAACCGGTGCGGCTGTAATTGAATTCGCTTGGAACGAGGCTGATTTGTATAACATTACATGGAAAGTGATTAAGAGGAAATATTAATTCTCTTTGCAGAGAGGCAGCGCGTGCTGCGGTAATCACAGCATCAAATCGAAATAATAAAAAGACTTCATTAAAAATAATAATAAAGAAAGAAGCGTTTTCCGCAGCGCCGTTCTCGTGAGAGATCAACGAAAATAGATTGTATTCAGATAAAATAGATCTCAGTGCAGGAGGAGAATAATGACAGCCATTGTCTGGTAAATCACATCAGGAAGCCACGTACGTGGGGCGCCATGTTCTGAACTGATATAGCCCCGGAGTTCCACATCTAAAAGAAGTGAGAAGACGCACAGCGGTGCTCACTCTGCCTGAAACACGACGACTACAAAACACGGATAAGATGATGCTGTGAAAAACAATGGACTTCAGTCAAGAAATAACAAGACCCCATGGGGGTAATTTAGGTAGCAACGAAACTCGGTTAATTTAAACGCATTGATCGCTCAGTATTAATCCGGTCAATGGAGAATAATCCCCATAAAATCTAAATTTTCAGAAGCTGGAAGTCCTTGAGACTTCAGGCTGCTTCTTAGTTTTGTGTAATGCTGCGTGAAAACCACTATGGTTGCCAAAAAAAAGCCTCCAGCGGGGTTGGCACCGTGCTTTTCTGGACGTCTGAGTAGACAAAAGATGTAACAGAGAGGGGAGCTGATACTTTAGATGTTGATAGTGTGAGGTCACTTTTGGGGAGACAACTAGCCAATCAGAAAACAGATTCTGTTATCAATGACTTTATGTAGGGTGGCAGTCCCCCTATTTAGCACTCCGGGTATACTATCTTCCAAATTATGGGAAATGTTTATGAGCCATCCTTAGCTTAGCCCACAAATGTGTGGTACTGGCTGGTCTGGGCAATAGGGATATGTACCTCAACATATTGACTATTTCAGTGGGGTTGGCGGGCATGGTTTCAATCATGGGACATCGTGTAAAGGCTCAATCTGGAAGTTCAATTCAATGCTCTTTGTGGTCAAAATTGAGCTTTGCACTGATTCCCCTGAACAGAAGTCAATATGTGCAAACAGTTCATAGTGTTTTACAGATACTTCAGGCGGCATGTACTCACCCTCGTTCTCCAAGTTCTCTCCGGGATCTAAGGGGTAATGTTTCTCCTTGTGGAGAGTGACATGCCTGGCAAGCCAGTGTAAGGAGACTTATAAGCCATACAGTGCTCCTGCGGGGGACACACTGACAGTATAGTCTGCTTCACGATCTTCCCTTTGTAACTTTTGTTCACTCTTGTTCAATCAGGTTTGCCTTTTTTAAGTTTGTCCTGTCTGTCTCCCTGTACCCCAACTCAGATATAAGTAACCCCTCCCTCCTTGCCCAGATGGTGTTTGACAGCCATCTTATTAGGCTCATTTCTGTATATGTCTGGTTCAGAAATGTCTTTGTTCTTTCTGAAGTTGTTTCGGCGGTTGCACATACTCCTGTTACTATTGGGCATAATACAAGAGTTCAGCCTGAGAGAATAAACTTCTTCTGGAATATTCATCCATGCCTCTGCAGTAGAGTTGAAGTACCTAATGAAGTTCTTGATGTGAGTACTGGTTCAATACAGAATAATAGAAATGCTGTCTCAAGAGCCCCACACTTCCAGACTAGTTATGGAGTCAGAATAAGACCTCTGAGGCTCTCACGATTCGCTCACCCAAGTAGTCTGTTAGGCTAGCCAGATGAGGTGGATCCTCTAAGCCTTAAGTTCGGGTGGGCAAACGGATCACAGGAGTTGACGCAGTAAGCAGGATCGCACGTGGACAGCGAAGACTCAGCACACACAGGAATCTCAGGAGCAGCAGGACAGATGAAGTGGAACCCAGCAGAGAAGAATGAAAGCACAAACACAAGAGTACAAATGGTGGAGCACACCAAACATAGGATTAGAGTCACAATCCCAAGACACAGAAGTGGGTCTCAATGGGCCGTATATAGGTCTAGGAAGATGATGTAATTGATCCAAGCTGGGCAACCTGAATAAACTGACGTGCAGCACAGCATAGAGCAGTGTACCCAGGGGAAGGAAGAGGAGCCCAGGATACCTGGTACAGGTGTGTAACACAATCCTTGTAAACCCACTAATACACCACACACACACACACATACATCATGTTAGTGCAATAACAGTATGAAACAATACATTATGCCCTTGCAGCTGTCAAGGCGGTCATGGTAGTTGTCATGAAGTCACAAGTCTGATTGAGTGATGTTATGGCTGTCATAAAGGCAGACCTGTCTTCCTTCTATGTAAGTTGTTATCTGTCTATCTACCTAATGAACTATTTTTTTACAACAGCCTTAAATAGTCATTTCCTGGAACTATAAAGTGGTTTAAACATTCCGGTCAGCACTTTGAAGATAAATACATACATTAATGCTCTGGGTCTTAGAAAACCAGTTGCTACCATTGTCAGGGGTCTAATGAGCTGTGTTATTATATGACTGGGGAAAGTTACTGGGACTTGTCACAAACAGAGACATTCTCCTACACCAGACAGATCACCGTACAAAGGTCAAGTCTGAAAACTGTTACTGAATATTTACATTTGATTCTCTGGCATCCGTGACAGAAGAAAATCTGCATGTCATATGCACCCTAGTCAGACCCTTCATCCCCAGAGTCACAGGTTAGAGACTGCTGCACTAGTGTATGTCATATCCTGCACTATTCAACCTCTCATCACATAGTACACGCCTATAATCATTATCGTTGGAGGATAGGGTCAGCAGAGTCATCTTATTGTCAATAGAGGTCTGGTCAGCAGAGTCATCTCATTATCAGAGGACAGGTCTGTAGAGTCATCTCATTATCAGAGATTAGCTATGGAGGATATCCCAATATTAAAACATAACTTTTAATAATACATACCGTATATATAAAATGCTTAGACACCAACAGAAAAAACCCAAACATATATAAAAAATTGCTCAAGTGAACCAGTGCTCAAAGATAAAAAATTGGATCGGTCTCATCAATGAAGACGGACATATCAATGTAGCAGTTTGCTTCCCAGTCTTTCAGACTGAAGGGTCGTGGTCCAGGGGTATAGATAAGGGGTGGGATTGTCAATACTATCTTCCCTGTATTCCCCTGTGAAACTCCTGTCCTTACAAGGACAGGCCCCAAGTGGACCCTACTATGGACAACCACCAAAGGTATAGATGACCAGTGTTCCTCTTCTCCCTTATCTCATTATCATTAGAGGACAGGTCTGTAGAGTCATCTCATTATCAGAGGACAGGTCTGTAGAGTCATCTCATTATCATTAGAGGACAGGTCTGAAGAGCCATCTCATTATCATTAGAGCACAGGTCTGTAGAGTCATCTCAATATTATTGGAGGGCAGGGTCATCAGAGTCATCTCATTATCAATAGAGGGCAGGGTCATCAGAGTTATCTCACTATCAATAGAGGGCAGGATCATCAGAGTTGTCTCATGCTGGTATGGATTGAGTCTACCTTTTTCAGGAGCTATGCTCTTATATAATGGTTACTTGTCATACTTTACAGTTTTTATGGTGTAAACTAATAGAGACCCCAGATCCCCTACATAAAGATAAACAGCAGATCAAACTCTAAAAAAACAGATCAGATCCCTTAAAAGACATAGACTCCGGACCCATAAAGCTGCTTCAATCACTGAGCAACAAGTCCAAATTTTGCCCCGTCCTGGTTGAGAATGGTTGCAATGATGTAAATCTTCACCATTACCAAATCTCTTTTTGTATCCCTAGTAACAAGCCAATGACATATTTGCGAGTTTGCTTAATTAAGTGCTGCTATCGGTATAATGAGACGAAGAACTTGGGAAGAAGCCCACCGCGTTAGATGCAAGTTTCTGAAAATTCACCAGGAAGTGTGAAGCGGATAATCAGGGTTTCCATGGTAGCGCAGTAGCTATTTAGAGGTTCATAGAACAGTTTCACTTCCTGTATACAGAAGTTAATGAAACGCGTGGGGTCGCGGTGGTCACCATATGCTTATGTTGAAAACAAGAGAGTGATTGAGCGAGATGAATTTCTCTGTAGTTTGCAGTTATTTTGGGTCATTCATGATGCTTCTGTAATTTCTTTCAGAAGCTTTGATGATTTTTATGTGACATGAAAAAATATCTAATCAATAAAGATTCAAGTGTCATCAGATTCTAGAGTGAAGTTTTCAAACTGTTTGCATTAGTCTCTACAGGAAATGTATCATCGCCACCATGATCATTACCATAGTCGTCATTATTTTTAAGTTAGTTCATATTAACAAAAACGTTAAAATAACTTCGCTGCAAAGAATGAGACTGGGCCAGCAGAGTCATCTCATTATCATTGGAAATAGGAGACTTTTCATTGTCTTTAAAAGACTAGGTCAGAAAAGTCATCTTATTATAATTGGAGGAGGGGAACAGCAGAGTCATCTCATCATTAGAGGGCAAAGTCAGCAGAGTCATTGGAGCGCCCCCAGTAGGGCTATGGGGTACTCGGTACCGGGTCCTTCAGTATTCTGTGGGGATGTCACGTGGCTGACCCGGTCCGTGGCCCTAGGGACGTCCATTGATAATTGGGGGGAAAGGTCTTTAAAGGGATAATGTTTGTGACGCCACCTGTGGTATTCGGTCAGGGTGACCGACGCTGCTTAGGGGTCCGCTGGGGTGATGTTACGGCAGCTAGATGGTATACCTTCCCATAGGTGAAGTGTATCCCCAGGGCTTCCCAGAGTGTAGATGGTGAATGGTGTGAGGCGCAGTGAAGAACGAGGACACAAGGCTGCAGTCTCTTTACCTTTACTGAAGGCTTCAGTGTCCACAGTCCAAGGTATGGACCACAGGGTAAGCAGAGTCCGGCCGGTCTGAAGGCAAATCCAAAGTCTCCTTATCCAGGTGGAAATCAGTAGCCTTCTTCTAGCGCCTGGGTGTTGTACTACCTCCCTGCTGAGCTTCTCAGTAAGGTCCTCACAACTATTGTAGATGTTAAGTCTATTTCTCTCTGTCCCCCTGATGGATAGGATAGGACAAACCCATTTGACTGATGGCCTGAGGCTTTTAACAGGGACTCTATCACGCCCCGGCACCCACAAGTTGCCACCGTGCCTCCTGGGTATAAGGTCAGGCAGCTAACGTGGAATTAACTGTCCTGCCAGTCTCTGAAGTAAAGCGTAGAGATCCTTACTCCCTCGGTATGCTGGCTACCGGAATTCCTGCGCCTCAGAGAGAAGCAGCTTGCTCCTGGCTGATCTCCCTCTGATATTCCTCTCCTGTGTTCTGCCTCCCTGCACACTCTCTGCAATATGTTCACTCTTTAGTGTCTTTTCCCATGAGTTGCAGCACTTCATGCCACAGAGCTCCTCTTCCTCAGTCTTCCTAACAGGAACTGAACTCTGAACCCCTTTTCCCTGCAGATCAGGATGTTATATAGGGGAGTTCACCTTAAACAGGCTTAGAGCTCCCCCTTCTGGTCTGGAGTGTGAACATGTTGCATGCATTGTGTTACCTGATAAAAGAGATCTCCTTTATTGCCTTCAGACGTAATATCACTCCCCCTGGTGGAAGAACGACATTACTGCAATGACCAAAACTCTGGGGCGCTGCATCATCTCATTATTATTAGATAGCAGGGTCAGTAGAGTCATCTCATCATTAGACAGCAAGGTCAGCAGAGTCATCTCATTATAATTAGATAGAAGGGTCAGCAGTCATCTCATTATCATTAGATAGCAGGGTCAGCAGAGTCATCTCATCATTAGATAGCAGGGTCAGCAGAGTCATCTCATTATCGTTAGATATCATGGTCAGCAGAGTCATCTCATTATTATTAGCAAGCAGGGTCAACAGAGTCATCTCATTATCATTAGATAGCAGGGTCAGCAGAGTCATCTTATTATTAATAGTTAGAAGGGTCAGCAAAGTCATCTCATTATCAGTAAATAGCAGGGTCAGCAGAGTCATCTCATTATCATTAGATAGCAGGGTAAGCAGAGTCATCTCATTATCATTAGATAGCAGGGTCAGCAGAGTCATCTCATTATCGTTAGATAGCATGGTCAGCAGAGTCATCTCATTATTAGAAAGCAGGGTCAACAGAGTCATCTCATTATCATTAGATAGCAGGGTCAACAGAGTCATTTTATTATTAATAGTTAGCAGGGTCAGCAGAGTCATCTCATTATCATTAGAGGGCAAGGTCAGCAGAGTCATCTCATTATCATTAGAGGACAGGGTCTGCAGAGTCATCTCATTATCATTAGAGGGCAGGGTCCATAGTCATCTCATTATCATTAGAGGCCAGGGACAGCAGGGTCATCTCATTGTCATTCGAGGGAGGGGTCAGCATGGTCATCTCATTATCATTAGAGGGCAGGATCAGTAAAGTAATCTCATCATTAGAGGGCAGGGTCAGCAGAGTCAAATTATCATTAGAGGGCAGGGTCAACAGAGTCATCTCATCATTAGAAAGTGCAGTAAGCAAAATTGTCTCTCTGTTCTGGCCTCAGATTAATCTACCGTGTACTAGAACTGTGCTCTTGGATTATGGTAACTCATCACACCATAGTCATCTTTCCCTTTCTGTCTTCCTCAGGCCACATGTCACAGCTGGTGCTATTCAACCACTAAATTTCTTGTCTGCCAGTCTGGATCTCGTCTGTCGGACTCTGCCTAAATTGCATCTGACTGAATGCCACATTTTGATGCCAATCACTTCCTCTTATAGTGTCCCCAGCATTTATCTAGAGGTAAATTGCTTCAACAAATCATTTACCGAAGACATGAGGATAAGTGTAGAACACATATATGCTGTGTGAACATTGCCCAATAATTGAGGCTCGCATGCCCCCTAGTCCCACTCCTCCATGGTACCTGCAGAGTATAGCTTAATACAAGTTGTCCTAGTTGTATTTGTCAACACAGTTTTGATGTGAATTGCAGCTTTAGATGTGACTGGAGTATAAGATTTGAAATAACTTGTAATCCGCAAAATAGAAGCAAAAAACAAATTGTTAAAGATATGTAAATTGTGTTTTAAAGTAAAGCTCATCTGTAATGCCTCCCCGAGTGCACGATTGTTCTGCATGCCCTGCTCTCGCTGTTACTCCCTCTCCGCTGGGTTTCACGGCACAGTCTCATTATGGACAGAATGTATTATGGATGCCGCTCAGATTGCCCGCATTTCACATTTCACTACCTTCTCAAAACACAAAATAATCATTTTTAGAACTGTTTTCTTGGAAGATATCTCCGCACCACAGAAGTCACCACTGACATTAGTTTTATTATTACACCTGAAACTTTTCTCCTCGACTCCAGGATGACAAAGTTTTGTGATTTTAGGGGTTTTGTCACATTAATGGATAGAACAGAACAGATTCTGACAGATCGGTCGGACAGTCAATCAATCAGAAGCGTTTCCCCGGCTCCACGGCCAGCGCAGACTTAACACAACTTCACATAGAAAACTTGTTGAATATAAAAGATGTTGTATAAAGTAGAAAATACAGAATCATTCATCTCCTCGACTCTTGGGCTGAAGGCAATGATTAATGTGAGCAGATATTACACTTCCGAGACAGAAATTGGTCCCCAATGCAAAATCTGTAGCAGGGCCCGACTCCACAATGTGCCACTTATAAGTATGGGGGCTTCCTGCATGGCAGCAGAGCTGCTGTTACACAAAGTGGGGCCCTGAGTAATAATTAAGAATGGGGCCCCATCTGGTAACATATTGACATCACACACAAACATTTTGGGGGCATTTACAGCAGCCAATTTCAGACCTTTAAATGAACGCCATCGACTATATTAAAGGCACCAGGCGATAGTGTACCCGCCATTTTACATTGGGTGATGAAGAATGATGACGTTAGAATGATCACTAATAGATTATTCATGTCATGTTATCTGCAGCACATCTCCTGTTTACACAGGGCGTTTTGCACGCCAGTCTTAACAAACATGTCCGCTGGAGTAACATGCACCAAATTCATTAAAAGGAGCACACCGCTTCATAAATTAGTAATTATACAAGTACGGTGCGCCTCTGGCAGAAATGTACATATACACACAGCACATACATACACATGTACATATACACAGCACATACATATGCATGTATACACCTGTACATACACACACTGCACATACATACACATGTATATACAAATAATACACATACATAGCACATACATACACATGTACATACACTGCACATACAAACACTCGTATATACACACAGCACATACTCATGTATACACACACTGCACATACAGGACAGACCAAAAGTTTGGATACACCTCATTTAAAGATTTTTCTGTATTTTCATGACTATGAAAATTGTACATTCACACTGAAGGCATCAAAACTATGAATTAGCACATGTGGAATTATATACTTAACAAAAAAGTGTGAAACAACTGAAATTATGTCTTATATTCTAGGTTCTTCAAAGTAGCCACCTTTTGCTTTGATGACTGCTTTGTACACTATTGGCATTCTCTTGATGAGCTTCAAGAGGTAGTCACCGGGAATGGTTTTCACTTCACAGGTGTGCCCTGTCAGGTTTAATAAGTGGGATTTCTTGCCTTATAAATGGGTTTGGGACCATCAGTTGTGTTGTGCAGAAGTCTGGTGGATACACAGCCGATAGTCCTACTGAATAGACTGTTAGAATTTGTATTTTGGCAAGAAAAAAGCAGCTAAGTAAAGAAAAACGAGTGTCCATCATTACTTTAAGAAATGAAGGTCAGTCAGTTGGAAAAATTGGGAAAACTTTGAAAGTGTCCCCAAGTACAGTGGCAAAAACCATCAAGCCCTACAAAGAAACTGGCTCACATGAGGACCGCCCCAGGAAAGGAAGACCAAGAGTCACCTCTGCTTCTGAGGATAAGTTTATCCGAGTCACCAGCCTCAGAAATCGCAGGTTAACAGCAGCTCAGATTAGAGACCAGGTCAATGCCACACAGAGTTCTAGCAGCAGACAAATCTCTACAACAACTGTTAAGAGGAGACTTTGTGCATCAGGCCTTCATGGTAAAATAGTTGCTAGGAAACCATTGCTAAGGACAGGCAACCAGCAGAAGAGACTTTACTTTTTTGGGCTAAAGAACACAAGGAATGGACATTAGACTAGTGGAAATCTGTGCTCTGGTCTGATGCGTCCTAATTTGAGATCTTTGATTCCAATCGTGTCTTTGTGCGACACAGAAAAGGTGAACGGATGGATTCTACATGCCTGGTTCCCACCGTGAAGCATGGAGGAGGAGGTGTGATGGTATGGGGGTGCTTTGCTGGTGACACTGTTGGGGATTTATTCAAAATTGAAGGCATACTGAACCAGCATGGCTACCACAGCATCTTGCAGCGGCATGCTATTCCATCCGGTTTGCGTTTAGCTGGACCATCATTTATTTTTCAACAGGACAATGACCCCAAACACACCTCCAGGCTGTGCAAGGGCTATTTGACCAAGAAGGAGAGTGATGGGGTGCCACGCCAGATGACCTGGCCTCCACAGTCACCAGACCTGAACCCAATCAAGATGGTTTGGGGTGAGCTGGACCGCAGAGTGAAGGCAAAAGGGCCAACAAGTGCTAATCATCTCTGGGAACTCCTTCAAGATTGTTGGAAGACCATTCCCGGTGACTACCTCTTGAAGCTCGTCAAGAGAATACCAAGAGTGTGCAAAGCAGTTATCAAAGCAAAAGGTGGCTACTTTGAAGGACCTAGAATATAAGACATAATTTCAGTTGTTTCACACTTTTTTGTTAAGTATATAATTCCACATGTGTTAATTCATAGTTTTGATGCCTTCAGTGTGAATGCTGCACAAAGTCTCCTCTTAACAGTTGTTGTAGAGATGTGTCTGCTGCTAGAACTCTGTGTGGCATTGACCTGGTCTCTAATCTGAGCTGCTGTTAACCTGCGATTTCTGAGGCTGGTGACTCGGATAAACTTATCCTCAGAAGCAGAGGTGTCTCTTGGTCTTCCTTTCCTGGGGCGGTTCTCATGTGAGCCAGTTTCTTTGTAGCGCTTGATGGTTTTTGCCACTGCCCTTGGGGACACTTTCAAAGTTTTCACAATTTTTCGGACTGACTGACCTTCATTTCTTAAAGTAATGATGGCCACTCATTTTTCTTTACTTAGCTGCTTTTTTCTTGCCATAATACAAATTCTAACAGTCTATTCAGTAGGACTATTGGCTGTGTATCCACCAGACTTCTGCACAACACCACTGGTGGTCCCAACCCCATTTATAAGACAAGAAATCCCACTTATTAAACCTGACAGGGCACACCTGTGAAGTGAAAACCATTCCCGGTGACTACCTCTTGAAGCTCATCAAGAGAATGCCAAGAGTGTGCAAAGCAGTCATCAAAGCAAAAGGTGGCTACTTTGAAGAACCTAGAATATAAGACATAATTTCAGTTGTTTCACCCTTTTTTTTAAGTATATAATTCCACATGTGTTAATTCATGGTTTTGATGCCTTCAGTGTGAATGTACAATTTTCATAGTCATGAAAATACAGAAAAATCTTTAAATGAGAAGGTGTGTCCAAACGTTTGGTCTGTACTGTACATACACACACTGCAAATACAAACACTCCTATATACAAACAGTACACATACATATACACATATATACACACATATACACGCACTGTACATGCATAAACATGTATATAGGTATGCACACAGCCCATACATACCAGACTGTCTTCTCTTTAATTCTTCTAGACTCATGGTTACATGACTGTGATGTCACCAAAGGTCCTTTAGTAGTCTTGAAAGAAAATACAGTCATATGAAAAAGTTTGGGCACCCCTATTAATCTTAAGCTTAATGTTTTATAAAAATGTTTTTTTTTTGCAACAGCTATTTCAGTTTCATATATCTAATAACTGTTGGACACAGTAATGTTTCTGCCTTGAAATGAGGTTTATTGTACTAACAGAAAATGTGCAATCTGCATTCAAACAAAATTTGACAGGTGAATAAGTATGGGCACCCTTATCATTTTCTTGTTTTAAATACTCCTACCTACTTTTTACTGACTTACTAAAGCACTTTTTTTGGTTTTGTAACCTCATTGAGCTTTGAACTTCATAGCTAGGTGTATGCAATCATGAGAAAAGCTACTTAGTGGCCACTTGCAAGTTGTTCTCCTGTTTGAATCTCCTCCGAAGAGTGGCATCATGGGCTCTTCAAAACAACTGTCAAATGATCTGAAAACAAAGATTATTCAACATAGTTGTTCAGGGGTAGGATACAAAAAGCTGTCTCAGAGATTTAACCTGTCAATTTCCACTGTGAGGAACATAGTAAGGAAATGGAAGAACACAGGTACAGTTCTTGTTAAGGCCAGAAGTGGCAGGCCAAGAAAAACATCAGAAAGGCAGAGAAGAAGAATGGTGAGATCAGTCAAGGACAATCCTCAGACCATCTCCAGAGAGCTGCAGCATCAACTTGCTGCAGATGGTGTCACTGTGCATCGGTCAACTATACAACGCACTGTGTTTTTTTGCCGCCATGCATAACGCCTTTTTGTATTACCAAACAACTCAATCTTGGTTTCATGAGTCCACAGGACCTTCTTCCAAAAAGAAATTGGCTTCTCCAAATGTGCTTTTGCATACCTCAGCCAACTCTGTTTGTGGCGTGCTTGCAGAAACGGCTTCTTTCGCATCACTCTCCCATACAGCTTCTCCTTGTGCAAAGTGCGTTGTATAGTTGACCGATGCACAGGGGTGCCCAAACTTTTTCATATGACTGAATGTGTTGCTCCCCCATCCTGTACTAATGTCTCCCACACTGGTATATATGTCCCCCATCCTGGGTTCCATCCTGGTATATTTGACCCTATCCTGGTATATATGTCCCCATCTTTGGCTCCTTCGAGTTAGATATACCTCCCATCCTGGGCGTCTTTCTTGTTTCTGTCCCCCATTCTGGGTTCCTTCCTGGTATATATGTCCCCCCTTCCTGGTATATATGCCCCCACCCTGATGGATATGCCCCCACCATGATATGTATGTCCCCCATCCTGGTATATATGCCCCCATCCTGGGATCCTTCCTGGTAAATTTGGTACATTTATATGGGTTCGTTTAGATGATAGGTAAGTTTCTTAATGCACAAACCAAGGGAGCATAGAGACTGCACTTGGTATTAAACTCACCTTAATGAGAAGGAACTGCAGTACCAGGCATTGCCAAAAGTCAAGAGAGGCGCTGTTTTCATGGAAAAGCCAAACCCATTTTACAACTCTCAGACATTTCCTTTTTAAGTGTCCTTGCTCTTCTAGAGAAGAAGAATGTGTTCTGGTTATGACACCCACAAGCCTTTGCCGTCCCCGGGGGCCCCCCAGCCATCCCCGGGGGCCCCTCAGCCATCCCCGGGGGCCCCTCAGCCCAGCAATGTATGAAAGACAATAAGAAGTTCATTAAAAAATGATTACGTTATAAATGTATCACTGCGATGATTCTGCCTCGAGGTTTTCTCATTTGCTCTTATCCATTCCAGAGAAATTAATCTATTAGCAATTTATAATCCTTGTGAAGAAAAACTCCACTTCTTACGATCAGAGGGTCATACATCTCTGTAACACTGGCAGTGGTGGGCGCGCCGGAGGAGTCGGAGATCTGCAGAGCGGAGAGAATACAATGTTATGTACATTCACTGACCATGGAGAAAAGGAGCGCCCGATGTCGACAATCCGTGTGAATAACGAGTTCCACAGTGATCCTGTGATGAGTATGGACGATGCGAAGCAGATGCGTATCTAGGGGGCAGCGCAGCCGGGGCATGTGCTCATGGAGCAGATGGCAGGGGGAGCAGTCAGGCCACCTAATGTGGTGGTCCCAAGTGTCTCCCCTGGCGGCTGCATTCTGCCGCACCCCGGACTGGGAGTCGTCAGTTCTCTGAGCCGGCGGTCAAGCTGAGAATCGCCACAGAGAAGCTGCAGCACGCTAGCTCCCTGTGTGCAATTGTGCGTCGCACATCCAGACGCGAGTACAATTGAGACAGCGACGCCAGCAGCGTGATCAGGTCACGTGATTAGGTCATGTGATCACGCTGCTGACGTTACTCGCCGACGCCCAGAAGCGCGAAGAGCATTGGTGGTAAGTGCTCCACTCTGAAGCTGAAGACTCCGGAGATTAAATGTGAGGGGGATTACTCTGTGGGGGGAAGATTTATTCTGTGAGGAGGATTTTTTGGAGGAAGATTTATTCTGTGAGGAGGAAGATTTATTCTGTGAGGAGGACTTATTCTGTGGGGGGAAGATTTATTCTGCGGGGGAATGATTTAGTGTAACAGGTAGAGGGAGAGATTTGAGGACACAGGTTTGGGGAGCAAAGGAGGGACAGATGCAGACACAATATGGAAAACGGGAAAGATTTGAAACCACAGTATGATGGACAAGTGGGGAGATTGGGGGCTTGTATGAGGAAACAGTATGGGGGAGATGGGTGCATTCACAGTATGGTGTTTAGGAGATATAGGTGCAGACACAAAGTATGGGGAGTGGGGGATTGGTGCAGACACAGTATGGGGAGTGGGGGATTGGTGCAGACACAGAACGGGGTGATGGCTGAAGACACAGTATACACAGTATGGAGAGTCAGAGGGATTTGTGAGGTGACAGTATGGTTAGCAGGGGGGATGTGAGAGAAGACAGCATAAGGAGGCAAGGGGAAATGTATGAGGAGACGGGAATAATGTGAGGAAACAGTATGGGGGGGAGTGTGAGTGGGCACAGAATAAAGACTAAGTAGTGTGGTGGAAAAGTGTAAGATCACAGCCATGGAGGGGTAGTTTGGTGAGGGTCCACAGTATAGAGACTGGGCCCTATAGTGGGGACACAGTGAAGAGGAGCCCCAATACAGAAAGGAAAGGGCAGTGTGGTGGGCATGTACCATAAGAGGGACAGTGTGGGGGTCACATTTTGTGCAGAGAATATACTGAGGGGCAATTATTCAGAGGCTCAGCATACGGCAGATATTTTTATTCGGGAGCATTATAGTGACACTGCTATGTTTTAAGGGTGTCGTGTGGGGATGTGCTGCACAAGACCAGAGAAGATGGAAGTCTGCGGAGATGGCTGGGGGAGAAAAGAGTCATCATGGCGTCTGGACATAATGATGATAAAACGAAAGAGACGATGTCTCTGGAGTCGTTCATATAAAAAGATACCTGGATGAAAATGTTTTTTGTGATACTAATTCTCATTTTTATTTATGTTAGGAATATTGAAGGGGTTGTCCAGGTTTGTGATGAGTCTGCAGTCATTCTTTGTGACTGCAGACTTCTGAATTCTCACACTGCACACTGTCAGGATTCTTTTGTGCCGGCGATTTACATACATGCGGTCACGTGCTGACAAGACATGCATAGCCTTACTTAATGAAAATAAATTGAACGAGGCCGAACAAGGCTAGTTGGACTGTGGCCAGAAGTATCCAAATCGCATACGTGTGCTGACATGACTGTCCACTCAAGGGAGAATCCTAAAAGTGCGCAGTGCATGCGTTGTTAGGATTCAGAAGCCTACAGGCACTTAGAGTGACAGCAGACTTTAATCTCAAACCTCTTATTTATAAAATAAAGCCTTGTAGCCAATCCTAGCGGCGTGTAATATACTCACTGTCAGGATTTAGCTCTGCTCATTGGTTCCAGCCATTTCACTCATATGCGATTTTCATGTTTATGGTCATGTGACAACGAGCTTCTCTTCCTGCTTTCAGTTTTCCACTGGACATTGAGATAATTGGGGAGAGCAGCTAGTCGGTCTGTGAAGGTAAGGTAGGGCAGCATTTTGACTCAGTGGGTAGCTGAGCTGGTACTGCAGCGCTGGGGTCCTGTGTTCAAATCCCACCAAGGACAACATCTGCAAGGAGTTTGTATGATCTCCCCGTTTTTGCATGGGTTTAATCTGGGTTCTCCGGTTTCCTCCCACATTCCAAAGACATACTGATAGGGAATCTAGGTTGTGAGCTCCATTGGAGACAGCGATGTCTGTAAAGTGTTGCGGAATAAGATAGCACTATATCAGCAAAGCATAAAAAATAAATAAATTAAGTGTGTAAATCGCCTATGTGCTTGGGGAGGGGGCGCCAAACGGAATTCTTGCCCCGGGTGCCAGAAAACCTAGATACCTCTGCTGCGGAGAACGGGATGATCTCAGTGATGAATGTAGTTATATAGTGAATGCAATGTGTCCAGCGGGGAAGAAAAACTGACGGAGATTTGTAGAAGGGGACAAAAGGGGTGAGTGGAAAATGTCCTCAGAGTTACATTTTGCACCACCCTTTACTGCAGCCTAAAAAAGCACCAAAAGAGCCTCGAATTATGAGAAATCACCAAAAATTAAAAAAGGACTGTTATCTGGCTGTGCACAGCAGAAAACCAGAACCCAGGTATGATATATTGCTATGACCCAAGACCTCGGCAACTAGACCACAGCTCCAAAAACCCAAACCTCAGCCAATAAAACCCAGCATCCGAATTTCAGCACCAAATCTTCAAAATATGGAGCTGCTAGACCCCAGCACCCAGACCCCAGTATTGGACCTCAGCACCCAGACAACAGCACTGGACTTCAGCACACAGACCACAGTGTTGAAACACAGTGCTGGACCATAGCATCCCGACCCCAGTACTGGACCTCAGCACCCAGACCCAAGTACTGGGCCTCAGCATCCAGACCACAGTACTGGACCTCAGCATCCAGACCACAGTACTGGACCTCAGCACCCAGACCCAAGTACTGGACCTCAGCTTCCAGACCACAGTACTGGACCTCAGCACCCAGACCCAAGTACTGGACCTCAGCATCCAGACCCAAGAACTGGACCTCAGCATCCAGACCACAGTGCTGGACCTCAGCATCCAGACCACAGTGCTGGACCTCAGCATCCAGACTACAGTGCTGAACCACAGCATCCAGACCAAAGTACTGGACATCAGCACCCAGACCCAAGTACTGGACCTCAGCATACAGACCACAGTACTGGACTTCAGCATCCAGACCACAATACTGGACCACAGCATCCACACCTGAGTACTTGACCTCAGCACCCAAACATGAGCAGCCAGATCATAGCACTGGACCTCAGCACACAGACCACAGTGTTGAACCACAGTGCTGGACCACAGCATCCAAACCACAGTACTGGACCTCAGCACCCAGACACAAGTACTGGACCTCAGCATCCAGACCACAGTACTGGACCTCAGCACCCAGACCCAAGTACTGGACCACAGCATCCAGACCACAGTACTGGACCTCAGCACCCAGACCCAAGTACTGGACCTCAGCATCCAGACCTCAGTACTGGACCTCAGCACCCAGACCCGAGTACCCAGATTACAGTACTGGACCACAGCACCCAGACCCCAATACAGGACCTCAGCACCAAGACCCAAGAACTGGACCTCAGTATCCAGACCACAGTGCTGGACCTCAGCATCCAGACCACAGTGCTGGACATCAGCATCCAGACTACAGTGCTGAACCACAGCATCCAGACCAAAGTACTGGACCTCAGCACCCAGACCCAAGTACTGGACCTCAGCATACAGACCACAGTACTGGACCTCAGCATCCAGACCACAATACTGGACCACAGCATCCACACCCGAGTACTTGACCTCAGCACCCAAACATGAGCACCCAGATCACAGCACTGGACCTCAGCACACAGACCACAGTGTTGAACCACAGTGCTGGACCACAGCATCCAAACCACAGTACTGGACCTCAGCACCCAGACACAAGTACTGGACCTCAGCACCCAAACCCAAGTACTGGACCTCAGCACCCAGACCACAGTACTGGACCTCAGCACCCAGACCCAAGTACTGGACCACAGCATCCAGACCACAGTACTGGACCTCAGCACCCAGACCCAAGTACTGGACCTCAGCACCCAGACCCAAGTACTGGACCTCAGCACCCAGACCCAAGTACTGGACCTCAGCATCCAGACCACAGTACTGGACCTCAGCACCCAGACCCGAGTACCCAGATTACAGTACTGGACCTCAGCACCCAGACCCCAATACAGGACCTCAGCACCAAGACCCCAGTACTGGACCTCAGAACCAAGACATGAGAACTCAGACTTCAGCACTCATATACCAGCGACCAGACCTTAGCACCCAGACATGAGATCCCAGTCCCCATCAACCTAGAACTCAGCACCAAGTACTGGATGCCAGCACCCAGACCCCAGCACCAGACATGAGCACACAGACTTTAGCACCAGACCTACACACCCAGACCTCAGCACCCAGACCTTACCACTCAGACAAATGAATAGGCTCTATATTCTTTGAAGTCGCTCTTAATGCTTTGTATAATTGTAATTAAATCTGTGGCCAACGGTAATTACCCTACACCTACATGACTGCCCTGATTTACGAAAGTTCTAGTGACTGGTCACTTTAAGAAGAATAAGACCTAGAGCACAGGATTGTCGGGATCATGGCAGATCGGGATGATAAGTGAATAAGGGAAATAGGAGGGACGTAATATGGGGAGGATGATGAGTTTTGCCCCCAGTTTCCTATGAAGTAAGCTGGCAGAGATCAGCGGCAGCTGCGGGCGACAGCAGCCTAATAAATGGAGCTGTGCAGAGAGCGGCCGCAGGACAGAGCTCACTATTAATAACAGTAATAACATGGGTGGAAGCGACATCTTCTCTAAAGAGAGTTCACAGGAGAAACGGGAAGAAAAATGGAGCGCGCCCTATACCAAGTTCCGCAGCCGAAATACCAGGGAGAAATCTTTCCACTCGCCACCTGCATGGATGGTTGTATCTGCTTCCTCCCAGACTTAAAGGTTTTGACCCAAGACTTTATATTACAGAGGCTGATATTTCCCAGCATGACATTGGGTCTAGTAAATGTCCCATTGACGATGCCAAGAAGTGTTACCATAGGGCCATTGTAAAAAAAGGAGTCGTAGGGATTGGACTTCTGCTGCTCCTGTTTAGGTCGAATATTTCGCCAACGACCGGTGTCATAGATATCTGTTCCCATCTATTTACCATCAGAATCTTATATAAAAGAAATCGGTCAGCATTTAGCTGATACACGTGAAAAGTAAAACATTGTTTATTGCAATCGTAGGACCTCACTAGTCTCACTAGTGATCCAGGCCGCTCCTCTTTACTTTTTCAATGCTGTGCACTGCAGCTCTGCTTGTTCAAGAGGATCTCACAAATACAGATTTATGCATCCACCACTAGAGGGAGCTCACTACATATAAATTTATACAGCCACCACTAGAGGGAGCTCACTACATACAGATTTATAAAGTCACCACAAGGGGGAGCGCACTACATACAGATTTATAAAGCCACCACTAGGAGAAGCTCAATACATATAGATTTATATAGCAACCACAAGGGAGAGCTGACTATATAAACATTTATACAGCCACCACTAGAGGGAGATCACTACATACAGCTTTATACAGCCCAGCCACCACTAGAGGGAGATCACTACATACAGATTTATACAGCCACCACTAGGGGGAGCTCACTACATAGTTTTATAAAGTCACCACTAGTTGGAGCTCACTACATACAGATTTATACAGCCACCACTAGAGGGAGCTCACTACATAGATTAATAAAGCATCCACTAGTGTTAGCTCACTACATACAGATTTATACAGCCACCACTAGGGGGAGCTCACTACATAGTTTTATAAAGTCACCACTAGAGGGAGCGCACTGCATACGGATTTATACAGCCACCACTAGAGGCAGCGCACTGCATACAGATTTATACAGCCACCACTAGGAGCCTGTAGTCTGTGGAGGAAGGTGCTGTTTTATTTGCTCCAGGAGAGTCACCAGTTTTTTTCACCCAGGAATTCCCCCCCCTCTGACCCAGGAAAGAGAGGGGTGTAGTGGATGGACTGTGGTGCTGAGTCCCCGTCTCCCACCCCTCGGTCTAAGCCGGCGAGGGGTGGGAGCTCATTGCTACCGGCAAAGAAGATCACCAGATCCGACAAGGCCCAAAACATGGAGGAGCCCAGGAAGACCCAGGAGGGCTGCAAAGCCCCTAAGGCTGAGGCGAGGGCCACTGCGGTGTCTCCTCCTGGAGGTGAGCAGAGTACTCGCAGAGGTGCAGCGGCGGCGGTGCCGAAGGATTGGGGCACTAGGGCCACACGGGAGCCGGTTACCAGCTATGGCTCCTGCGTCCATGTGTACCTCAGCGAGTATGAGGAGGCTGGGAAGACCCTGAGGAGGCTCCGGGAGGAGCTGAAGGAGGTGAGGCAAGCTGCAAGCAGAGCCTCCCGAACAGAGAAGTCTGCCCTAACAGCCAGGATATCCAGCCTGGGGATCTGCATTGAGGGCATGGAAGCCCAGAGACAGACAACAGCGGGCCCTTCCGGGAAAAGCTGGAAAATGAGGACCGATTCCACAACATGGCTGCTGCAAAGGAGCCAGAGGGGTCTCGGTGTCTGACCCAGGTGGAGGAGGTGGACCATGAGGAGATGGAGGAGGCGCCGTACCCACCTGGGGGCTTGGTAAGTGATCTCCAGGCCACACACAGCGGGATAGATCCAGTACAGGTCCCACTCCCATCAGAAAACAGCATTTCAGAGAATGATGGGGGTGATGTGGATGATAGCAGCAGCGATAACAGCGGTAGTGGGGGTTGCCTTGTCTTGCAGCAGATCCGTCAGCTAGAGTCCCCAGTAAATTATGCCCACCTGAAGTTTGAGGATGAGGTCTGCGGGGACGAGGCAACCAGGAGGGGGAAAAAGAAAAGGAAAAAAAGGAAGAAAACATCGGAGGAGAGGTTGGTGTTTGTCCCCCTTTCTGGGACCCCCCGATCCCGCTGTGTGGAGCCCGCTACCCACCGCGGCCCGCGACCTGCAGTGGGTCCGGTGCAAGGGAGCGGGGAGAGTACAAGTCATATGGCGCAGGTCGCCGTCTCTGCTGGCGGTAGCAGAGGGGGCGAGAGTGGACATGCGGCTGCAGAGCCGGACAGTGTGCATGGTCTGGAGTGTGGCCCTGTGGCGGGCGGTAATAAAATCTGTGGAGGTGTCCAGGCCCGATCCTCTGTGGAAACGGGGGACGGCCTGGCGCCTGCTGCACTCGCTGATGCTCGGGGGGTGGAGGCTGTGGGTACCTTGCCGGTGGTCACCGCTCCCCACAGTGTTGGCGATGCGCTGTCAGCTGGGGCCGCATCATCGGCGGCGTGTGCTGTGGTGTCGGTGTCCCCCACATGCAGATCCGATTCTGGGTCAAAATCCGGGACCCTGGCACCGGTTATCATCTCGGGTGCAGCTGGAGTGGCTGCGGTAATGCCGGCCCGGATCGCACCCTCACCGAAGGGGGTCGTGTTATGGACTGGTAATTTAGGAGCGACATGCGACTAGCTCTGAGCAGGTGGTAACTATACAGACCGCAGTTCCTGATCTTAACACAACACTAGCAGTAGCCGTGGGATGTTCCTGTCACTCCCTGGACACCTCGTCACAGCCGGAGAACTAGCTACCCCTAAAGGTAGAAACAGGAAAGCTATCTTGCCTCAGAGAAAATCCCCAAAGGATAGGACAGCCCCCCACAAATATTGACTGTGAGAGGAGAAGGAAATGACATACGTAGTATGAAACAAGATTTAGCAAAGGAGGCCACTTCTAGCTATATACATAGTAAGGAAAGAACACTGTGCGGTCAGTAATAAAAACTAGAAAAAGTCCACCGCAGAGATATGCAAAAATCTCCACACCTGACTAAAGGTGTGGAGGGCAAAATCTGCAGCCCAGAGCTTCCAGCTTAGCTGAATAGATCCATACTGATAAGCTGGACAAATGAGCAAAACATAGAATGTGCTGAACAATAAAGTCCACATCAAATGGACTGCAAAAGGACAAGCAAGGACTTATCTTTGCTGAACTGGACAGAGTGTCAGGGAAATCCAAAAGAGCAGTGGCTCCAAGCAGGAACAATTGACAACTGGCATTGATTGAGGAATAAGGCGAGACTAAAATAGCCGAGCCAGAAAGACGATCAGTGGAAGCAGCTGCTAATGCTAAATCCAAGAAGCAGCTATACCACTCAAAACCACAGGAGGGAGCCCAAAAGCAGAATTCACAAAAGTGCTACTTACAACCACCGGAGGGAGCCCAAGAGCGGAATTCACAACAGTACCCCCCCTTGAGGAGGGGTCACCGAACCCTCACCAGAGCCCCCAGGCCGATCAGGACGAGCCAAGTGAAAAGCACGAACCAAATCGGCAGCATGGACATCGGAGGCAACCACCCAAGAATTATCCTCCTGGCCATAACCCTTCCACTTAACAAGATACTGAAGCCTCCGCCTCGAAAAACGAGAATCCAAAATTTTCTCAACCACATATTCCAACTCCCCCTCAACCAACACCGGGGCAGGAGGATCAACAGAGGGAGCAACGGGTACCACATACCTCCGCAACAAAGATCTATGGAAAACATTGTGGATGGCAAAAGAGGCTGGAAGGGCCAAACGAAAAGACACTGGATTGATAATCTCAGAGATCTTATAAGGACCAATAAACTGAGGCTTGAACTTAGGGGAAGAAACCTTCATAGGAACATGACGAGAAGATAACCAAACTAAATCCCCCACACGAAGCCGAGGACCAACACACCGACGGCGGATAGCAAAATGCTGAGCCTTTTCCTGAGACAACGTCAAATTGTCTACCACATGAGTCCAAATCTGCTGTAACCTGTCCATCACATAATCTACACCAGGACAATCAGAAGGCTCAACCTGCCCTGAAGAAAAACGAGGATGGAAACCAAAATTACAAAAAAAAGGCGAAACCAAAGTAGCCGAACTGGCCCGATTATTAAGGGCAAACTCAGCCAACGGCAAGAAAGCCACCCATTCATCCTGATCAGCAGACACAAAGCATCTCAAATAGGTTTCCAAGGTTTGATTAGTTCGCTCAGTTTGGCCATTTGTCTGAGGATGGAACGCCGAAGAAAAAGACAAATTAATGCCCATCCTAGCACAAAAGGCCCGCCAAAACCTGGAAACAAACTGGGAACCTCTGTCAGACACAATATTTTCCGGAATGCCATGCAAACGAACCACATGCTGAAAAAACAATGGAACCAAATCAGAGGAGGAAGGCAATTTAGGCAAAGGTACCAAATGGACCATCTTAGAGAACCGGTCACAAACCACCCAGATAACAGACATCCTCTGGGACACAGGAAGATCCGAAATAAAATCCATGGAAATATGCGTCCAGGGCCTCTCAGGGACAGGCAAAGGCAAAAGCAACCCACTAGTGCGGGAACAGCAAGGCTTAGCCCGGGCACAAGTCCCACAGGACTGCACAAAAGAACGCACATCCCGCGACAAGGAAGGCCACCAAAAGGACCTAGCCACCAAATCTCTGGTACCAAAAATCCCAGGATGACCGGCCAACACCGAAAAATGGACCTCAGAAATTACCTTACTTGTCCATCTATCAGGAACAAACAGCTTCCCCACAGGACAGTGGTCAGGTTTATCAGCCTGAAATTCCTGAAGCACCCGCCGTAAATCAGGGGAGATGGCAGAAAGAATCACCCCTTCCCTAAGAATGCCAACCAGCTCAAGAACTCCAGGAGAATCAGGCAAAAAACTCCTAGAGAGGGCATCCGCTTTAACATTCTTAGATCCCGGAAGATATAAAACCACAAAATCAAAACGGGAGAAAAACAGGGACCATCGAGCCTGTCTAGGGTTCAGCCGCTTGGCCGACTTGAGGTAAATCAAATTCATATGATCGGTCAAGACCACAACGCGGTGCTTGGCTCCCTCAAGCCAATGTCGCCACTCCTCAAATGCCCACTTCATAGCCAACAACTCCCGATTGCCGACATCATAATTGCGTTCCGCAGGCGACAACTTTCGGGAAAAGAAGGCACATGGTTTCATCAAGGAACCATCAGAATTCCTCTGTGACAAAACGGCCCCTGCCCCAATCTCAGAAGAGTCAACCTCAACCTGAAAAGGAAGAGACACATCCGGCTGACGCAAGACAGGGGCAGAAGTAAATCGGCGCTTAAGCTCCTGAAAGGCCTCAACAGCCTCAGAGGACCAATTTGTCACATCAGCGCCTTTCTTTGTCAAATCGGTCAGGGGCTTAACCACACTAGAGAAATTGGCAATGAAACGGCGATAAAAATTAGCAAAGCCCAAAAATTTCGGAAGGCTCTTCACAGATGTGGGTTGAATCCAGTCATGAATGGCTTGGACCTTAACAGGATCCATTTCTATAGACGAAGGAGAAAAAATAAACCCCAAAAAAGAGACCTTCTGAACTCCAAATAGGCACTTAGACCCCTTCACAAATAGAGCATTATCACGAAGGATCTGGAATACCATCCTGACCTGCTTCACATGAGACTCCCAATCATTGGAAAAAATCAAAATATCATCCAAATACACAATCAAGAATTTATCAAGATAATTGCGGAAAATGTCATGCATGAAGGACTGAAATACAGAAGGAGCATTAGAAAGCCCGAAAGGCATCACCAGGTATTCAAAATGGCCTTCGGGCGTATTAAATGCAGTTTTCCATTCGTCACCCTGTTTAATACGAACAAGATTATATGCCCCTCGAAGGTCAATCTTGGTAAACCAACTAGCCCCCTTAATCCGAGCAAACAAATCAGAGAGCAAAGGTAAAGGGTATTGGAATTTGACCGTGATCTTATTAAGAAGGCGATAATCAATACAGGGTCTCAAGGAGCCATCCTTCTTGGCAACAAAAAAGAATCCTGCTCCCAATGGTGACGAAGACGGCCGAATATGCCCCTTCTCCAAGGACTCCTTAACATAGCTCCGCATAGCGGTATGTTCTGGCACAGACAGGTTGAAAAGTCGGCCCTTAGGGAACTTAGAGCCTGGAATCAAGTCAATAGCACAATCACAGTCCCTATGTGGAGGAAGGGAACTGGACTTGGGCTCATCGAATACATCCTGGAAATCTGACAAAAATTCAGGAACATCAGAAGAGGGGGAAGAGGAAATTGACATTAAAGGAACGTCACTATGTACCCCTTGACAACCCCAACTAGTCACAGACATAGATATCCAATCCAACACTGGATTGTGTACTTGTAACCATGGAAAACCCAGCACAACAACATCATGTAAATTATGCAACACCAGAAAACGTCAATCTTCCTGATGTGCTGGAGCCATGCACATAGTCAGCTGAGTCCAATACTGAGGTTTATTCTTGGCCAACGGTGTAGCATCAATACCCCTCAAAGGAATAGGACTCTGCAAAGGCTGCAAAGAAAAACCACAGCGCCTGGCAAATTCTAAGTCCATTAAGTTCAGGGCAGCGCCTGAATCCACAAATGCCATGACAGAGAAAGATGACAATGAGCAAATCAGGGTCACAGACAAGAGAAACTTAGGCTGTACAGTACTAATGGTAACAGATCTAGTGACCCTCTTAATACGCTTAGGGCAATCAGAGATAGCATGAGCTGAATCACCACAGTAAAAACACAGCCCATTCTGACGTCTGTATCCCCTCTGTTCCGCTCTAGTCAGAATCCTATCACATTGCATAGGCTCAGCACTCCGCTCAGAGGATGCTGCCATATGGTGCACCACTTTGCGCTCGCGCAGGCGCCGATCGATCTGAATGGCTAAAGACATAGATTCGCTTAGACCAACAGGCATGGGGAACCCCACCATAACATCTTTAAGGGCTTCAGAAAGACCCTTTCTGAAAATTGCTGCCAGAGCATCCTCATTCCATTTAGTAAGCACAGACCATTTTCTAAATTTCTGGCAGTATAATTCTGCCGCTTCCTGATCCTGGCACAGAGCCAACAAGGTTTTTTCCGCATGATCCACAGAGTTAGGTTCGTCATACAATAATCCGAGCGATTGAAAAAATACATCTACATTAAGCAATGCCGGATCCCCTGACTCAAGGGAGAATGCCCAGTCCTGAGGGTCACCACGCAGCAGAGAAATAACTATTTTAACTTGCTGAGTGGGGTCACCAGAGGAACCGGGTTTCAGAGCAAAAAACAATTTGCAATTATTTTTAAAGTTCAAAAACTTAGATCTATCCCCGTAAAACAAATCTGGAGTAGGAATTCTAGGCTCTAAGGCTGGAGTCTGAACAACATAATCTTGGATACTCTGAACTCTTGCAGCAAGCTGATCCACACGAGAAAACAAACCCTGAACATCCATGTCCGCGCCCAAATCCACCCAGGGATTAAGAGGAAGGAAAAAGACAAAACAGACTAAAGAAAAAACTCTTTTTCTTTTCCTTCTTTTGAGATGCATTGAACTCATTTTTGGCCAGTTGTACTGTTATGGACTGGTAATTTAGAAGCGACATGCGACTAGCTCTGAGCAGGTGGTAACTATACAGACCGCAGTTCCTGATCTTAACACAACACTAGCAGTAGCCGTGGGATGTTCCTGTCACTCCCTGGACACCTCGTCACAGCCGGAGAACTAGCTACCCCTAAAGGTAGAAACAGGAAAGCTATCTTGCCTCAGAGAAAATCCCCAAAGGATAGGACAGCCCCCCACAAATATTGACTGTGAGAGGAGAAGGAAATGACATACGTAGTATGAAACAAGATTTAGCAAAGGAGGCCACTTCTAGCTATATACATAGTAAGGAAAGAACACTGTGCGGTCAGTAATAAAAACTAGAAAAAGTCCACCGCAGAGATATGCAAAAATCTCCACACCTGACTAAAGGTGTGGAGGGCAAAATCTGCAGCCCAGAGCTTCCAGCTCAGCTGAATAGATCCATACTGATAAGCTGAACAAATGAGCAAAACATAGAATGTGCTGAACAATAACAACAAATGGACTGCAAAAGGACAAGCAAGGACTTATCTTTGCTGAACTGGACAGAGTGTCATGGAAATCCAAAAGAGCAGTGGCTCCAAGCAGGAACAATTGACAACTGGCATTGATTGAGGAATAAGGCGAGACTAAAATAGCCGAGCCAGAAAGACGATCAGTGGAAGCAGCTGCTAATGCTAAATCCAAGAAGCAGCTATACCACTCAAAACCACAGGAGGGAGCCCAAGAGCAGAATTCACAAAAGTGCTACTTACAACCACCGGAGGGAGCCAAGAGCGGAATTCACAACAGGGTCGCACCTCCGGGGTCCTCTGCATGTGTGTCACCTGTATCTGGGGGATCCGGTGGTGAAATGCACACAGGAGCGTGGAGATGGTCTGCAGGAGAGGCTAGAGCAACAGTCTGAAGCTGCCAGCACATGCTCTGCTGAAAAGCAGGGTGTGGTAATTAAACCCTGCAGTATCGCTCTTAAAGGGGCAGCTGCACTGCAAATAGCAACAACCTTAGCAGAAAGCAGTAACAAAAAATGCAAACAAAAATGTAAATAAGAATGGAAGTGGTGCAAGTGGTGTGAATAGTGTCTGTGATAATGGTGACGGGTCAGGGGCGGTTAATCCTGGAGGTATGGTTGGTGTGAATGGTGCCAGTGCGGGGATTTCTGCTAGTGAAAATGGTGAGGCTGAGGTAAGTGAGGTGGAGATGGTTGACTGTGAGGTTGAGGATTCAGGGAATATAGGGGCTGGTCCATCATCCCCCTCACCTGCAGCCGCCATTAGTTATGCGGCTGCTGCCAGGGGGGTTCCACAGGGGTCTTCCTCATCTCCGGACCCAGGGAATGAAGCTTTTCGCCACCGTTTCCTGGAGGCCCTCAAAAAAGGGGAGCGGACGATCAATGTAGAGGGAAGAGAGGTGGCGTTGTCCTACTGGCTAGATAAGTTTGGTCTAGCTGCCTTCCAAGAGAAAAGGGGGGGGAGACCGTGTGGTCCCTCCCGACAGCCGGGCAGGGGGTCTCCAGGAGAAATGTGGTTCGTCTTCGCTGGAGGGGCGATGAGGCGTGTCCATCCAGGACAAATGTGGTGAAGCTCCTCATTAAGATGGACTTCAGAGCTATTGACATCTTTGCTCTGATACATCTTTTTGGGACCTCCACCTTTGATATCAGCTTTGTTCGGCCAGAGGGTTTGGAGCTCTTTTGGTTCGAATTATGAGCTGGTAAAAGAGGAGCCCGGCTGGCGAGGGATCGCCGTGGAAGCAATTTCTCGCCAAAGTGGGCCGAAGAAAGTGACCGTTTTATTATGTAATGAGTCTTTTTCTGGCGTTGACATAATGACCTGGTTGAGCCGGTACGGTGAGGTTGTGGAGGTCCCTAAGAAGAACCGGGACGATTTTGATATCTGCTCAGGAGGCTGGACCTTCATGGTAAAGTTGAAGCGTTCAGGTGGCACTGTCACCCACATCCCTTCGCCGCCGGGCGGAGGGGAGCCGCGAGGAAGTTCCTGGCGGTGCAACCTCTGCAGAGGTTGGAGGTGGCATCGGGGGAGGAGCTGAAGGGCCGATGAGGAATGGCAGGGCTAGGGGCCCCTCTTACCAGCGGAGGCAGGCAAGGCTCAGGAGGGCAGGGGGCAGGAGGAGCCTCGGGAAACTGGGGTAATGGCTGCCCCCTCCTCCGAGGCGACGGCTCATGTCACTGAGGCCCCGGGAGAGGAAGCGGTGAATGAGGAGATCAGACGGATGGAGAATGAGGAAGTGGCTGATCTCTCAGATGCCTCTCAATATGAAAGTTTTGATGAGGATGGAGGGGAACAGCCAAAAGAAATGGGTGACAAGGGTACCAAGAATTCCAAGAGTGCCAAAAGTAAAAGAAAGAAGAATAAAGGTGGAAAATCTTCGCTGACCAAGGTGCCTAAGGAAGGTCCCACCAACTCCCCTCTGATCCCCCTCTCCAACCGGTTCCAAGCCCTTGATGATCCTGCTGAGACGGGAGTCGGGGGTGAGGTTCCGGAGGTAACATCGGGAGGGCCTTTGGGAGGCGAGGGAGTCCCTTCTCTAGGGGGTGTGTCTTCCTCAGGACGTGGGGACGACCCTGGGTCCGGAGATGAGAAAGAGGTGGCAGGGATGGATACCTCTGTCTCTCTGAAAAGAAGAGGGGGGCTTCATCGTCCGGAGATGAGCGGGCTAGGAAAATGGGTGGGGGGAAGAAAAAGGCCATCTAACTCGATCACTCATGATGGCGGCACCCACCCCGTTGATTCTAGCGACCATTAATGTCGCTAGTATAAAGTCTGATGCGGCTAGATTTGCGGCCTTTGATTTTCTCACCCGATTTGAGGCTGAAATTTTGTTTTTGCAGGAGACCAGGCTTACGGATATGGGGGCCATACGCAAGGCGGAGAGCGAGTGGAGGTGCCGGTCTTCGTACTGGTCTCTTGCGGCCAAGCCATGTAGCGGGGTGGCAGTCCTTTTTAAGACTGCATCGGTTGAATGCCGGAGAGTTATTGAGGTAGAAATGGGGAGGTGCCTGGTCTTAGACGTCTTCATGAGGGGACAGGAGCTTCGGCTCACTAACATCTATGGTCCACAGTCAAAATGGGACCGTAAATGTCTCTTCCTGAAGATTAAGCCTTATCTTTTTACGAGTCGGAAGGTGGTCTTTGGAGGTGTTTTGTGAATTCTGTTGTGGGTTCTGCTCTTGGGCTCCCTCCGGTGGTTATAAGTGGTAGTGCTGCTGTTTGTCCTTCCCAGTAGTCATCAGGTGCGTCCACTTTGGATGGGGCTATTTAGTCTGGCTTCACCCTTTAGTGAGTGCCAGTTGTTCATTGTTTCTGGAGGATTCACATCCCTTCCTGGTCGCTCCTGCTTGCAGTTCATTTCTTCAAGATAAGTTCTGCTTGTTTTTCTGCCCACATGTTGTGTCTCATTGTTCAGTGCATTGCATGTTTTTTCTTGTCCAGCTTAATCTGTGTAAGGATTTATGCAGCCTAGCTGGAATCTCTGGAGAGGCAGATTTACCCTCCATGTCCTTGGTTTGATGTGGAGTTTTTTCTATTATCTGTGGTGGACATTTCTTAGTATTTTAATACTGACCGCATAGTTCTCTGTCCTATCTTTTCTATCTAGCTAGATTGGCCTCCTTTGCTAAATTCTGTTTTCAGCCTGTGTATGTTTTTTCCTCTCCTCTCACAGTCAATATTTGTGGAGGGCTGCCTATCCTTTGGGAATTTTCTCTGAGGCAAAATAGCTTTCCCTTTTCTATCTATAGGGTTAATTAGTCCTCCGGCTGTGTCGAGGTGTCTAGGATTGGTAGGTACATCCCACGGCTACTTCTAGTTGCGGTGTTAAGTCCAGGGTCTGCGGTCAGTACAGTTACCACATTCTCCAGAGTATGTCTCATGCCGCTCCTAGGCCACCAGATCATAACAGTACAACTGGCCAACAATGAGTTAACCGCATCTCAAAAGAAGGGAAAGAAAGTGCTGAGCCATTTTTTTTCTGTACTCTGTTGTGTTTTTTTTCCCTCTTTACCTCTGGGTGGCTCAGGAGTTAGGCGCTGACATGGATGTTCAGGGACTTGCTTCTCGTGTGGATCAACTTGCTGCTAGAGTACAGGGTATTTCTGATTATATCGTGCAGACTCCTGTTTTAGAGCCTAGAATTCCTACCCCTGATCTGTTTTTTGGGGACAGGTCCAAATTTTTGAGCTTTAAAAATAATTGTAAACTGTTTTTTGAAAAAAAACACCAGAACACAGGCATGCTTACCTGTTCAAGGCCTCCAACAATTGCACTACCCAGGGTGCACCAGGCCCAAGTAAAGATAGCAAACAACACAGGTGCAAATAATACCGATGCAGCCAACCTACAATCAGGAATTGGCTGCTTGGAGCACCCATGCAAAAAAATAGTCTGTATGTGGCATGTTCACACAGGACTGCAAACCTCCTTTAGTGGAGGTTTTCCTCCAATGGTGTTTTTTTAGATTAGGACTGCCAAGATACAAGGACCCTTGACGTGGGTTGGCAGCTTCAATATTGTGGCCATAATATCAACCAATACCTTGCATACATTGTTATGTTTTTGGTGCACTGTACATTTTTCCAGGGTGCGCCTGGGCCCTAGATGGCTCTGTACACTGTGGCCTCTGTTCACACAGGATGCATCATGGTTAGCCCGCTATATTTATGGCGTCATTAATAGGCTTTTCACCATATACTTTGCAGTCCTGTGTGAACATGCCACATACAGACTATTTTTTTGCATGGGTGCTCCAAGCAGCCAATTCCTGATTGTAGGTTGGCTGCATCGGTATTATTTGCACCTGTGTTGTTTGCTATCTTTACTTGGGCCTGGTGCACCCTGGGTAGTGCAATTGTTGGAGGCCTTGAACAGGTAAGCATGCCTGTGTTCTGGTGTTTTTTTTGAGTTTAGTGGAGGTTTTCCTCCAATGGTGTTTTTTTAGATTAAACTGTTTTTTGCTCTGAAGCCCCGTTCCTCTGGTGATCCCATCCAGCAGGTAAGAATTGTCATATCTCTGTTGCGTGGCGACCCTCAGGATTGGGCATTTTCTCTGGAATCTGGGAATCCGGCCTTGCTTAATGCAGCGCCCCAGAGTCCTGGTTGTTGCAGTACTGTGGCTCCGCCACTAAGGGGAGCAATGGTGCGTCTGATGGCACTGAAGGAGTTCATCCGATCAGGTATCACAGACACCAATACATTTCACAGTCGGGCCTCCGGGGGGAGCTAAGGGTTCTATTCACTAGGCCACTCCCCACCATAGTGGGTAAACTGGGGGTCAGGCAGCAAGTTAGATCAGAAAGCTGACTGGGTTGGAACCAGGCAACACCTTGTGGCAGAGGGTGTTGTGGGGGAAGATACAGTAGGGTCTCTGTCAGGGGTGGGATACTGACAGAGGCTTGGCAACTTGAACGAACGTAACGGGACCGTGCCTGCTCAGGATAGCGGCGGTGCCCAAGGAAGGACGAGAAGCGAGATAGATTGTGCTGAGTGAGAAACGAGATCAAGCAATAGGAGAATACCAGTAGGGGTCGTGCTGTAAGACCGAAGCAACACCCTACTGAGGCGCACTACCGGTGGCCGGAACGCCGAGAGAGTATTTCAACATCCAGCTTCAAGCAATACTCTAAACAGCGGCAGGACAGTCAGTCTAAGGCGGGCTGTCTAACTTATATCACCTATGCAGTCTTGGGGGGCAACTTGTGGAGAGGGGCGACTCTAGGGTCCCGGAAGAGCTCCGAGCCTACCCATCAAACGGGTGCCGTCCCAACCAGAACACCAGGGAGGGACGGAGGATTAGCAGAACATCATCTAATCGAGTTGTGAGGGAACTTAGGAAACAGACACAACAGTTGTGGGGACTTTCTGTAAGCACAGCAGGGAAGGACCACAACACATAGCGCTAGAAGGAAGGCACAGATTTCCACCTGCCAAGAGAACTCTGGAGGTGCCATTGGACCGGCCGGACTTGCGTAGCCTGGTTATCCGGATTCCGGACTGAGGACCCAGAGATCTTCAGTAAAGAGGTAAAGAGACTGCAACCTGGTGTCCTCGTTATTTACTGCACCGCACCACCACTACCATCATCCATCATATCTATCACTGTACGCCCCTCGGCAGGGTCACGGACCGGGCCTAGCCACCGTGACAACCCCAGAGCAGAGACTCAGAGGCCCGGTACCGGGTACCCCTCGGCCCTGCGGCAGTGGGGGCGCTACACTTAATGTAGACACCTTTTTCAGGCGCTTGGGTTATTGTATGATGAACCTAATTCTGTGGATCATGCTGAGAAAACCTTGTTGGCCCTGTGTCAGGGTCAAAAAGCGGCAGAATCGTATTGCCAGAAATTTAGAAAATGGTCTGTGCTTACTAAATGGAATGAGGATGCTTTGGCAGCAATTTTCAGAAAGGGTCTTTCTGAATCTGTTAAAGATGTTATGGTGGGGTTCCCCACGCCTGCAGGTCTGAGTGATTCTATGTCTCTGGCCATTCAAATTGATCGGCGCTTGCGTGAGCGCAGAGTTGTGCACACTATGGCGTTGTCTTCCGAGCGGAGTCCTGAGCCTATGCAGTGTGATAGGATTGTGTCTAGAGCTGAACGCCAAGGATTCAGACATCAGAATAGGTTGTGCTTTTTTTGTGGCGATTCTGCTCATGTTATTTCTGATTGCCCTAAGCGTGCCAAGAGAATTGCTAATTCCGTTACCATCAGTACTGTACAACCTAAATTTCCGTTATCTGTGACCCTGATCTGCTCATTATCGTCATTTTCTGTCATGGCATTTGTGGATTCAGGCGCCGCTTTAAATTTAATGGACTTAGAATTTGCCAGACGTTGTGGTTTTCCCTTACAGCCTTTGCAGAGTCCTATCCCTTTGAGGGGCATTGATGCTACACCATTGGCTAAAAATAAACCTCAGTTTTGGACACAGTTAACCATGTGCATGGCGCCAGCCCATCAGGAAGATTGTCGTTTCCTGGTGTTGCATAATTTGCATGATGCTATTGTGCTGGGGTTTCCATGGTTACAGATACATAATCCAATGTTGGATTGGAAATCTGTGTCTGTGACTAGTTGGGGTTGTCAGGGGGTTCATGATGACGTTCCTCTGATGTCAATTTCCTCCTCCCCCTCTTCTGAAATTCCTGAGTTTCTGTCAGATTTCCAGGATGTTTTCGATGAGCCCAAGTCCAGCTCCCTTCCACCGCATAGAGACTGTGATTGTGCTATTGACTTAATTCCAGGCTGTGAGTTCCCTAAGGGCCGACTTTTCAACCTGTCTGTGCCTGAACATGCCGCCATGCGGAGGTATGTTAAGGAGTCTTTGGAGAAGGGGCATATTCGGCCATCTTCTTCTCCATTGGGAGCAGGGTTTTTTTGTTGCCAAGAAGGATGGCTCCTTGAGACCCTGTATTGATTATCGCCTCTTGAATAAGATCACGGTCAAATTCCAATACCCTTTGCCTTTGCTCTCTGATTTGTTTGCCAGGATTAAGGGGGCTAGTTGGTTTACTAAGATTGACCTTCGAGGGGCATATAATCTTGTTCGTATTAAGCAGGGTGACAAATGGAAAACTGCGTTTAATATGCCCGAGGGCTATTTTGAATATCTTGTGATGCCATTCGGACTCTCTAATGCCCCATCTGTGTTTCAGTCCTTCATGCAGGATATTTTTCGGAATTATCTTGATAAATTCATGATTGTATATTTGGATGATATTTTGATTTTTTCAGATGATTGGGAGTCTCATGTGAAACAAGTCAGGATGGTATTTCAGGTCCTTCGTGATAATGCCTTGTTTGTGAAGGGGTCTAAGTGCCTCTTTGGAGTACAGAAGGTTTCTTTTTTGGGCTTCATTTTTTCTCCATCATCTATAGAAATGGATCAGGTTAAGGTTCAGGCCATTTATGATTGGATCCAGCCCACATCCATGAAGAGCCTTCAGAAATTTTTGGGCTTTGCTAATTTTTATCGCCGTTTCATTGTCAACTTCTCCAGTGTGGTTAAACCCCTGACCGATTTGACGAGGAAGGGAGCTGATGTAACGAATTTGTCCTCTGAGGCTGTTTCTGCCTTTCAGGAGCTTAAGCGCCGATTTACTTCTGCCCCTGTGTTGCGTTAGCCGGATGTTTCTCTTCCTTTTCAGGTTGAGGTTGACGCTTCTGAGATTGGGGCAGGGGCCGTTTTGTCTCAGAGGAATTCTGATGGTTCCTTGATTAAACCGTGTGCCTTCTTTTCTCGAAAGTTGTCGCCTGCGGAACGCAATTATGATGTCGGCAATCGTGAGTTGTTGGCTATGAAGTGGGCATTTGAGGAGTGGCGACATTGGCTTGAGGGGGCCAAGCACCGTATTGTGGTCTTGACTGATCATAAGAATCTGATTTACCTCGAGTCTGCCAAACGGCTGAATCCTAGACAGGCTCGATGGTCCCTGTTTTTCTCCCGTTTTGATTTTGTTGTCTCGTATCTTCCGGGTTCTAAGAATGTTAAGGCTGATGCCCTCTCTAGGAGTTTTTTGCCTGATTCCCCTGGGGTTCTTGAGCCGGTTGGTATTCTGAAGGAGGGGGTGATTCTTTCTGCCATCTCCCCTGATTTGCAACGGGTTCTTCAGGAGTTTCAGGCTGATAAACCTGATCGCTGTCCAGCGGGGAAACTGTTTGTTCCTGACAGATGGACTAGTAAAGTGATTTCTGAGGTTCACTGTTCTGTGTTGGCTGGCCATCCTGGGATTTTTGGTACCAGAGATTTGGTTAGTAGGTCCTTTTGGTGGCCTTCTTTGTCACGGGATGTGAGTTCTTTTGTGCAGTCCTGTGGGACTTGTGCGCGAGCCAAACCTTGCTGCTCCCGCGCCAGTGGGTTGCTTTTGCCTTTGCCGGTCCCTGAGAGGCCTTGGACGCATATTTCTATGGATTTTATTTCGGATCTTCCTGTTTCCCAGAGGATGTCGGTTGTCTGGGTGGTCTGTAACCGGTTTTCTAAGATGGTTCATTTGGTGCCTTTGCCTAAATTGCCTTCCTCTTCTGAGTTGGTTCCGTTGTTTTTTCAGCATGTGGTTCATTTGCATGGCATTCCGGAGATTATATTGTGTCCGATAGAGGTTCCCAGTTTGTTTCTAGGTTTTGGCGGTCCTTTTGTGCTAAGCTGGGCATTGATTTGTCTTTTTCTTCCGCATTTCATCCTCAGACAAACGGCCAAACCGAGCGAACTAACCAGACTTTGGAAACTTATTTGAGATGCTTTGTGTCTGCCGATCAGGATGATTGGGTGGCTTTCTTGCCATTGGCCGAGTTTGCCCTTAATAATCGGGCTAGCTCTGCTACCTTGGTTTCACCCTTCTTTTGTAATTCTGGGTTTCATCCTCGTTTTTCTTCAGGGCAGGTTGAGTCTTCTGATTGTCCTGGGGTGGACTCTGTGGTTGACAGGTTGCAGCAAATTTGGGCTCATGTTGTGGACAATTTGGTGTTGTCTCAGGAGGAGGCTCAGCATTTTGCCAACCGTCGTCGGCGTGTGGGTTCCCGGCTTCGGGTTGGGGATTTGGTCTGGTTGTCTTCCCGTCATGTTCCTATGAAAGTTTCTTCCCCGAAGTTCAAGCCTCGGTTTATTGGTCCTTATAGGATTTCTGAGATTATCAATCCTGTGTCTTTTCGTTTGGCCCTTCCAGTCTCTTTTTCCATCCATAATGTTTTTCATAGATCTTTGTTGCGGAAATATGTGGTGCCCGTGGTTCCCTCTGTTGATCCTCCGGCCCCGGTGTTGATTGATGGGGAGTTGGAGTATGTTGTGGAGAAGATCTTGGATTCTTGTTTTTCAAGACGGAGGCTTCAGTATCTTGTCAAGTGGAAGGGTTATGGCCAGGAGGACAATTCTTGGGTTGTTGCCTCCGATGTTCATGCTGACGATTTGGTTCGTGCCTTCCATTTGGCTCGTTCTGATCGGCATGGGGGCTCTGGTGAGGGTTCGGTGACCCCTCCTCAAGGGGGGGGGGTACTGTTGTGAATTCTGTTGTGGGTTCGGCTCTTGGGCTCCCTCCGGTGGTTATAAGTGGCAGTGCTGCTGTTTGTCCTTCACAGTAGTCATCAGGTGCGTCCACTTCGGACGGGGCTATTTAGTCTGGCTTCACCCTTTAGTGAGTGCCAGTTGTTCATTGTTTCTGGAGGATTCACATCCCTTCCTGGTCGCTCCTGCTTGCAGTTCATTTCTTCAAGATAAGTTCTGCTTGTTTTTCTGCCCACATGTTGTGGGCCTCATTGTTCAGTGCATTGTATGTTTTTTCTTGTCCAGCTTAATCTGTGTAAGAATTTATGCAGCCTAGCTGGAATCTCTGGAGAGGCAGATTTACCCTCCATGTCCTTGGTTTGATGTGGAGTTTTTTGTATTATCTGTGGTGGACATTTCTTAGTATTTTAATACTGACCGCATAGTTCTCTGTCCTATCTTTTCTATCTAGCTAGATTGGCCTCCTTTGCTAGATTCTGTTTTCAGCCTGTGTATGTTTTTCCTCTCCTCTCACAGTCAATATTTGTGGGGGGCTGCCTATCCTTTGGGAATTTTCTCTGAGGCAAGATAGCTTTCCCTTTTCTATCTATAGGGTTAATTAGTCCTCCGGCTGTGTCGAGGTGTCTAGGATTGGTAGGTACATCCCACGGCTACTTCTAGTTGCGGTGTTAAGTCCAGGGTCTGCGGTCAGTACAGTTACCACATTCTCCAGAGTACGTCTCATGCCGCTCCTAGGCCACCAGATCATAACAGAGGTGACTTTAACACTGTCACAAGGCTTCGTGATAGGGGAGACTCCATTGACCGGCTGGCTTATGATAGTAATACTCTTAATAGCATAGCTAGTGACGCTCGCCTGGTGGATGTCCACATCCGGCACACCCCAGGTTACTGTGGTTTCACCTTTCATAGAGGTAATTGTAGGTCTAGGATAGACAGGTTTTTTTTGAAGTAGTTAGCCATCTCTTCAGCAGTGTCCGTTGTTGAGGTGGAGTTCTCCAATCACTGTCTGATTTCTTTTTCTCTGAATGTTTCAGAAACCCCTCGGATGGGAAGGGGACTATGGAAGCTGAATTTGTCCCTCTTGGAAGAAGCAGAGATAAGACAATCCTTTGAGGACTTTCTTCAGAGTCAGGTACCGCTTTTGGATCTCTGTAGCGATAAGTCACAGTGGTGGGAGATGTTCAAGGATCGGGTTGCGAGTTTCTTCCGCCAGCTCTCGAGCCTCAGGAGCCTGAGCAGGTACCGCCTGTATCAGGAACTGAGGAGGAAACTCGAACATCTCGTCTCGGCTGGAGGTGACCGTGAGGAGATCTCCAGAGTGAAGTCTTTACTCAAGAGGTGTCAGTACAATAGGCACACATCTTTAGTTTTTGAGAGGGATTTCGGGAGGTACCGCTCGCCTGACCCCTACAGAAACTGTAAGATGTCAGTGAGTTGTAAGGTGGTGACAGGTTTGGTTGACAATACGGGTTCCCTGAACAGATCCAAATCAGGGATCCTGGAGGTGATCAGATCTTTCTACTCACACCTCTTGGGGAAGAGGGATCTGGATCGGAACGTGATGTCGGCTTTCCTGGCTGAGGCCATCCCTGAGCCAGGGGATGACCCCTCCCTTCACGTTTTGACAGAACCAATCAGGGAAGAGGAAGTGCGACTGGCCATTGATGGGCTCCGGCCTAAGAAATCGCCAGGTCCGGATGGCTTAACGTCCGAGTTTTATAAAACCTTTAGAGACTCCTTGGTCCCCCTCTTGACTGTGGTGTTTAATGAGTGTCTCTCCTCGGGCACTCTTTCCCGGTCAATGAGGCAGTCGGCCCTGATTATCCTGTCAAAGGGTAAGGACTCGTCCCGTATTGAGAATTGGCGTGCAATAGCGCTTCTCAATATGGACCGGAAGGTTCTGGCAAAGGTGCTGTTCAAACGGCTGGTGAAGTTTGCACCCCGGCTCCTTTCGGGGGCCCAGCACTGCTCTGTTCCAGGCCGCAGTACGTTTAGTGCTGTGCACGGTGTCCGAGAGGCAGTGGAGCAGGGCAGCGCAGGTCACTGGAAGGGGTACTTGATGTCTTTAGACCAGGCGAAGGCTTTTGATCGGGTTAACCACGATTACCTCTGGTCCGTCCTTCTGAGGTACGGTCTGCCTGGGGGGTTTGTAAATTGGCTAAAGATCTTGTACGCGGGGGCAGAGACTTTCCCGCTCGTGAATGGTTGGTCTGGCCGCCCTTTTGAGTTTGGGTCTGGGGTCCGCCAGGGCTGTCCATTGAGCCCGCTGTTATACGTGTTCGCGATAGATCCCCTTTTAAGGAGGATTGAGCGTGGGCCATTGGCAGGAGTCAGGATGGACCAGGTGGCCCCTGAGGCCACTCTGAGTGTGGTTGCGTATGCCGTTGACATCTCCCTTTTCGTGTCCTCGGGTGAGGAGGCTTAGTGGGTCATGTCTGAGGTTGATCGCTACTCGGAGGCTTCTGGGTCCAGAATTAATCAGGAAAAGTATGAGAGTCTCTGGCTGGGAGGGGGAGACCCTAGTTTTGGTCTCCCGGACACTCTTCCAGAGCCCCAGGCATTGGCAAAAATCCTAGGCATCGAATTTGGCCCTGGGGACTACCCCCAGCAAAATTGGGAGGGCAGACTTAAGATCGCCGCCCAGAAGGTGGACCAATGGATGGGTTGGTCTTTGACCCTGAGGGAAAGGGTTAGCCTGGTTAAGGTTTTTTTGCTACCCTTGTTAATATACCTGGGCAGTGTCTGCATGTTGCCAGAGCCGCTCTGGACACGGGTCTACAGCCTGTTTTTCCAGGTGTTATGGGGAAATAGGCTGAACCTAGTCAAGCGGGAAGTCACATATCGCACAAGGAGACTAGGAGGGTTGGGTATGGTCAACCCAGTGGTGTTTCTAATAAACACTTTTGTCATGAGCAACATCGCCAACCTCTGGTCAGAGAGGGCTCCTTCCATGGGTATTCTCCTGCAGGGGATGGCTTCGACCCTTCTTCCAGGAATGGGAGACAGGAGGGCAAGTGAAGGACCTGCCCACACCGCACGGGCATCTCCCGGCTTACGCTACCCCGGTTCTGAAAGTGATCCGCCGGTGGGGTCCGGGAATGTGGGAGATCAGGACCATGTCGAGGAAATTCCTTGACAGGAGGGTCCTGTTGACCCATTTCCAGAAGCCTCTGGTGCTCAAAGATTGCCCAAGTCGGGATCTGGAGGGTGGGCTGAGGTTATTGAATTCTACACGGGTCCCCTTGAAGTTTTGGGACTTGGCTTGGCACTGCTTCCATGGGAAACTGTATGTAAGGGACAACCTGAAGTGTAGGAACTCCGATGATCGGGGTTGTCCCCGTGAGGGGTGTTGCGACACGCTGGAAAGCATGGAGCACTTTCTCCTTCAGTGTCCTTTTAATACAGGGGTCTACAACAGGGTGGGTGCTTCCATAGGCTGGCCTCGGCTGGCACACCTTTCCTATGCGGAGTGGGCGTATGGGGCATTCGGATCCCTGGTTGGCCGAGATCGGGGCACTTTATTTCTAGTCAGTTTAGTCGTCAGGTTTTACACGTGGAACGCACGGTGCTTAGTGTCAACTCAGCAGAAAATCCTCCCCAGGGACGAGGTTGTTAGGAACATTCTGGGTGGCCTGGTGAAGGTGCGCTCTCTAGATTATGGCAGGGTAGGTGCAACGAGGGCCTCTCTTCTCTGGAGAGGGTTCTCATTTAATGTACCTAGGGCTTAGATAAGCAGGTAAATGATAGGGACAGGTAGATAGCTTCAGTAGGGACAGGTACTGTAGATAGTTAGGGACAGCCTAGGGACAGTTAGGTAGGGTAGTAGGGTCAGGCAGGGAGAGACAGGGAAAGGTAGGTAGATAAATAGGGGCAGATGTCTAGACAGGTAGGGACGGCTGGTAGAGTAAAGCCCCCGTCACACTAAGCGAGGTCGCTAGCGAGATCGCTGCTGAGTCACAAGTTTTGTGATGCAACAGCGACCTCAGTAGCGATCTCGCTATGTTTGACACGTAGCAGCGACCAGGCCCCTGCTGTGAGATCGCTGGTCGTATCGGAATGGCCTGGACCTTTTTTTGATCGTTGAGGTCCCGCTGACATGGCTGAATCGGTGTGTGTGACACGGATTCAGCGATGTCTTCAATGGTAACCAGGGTAAACATCGGGTTACTAAGCGCAGGGCCGCGCTTAGTAACCCGATGTTTATCCTGGTTACCATCTTAAATGTAAAAAAAACCAAACAGTACATACTCACATTCCGGTGTACTTCAGGTCCCTTTCCGTCTGCTTCCCGCACTGACTGACTGCCGGCCGTAAAGTAAAAGCACAGCACAGCGGTGACGTCACCGCTCTGCTGTTAGGGCCGGCGCTCAGTCAGTGCAGGAAGCGGACGCTGGGGGACACGAAGGTGAGTATGTACTGTTTGTTTTTTTACATTTTACACTGGTAACCAGGGTAAACATCGGGTTACTAAGCGCGGCCCTGCGCTTAGCAACCTGATGTTTACCCTGGTTACCCGGGGACCTCGGCATCGTTGGTCGCTGGAGAGCTGTCTGTGTGACAGCTCCCCAGCGACCACACAGCGACTAAACAACGACGCTGCAGCGATCGGCATCGTTGTCTGTATCGCTGCAGCATCGCTAAGTGTGACGGGGCCTTAAGGATTGCTAGGGTAGAAGCCTGTCATCTCCGGTTTCCTGGTGGCGGGCTGGGGCTTTTCACTATCAGATTTTTGTTTGGCAGAAGTGAATTACTGATATAGGGCTTACAGGCACCAATCCTGGCTCTGGGTAAGTGTTGTAATATAGAGAGTTATGTTGCATTATATTGTAAGGTGATGATCCTGTGGTTTCAGGGTTAATGCACCTGACTTGTAAGCAGGAGGATATGAGTTCCTAGGTGAGCTTATTTTTGTATTGCGTGTGTGTGTGTGTGTGTGGGGGGGGGGGGGGGTTAGTGGTGGGAGGGAGGGGTTTGGTGGTGGTAGGTTGTTTATAGTTGTATTTGCTGTGTAAAAAAATAAATAAATAAATAATAAAAAATTAAAAAAAAACTTTTTGTGTGTGTGATTTAGATAGATGTGTTTAAGCCAGGTGGCTATAATGTTTCTTTTTGGGCGATGGACCACAGTTTTCTTTGTCAGGTTTGGTATGAAGTGTGTATGTGCGCTTTTATTAATAAAATGTTTCTTCTCTCCTTGGGTGAGGTAACCTGGGGAGGAGGAGATCTGGATGAATCAAAAAGTGAAAAGACGAGTAAAAGACAGAAAACAACATAAGAAAGAAAGATGGAGGAAGCTTCTCTGAGAAAGAAGAAGGCAGTTTGTTTTCTTTTGCGGGGTTGCTTTGACTGGGGGCAGTGATGCTGGACTCGGACTTTGCTTTGGACTGGGGGGTAATGTTGGACTCGGACAGTTCCTTTGGCTGGGGTTTTGATTTTTGCTATTTATTGATTGTAAGTTTTGTATTTTTATAATAAAAGAGTTCACTACATACAGATTTATATAGCTACCATTAGAGGGAGCTCAGTACAAACAGCAATATACTGTCACCACTAGGGGGTGCATGTAAAGCAGATTTATATTGCAATAAGGACAAGATTATAAACTACAAGTAAGGCTACTTTCACATTTGCGTTTTAATCTGCAGCGTTTAATCCGCAAACGCAAGGACAAGAAAAACGCAAGAAAACGTGTGTAAACGCAGCGTTTTCAAACCGCATGCGGTTAACGCATGCGGCATTAAAACGCTGCGTTTAGGGTGGTTTCACACTTGCGTTTTTGTCTGCAGCGTTTTTTGCACAAAAAACGCATGCGTTTTTTTTCCCTATATTTAACATTGAAAACGCATGCGTTTTTTTTGTAAGCGTTTGGTCGCGTTTTCAAACGCATGCGTTTTTTTTCTGCATGCGTTCATTTTCAGAAATGCTACCTGCAGTATTTTCTTGCGCGTTTTTTTTGCCGCGAAAAAACGCATGCGTTTTTTCGCGGCAAAAAAAATGCATTGCTGTCTATGTAAACGCATGCATTTTTAAGCACATGCGTTTGTTTGCGTTAAAAACGCATGCGTTTTTATTGGAAAAAAAACAGAAAACACACTGAAAAGTCACCCACCACCATCAAGGTGATAAAGGGATCCAAACCCTAACCCTAACCCTACCCCTAACCTCACCCCTAACCGTTTAATGAACATTTTCTGACAGTCATAGTGCCACGTATTTCAGTGCCACGTATTTCAGTGCCACGATATTTCAGTGCCACGTATTTCAGTGCCACGATATTTCAGTGCCACGTATTTCAGTGCCACGATATTTCAGTGCCACGTATTTCAGTGCCACGTATTTCAGTGCCACGTATTTAGGGTAGGGTTAAGTGTAGGGTTAAATGCGTGGCACTGAAATATCGTGGCATTTACGTGAAATACATGGCATTTAAATACGTGGCATTTAAATACGTGGCACTTATATACGTGGCACTTATGTGGCACTTAAATACGTGGCACTTATATACGTGGCCACTGAAATATCGTGGCACTTATATACGTATATAAACGTATTTCAGTGCCACGCATTTCAGGTTAGGGTTAGGGGTAGGGTTAGGGGTAGGGTTAGGGGTAGGGTTAGGGTTTTTTGTTTTTTTGTTTTCTTGTGGTTTTCTATAAAAACGCATGCGTCTAAAAAACGCATGCGTTTTACCGCGTTTACATGCGTTTTTTCACACATGCGTTTTTTTAAAAAACGCATGCAGATAAAAACGCAAGTGTGAAACCAGCCTTACATGTTTTTTTACATGTTTTTCATGCGTTTGCGTTTTTTTGGCGCATTTTGAAAAAATTTACAGGAGAAAAATCTAGATCACAAGAAACAGCCAATGGGACTACCGAGGGCGTGTATTATGGGATATCTATATATAGACCCTAGGACAGCTGAAATCTTCAGATTTTGCTCCTGTATCCTGTGACATGATGGATCTTCACATGGATAGTTTTTACTTCAACCTGGATCTGAGCATCAAGATTTTTCTGGCATGTGCGTTTGCTTGGGAGCAACACCGAAACCGTGAAAGACAGAGAAGGACACGGCGTAGGCATTTTTGGCAACACCCCATTGTAGAACTGCGGGAGAGCCGTGGTGCATATCACACCCTGTATGGTGAGCTCAATGAGAACCCGGAAAAATTCCCGGAATATACCAGGATGTCACAAGACTCTTTCCGGGATTTTCTTGCTCGCGTCCAAGGAGCCATCCTTAGACATGACACACAGCTCCGTAGAGCGATTCCACCAGAGGAACGTCTCCTGGTTACCTTAAGGTACGTAATAATTCTAAAAAAATGCTAGTCATAATTATTGCTGGTCTGACATGTATTCTTTGCATATTTGTAAATTATTTTTTCTTTCTTTACAGATTTCTTGCAACTGGAGAGAGCTTGTCATCCCTCCATTTCCAGTACCGCCTTGGAATTTCCACTCTGTCTGGAATAGTTTTTGACATCTGCCGTGCTTTGTGGAACATTCTCCGTGAAGAATTTATACCCATACCCACGGAGGACATGTGGATGGAAATTGCTGATGAATTTTGGAGTGTGTGTGATTTCCCCAACTGTTTGGGTGCGGTGGATGGGAAGCACATCCGGATTATCAAACCACCCAGAACGGGATCACAGTTCTTCAACTACAAGAAATATTTTTCAGTAGTTCTCAAGGCAATAGCCGATGCGGACTGTCGCTTCCTTGCCGTGGACATTGGTGCTTTTGGCCGTGGAAACAATTCACAGACTTTTAAAAACTCGGATATGGGCCGACGTGTTTATGGCAAAAATTTTAATTTTCCACAGCCACGACCTCTCCCCAACACTCAAGGCCCACCGCTGCCATTTGTAATGGTTGGGGATGAGGCCTTTCAGATGAGTGAAAATCTCCTGAAGCCCTATTCGAGTCGGGACTTGAACCGCACAAAACGGATCTATAACTACAGACTAACCAGGGCCCGCAAAACAGTAGAGTGTGCCTTTGGGATTATGGTGTCCAAATGGTGCATTCTAGCAACTGCCATAAATCTAAAAATGGAGACAGTGGATGAGGTGGTAAAAGCCTGTGTGGTTCTCCACAATTTCATTCTGGCTAAGGAGCGACCGACCATAGAACTTGATGAACCTGTTGCAAACCCTTTGCCTGATTACCGTCATCACCCGCTGCGGTCAACAGTTGAAGTAGGCCACAATCGTGACCAATTTGCTGCCTTTTTTGATTCTGACATTGGACGTGTGTCATGGCAGGACAATATGGTGTAAAATGTCCTGCTGGCTTCGGCTCTGTAAAGTTATGTTTTATGTTAATAATGTTTTTTCTAATAAAATAATTGTGTTTTTTTTTCTTCACCATGTCTCCTATCTATTTCCTTTACAAACCACTTTGGGTTTTTGGGCTTAGGTTGTTGACGTCATTGCGTCCTGTCTCGGTTCACCAGTAGCTATTTGCCGCAGACTGTAGAGACGATGGCTGTTTGGTGTCGTCGCATTCGCAGTATTTGTTCAGTACTTAACATCAGTATTTGTAAGCCAAAACCAGGAGTGGTAGTTAAATGCTGAAGTGGTGCATATGTGTTTATTGAACTTTTCCTCACATAGTTCCACTCCAGGTTTTGGCTTACAAATAGTGCTGTAAAATACTGAGCAAATACTAACAGTGTGACGGCAGCCTACACAACAGATCTATAGTCATCAAGTCAGGTGTCAGAAATAGTGTTGAGCGATACCGTCCGATACTTGAAAGTATCGGTATCGGAAAGTATCGGCCGATACCGGCAAAATATCGGATCCAATCCGATACCGATACCCGATACCAATACAAGTCAATGGGACTCAAGTATCGGACGGTATTCCTGATGGTTCCCAGGGTCTGAAGGAGAGGAAACTCTCCTTCAGGCCCTGGGAACCATATAAATGTGTAAAAGAAAGAATTAAAATAAAAAATATCGCTATACTCACCTCTCCGACGCAGCCGGGACTTCAGCGAGGGAACCGGCAGCGTTGTTTGTTTAAAATTCGCGCTATTACTTGGTTACGTGAATTCCCGGCTTGTGATTGGTCAGGTCGGCCATGTTGCCGGGACGCGGACCAATCACAGCAAGCCGTGACAAAATTACGTCACGGCTTGCTGTGATTGGTCCGCGTCCCGGCAATATGGCCGCCCTGACCAATCACAAGCCGTGACGTCACAGGAGGCTGGACACGCGCTCATTTTAAAATGGGCGCGTGTCCAGCCTCCCGTGACGTCACGGCTTGTGATTGGTTGCGCCGCGGTCAACCAATCACAAGCCGGGAGGCTGGACGCGCTCATTTTAAAATGGGCGCGTGTCCAGCCTCCCGTGACGTCACGGCTCGTGATTGGTTGCGCCGCGGTCAACCAATCACAAGCCGGGAGGCTGGACGCGCTCATTTTAAAATGGGCGCGTGTCCAGCCTCCCGTGACGTCACGGCTTGTGATTGGTTGCGCCGCGGTCAACCAATCACAAGCCGGGAGGCTGGACGCGCTCATTTTAAAATGGGCGCGTGTCCAGCCTCCCGTGACGTCACGGCTTGTGATTGGTTGCGCCGCGGTCAACCAATCACAAGCCGGGAGGCTGGACGCGCTCATTTTAAAATGGGCGCGTGTCCAGCCTCCCGTGACGTCACGGCTTGTGATTGGTCAGGGCGGCCATATTGCCGGGACGCGGACCAATCACAGCAAGCCGTGACGTAATTTCGTCACGGCTTGCTGTGATTGGTCCGCGTCCCGGCAACGTGGCCGACCTGACCAATCACAAGCCGGGAATTCACGTAACCAAGTAATAGCGCGAATTTTAAACAAACAACGCTGCCGGTTCCCTCGCTGAAGTCCCGGCTGCGTCGGACAGGTGAGTATAGCGATATTTTTTATTTTAATTCTCTCTTTTACACATTTTAACATTAATGTTGTTGCGATACCCGATACCCGATACCACAAGAGTATCGGAATCCCGGTATCGGAATTCCGATACAGCAAGTATCGGCCGATACCCGATACTTGCAGCATCGGAATGCTCAACACTAGTCAGAAATAATGAATTCATGATGCACAAATAAATGGCTCCTGAATTCTTTTTTTCTGACACTTGTCCTGCTGAGTATAGATATGCCTTGTATGACGTACATCGTCCCTTCACTTTGTGTGAAATATATGTACTGTACAAAGAAGATAAAATGGAGGTGTAGCGCCCCCACTGCCACAGGGCCGAGGGGTACCCGGTACCGGGCCTCTGAGTCTCTGCTCTGGGGTTGTCACGGTGGCTAGGCCCGGTCCGTGACCCTGCTGAGGGGCGTACAGTAATAGATGTGGATAGATGATGGTGGTGGTGATGTTGTAGTGGTGCGGTGCAGTAAATAACGAGGACACCAGGTTGCAGTCTCTTTACCTCTTTACTGAAGATCTCTGGGTCCTCAGTCCGGAATCCGGATAACCAGGCTGCGCAAGTCCGGCCGGTCCAATGGCACCTCCAGAGTTCTCTTAACAGGTGGAAATCTGCGCCTTCCTGCTAGCGCTATGTGTTGTGGTCCTTCCCTGCTTTGCTTACGGAAAGTCCCCACAACTGTTGTGTCCGTTTCTTAAGTTCCCTCACAACTCGATTAGATGATGTTCTGCTAATCCTCCGTCCCTCCCTGATGTTACGGTTGGAACGGCACCCGTATGACGGGTAGGCTCGGAGCTCTTCCGGGACCCTAGAGTCGCCCCTCTCCACTAGTTGCCCCCCAAGACTGCATAGGTGATTTAGCTGAGACAGCCCGCCTTAGACTGACTGTCCTGCCGTTGGTTTAGAGTATTGCTTGAAGCTGAATATTGTAATACTCCCTCGGCGTTCCGGCCGCCGGTTGTGCGCCTCAGTAGGATGTTGCCTCGGTCTTACAGCACGACTCCTACTGGTATTCTCCTTGTTGCTTTGATCTCGTTTCTCACTCAGCACAATCTATCTCGCTTCCAGTCCCTCCTTGGGTACCGCCGCTATACTGAGCAGGCACGGTCCCGTTACGTTCGCTCAAGTTGCCAAGCCTCTGTCAGGATCCCACCCCTGACAGGGACCCTACCGAATCTTCTCCCACAACACCCTCTGCCACAAGGTGTTGCCTGGTTCCAACCCAGTCAGCTTTCTGATCTAACTTCCTGCCTGACCCCCAGTTTACCCACAATGGTGGGGAGTGGCCTAATGAATAGAACCCTTAGCTCCCCCTGGTGGCCCGGCTGTGAAATGTATTGGTGTCTGTGATACCTGGTCAGATGAACTCCTTCAGTGCCATTGGACGTACCATAGCTCCCCTTAGTGGCGGAGCCACAGTACTGCAACGACCAGGACTCTGGGGCGCTGCAGAGGTAATACAAGGCATTTCTCAAATCAGCAGGTCAGGGGTCACAAATAATGATTTTGTGAAGACACGACCTTTTGAGTATAGTTGTGCTGTATATTACCACCATTTTGTCTTCTGTGTGCGACAAAAAGTCACAGAGTAAACAGAAAGAAGGGGTTTTGGAGAAAATACTAGTGTTATACAATAAACAGTCAGCCAGGTATACTTACACGCTGCCGCCGTGCCACCCTACCGTGACTACGCTGCTCCTGCCCAGTCTCCTGCCCAGTCTCTTCCGCTGTAGAAGAAGTGGTCTGAAAAAAAAGGAAAATATACATTGTCATATGTGTAGATGTGACAGTGAATACTTACCAATCTGAGGAGGTGAATACTCACTTCGCTGACATGTTCCCCTTGTGCAGGCCCAGGCGTTTGCTCATCATCATCAGAAGAAGAAGACATTCTGATGCGTGCAGAAAGAAAGAAATGGCAGAAATTAGGACATGTAGAGAAAGAAAATTGAAAAGAAAGGCATTGGATAGGATATACTCACATTGTTCAGAGGCTTGTTTGCTGCTCCAAGGGGTTGTGGGGCGTCTCGTCTGCAAGGCAGTCTGCATAGTAGTGACCTGCAAATGTCCACTACCTCCCTTTATCACCTTGTATGTGGGGGGTGGCTTATCAGTGTCTAGACATGTTTTTCTCAATTGAAACGCATGCGTTGAAAAACGCAACCAAACGCATGTGCTTAAAAACGCATGCGTTTACATAGACTACAATGCGTTTTTTGGGCGCAAACAGAACGCAATCGACCGCATACGTTTCCAGGCGGCAAATTGACGCCTCTAAAAATTACTACATGTTGCATTTCCGCGCCCAGACGCAGACGACTAGACGACGCATGCGTCGTCAAACGCGGCAAAACGCGAACTTACAAAAACGCATGCGTTCCTAATGTTATTTATAGGAATACACAACGTATGCGGATATTTGCGGAAGAAACGCTGCGGACACAACCGCAAATGTGAAAGCGGCCTAACTAAGCCACCAGTGAACAGTGAGTGGTTAACGATGCAGGTCCAGTGTGAAATATCAGCTTTAAGCGCATTAAGATGAGAATAGAAAAATAACGATCTCTTCTCGGTGGCCGCTGCCGTCCCTTTAAGACAGGTTCCGAGCGTAGGATGAGTTGTCAGGAAGTGTTTAAGACAGATCATAAAGCGGTGCGTTGTGTACTCAGCGTATAATGAATCTCTGGCATCTCGGCAATCTACATGGATCTGGGGTCCGCGCCTCCTTGGCTGCCCTTCGTCACGTTTATGCCTCTGTGTAAGATCAGGTTTGTGGCTTGATGGATTGCTGTCTGGCGGCGGCTGATGAATGGCTCAGAAGCAGCGCAGCCATTGCAGAAGTGTGTGCGTTTGACAGGCGCCATAAATCACCCAGCGCAGTCCCATCGTGCAACTATGACGTCCCACCCGGTGCATTAATGGCGAGCAAATCACCTGCAATTAGCGCGCTCAGGACCGTGATCTCCCGCATCAGAGACGCCGGACTCCGGGCTAAATCTGTAATAGAGGATGCAGCGGAGGATGAATTGTTTTTAAAGTGACACTCCACCTTTACTACCTATATCCCTATAGTTATCAAATATCACCAGGGTATGGATAGAAACCGTCAGCAAGTTGCCATTGACAAAGAAGAGTCTCCAGCAAGACCCCCAACTATCACATCACGTCATATGGGCCAATGGGATCTTTTGGGGCTCGCTTAGTTCCAGGGCCTGAAACCTCTGCACCTTCTGTAGTTACGCCCCTGAGGGTACGCCCCTTTGGCTATTGGCCCAGCAGCAGCCACATGACCCACCCCTGCGGTTTTCACTACATCTCCTGCGATGCAAGCTCCACCTACACAAGATCAGTAGGGCTGATACTGAGATGTTGTGGGATCCTGCAGTAATGGGAGGAGATCTTATACCGGCAGTTCTCCACGCCTAACGAGCGCCTGGGATCTCAATGTGACCTCGCTGTCTGCGGGAGCCGCCATCACGGGCCTCTTTATTGATGTCTGGAAGTCTGAACATTTCCCCATTTCTGTGGATGTGAAGAATCGTCACCGCTAAATGGAGAAACTTCAGTCCCTAAAAGATGACATCCCCAGAGCGCTCACCCGGCACCACTATATCTCTCAATGTGTTTTTATCACTTCTAAATCTTCCTCAGTCGCCTCCATTAAGCTGCTCGCTCCCTGCTTTCTTTCGGCTCCTTGGTGGCGGATCTTCTACCCGTGGTACATCAGATCCAGCGTGTTCTGCAGGATATATTCTCTCCTCCATACCGGACGCTGCATTGGAGAAAATGGCACCACTATAATAGAATCCAGTGACCTGAGGGCGCTAGGACTGTGGCACTGTGTCATATTTATGGGAGCACTGGGGCTGCTACTGTTATGAGGGCACTAAAATACAATCTTATGGCACTATATGACGACCATGGCAATGTACTTATTCAGACACCAAATCTGTACTCGTATGGGGCACTATACCTGCACTCTTATGGGGCACTATACCTGCACTCTTATTGGGCACTTTACATGCACTCTTATGGGTCACTATACCTGCACTCTTATGGGGCACTATACCTGCACTCTTATGGGGCATTATACCTGCACTCTTATGGGGCACTATACCTGCACTCTTATGGGACACTATGCCTGCACTCTTATGGGGCACTATACCTGCACTCTTATGGGACAATATGCCTGCACTCTTATGGGGCACTATACCGGCACTCTTATAGGGCACAATACCGGCACTCTTATAGGGCACTATACCTTCACTCTTATGGGGCACTATATCTGCACTCTTATGGGGTACTGTACTGCACTATTATGGGACACTATGCCTGCACTCATATGGGGCACTTTACATGCACCCTTATGAGGAACTATACCTGCACTCTTATGGGGCACTATACCTGCAATCTTATGGGGCACTATACCTGCACTCTTATGGGGCATTATACCTGCACTCTTATGGGACAATATGCCTGCACTCTTATGGGGCATTAAACTGGCACTCTTATGGGACACTATGCCTGCACTCTTATGGGGCACTATACCTGCACTCTTATGGGACAATATGCCTGCACTCTTATGGGGCGCTATACCGGCACTCTTATAGGGCACAATACCGGCATTCTTATGGGGCACTATACCTTCACTTTTATGGGGCACTATACCTGCAATCTTATGGGGCACTATACCTGCACTCTTATGGGACATTATACCTGCACTCTTATGGGACAATATGCCTGCACTCTTATGGGGCATTAAACTGGCACTCTTATGGGACACTATGCCTGCACTCTTATGGGGCACTATACCTGCACTCTTATGGGACAATATGCCTGCACTCTTATAGGGCACAATACCGGCACTCTTATGGGGCACTATAACTTCACTCTTATGGGGCACTATATCTGCACTCTTATGGGGTATGAATCACTAAGACGTCCCACACTAAGATATTGGTACTTCTCAAGACATATAACACTAGAGCAACCACTAATAAGTAGTCAACTCAATGAAGCTCACCAATTATGAAATCATTTAAAATTTAACATTTATTAGAAACATATAAAAGATCCATATAACCACTTCAAAAATATTTTAACACGAACAATAGCCCCAAATCAGAGGGGAACATCCACCTACAGACTGGCACATATAGATTAATCAATAAATATCAATGAAATCAATAACAGCTGACAAGGAAAGCTGCACTATACAATTAGCATGGACTATAACATCGAAAGCACATAGGTACATCCCTATGATACCCATCAGAACTATTTATAACAAGTGCAAAGAACAGCTTCTCAAAAAATTATAAACTGATGAGAACCGCTATGAGTGCTAAGATAATGACCTGGTGAAAGCCCCATCCAGTAAAATAAACAGCCAACACCTTAACAAGTGAGTGCCCGTATAGTGGATGTCCTCCGGCGCCCTGACGCGCGTTTCGCCCTCTGCTTCTTCCGGGGGTGTGACTACAGAGGTGAGGAGGGTTTATTTAAATAAGATCGTGGCCAATGAAAGTGATAATAGTGTGAGTCTGTCTACACTCTGCACACTTCCGACGGCGCCTACTAAGGACTTGCATGCGTTCCACATGCGGTCCTCTTGGCGCAATTCAGGAAGTGTACTTTATATACGGAGGATTCTGACAGACGCATGCACTGTTGAACCTTCATTGGACTTCCGCCTTGCGAGCCCTCCTCACACTATCGGCACTTTCATTGGCCCCGATCTTATTTAAATAAACCCTCCTCACCTCTGTAGTCACGCCCCCGGAAGAAGCAGAGGGCGAAACACGCATCGGGGTGCCGGAGGAGGACATCCACTATACGGGCACTCACTTGGTAAGGTGTTGGCTGTTTATTTTACTGGATGGGGCTTTCACCAGGTCATTATCTTAGCACTCATAGCGGTTCTCATCAGTTTATAATTTTTTGAGATGCTGTTATTTGCACTTGTTATAAATACATCTGATGGGTATCGTAGGGATGTACCTATGTGCTTTAGGTGTTATAGTCCATGCTAATTGTATAGTGCAGCTTTCCTTGCCAGCTGTTATTGATTTCATTGATATTTATTGATTAATCTATATGTGCCAGTCTGTAGGTGGATGTTCCCCTCTGATTTGGGGCTATTGTTCATGTTAAAATATTTTTGAAGTGGTTATATGGATCTTTTATATGTTTCTAATAAATATTAAATTTTAAATGATTTCATAATTGGTGAGCTTCATTGAGTTGACTACTTATTAGTGGTTGCTCTAGTGTTATAACTCTTATGGGGTACTGTACTGCAATCTTATGGGGCACTATACCTGCACTCTTATGGGGCATTATACTGGCACTCTTATGGGACAATATGCCTGCACTCTTATGGGGCACTATACCTGCACTCTTATGGGGCTTTATACCTGAACTCTTATGGGGCTTTAAACTGGCACTCTTATGCGACACTATGCCTGCACTCATATGGGGCACTTTATATGCACCCTTATGAGGCACTATACCTGCACTCTTATGGGGCACTATACCTGCAATCTTATGGGGCACTATACTGGCACTCTTATGGGACCCTATACCTGCACTCTTATGGGGCACTATGCCAGCACTCTTATGGGGCTTTATACCTGAACTCTTATGGGGCATTAAACTGGCACTCTTATGCGACACTATGCCTGCACTCTTATGGGGTACTATACCTGCACTCTTATGGGACAATATGCCTGCACTCTTGCGGGGCACTATACCGGCACTCTTATGGGGCACTATACCTGCACTCTTATGGGGCACTATATCTGCACTCTTATGGGACATTATGCCTGCACTCTTATGGGACACTATGCCTGCACTCCTATGGGGCACTATACCGGCACTCTTATGGGGCACTAAACCTGCACTCTTATGGGGCACTATACCTGCACTCTTATGGGGCACTATACCTGCACTCTTATGGGGAACTATACCTGTGCTCTTATGGGGCACTATGCCTGCACTCTTATGGGGTACTATACCTACACTCTTATGGGACATTATACCTGCACTCTTATGGGGCACTATAACTGCACTCTTATCGGGCACTATAGCTGCACTCTTATGGGGCACTATATCTGCACTCTTATGGGGCACTATGCCGGGACTCTTATGGGGCACTATACTTTCCATACTTACACTGCTATGTGGCGCTATTGTTCTCATTACTATTGGGTCACTAACATTCTTTTATCTGCATGATCCCTCTGCTAGAAGACTGTTTAAGACCTTATAGATATTTTTTACTGAGTGACTTCTACAGATCCGGAAATATGAAGTGACAGAAAGCTTTATTCAGGCCGAGCTCAGTGCAGTCAGGAAGAGATAGAAATGAATTGCACAGATAGAAGGCATCCAGTGTAGCGTGCAGCCTGCGCCTCTGCCTGCACAAATTACTTGTTCCATAATCTCATAAAATATCTATGTATGGAAATTCCCTTTAAATGCAGAAATTTCCATGTTTGGAGATAAAAGCCTTCAGATCTCAGCTTCCCCTGTGCATAGAGGAGACGCTTGTGTGAAATCAGGCACGGTATTAGCTTGTCACCCGTCACTTTTATGCTGATGGTTATTGTAGGGAGAAGCCGCCACAACGTACGAGATTTTTGCTATTTGTTTATTAAAATGAAAAAGCCATTTACAAGAGAGCAAATACCCAGATATAGGAACACGTCGCTGCACAATACAGAACTGCACAATGCGCTGATCTACATTATGTCATATACTCCAGTCTCCTCCATAGATGCACAAGTAATTTACTGGAAGCAAGATAGAATCAGTCACGTCCTGTATTATACTTCAGAGCTGCACTCACTATTCTGCTGTTGCAGTCACTGTGTACATACATTACATTACTGATCCTGAGTTACATACTGTATTATACCGCAGAGCTGCACTCACTATTCTGCTGGTGCAGTCACTGTGTACATACATTACATTACTGATCCTGAGTTACATCCATTATTATACTCCAGAGCTGCACTCGCTACTCTGCTGGTGGAGTCACTGTGTACATACACTACATTACTGATTCTGAGTTACATCCTGTATTATACTCCAGAGCTGCACTCACTGTTCTGCTGGTGCGGTCACTGTGTACATACATTACTTTACTGATCCTGAGTTATATCCTGTAGATCTTTTATTATAAAAATGAAAAACATAACAATAATAGCAGAAAACATAACAAAAATATTAGCCAGAAAATAATCAGTATACTGAACACTGGTCCAGCCGCTCATTCTCTCCTCTCACACATATTATACAGTATATACAGAATAACTACTTTGACCTTCAGGTCCGGTCACCAAACAAAATAAAAATAACAAATAAAATAAACAATGGAAAACAAAGACTATATACATGAACTTTTTTTTTTCTTTTTTTTTTTTTTTTAGTTTTAAATAAAATAACTACAAATTAAACAAATATATACAATACTACAAGCTATCCTCCATTCCCAACCCCCCGCACTGACCTGAGAGCTGGTCCTGCGTCTCATGCCTCAGTCCATGTCCAACGTCCATAGGCCAGATCAGGCAGTGCCAGTTTTTCCCCCAAACAACCCAGTGTCCCATAGTCCCACAAGATAATCCCACCTCCCCCCTTTTCCCACCACCCAACCTAACACCTACACCCAATTCTATATCCCTATATACAATATATACACTATATACAGCAGCACACACCACAATAATTACAAAACACGAAGCCCAAGTTCGGCGCCTGCAGCCCTACATCACTGTATAATGATCAAACAAAACAAAAATCTACAGTGTCAGCAGCAGCCCACCACCAGGAAAGGAGATGACCAGACTAGGGCACACTAAAAGAAAAGCCCCTCCAGAGGAGCGCGGCTCTCCGTGCGCCCAGTCTCCCATACTCCAGAGAGCGCACCTTCACCAGGTCACCGAGTATGGTCCTAAACACATCGTCCACTGGGAGGATTTTTCGTTGCGTCGATACTAAGCACCGTGCGTTCCATGTGTGATACCTAACCACTGCGCTAACTAGAAATAAGGTGCAGCGGTCCCGACCACCCAGGTCTCCGAATGCTCCATAGGCCCATTCCGCATAGGAGAGACCGGCCAGCCGAGACCAGCCAATGAAGGCGCCCACCCTGTTGTACACCTCTGTGTTGAAGGGACAATGAAGCAGGAAGTGGTCCATGCTTTCCAGCAAGGTACCACAATGCTCCCGAGGACAATTCCTGTCCTCAGAGCTCCTACACTTCAGATTGTCCCTCACACACAGTTTCCCATGGAAGCAGCGCCAAGCCAAGTCCCAAAACTTCGAGGGGATCCTGATAGAATTCAAAAGATGCAAACCCACCCCAAGATCCCGACTTGGGCAGTCCCTGAGCACCAGAGGCCTCTGGAAATGGGTCAACAGAACCCTACTGTCAAGTAGTTTCCTTGGCAGAGTCCTGATCTCCCACATTCCCAGACCCCACCGACGAATTACCTTCAGAACCAAGGTAGCGTAAGCCGGAAGATGTCCATGCGGTGTGCGAAGATCCTTCACTTGCCCTCCTGTCTCCCATTCCTGGAAGAAAGGCTGAAACCATCCCCTACAGGAGAATACCCATGGAGGAGCCCTCTCTTTCCAGAGGTTTGCGATATTGATCTTAATGAAGGTATCCACAAGGAATACCACAGGGTTGACCATACCCAACCCTCCTAGTCTCCTCGTACGGTAAGTAACCTCCCTCTTGACCAGGTTCAGTCTATTCCCCCATAACAGTTGGAAGAACAAACTGTAGACCCGAGTCCAGAGAGATTCCGGCAAGATGCACACACTGCCCAGATAAATCAGTAAAGGGAGCAGGTAAGTTTTGCTCAGGTTTACCCTTTCCCTTAGGGTCAAAGACCAACCCTTCCATTGGTTCACCTTCTGAGTGGCGATCTCTAGCCTGCTGTCCCAATTTTGTTTGGGGTAATCCCCCTGGCCAAATTCGATGCCAAGGACTCTTGCAGAGACTTTGGGTCCTGGAAGGGTGTCCGGGAGCTCAAAACCAGGATCTCCTCCTCCCAGCCAGAGACTCTCACACTTATCCCGGTTGATCTTGGACCCGGATGCCTCCGAGTAGCGATCTACCTCTGACATCAGCCACCCTGCCTCCTCGTGAGAGGAAGCAAACACAGTGACATCATCGGCATACGCCACCACCCTCAGAGTGGCTTCCGGTGCTGCCTGATCCATCCCGATCCCGGCCAACGGTCCACGCTCCACCCTCCTAAGAAGAGGGTCAATCGCAAACACGTACAGCAGCGGGCTCAAGGGACAACCCTGGCGAACACCGGACCCAACCTCAAAAGAGCTACCAATCCAACCATTCACAAGCGGGAAACTCTCTGCCCCACTGTACAAGGTCTTAAGCCAATCAACAAACCCCCCCGGCAGGCCATATCTCAGAAGGACGGACCAGAGGTACTCGTGATTAACCCGATCAAACGCTTTTGCCTGGTCCAGTGACAGCATGTACCCCTTCCAGTGACCAGCCCTACCCTGCTCCACTGCCTCTCGGACACAGAGCACAGCACTAAATGCGCTGCGGCCTGGAACAGAGCAATGCTGGGCCCCCGAAAGGAGTCGGGGTGCAAATTTCACCAGCCGATTAAACAGCACCTTTGCCAGAACCTTCCTGTCTGCATTGAGAAGCGCTATGGGACGCCAATTCTCAATGCAAGACGGGTCCTTACCCTTTGACAAGATGATCAGAGCAGACCTCCTCATTGACTTCGGCAGAGTGCCCGAGGAAAGACACTCATTGAATACCTCAGTCAAGAGGGGAACCAAAACGTCCTTAAAGGTCTTATAGAATTCAGATGTTAAGCCATCTGGACCAGGCGATTTTTTGGGAGCAAGCCCTTCAATCGCCAACTGAACTTCCTCTTCCCTGATCATTTCTGTCAAAACGTCAAGAGAGGGGTCTACCCCTGGTTCGGGGACAGCTTCTGCCAGGAAAGCCGACATCTCATCCCAATCAAGATCCCTCTTCCCCAAGAGGTGCGAGTAGAAGGATCTGACAACCTCCAGGATCCCTGATCTGGATCGCCTCAGGGACCCCGTAGTGTCGACCAGTCCTGTAACCACTTTACTATTCACTGACATCTTGCAGTTTCTGTAAGGGTCGGGCGAGCGGTACTTCCCGTAATCCCTCTCAAAAACCAAAGGTGCGTGTCTATCTGTCATGATTCTCAATGGCGAGAGAACATAGCCCAGCATATATGAGAACTAGCTCTTGGAAGATGGAAACTATACTGACCATGAACTAAACCTGCCGCACAACTAGAAGTGGCCGGGTAGCATGCCTACGTTTTTTATCCCTAGATGCCCAGCGCCAGCCGGAGAACTACCTAATCCTAGCAGAGGAAAAGACAGTCCTGGCTCACCTCTAGAGAAATTTTCCCAAAAGGCAGACAGAGGCCCCCACATATATTGGCGGTGATTTTAGATGAAATGACAAACGTAGTATGAAAATAGGTTTAGCAAAATCGAGGTCCGCTTACTAGATAGCATGAAGACAGAAAGGGCACTTTCATGGTCAGCAGAAAACTCTATCAAAACACCATCCAGAAATTACTTTAAGACTCTAGCATTAACTCATAACACCAGAGTGGCAATTTCCGCTCACAAGAGCTTTCCAGACACAGTAACGAAACAGCAGCTGTGAACAGGAACAAAATGCAAAAACACACAAGGACAAAAGTCCAACTTAGCTAGGAGTTGTCTAGTAGCAGGAACATGCACAGAAGGCTTCTGATTACATTGTTGACCGGCATGAAACTGACCGAGGAGCAAGGTTATATAGCGACTCCCACATCCTGATAGGAGCAGGTGAACAGAGGGGATGATGCACACAAGTACAATTCCACAAGTGGCCACCGGGGGAGCCCAGAATCCAATTTCACAACAGTACCCCCCCCCCTCAAGGAGGGGGCACCGAACCCTCACCAGAACCACCAGGGCGATCAGGATGAGCCCTATGAAAGGCACGGACAAGATCGGAGGCATGAACATCAGAGGCAGTGACCCAAGAATTATCCTCCTGACCGTATCCCTTCCATTTGACCAGATACTGGAGTTTCCGTCTGGAAACACGAGAGTCTAAGATCTTTTCCACAACGTACTCCAACTCACCCTCAACCAACACCGGAGCAGGAGGCTCAATGGAAGGCACAGCCGGTACCTCATACCTGCGCAACAATGACCGATGAAAAACATTATGAATCGAAAAGGATGCAGGGAGGTCCAAACGGAAGGACACAGGGTTAAGAATCTCCAATATCTTGTACGGGCCGATGAACCGAGGCTTAAACTTAGGAGAAGAAACCCTCATAGGGACAAAACGAGAAGACAACCACACCAAGTCCCCAACACAAAGCCGAGGACCAACACGACGACGGCGGTTGGCAAAAAGCTGAGTCTTCTCCTGGGACAACTTCAAATTGTCCACCACCTGCCCCCAAATCTGATGCAACCTCTCCACCACAGCATCCACTCCAGGACAATCCGAAGATTCCACTTGACCGGAGGAAAATCGAGGATGAAACCCCGAATTACAGAAAAACGGGGACACCAAGGTGGCAGAGCTGGCCCGATTATTGAGGGCGAACTCCGCCAAAGGCAAAAAAGCAACCCAATCATCCTGATCCGCAGACACAAAACACCTCAAATATGTCTCCAAGGTCTGATTAGTCCGCTCAGTCTGGCCATTAGTCTGAGGATGGAAAGCAGACGAAAAAGACAAATCTATGCCCATCCTAGCACAGAATGCCCGCCAAAATCTAGACACGAATTGGGTCCCTCTGTCAGAAACGATATTCTCCGGAATACCATGCAAACGAACAACATTTTGAAAAAACAGAGGAACCAACTCGGAAGAAGAAGGCAACTTAGGCAAGGGAACCAGATGGACCATCTTAGAGAAACGGTCACACACCACCCAGATGACAGACATCTTCTGAGAAACAGGCAGATCCGAAATAAAATCCATCGAGATGTGCGTCCAAGGCCTCTTCGGGATAGGCAAGGGTAACAACAATCCACTAGCCCGAGAACAACAAGGCTTGGCCCGAGCACAAACGTCACAAGACTGCACAAAGCCTCGCACATCTCGTGACAGGGAAGGCCACCAGAAGGACCTTGCCACCAAATCCCTGGTACCAAAGATTCCAGGATGACCTGCCAACGCAGAAGAATGAACCTCAGAGATGACTCTACTGGTCCAATCATCAGGAACAAACAGTCTACCAGGTGGGCAACGATCAGGTCTATCCGCCTGAAACTCCTGCAAGGCCCGCCGCAGGTCTGGAGAAACGGCAGACAATATCACTCCATCTTTAAGGATATCTGTGGGCTCAGAATTACCAGGGGAGTCAGGCTCAAAACTCCTAGAAAGGGCATCCGCCTTAACATTCTTAGAACCCGGTAGGTAAGACACCACAAAATTAAACCGAGAGAAAAACAACGACCAGCGCGCCTGTCTAGGATTCAGGCGCCTGGCAGACTCAAGGTAAATTAAATTTTTGTGGTCAGTCAATACCACCACCTGATGTCTGGCCCCCTCAAGCCAGTGACGCCACTCCTCAAAAGCCCACTTCATGGCCAAAAGCTCCCGATTCCCAATATCATAATTCCGCTCGGCGGGCGAAAATTTACGGGAAAAAAAAGGCACAAGGTCTCATCACGGAGCAGTCGGAACTTCTCTGCGACAACACCGCCCCAGCTTCGATTTCAGAAGCGTCGACCTCAACCTGAAAAGGAAGAGCAACATCAGGCTGACGCAACACTGGGGCGGAAGAAAAGCGGCGCTTGAGCTCCCGAAAGGCCTCCACAGCATCAGGGGACCAATCAGCAACATCAGCACCCTTCTTAGTCAAATCAGTCAATGGTTTTACAACATCAGAAAAACCAGCAATAAATCGACGATAAAAGTTAGCAAAGCCCAAAAATTTCTGAAGACTCTTAAGAGAAGAGGGTTGCGTCCAATCACCAATAGCCTGAACCTTGACAGGATCCATCTCGATGGAAGAGGGGGAAAAAATGTATCCCAAGAAGGAAATCTTTTGAACCCCAAAAACACACTTAGAACCCTTCACACACAAGGAATTAGACCGCAAAACCTGAAAAACCCTCCTGACCTGCTGGACATGAGAGTCCCAGTCATCCGAAAAAATCAGAATATCATCCAGATACACAATCATAAATTTATCCAAATAATCGCGGAAAATGTCATGCATAAAGGACTGGAAGACTGAAGGGGCATTTGAAAGACCAAAAGGCATCACCAAATAATCAAAATGGCCCTCGGGCGTATTAAATGCGGTTTTCCACTCATCCCCCTGCTTGATTCGCACCAAATTATACGCCCCACGGAGATCAATCTTAGAGAACCACTTGGCCCCCTTTATACGAGCAAACAAATCAGTAAGCAGTGGTAACGGATATTGATATTTAACCGTGATTTTATTCAAAAGTCGATAATCAATACACGGCCTCAAAGAGCCATCTTTCTTAGACACAAAGAAAAAACCGGCTCCTAAGGGAGATGACGAAGGAAGAATATGTCCCTTTTCCAAGGACTCCTTTATATATTCTCGCATAGCCGCGTGTTCAGGCACAGACAGATTAAATAAACGACCCTTAGGGTATTTACTACCCGGGATCAAGTCTATGGCACAATCGCACTCCCGGTGCGGAGGTAGTGAACCAACCTTGGGTTCTTCAAAAACGTCACGAAAGTCAGACAAGAATTCAGGAATCTCAGAGGGAATAGATGATGAAATGGAAACCAAAGGTACGTCCCCATGAGTTCCTTTACATCCCCAGCTTAACACAGACATAGCTCTCCAGTCGAGGACTGGGTTATGAGATTGCAGCCATGGCAATCCCAGCACCAAAACATCATGTAGATTATACAGCACCAGAAAGCGAATAACCTCCTGGTGATCCGGATTAACACGCATAGTCACTTGTGTCCAGTATTGTGGTTTATTACTAGCCAATGGGGTGGAGTCAATCCCTTTCAGAGGTATCGGAGCCTCCAATGGCTCCAAATCATACCCACAGCGTTTGGCAAAGGACCAATCCATAAGACTCAAAGCAGCGCCAGAGTCGACATAGGCGTCCGCGGTAATAGATGACAAAGAACAAATCAGGGTCACAGATAGAATAAACTTAGACTGTAAAGTGCTAATTGAAACAGACTTGTCAGGCTTCTTAGTACGCTTAAAGCATGCTGATATAACATGAGTTGAATCACCACAATAGAAGCACAACCCATTTTTTCGTCTAAAATTCTGCCGCTCGCTTCTGGACAGAATTCTATCACATTGCATATTTTCTGGCGTTTTCTCAGTAGACACCGCCAAATGGTGCACAGGTTTGCGCTCCCGCAGACGCCTATCGATCTGAATAGCCATCGTCATGGACTCATTCAGACTCGCAGGCACAGGGAACCCCACCATAACATCCTTAATGGCATCAGAGAGACCTTCTCTGAAAATCGCCGCCAGGGCGCACTCATTCCACTGAGTAAGCACAGACCATTTGCGGAATTTTTGGCAGTATATTTCAGCTTCATCTTGCCCCTGAGACAAGGACATCAAGGCCTTTTCCGCCTGAAGCTCTAAATGAGGTTCCTCATAAAGCAACCCCAAGGCCAGAAAAAACGCATCCACATTGAGCAACGCAGGATCCCCTGGTGCCAATGCAAAAGCCCAGTCCTGAGGGTCGCCCCGGAGCAAGGAAATTACAATCCTGACCTGCTGTGCAGGGTCTCCGGCAGAGCGAGACTTCAGGGACAAAAACAATCTGCAATTATTTTTAAAATTTTGAAAGTGAGATCTATTCCCCGAGAAGAATTCAGGCAAAGGAATTCTAGGCTCAGACATAGGTGCATGAACAACAAAATCTTGCAAATTTTGTACCTTTGTGGCGAGATTATTCAAACCTGTAGCTACACTCTGAAGATCCATTTGAAACAGGTGAACACAGAGCCATTCAAGGATTAGAAGGAGAGAAAGAGAGGAAGGCTGCAGCATAGGCAAACTAGCAAGTGATTCAATTAAGAGCACACTCAGAACTAGAGGGGAAAAAAAAAAAAATTGTAGCAGACTTCTTTTTTCTCTCCTTTCTCAGCCAGTAATTTAACCCTTTTTTGGGCCGGTCAAACTGTCATGATTCTCAATGGCGAGAGAACATAGCCCAGCATATATGAGAACTAGCTCTTGGAAGATGGAAACTATACTGACCATGAACTAAACCTGCCGCACAACTAGAAGTGGCCGGGTAGCATGCCTACGTTTTTTATCCCTAGATGCCCAGCGCCAGCCGGAGAACTACCTAATCCTAGCAGAGGAAAAGACAGTCCTGGCTCACCTCTAGAGAAATTTTCCCAAAAGGCAGACAGAGGCCCCCACATATATTGGCGGTGATTTTAGATAAAATGACAAACGTAGTATGAAAATAGGTTTAGCAAAATCGAGGTCCGCTTACTAGATAGCATGAAGACAGAAAGGGCACTTTCATGGTCAGCAGAAAACTCTATCAAAACACCATCCAGAAATTACTTTAAGACTCTAGCATTAACTCATAACACCAGAGTGGCAATTTCCGCTCACAAGAGCTTTCCAGACACAGTAACGAAACAGCAGCTGTGAACAGGAACAAAATGCAAAAACACACAAGGACAAAAGTCCAACTTAGCTAGGAGTTGTCTAGTAGCAGGAACATGCACAGAAGGCTTCTGATTACATTGTTGACCGGCATGAAACTGACCGAGGAGCAAGGTTATATAGCGACTCCCACATCCTGATAGGAGCAGGTGAACAGAGGGGATGATGCACACAAGTACAATTCCACAAGTGGCCACCGGGGGAGCCCAGAATCCAATTTCACAACATCTATCGTACTGACACCTCATAAGCAAAGATTTCACTCTGGAGATCTTCTCGCGGCTACCTCCAGTTGAGACAAGATGCTCGAGTTTCCTCCTCAGACCCTGATACAGGCGGTACCTGCTCAGACTCCTGAGGCTCGAGAGCTGGCGGAAGAATCTCGCCACCCTTTCCTTGAACATCTCCCACCACTCTGACCTACTACTACAAAGATCCAGTAAGGGTACCTGGCTCTGAAGAAAATCCTCAAAGGACTGTCTTATCTCCGCTTCTTCCAAGAGAGACGAATTGAGCCTCCAAAAGCCTCTTCCCATCCAGAGGGTCTCTGTAACATTCAGAGAAAACAAAATTAAACAGTGGTCGGAGAACTCCACCTCAACAACAGACACTGCTGAAGAGACAGCTTCCTCCTTTAAATAAAACCTATCTATTCTGGACCTACAGTTACCTCTATGACAGGTGAACCCCTCGTGGCCTGGGGTGTGCCGAATGTGGACATCCACCAGGCGAGCCTCACTAGCTATACTATTAAGGGCGACGCTATCATAAGTCAGCTTGTCTCTGGAACCTCCTCTATCTCGGGGCCTCGTGACAGCATTGAAGTCCCCTCCAAAGACAACCTGCCGACTTGTAAAAAGGTAGGGCTTGATCCTCATAAAGAGACACTTCCGGTCCCACTTAGATTGGGGACCATAGATGTTAATGAGCCGGAGCTCTTGTCCCTTCATGAGGACATCTAAGATCAGGCACCTCCCCATTTCTAACTCAATAACCCGTCGGCATTCCACCGGTGCGGTAAAAAGGACCGCCACTCCGCTATACGGCTCGGCCGCAAGAGACCAATAGGAGGGCCCGAGTCTCCACTCCCTCTTAGCTTTAAACACATCTGCCATGTTTGGCAGCCTGGTCTCTTGCAAAAAGAAAATGTCAGCTTCAACCCGGCTGAGAAAATCAAAGGCCGCAAATCTAGCTGTATTTGACTTTATGCTGGCGACATTAATGGACGCCAGCGTCAACGGAGTGGGTTCCGCCATCATTGGTGATTGAGTTAGATGGCTTTCTTTTTCCCACTCCCCTTATCCTCTGTCTCAGAGGAGGAATCCTTCCCCCTCTTTAATGACATGGAGGTATCCATTTCCACGCGTTTTTTATTTTTTTCGTCCTCGTCTCCAGACTCTGGGCCAGTCCCTCCCTCCAAGGATCTTACGTTCCCAGAAGGAGGAGACTCGGCGCCCCCTGTGAGCCCCGCCGAAGCCAGAACCTCACCCTCAGCTTCCTCCTCAGAGGAAGAGATGTTTTCAAGGGCTTGGAACCGGTTAGAAAGACCAACCAGAGGGGAGTCGGTTTTTCCTTCCTTAGGTACCTTGGTCAGAGTGAGAGAAGATTTTTTATCTCCCTTCTTTCTCTTCTTTTTGGTGCCGAGCTTACGCTTGTCCTCTAGCCACTGCCTATTATCCTCATCCATACTTTCATAATGGGAGGACTCTGAGGCAGTGGCACTCTCCTCCCTGTGGATCCTCCTGACCTCCTCATCCAACTCATCATCCCTTGGGGCCTCAGCAGCAAGACTGGCATCCAGGACAGGGGCCGCCCCAGTAGCCCGAGGCTCGCCCAGCTCCCTATCCTGTCTGCGCTTGTCTAGACGCCTTAGCTGGGCAGGCGTCTTTTTATTGCTTTTCTTCCTTGGCCCCTCAGCTCCCTCACCCTTGCTAGTCCCTTCCCCAGCAGAATCAGCCTCACGGCTTTCTCCCACCGGGGTCACGACTGCGTTAGCGAAGGAGCGAGGACAACGGCTGAATGGGTGACCTAACTCACCACACAGGTGGCACCTAATCTCCACACAAGATGCAGCAAGATGGCCGACATCCCCACACAATGCACACTTCTGCACAGTGCAGTTTGCGCTGAAGTGTGTGGGGTCGCCACACTTGTGACAGAGCTTCGGTTGCCCCTGGTAGAAGACCAGGATACGATCCCTACCCAGGAAGGCAGATGATGGTATGTGGGCAACCGTACCACCTGAACGCTTAAGTTTTACCATAAACGTCCAGGCCCCTGACCAGATACCAAACTCGTCACGGTTTTTCTTTGGCATCTCCACTACCTCTCCATACCGGCCAAGCCACGTCATGATGTCATAACAAGAAAGCGACTCGTTACATGTCATCACGGTCACTTTCTTGACTTGATTTTGGCGAGACACCGCCTGAACGGCAAAGTCTCGCCAGCCGGGCTCATTTTTTGCCAACTCATAGTTCGACCAGAAAAGTTCAAGCCCCTCCGGCCGAACAAAGCTGACATCAAACTCAGGTGTGGAATAGGGATGTATCAAGGCGTAGATGTCAATCGCCTTGAAGCCCATCCTCTGCAGGAGCTCCACAACCTTCGACCTTGGAGGACACGCATCACTGCCCCTCCACCGAAGACGGACCACATTCCTACGCACACTACCCGGCCCGGCTGTTGGGAGGGACCACACTGTATCCCCCCCTCTTTGCTCTCGGAAGGCCCCGAGGCCATGCCTCTCTATCCAGAAGGATAGATCAACCTCTCGACCCTCTACCATTAGTGATCTCTCTCCCCTCTTTAGAGCCTCCAGGAGACGCCGTTGCAACATGCCGTCCCCAGAGCCCAGAGACGAGGAGGACGCCCTATTTCCCCCGGAGGTGACAGCGGCATAACTCCTGACAGGCGCTGCCACCACCGGGGGGGGCAACCGGACCAGTGACCACATCCACACCAACAGCATCACCATTACCCACCTTCATAACCTCCTCACCCTCTACCAAACCAGCAACCACACCACTAGACAAAGACTTTTCCTCATCCATACCCACCACCACATTCACTCCTGCTGGACCAGTGACAACAGGGGGTGACATTTTGGCCTCCGCATCATCAGGCACAAGGGGCTGAGTCTCCTCCACAGAACTGGAGGTGACCTCACCCCTGGTTTTATGTGTGCCCTCCGCATCATCAGTTGATATTTTCCGCTGCTTCATGGTTGCTACCAGGCGCCGCTGATCTTTCGCTGCTGTGAGGCACCGCTGATCCTTAGCATCAGGATCTTGTTGACCAGCGGCGCCAACACAGAACAGGACTTTGGTGGGAGGACCAGAACGCCCAGCCCCGGTAACCCCCTCACACTGCCGCCGCTTCTCAACTAAGTGATCAGCGGCAACAGCATTCAGGGGCACCGAGGCTACCGGAGCTGCCCCTGACACCGGGCTGCTCCCCCCTCCCACTGGGGAGCGCACCACAGTATCGTGGCCTGATTTTTCACCCGCCGCCGGGCCGCCCTCACTGTCCAGCCTCTCGGCTGATGCACCTGCTGCTACGTCCCTGCTACTACAAGCAGAAACGGAGCTCTGCGCCTCACTACATTGCTTTGTAGTCTCCCAGCGCCTTTGCACCGGATCCACAGCAGAACCCGGGCTGGGCTGGGCAACGGGGCTTATACAGCGAGCTGACCCTGCAGCCGACTCAGGGTGTACAGGGAGGGGGGCATACACATAGCTTACCGCTTCCTGGAGCTTAGGTTTGATCTTCTTCACCTTTTTTTTCCGGCCCCCAGGTGCCTCCTCTGGCAAATCATCACCAAGATGGAAGTTCTGAAGGCACACTGGGGACTCCAGGAGCTTGATCTCTGCCATTAGTGCCCCTCCCTGGTCGATGTCACTGTCCTCCCCAGAGCCAGCAGAACTGCGACGAGATGTGATTGTCGCCTGTCCAGCAGGGAGCTCGCTGCACGTGGCCTGTGAGTGACTAAGCAGGCTGCCAGGTGGGGTTTTCTGCTGGTCATCCTCCTTCTTATCATCATCATCATTATCATCATCATCATCATCCACCTGGCTCCCAGGCTGCAGCCCTATCTGCCTTTGCTCTCTGTTATCAGCCATTTCTCTAAATCGGTCTTCATTTTGCAATTTTTATTTAAATGGTCCACTTTTTTCTTGGATAAAGGCTTTTCTTACCTCCAGGTCATTAATTTCAAGCTTCAGCCTCTTTACCTCCGCCTGGAATTGCGTCTTCCTGGGTCTGGAGGCGCCTGCAGCTTTTGCGCTTGTGCAGCGCAGCTCCTCCCGGAGCCTTTTCAATCTCTTGCTTGCTTCTTCATACTCACGAAGGTGGCTCATGACCCGGGAGGCATAGGTGGACACAGACTCCCGGGGTCTCTGCAGCGCCCAACCCTCCTCAGTGAGGTCGGCCTCACCTCCGTGAGCACTCAGCTTTCCTCCGGAAGGGCCGTCATCCTGCACGCTAGCAAGCTTCTCCTCCATGGAAGCCTTGCGGCTTCTCTGGGTCTCTGCAGACCTGGGGGGAGTAGGAGCCACATTGCTGCGACTCCTGGTGGAGCGTCTCACCCCCGAATCTTCTGATGTGCAGGCTGGTTGCTGGTTCTTTCTGCCCCCCGCCAGCCTGGTCCGGGAAGCAGAAGCCTGGGACTTGGCCCCCTCATTCATCCCAGGAAACCCACTCATTCCCTGGGTAAGAGAGAGAGCAGGTCCCCGAGCGGAGAGGTGGTGGTTCTCAGGAGCTCAGGAGCACACTGCAGGTTCAGCAGCGACCGCACCCACAATCAGCACAGTGAGTAGCAGCTGAGCAGAGCTGCACCCACTATCCTGCCTGGGCAGTCGCTGTGTACATATATTACTGATCCTGAGTTACATCCTGTATTATACTCAAGAGCTGCACTCACTATTCTGCTGGGGCAGTCACTGTGTACATACATTACTGATCCTGAGTTACATCCAGTATTATACTCCAGAGCTGCACTCAATATTCTGCTGGTGCAGTCACTGTGTACATACATTACTGATCCTGAGTTACATCCTGTATTATACTCCAGAGCTGCCCTCACTATTCTGCTGGTGCAGTCACTGTGTACATACATTACATTACTGGTCCTGAGTTACATCCTGTATTATACTCCAGAGCTGCACTCACTATTCTGCTGGTGCAGTCACTGTGTACATACATTACTGATCCTGAGTTACATCCTGTATTATACTCCAGAGCTGCCCTCACTATTCTGCTAGTGCAGTCACTGTGTACATACATTACATTACTGATCCTGAGTTACATCCTGTATTATACTCCAGAGCTGCACTCACTATTCTGCTTGTGCAGTCATTGTGTACATACATTACATTACTGATCCTGAGTTACATCCTGTATTATTCTCCAGAGCTTCACTCACTATTCTGCTGTGCAATCACTGTGAACATACATACATTACTGATTCTGGTTTACATCCTGTATTATACTCCAGAGCTGTACTCAACATTCTGCTGGTGCAGTCACTGTGTACATATATTACTGATCCTGAGTTACATCCTGTATTATACTCAAGAGCTGCATTCACTATTCTGCTGGTGCAGTCACTGTGTACATACATTACATCACTGATCCTGAGTTACATCCTGTATAACACTACAGAGCTGCACTCACTATTCTGCTGGTGCAGTCACTGTGTACATACATTACATTACTGATCCTGAGTTACTGTAATAATTATAGCGGATAACTCAGGAGACTCTTTGCGTGGAACAAGACAACTACAGGACACAGTTTTATAAGTGGTAAAGTCTATATTATCACACGGTGATTCAAACAGGTGCAGAGAGAAACTCAAGTCCACAAAACTTGGTGCAAATAATAAACGCAGCTTAGCAGTCTATAGGAAACTTCAGAGGAAAATGCAATCAAGCAGAAAGTCTATGAAGCACAGTTATTCTTGAGGAAACTTGACACGAATAAATCCTTGTCTTAGTCCAAACACAGATAGATATGCTTATAAGGCAGTTCAAATCATATCTTTAGCTCAACCAGGGAGGCCTGGTTAATAGTCTCAGGTTATTGCAGAGCAGCACAGCTTACATGTCCAGCAAATGCAGATGAAGTAAACACGAGCAGCAGATGAAGGAGGATTACTGGAAACTTGTGTGTGCAGCAGAAACTCAGAGCAGAGTAGCAGGATCACCACACAGGTTCACAGAAGCAGGTGTATAGCCAGGGAGTAATCAGAGGTCAGGAGCTGGATGCAAGGCAGAATACTCTAGCACAGACTGAAGGCTGGGGTGGAGTTTTATAGCAGGAAGACACAGTGCACATGAGACCAAAGACGCCATCTTGGAAAAGGGCAGTAATGCACAAAAGGTAATAAAAATGTTCAGAGTCCTGACAGTTACATCCTGTATTATACTCCAGAGCTGCACTCACTGTTCTGCTAATGCAGTCCCTGTGTGCATGCATTACATTACTGATCCTGAGTTACCTCCTGTATTATACCCCAGAGCTGCACTCACTATTCTGCTGGTGCAGTCCCTGTGAACAAACATACATTACTGATCCTGGGTTACATCCTGTATTATACTCCAGAGCTGTACTCAGCATTCTGTTGGTGCAGTCACTGTGTACATACATTACATTACTAATCCTGAGTTACAACCTGTATTATACCCCAGAGCTGCACTCACTATTCTGCTGGTGCAGTCACTGTGAACATATGTACATTACTGATTCTGAGTTACATCCTGTATTATACTCCAGAGCTGCAATCACTATTCTGCTGGGGCAGTCACTGTGTACATTCGTTACATTACTGATCCTGAGTTACATCCTGTATTATACTCCAGAGCTGCACTCACTATTCTGCTGGTGCAGTCACTGTGTACATACCGTACATTACATTACTGATCCTGAGTTACATCCTGTATTATACTCAAGATCTTTTATTCTAAAAATGAAAAACATAACAATAATAGGAACAGAAACAAAACAGAAATATCAGCCATAAAATAATCAGTATAATGAACACTGGTCCAGCCGCTCATCCTCTCCTCTCACACATATTATATATACAGAATAATAACTAATAATAACTAACATTAAGTACTTACACCTTCTGGTTCGGTCACCAAACTAAATAATAGCAAACTAAATAAACAATAGCACACAAAAACAAATAAATAATAGCAAACAAAGGCTATATACACATATATATTTTTTTGTATTATTATTTGTATTATTTTTTTTTATTTTTTATTTGTATTATTTTTTTTATTTATTTATTTTTATAAATAAAATAACCACAAACTATGCAAATATATACAATACTAAGCTAACCACCACCCCACACTTAAGCACACCATTCCCAACCTCCGCACTGACCTGAGAGCTGGTCCTGCGTCTCATGCCTCAGTTAATGTCCAACGTCCATAGGCCAGATCAGGCAGTGCCAATTTTTACCCCAAACAACCCGTGTCCCATAGTCCCACAAGATAAACCCACCTCACCTCTTTTCCCACCACCCAACCTAACACCTACACCCAAATCTATATCCCCATATACAATGTATACAATATATACAGCAGCACACACCACAATAATCACAAATCACGAAGCCCAAGTTCGGCGCCTGCAGCCCTACATCACTGTATAATGATCAAACAAAAAATCTACAGTGTCAGCAGCAGCCCACCACCAGAAAAGGAGATGACCAGACTAGGGCACACTAAAAGAAAAGCCCCTCCAGAGGAGAGCGGCCCTCTGTGTGCCCAGTCTCCCATACTCCAGAGAGCGCACCTTCACCAGGTCACCGAGTATGGTCCTAAACACATCGTCCACTGGGAGGATTTTTCGTTGCGTCGATACTAAGCACCGTGCGTTCCACGTGTGATACCTAACCACTGCGCTAACTAGAAATAAGGTGCAGCGGTCCCGACCACCCAGGTCTCCGAATGCTCCATAGGCCCATTCCGCATAGGAGAGACCGGCCAGCCGAGACCAGTCAATGAAGGCGCCCACCCTGTTGTACACCTCTGTGTTGAAGGGACAATGAAGCAGGAAGTGGTCCATGCTTTCCAGCAAGGTACCACAATGCTCCCGAGGACAATTCCTGTCCTCAGAGCTCCTACACTTCAGATTGTCCCTCACACACAGTTTCCCATGGAAGCAGCGCCAAGCCAAGTCCCAAAACTTCGAGGGGATCCTGATAGAATTCAAAAGATGCAAACCCACCCCAAGATCCCGACTTGGGCAGTCCCTGAGCACCAGATGCCTCTGGAAATGTGTCAACAGAACCCTATTGTCAAGGAGATTCCTCGGCAGAGTCCTGATCTCCCACATTCCCAGACCCCACCGACGAATTACCTTCAGAACCAAGGTAGCGTAAGCCGGAAGATGTCCATGCGGTGTGCGAAGATCCTTCACTTGCCCTCCTGTCTCCCATTCCTGGAAGAAATGCTGAAACCATCCCCTACAGGAGAATACCCACGGAGGAGCCCTCTCTTTCCAGAGGTTTGCAATATTGATCTTAATGAAAGTATCCACAAGTAATACCACAGGGTTGACCATACCCAACCCTCCTAGTCTCCTCGTACGGTAAGTAACCTCCCTCTTGACCAGGTTCAGTCTATTCCCCCATAACAGTTGGAAGAACAAACTGTAAACCCGAGTCCAGAGAGATTCCGGCAAGATGCACACACTGCCCAGATAAATCAGTAAAGGGAGCAGGTAAGTTTTGATCAGGTTTACCCTTTCCCTTAGGGTCAAAGACCAACCCTTCCATTGGTTCACCTTCTGAGTGGTGATCTCTAGCCTGCTGTCCCAATTTTGTTTGGGGTAATTTCCCTGGCCAAATTCGATGCCAATGACTTTTGCAGAGACTTTGGGTCCTGGAAGAGTGTCCGGGAGATCAAAACCAGGATCTCCTCCTCCCAGCCAGAGACTCTCACACTTATCCCGGTTGATCTTGGACCCGGATGCCTCCGAGTAGCGATCTACCTCTGACATCAGCCACCCTGCCCCCTCGTGAGAGGAAACAAACACAGTGACATCATCGGCATACGCCACCACCCTCAGAGTGGCTTCCGGTGCTGCCTGGTCCATCCCGATCCCGGCCAACGGTCCACGCTCCACCCTCCTAACAAGAGGGTCAATCGCAAACACGTGCAGCAGCGGTCTCAAGGGACAACCCTGGCGAACACCAGACCCAACCTCAAAAGAGCTGCCAATCCAACCATTTACAAGCAAGAAACTCTCTGCCCCACTGTACAAGGTCTTAAGCCAATCAACAACCCCCCCGGCAGGCCATATCTCAGAAGGACGGACCAGAGGTACTCGTGATTAACCCGATCAAACGCTTTTGCCTGGTCCAGTGACAGCATGTACCCCTTCCAGTGACCAGCCCTACCCTGCTCCACTGCCTCTCGGACACTGAGCACAGCACTAAATGCACTGAGGCCTGGAACAGAGCAATGCTGGGCCTCCGAAAGGAGTCGGGGTGCAAATTTCACCAGCCGATTAAACAGCACTTTTGCCAGAACCTTCCTGCCTTCCTGCCGCCAATTCTCAATGCAAGATGGGTCCTTACCCTTTGACAGGATGATCAGAACAGACCTCCTCATTGACTTCGGCAGAGTGCCCGAGGAAAGACACTCATTGAATACCTCAGTCAAGAGGGGAACCAAAACGTCCTTAAAGGTCTTATAGAATTCAGATGTTAAGCCATCTGGACCAGGCGATTTTTTTGTGGCAAGCCCTTCAATCGCCAACTGAACTTCCTCTTCCCTGATCATTTCTGTCAAAACGTCAAGAGAGGGGTCTACCCCTGGTTCGGGGACGGCTTCAGCCAGGAAAGCCGACATCTCATCCCAATCAAGATCCCTCTTCCCCAAGAGGTGTGAGTACAAGGATCTGACAACCTCTAGGATCCCTGATCTGGATCGCCTCAGGGACCCCGTAGTGTCGACCAGTCCTGTAACTACTTTACTATTCACTGACATCTTGCAGTTTCTGTAAGGGTCGGGCGAGCGGTACTTCCCGTAATCCCTCTCAAAAACCAAAGATGTGTGTCTATCGTACTGACACCTCATAAGCAAAGATTTCACTCTGGAGATCTCCTCGCGGCTACCTCCAGTTGAGACAAGATGTTCGAGTTTCCTCCTCAGACCCTGATACAGGCGGTACCTGCTCAGACTCCTGAGGCTCGAGAGCCGGCGAAAGAATCTCGCCACCCTTTCTGTTATGGTTCTCAATGGCAAGAGAACATAGCCCAGCATACATATGAACTAGCTCTTGGAAGGATGGAAACTTAAACTGACCATGAACTAAACCTGCCGCACAACTAACAGTAGCCGGGTAGCGTGCCTACGTTTTATCCCTAGACGCCCAGCGCCAGCCGGAGAACTAACTAATCCTGGCAGAGGAAAATACAGTCCTGGCTCACCTCTAGAGAAATTTCCCCGAAAGGCAGACAGAGGCCCCCACATATATTGGCGGTGATTTTAGATGAAAATGACAAACGTAGTATGAAAATAGGTTTAGCAAAATCGAGGTCCGCTTACTAGATAGCAGGAAGACTGAAAGGGCACTTTCATGGTCAGCTGAAAACCCTATCAAAATACCATCCTGAAATTACTTTAAGACTCTAGTATTAACTCATAACATCAGAGTGGCAATTTCAGATCACAAGAGCTTTCCAGACACAGAAACGAAACTGCAGCTGTGAACTGGAACAAAATGCAAAAAACAAACAAGGACAAAAGGCCGACTTAGCTGGGAGTTGTCTAGAAGCAGGAACATGCACAGAAAGGCTTCTGATTACAATGTTGACCGGCATGGAAGTGACAGAGGAGCAAGGTTAAATAGCGACTCCCACATCCTGATGGGAACAGGTGAACAGAGGGGATGATGCACACAAGTTCAATACCACCAGTGGCCACCGGGGGAGCCCAAAATCCAATTTCACAACAGTACCCCCCCCTCAAGGAGGGGGCACCGAACCCTCACCAGAACCACCAGGGCGATCAGGATGAGCCCTATGAAAGGCACGGACCAGATCGGAGGCATGAACATCAGAGGCAGTCACCCAAGAATTATCCTCCTGACCGTATCCCTTCCATTTGACCAGATACTGGAGTTTCCGTCTGGAAACACGAGAGTCCAAGATTTTTTCCACAACGTACTCCAACTCGCCCTCAACCAACACCGGAGCAGGAGGCTCAACAGAAGGCACAACCGGTACCTCATACCTGCGCAATAATGACCGATGAAAAACATTATGAATAGAAAAAGATGCAGGGAGGTCCAAACGGAAGGACACAGGGTTAAGAATCTCCAATATCTTGTACGGGCCGATGAACCGAGGCTTAAACTTAGGAGAAGAAACCCTCATAGGGACAAAACGAGAAGACAACCACACCAAGTCCCCGACACAAAGCCGAGGACCAACCCGACGCCGGCGGTTGGCAAAAAGCTGAGTCTTCTCCTGGGACAACTTCAAATTGTCCACTACCTGCCTCCAAATCTGATGCAACCTCTCCACCACAGCATCCACTCCAGGACAATCCGAAGATTCCACCTGACCGGAGGAAAATCGAGGATGAAACCCCGAATTACAGAAAAAAGGAGACACCAAGGTGGCAGAGCTGGCCCGATTATTGAGGGCAAACTCCGCTAAAGGCAAAAAAGCAACCCAATCATCCTGATCTGCAGACACAAAACACCTCAAATATGTCTCCAAAGTCTGATTCGTCCGCTCGGTCTGGCCATTAGTCTGAGGATGGAAAGCAGACGAGAAAGACAAATCTATGCCCATCCTAGCACAGAATGCCCGCCAAAATCTAGACACGAATTGGGTTCCTCTGTCAGAAACGATATTCTCCGGAATACCATGCAAACGAACCACATTTTGAAAAAACAGAGGAACCAACTCGGAAGAAGAAGGCAACTTAGGCAGGGGAACCAAATGGACCATCTTAGAGAAACGGTCACACACCACCCAGATGACAGACATCTTCTGAGAAACAGGAAGATCCGAAATAAAATCCATCGAGATGTGCGTCCAAGGCCTCTTCGGGATAGGCAAGGGCAACAACAATCCACTAGCCCGAGAACAACAAGGCTTGGCCCGAGCACAAACGTCACAAGACTGCACAAAGCCTCGTACATCTCGTGACAGGGAAGGCCACCAGAAGGACCTTGCCACCAAATCCCTGGTACCAAAGATTCCAGGATGACCTGCCAACGCAGAAGAATGAACCTCAGAAATGACTTTACTGGTCCAATCATCAGGAACAAACAGTCTACCAGGTGGGCAACGATCAGGTCTATCCGCCTGAAACTCCTGCAAGGCCCGCCGCAGGTCTGGAGAAACGGCAGACAATATCACTCCATCCTTAAGGATACCTGTAGGTTCAGAATTACCAGGGGAGTCAGGCTCAAAACTCCTAGAAAGGGCATCCGCCTTAACATTCTTAGAACCCGGTAGGTATGACACCACAAAATTAAACCGAGAGAAAAACAACGACCAGCGCGCCTGTCTAGGATTCAGGCGTCTGGCGGACTCAAGATAAATTAAATTTTTGTGGTCGGTCAATACCACCACCTGATGTCTAGCCCCCTCAAGCCAATGACGCCACTCCTCAAAAGCCCACTTCATGGCCAAAAGCTCCCGATTCCCAATATCATAATTCCGCTCGGCGGGCGAAAATTTACGAGAAAAAAAAGCACAAGGTTTCATCACGGAGCAGTCGGAACTTCTCTGCGACAAAACCGCCCCAGCTCCGATTTCAGAAGCGTCGACCTCAACCTGAAAAGGAAGAGCAACATCAGGCTGACGCAACACAGGGGCGGAAGAAAAGCGGCGCTTAAGCTCCCGAAAGGCCTCCACAGCAGCAGGGGACCAATCAGCAACATCAGCACCCTTCTTAGTCAAATCAGTCAATGGTTTAACAAAATCAGAAAAACCAGCAATAAATCGACGATAAAAGTTAGCAAAGCCCAAAAATTTCTGAAGACTCTTAAAGGGAACCTGTCACCACGTTTTTGGAAGATGGGATAAAAATAGCGTTAAATAGGGGCAGAGGTGGGCATTACATTAGTGTGTGTGTTATGCGTTTATTACCCACCTAAGTTGCCGAAATAACTTTGCAAAGTCTCCGTTTTCGCCTGTCAATCAGGCTGGTCAGGTCACATGGGCGTGGTGTCTTCACCCAGATTTGGCGTAGTTTTCCGTTGGTGGCGTAGTGGTGTGCGCATGCCCAAAGTCCGGAATCCTCTTCCAGGGGATTTAAAATAGCGCGGTGTTCGTTATTGCATTGGTGATCGGTGGGCGCGGCCATCTTCCTTTGGCCGCGCGTGCGCAGAAGCGGCGCTCTGCTGGCCGCGGCTTCAGGAAAATGGCCGCCGCGATATCCATCTGCGCACGCGCGGCATCCCGCGGCCATTTTCCTGAAGCCGCGGCCAGCAGAGCGCCGCTTCTGCGCACGCGCGGCCAAAGGAAGATGGCCGCGCCCACCGATCACCAATGCAATAACGAACACCGCGCTATTTTAAATCCCCTGGAAGAGGATTCCGGACTTTGGGCATGCGCACACCACTACGCCACCAACGGAAAACTACGCCAAATCTGGGGGAAGACAACGCCCATGCGACCTGACCAGCCTGATTGACAGGCGAAAACGGAGACTTTGCAAAGTTATTTCGGCAACTTAGGTGAGTAATAAACGCATAACACACACACTAATGTAACGCCCACCTCTGCCCCTATTTAACGCTATTTTTATCCCATCTTCCAAAAACGTGGTGACAGGTTCCCTTTAAGAGAAGAGGGTTGCGTCCAATCACAAATAGCCTGAACCTTGACAGGATCCATCTCGATGGAAGAGGGGGAAAAAATATATCCCAAGAAGGAAATCTTTTGAACCCCAAAAACGCACTTAGAACCCTTCACACACAAGGAATTAGACCGCAAAACCTGAAAAACCCTCCTGACCTGCTGGACATGAGAGTCCCAGTCATCCGAAAAAATCAGAATATCATCCAGATACACAATCATAAATTTATCCAAATAATCACGGAAAATGTCATGCATAAAGGACTGAAAGACTGAAGGGGCATTTGAAAGGCCAAAAGGCATCACCAAATACTCAAAGTGGCCCTCGGGCGTATTAAATGCGGTTTTCCACTCATCCCCCTGCTTAATTCGCACCAAATTATACGCCCCACGGAGATCTATCTTAGAGAACCACTTGGCCCCCTTTATGCGAGCAAACAAATCAGTCAGCAGTGGCAACGGATATTGATATTTAACCGTGATTTTATTCAAAAGCCGATAATCAATACACGGCCTTAAAGAGCCATCTTTCTTAGACACAAAGAAAAAACCGGCTCCTAAGGGAGATGACGAAGGACGAATATGTCCCTTTTCCAAGGACTCCTTTATATATTCTCGCATAGCAGCATGTTCAGGCACAGACAGATTAAATAAACGACCCTTAGGGTATTTACTACCCGGAATCAAATCTATGGCACAATCGCACTCCCGGTGCGGAGGTAATGAACCAAGCTTAGGTTCTTCAAAAACGTCACGATAGTCAGACAAGAATTCAGGAATCTCAGAGGGAATAGATGATGAAATGGAAACCAAAGGTACGTCCCCATGCATCCCCTTACATCCCCAGCTTAACACAGACATAGCTTTCCAGTCGAGGACTGGGTTATGAGATTGCAGCCATGGCAATCCAAGCACCAACACATCATGTAGATTATACAGCACAAGAAAGCGAATAATCTCCTGATGATCCGGATTAATTCGCATAGTTACTTGTGTCCAGTATTGTGGTTTATTACTAGCCAATGGGGTGGAGTCAATCCCCTTCAGAGGTATAGGAGTTTCAAGAGGCTCTAAATCATACCCACAGCGTTTGGCAAAGGACCAATCCATAAGACTCAAAGCGGCGCCAGAGTCGACATAGGCGTCCGCGGTAATAGATGATAAAGAACAAATCAGGGTCACAGATAGAATAAACTTAGACTGAAAAGTGCCAATTGAAACTGACTTATCAAGCTTCTTAGTGCGCTTAGAGCATGCTGATATAACATGAGTTGAATCACCACAATAAAAGCACAACCCATTTTTTCGTCTAAAATTCTGCCGTTCGCTTCTGGACAGAATTCTATCACATTGCATATTCTCTGGCGTCTTCTCAGTAGACACCGCCAAATGGTGCACAGGTTTGCGCTCCCGCAGACATCTATCGATCTGGATAGCCATTGTCATGGACTCATTCAGACCCGCAGGCACAGGGAACCCCACCATAACATCCTTAATGGCATCAGAGAGACCCTCTCTGAAATTCGCCGCCAGGGCGCACTCATTCCACTGAGTAAGCACAGACCATTTACGGAATTTTTGGCAGTATATTTCAACTTCATCTTGCCCCTGAGATAGGGACATCAAGGCTTTTTCCGCCTGAAGCTCTAAATGAGGTTCCTCATAAAGCAACCCCAAGGCCAGAAAAAACGCATCCACATTGAGCAACGCAGGATCCCCTGGAGCCAATGCAAAAGCCCAATCTTGAGGGTCGCCCCGGAGCAAGGAAATCACAATCCTGACCTGCTGTGCAGGATCTCCAGCAGAGCGAGATTTCAGGGACAGAAACAACTTGCAATTATTTTTGAAATTTTGAAAGCAAGATCTATTCCCCGAGAAAAATTCAGGCAAAGGAATTCTAGGTTCAGATATAGGAACATGAACAACAAAATCTTGTAAATTTTGAACTTTCGTGGTGAGATTATTCAAACCTGCAGCTAAACTCTGAATATCCATTTTAAACAGGTGAACACAGAGCCATTCCAGGATTAGAAGGAGAGAGAGAGAGAGGAAGGCTGCAATATAGGCAGACTTGCAAGTGATTCAATTGAAAGCACACTCAAAACTGAAGAAAAAAATAAAAAATTTTCAGCAGACTTCTTTTTTCTCTCCTTTCTCTGTCAATTAATTTAACCCTTTGTGGGCCGGTCAAACTGTTATGGTTCTCAATGGCAAGAGAACATAGCCCAGCATACATATGAACTAGCTCTTGGAAGGATGGAAACTTAAACTGACCATGAACTAAACCTGCCGCACAACTAACAGTAGCCGGGTAGCGTGCCTACGTTTTATCCCTAGACGCCCAGCGCCAGCCGGAGGACTAACTAATCCTGGCAGAGGAAAATACAGTCCTGGCTCACCTCTAGAGAAATTTCCCCGAAAGGCAGACAGAGGCCCCCACATATATTGGCGGTGATTTTAGATGAAAATGACAAACGTAGTATGAAAATAGGTTTAGCAAAATCGAGGTCCGCTTACTAAATAGCAGGAAGACTGAAAGGGCACTTTCATGGTCAGCTGAAAACCCTATCAAAATACCATCCTGAAATTACTTTAAGACTCTAGTATTAACTCATAACATCAGAGTGGCAATTTCAGATCACAAGAGCTTTCCAGACACAGAAACGAAACTGCAGCTGTGAACTGGAACAAAATGCAAAAAACAAACAAGGACAAAAGTCCGACTTAGCTGGGAGTTGTCTAGAAGCAGGAACATGCACAGAAAGGCTTCTGATTACAATGTTGACCGGCATGGAAGTGACAGAGGAGCAAGGTTAAATAGCGACTCCCACATCCTGATGGGAACAGGTGAACAGAGGGGATGATGCACACAAGTTCAATACCACCAGTGGCCACCGGGGGAGCCCAAAATCCAATTTCACAACACCTTTCCTTGAACATCTCCCACCACTCTGACTTACTACTACAAAGATCCAGTAAGGGTACCTGGCTCTGAAGAAAATCCTCAAAGGACTGTCTTATCTCCGCTTCTTCCAAGAGAGACGAATTGAGCCTCCAAAAGCCTCTTCCCATCCGGAGGGTCTCTGTAACATTCAGAGAAAACAAAATTAAACAGTGGTCGGAGAACTCCACCTCAACAACAGATAATGCTGAAGAGACAGCTTCCTCCTTTAAATAAAACCTATCTATTCTGGACCTACAGTTACCTCTGATAGGTGAACCCCTCGTGGCCTGGGGTGTGCCGAATGTGGACATCCACCAGGCGAGCCTCACTAGCTATACTATTAAGGGCGACGCTATCATAAGTCAGCTTGTCTCTGGAACCTCCTCTATCTTGGGGCCTCGTGACAGCATTGAAGTCCCCTCCAAAGACAACCTGCCGACTTGTAAAAAGGTAGGGCTTGATCCTCATAAAGAGACACTTCCGGTCCCACTTAGATTGGGGACCATAGATGTTGATGAGCCGGAGCTCTTGTCCCTTCATGAGAACATCTAAGATCAGGCACCTCCCCATTTCTAACTCAATAACCCGTCGGCATTCCACCGGTGCGGTCTCTTGCAAAAAGAAAATGTCAGCTTCAACCCGGCTGAGAAAATCAAAGGCCGCAAATCTAGCTGTATTTGACTTTATGCTGGCGACATTAATGGACGCCAGCATCAACGGAGTGGGTTCCGTCATCATTGGTGATTGAGTTAGATGGCTTTCTTTTTCCCACTCCCCTTATCCTCTGCCTCAGAGGAGGAATCCTTCCCCCTCTTTAATGACAATGAGGTATCCATTCCCACGTGTTTTTTATTTTTATCGTCCTCGTCTCCGGACTCTGGGCCAGTCCCTCCCTCCAAAGATCTTACATTCCCAGAAGAAGGAGACTCGGCGTCCCCTGTGAGCCCCGCCGAAGCCAGAACCTCACCCTCAGCTTCCTCCTCAGAGGAAGAGATGTTTTCAAGGGCTTGGAACCGGTTAGAAAGACCAACCAGAGGGGAGTCGGTTTTTCCTTCCTTAGGTACCTTGGTCAGAGCGGGAGATTTTTTATCTCCCTTCTTTCTCTTCTTTTTGATGCCGAGCTTACGCTTGTCCTCTAGCCACTGCCTATTATCCTCATCCATACTTTCATAATGGGAGGACTCTGAGGCAGTGGCACTTTCCTCCCTGTGGATCCTCCTGACCTTCTAATCCAACTCATCATCCCTCGGGGCCTTAGCAGCAAGACTGGCGTCCAGGACAGGAGCCGTCCCAGTAGCCCGAGGCTCGCCCAGCTCCCTATCCTGTCTGCGCTTGTCTAGACGCCTTAGCTGGGCAGGCGTCTTTTTATTGCTTTTCTTCCTTGGCCCCTCAGCTCCCTCACCCCTGCTAGTCCCTTCCCCAGCAGAATCAGTCTCACGGCTTTCTCCCACCGGGGTCACGACTGCGTTAGCGAAGGAGCGAGGACAACGGCTGAATGGGTGACCTAACTCACCACACAGGTGGCACCTAATCTCCACACAAGATGCAGCAAGATGGCCAATATCCCCACACAATGCACACTTCTGCACAGTGCAGTTTGCGCTGAAGTGTGTGGGGTTGCCGCACCTGTGACAGAGCTTCGGTTGCCCCTGGTAGAAGACCAGGATATGATCCCTACCCAGGAAGGCAGATGATGGTATGTGGGCAACCGTACCACCTGAGCGCTTGAGTTTTTCCATAAACGTCCAGGCCCCTGACCAGATACCAAACTCGTCACGGTTTTTCTTTGGCATTTCTACCACCTCTCCATACCGGCCAAGCCAAGTCATGATGTCATAACAAGAAAGCGACTCGTTACAAGTCATCACGGTCACTTTCTTGACTTGGTTTTGGCGAGACACCACCTGAACGGTAAAGTCTCACCAGACAGGCTCATTTTTTGCCAACTCATAGTTCGACCAGAAGAGCTCAAGCCCCTCCGGCCGAACAAAGCTGACATCAAACTCTGGTGTGGAATAGGGATGTATCAAGGCATAGATGTCAATCGCCTTGAAGCCCATCCTCAGCAGGAGCTCCACAACTTTAGACCTTGGAGGACATGCATCACTGCCCCTCCACCGAAGACGGACCACATTCCATTGGGAGGGACCACACTGTATCCCCCCCTCTTTGCTCTCGGAAGGCCCCGAGGCCATGCCTCTCTATCCAGAAGGATAGATCAACCTCTCGACCCTCTACCATTAGTGATCTCTCTCCCTTCTTTAGAGCCTCCAGGAGACGTTGTTGCAACATGCCGTCCCCAGAGCTCGGAGACGAGGAGGATGCCCTATTTCCCCCGGAGGTGACAGGGGCAAAACTCCTGACAGGTGCTGCCACCACCGGGGGGGCAACCGGACCAGTGACCACATCCACACCAACAGCATCACCATTACCCATCTCCCTAACCCCCTCACCCTCTACCAAACCAGCAAACACACCACTAGACAAAGACTTTTCCTCATCCATACCCACCACCACATTGACTCCTGCTGGACCAGTGACAACAGGGGGTGACATTTTGACCTCCGCTGTTATGATCCGGTGACCTTGGAGCCGCATGAGACTTTCTCTGGAGTAGGTGGTACCTGTACTGACCGCAAACCCTAAACTGACACCGCAACTAGAAGTAGCCGTGGGGTGTACCTAACACATCCTAGACACCTCGACACAGCCGGAGGACTAAATACCCCTATAGATGGAAATGGGAATTCTATCTTGCCTCAGAGCAGAACCCCAAAGGATAGGCAGCCCCCCACAAATATTGACTGTGAGTATAAGAGGAAAGACACACGCAGGCAGAAAACAGGATTTAGCAAAAGAGGCACTTCTAGCTAAATAGAAAAGGATAGGACAGAATTCTAAGCGGTCAGTATTAAAACCCTAAAAATATCCACAGCAGATAATACAAAAATACTACATCTAACTAAAGTAAAGACATAGAATGTATATCTGCATCTCCAGAGAATCCAGCATGACTGAAAAATCCAAACAAAGTCTAAGTTGGACAAAAACACAATGAATTGCACTGAATTGTAAAGCACACTGCATGTGTGCTGCAGAGACAAAAAACCAGACACTTATCTTAGCTGAATTGGCAGCAGGGCATGAGGAGCCAGACAGAGATGCAATCCCTCCAAGAACAATGGCCAACTGGCAAGGACTAATGGATCCTGCACACCTAAATACCTAGTAGAGCTGCAATCAGCAGAAACACCTGCCCTGGATTACAACCCAGAGACAACTGCACTACCACCAACCACCGGAGGGAGCCCAAGAGCAGAATTCACAACAGTACCCCCCCCTGAAGAGGGGTCACCGAACCCTCACCAGAGCCCCCAGGCCGATCAGGATGAGCCAGATGAAAGGCACGGACCAAATCAGCAGCATGGACATCAGAGGCAAAATCCCAAGAATTATCCTCCTGGCCATAACCCTTCCATTTGACAAGGTACTGAAGCTTCCGCCTCGAAAAACGAGAATCCAAAATCTTCTCAACCACATACTCCAACTCCCCATCAACCAACACAGGGGCAGGAGGATCAACAGAGGGAACAACAGGCACCACATATTTCCGCAATAAAGATCTATGGAAAACATTATGGATGGCAAAAGAGGCCGGAAGGGCCAAACGAAAAGACACCGGATTGATAATCTCAGAAATCCTATAAGGACCAATAAACCGAGGCTTAAACTTAGGGGAAGAAACCTTCATAGGAACATGACGGGAAGACAACCAGACCAAATTCCCAACCCGAAGCCGGGAACCAACACACCGACGACGGTTAGCAAAACGCTGAGCCTCCTCCTGAGACAACACCAAATTGTCCACCACATGAGCCCAAATCTGCTGCAACCTGTCAACCACAGAATCCACACCAGGACAATCAGAAGGCTCAACCTGCCCCGAAGAAAAACGAGGATGAAAACCAAAATTACAAAAGAAGGGCGAAACCAAGGTAGCCGAACTAGCCCGATTATTAAGGGCAAACTCGGCCAATGGCAAGAAAGCCACCCAATCATCCTGATCAGCAGACACAAAGCATCTTAAATAAGTTTCCAAAGTCTGATTAGTTCGCTCGGTCTGGCCATTTGTCTGAGGATGAAATGAGGAGGAAAAAGACAAATCAATGCCCAGCCTAGCACAAAAGGCCCGCCAAAATCTAGAAACAAACTGGGAACCTCTGTTGGACACAATATTCTCCGGAATACCATGCAAACGAACCACATGTTGAAAAAACAACGGAACCAAATCAGAAGAGGAAGGCAATTTAGGCAAAGGCACCAAATGAACCATCTTAGAGAACCTGTCACAAACCACCCAGATAACCGACATCCTCTGGGAAACCGGAAGATCTGAAATAAAATCCATAGAAATATGCGTCCAGGGCCTCTCAGGAACCGGCAAAGGCAAAAGCAACCCACTAGCACGGTAACAACAAGGCTTGGCCCGCGCACAAGTCCCACAGGACTGCACAAAAGAACGCAAAAATACCAGGATGGCCAGCCAACACAGAACAATGAACCTCAGAAATCACTCTACTAGTCCATCTATCAGGAACAAACAGTTTCCCCACTGCACAGCGGTCAGGTTTGTCAGCCTGAAATTCCTGAAGAACCCGTCGTAAATCAGGGGAAATGGCAGAAAGGACCACCCCTTCCTTCAGAATGCCGACTGGTTCAAGGACCTCAGGAGAATCAGGCAAAAAACTCCTAGAGAGGGCATCAGCCTTAATATTCTTAGAACCTGGAAGATACGAGACCACGAAATCAAAACGGGAGAAAAACAGGGACCATCGAGCCTGTCTAGGATTCAGCCGTTTGGCAGACTCGAGGTAAATCAGATTTTTATGATCGGTCAAGACCACAATACGGTGCTTGGCTCCCTCAAGCCAATGTCGCCATTCCTCAAACGCCCACTTCATAGCCAACAACTCCCGATTGCCGACATCATAATTGCGTTCAGCAGGCGAAAACTTACGGGAAAAGAAGGCACATGGCTTCATCAAGGAACCATCAGAATTCCTCTGAGACAAAACGGCCCCTGCCCCAATCTCAGAAGCGTCAACCTCAACCTGAAACGGAAGAGAAACATCCGGCTGACGCAACACCGGGGCAGAAGTAAATCGGCGTTTAAGCTCCTGAAAGGCAGAGACAGCCGCAGAGGACCAATTCGTCACATCAGCGCCTTTCTTCGTCAAATCGGTCAGGGGTTTAACCACACTGGAGAAGTTAGCAATGAAACGGCGATAAAAATTAGCAAAGCCCAAAAATTTCTGAAGGCTCTTCACGGATGTGGGCTGAATCCAATCATGAATGGCCTGAACCTTAACCGGATCCATCTCTATAGATGAGGGAGAAAAAATGAAGCCCAAAAAAGAAACCTTCTGCACTCCAAAGAGACACTTAGACCCCTTCACAAACAAAGCATTATCACGAAGGATCTGAAATACCATCCTAACCTGTTTCACATGAGACTCCCAATCATCAGAAAAAATTAAAATGTCATCCAAATATACAATCATGAATTTATCAAGATAATTCCAGAAGATATCATGCATGAAGGACTGAAAAACAGATGGAGCATTAGAGAGCCCGAATGGCATCACAAGGTATTCAAAATGGCCTTCGGGCGTATTAAACGCAGTTTTCCATTCATGACCCTGCTTAATACGAACAAGATTATATGCCCCCCGAAGGTCAATCTTAGTAAACCAACTAGCCCCCTTAATCCTAGCAAACAAATCGGAAAGCAAAGGCAAAGGGTATTGAAACTTGACCGTGATCCTATTCAAGAGGCGATAATCAATAAAGGGTCTCAAGGAGCCATCCTTCTTAGCAACAAAAAAAAATCCCGCTCCCAACGGTGAAGAAGATGGCCGAATATGCCCTTTCTCCAAAGACTCCTTAACATAACTCCGCATGGCGGTATGTTCAGGCACAGACAGGTTGAAAAGTCGGCCCTTAGGAAACTTACAGCCTGGAATCAAGTCAATAGCACAATCACAGTCCCTATGCGGTGGAAGGGAACTGGACTTGGGCTCATCGAATACATCCTGAAAATCAGACAAAAACTCTGGAATTTCAGAAGAGGAGGAAGAGGAGATTGACATCAAAGGAACGTCATTATGAACCCCCTGACAACCCCAACTAGTCACAGACATAGACTTCCAATCCAACACCGGATTATGTACCTGCAACCATGGAAAACCCAGCACAATAGCATCATGCAAATTATGCAACACCAGAAAACGACAATCTTCCTGATGGGCTGGCGCCATGCACATGGTCACCTGTGTCCAAAACTGGGGTTTATTTTTAGCCAAAGGTGTAGCATCAATGCCCCTTAAAGGAATAGGGTTCTGCAAAGACTGCAAGGGGAAACCACAACGCCTGGCAAATTCAAAGTCCATTAAGTTCAAAGCGGCGCCTGAATCCACAAACGCCATGACAGAAAATGACGACAATGAGCAGATCAAGGTCACAGATAACAGAAATTTAGGTTGTACAGTACTGATGGTAACTGAACTAGCGATTCTCTTTGTACGCTTAGGGCAGACTGAAATGACATGAGAAGCATCGCCACAATAAAAACACAACCTATTCTGACGTCTGAATCCTTGTTGTTCCGTTCTAGACAGAATCCTATCACACTGCATAGGCTCAGGCATCTTCTCTGAGGACAACGCTACAGCGCGCACAGTTCTGCGCTCCCGCAAGCGCCGATCAATCTGAATGGCCAGAGACATAGAATCACTCAGACCAACAGGCGTGGGAAACCCCACCATAACATCTTTAACAGATTCAGAAAGACCCTTTCTGAAAATTGCCGCCAAAGGATCCTCATTCCATTTAGTCAGCACAGACCATTTTCTAAATTTCTGACAATACAATTCTGCCGCTTCTTGACCCTGAGACAGGGCCAACAAGGTCTTCTCCGCTTGATCCACAGAATTTGGTTCATCATATAATAATCCTAGAGCCTGAAAAAAGGCGTCTACATTAAGCAAGGCTGGATTCCCAGATTCCAGGGAAAATGCCCAATCCTGAGGATCGCCACGCAGCAGGGAGATGACAATTTTAACCTGCTGAATGAGATCACCAGAGGAACGAGGTTTCAGAGCAAAAAACAGTTTACAGTTGTTTTTAAAACTCAAAAATTTGGACCTGTCCCCAAAAAACAAATCAGGAGTAGGAATCCTAGGCTCTAAAACCGGAGTCTGAACAATATAATCAGAAATACCCTGTACCCTAGCAGCAAGCTGGTCTACACGAACATCCATGCTAGCACAAGACTCCTCAGTCACCCAGAGGAAAAGAGGGAAGGAAAGACAAAACAGGCTACAGAAAAAAAAATGACTCAACACCTTTCTTCCCTTCTTCTGAGATGCATTTAACTCATTGTGGGCCAGTTGTACTGTTATGATCCGGTGACCTTGGAGCCGCATGAGACTTTCTCTGGAGTAGGTGGTACCTGTACTGACCGCAAACCCTAAACTGACACCGCAACTAGAAGTAGCCGTGGGGTGTACCTAACACATCCTAGACACCTCGACACAGCCGGAGGACTAAATACCCCTATAGATGGAAATGGGAATTCTATCTTGCCTCAGAGCAGAACCCCAAAGTATAGGCAGCCCCCCACAAATATTGACTGTGGGTATAAGAGGAAAGACACACGCAGGCAGAAAACAGGATTTAGCAAAAGAGGCACTTCTAGCTAAATAGAAAAGAATAGGACAGAATTCTAAGCGGTCAGTATTAAAACCCTAAAAATATCCACAGCAGATAATACAAAAATACTACATCTAACTAAAGACATAGAATGTATATCTGCATCTCCAGAGAATCCAGCATGACTGAAAAATCCAAAAGTCTAAACTGGACAAAAACACAATGAATTGCACTGAATTGTAAAGCACACTGCATGTGTGCTGCAGAGGCAAAAAAACAGACACTTATCTTAGCTGAATTGGCAGCAGGGCATGAGGAGCCAGACAGAGATGCAATCCCTCCAAGAACAATGGCCAACTGGCAAGGACTAATGGATCCTGCACACCTAAATACCTAGTAGAGCTGCAATCAGCAGAAACACCTGCCCTGGATTACAACCCAGAGACAACTGCACTACCGCCAACAACCACCGGAGGGAGCCCAAGAGCAGAATTCACAACACTCCGCATCATCAGGCCCAAGGTGCTGAGTCTCCTCCACAGAACTGGAGGTGACCTCACCCCTGGTCTTACGTGTGCCCTCCGCATCATCAAATGATATTTTCCACTGCTTTACTGCTGATACCAGGCGCCGCTGATCTTTCGCCACTGTGGGGCGCCGCTGATCCTTTATATCATCATCTTGTTGACCAGCGGCGCCAACACAGAACAGGACTTTGGTGGGAGGACCGGAACGCCCAGCCCCGGTAACCCCCTCACACTGCCACCGCTTCTCAACTAAGTGATCAGCGGCAACAGCATTCAGGGGCACCGAGGCTACCGTAGCTGCCCCTGACACTGGGCTGCTCCCCCCTCCCACTGGGGAGCGCACCACAGTATCGTGGCTTGACTTTTTGCCCGCCGCCGGGCCGCCCTCACTGTCCAGCCTCTCAGCTGATGCACCAGCTGCTACATCCCCGCTACTACAAGCAGAGACGGAGCTCTGCGCCTCACTACCGTGCTTTGTACTCTCCCAGCGCCTTTGCACCGAATCCACAGCAGAACCCGGGCTGGGCTGGGCAACGGGGCTTATACAGCGAGCTGACCCTGCAGCCGACTCAGGGGGTACAGGGAGGGGGGCATATACATAGCTTACCGCTTCCTGCAGCTTTGGCTTGGTGGTTTTCTTTGCCTTTTTCTTCTGGCCCCCAGGTGCCTCTTCTGGTAAATCATCACCAAGATGGAAGTTCTGAAGGCACACTGGGGACTCCAGGAGCTTGATCTCTGCTACTAGCGCCCCTCCCTGGCCGATGTCACTGTCCTCCCCAGAGCCAGCAGAACTGCGACGAGATGTCATTGTCGCCTGTCCAGCAGGGAGCTCGCCGCACGTGGCCTGTGAGTGACTAAGCAGGCTGCCAGGTGGGGCTTTCTGCTGGTCATCATCCTCCTCATCATCATCATCATCCACCTGGTTCTCAGGCTGCAGCCCCTTCTGCCTTTGCTCTCTGTTATCAGCCATTTCTCTGAATCGATCTTCATTAATAAGCTTTTCCTTAAACGGTCCACTTTTTTCTCTGATGAAAGCTTTTCTGACTTCAAGCTCATTGATGTCAACTTGATGTCTCCTTACCTCCGCCTGGAGCTGATTCTTCCTCGGTTTGGAGGAACCTGCAGCTTTGTTGCTTGTGCAGCGCAGCTCCTCTCGGAGCCTCCTGATGGTCTTGCTTGCCTCTTCATACTCACAGAGGTGGCTCATGACCCGGGAGGCATAGGTGGACACAGACTCCCAGGGGCTCTGCAGCGCCCAACCCTCCTCAGTGATTTCGGCCTCACCTCCGTGAGCACTCAGCTTTCCTCCAGAAGGACCGCCATCTTGCACACTAGCAGGCTTCTCCTCCATGGAAGCCTTCCGGCTTCTCTGGGTCTCTGCAGACCTGGGGGGAGTAGGAGCCACATTGCTGCGACTCCTGGTGGAGCGTCTCACCCCCGAATACTCTGATGTGCAGGCTGGTTGCTGGTTCTTTCTGCCCCCCGCCAGCCTGGTCCGGGAAGCAGAAGCCTGGGACTTGGCTCCGTCACTCATCCCAGGAAACCCACTCCCTCCCTGGGTAAGGCTGCCGTCACACTAGCAGTATTTGGTCAGTATTTTACATCAGTATTTGTAAGCCAAAACCAGGAGTGGAACAAATAGAGGAAAAGTATAATAGACACATATGCACCACTTCTGCATTTATCACCCACTCCTGGTTTTGGTTTACAAATACTGAGGTAAAATACTGATCAAAAACTGCTAGTGTGACGGCAGCCTAAGAGAGAGAGCAGGTCCCCGGGTGGAGAGGTGGTGGTTCTCAGGAGCTCAGGAGCTCACAGCAGGTTCAGCAGCGACTGCACCCACAATTAGCACAATGCGTAGCAGCTGAGCTGCACTAACTACTCTGAAGGTGCAGTCACTGTGTACATACATTACATTACTGATCCTGAGTTACATCCTGTATTATACCCCAGAGCTGCACTCACTATTCTGCTGGTGCAGTCACTGTGTACGTACATTACATTACTGATCCTGAGTTACATCCTGTATTATACCCCAGAACTGCACTCACTATTCTGCTGGTGCAGTCACTGTGTGCATGCAGTGACCCCGAGTACATCACCATCCATATATCTCTGTGTATATATTATTTACGGTGACGTATTAGTGTATAATCCGTTTTCCCTTGTTCCCCACTTTCCTCTGACCGGCTCTGTGACTTCCGGATACAAACTCCTATTAATAATAAGGTGGAGGATTCGCTGCATCTGTGATGTGCTCTGGGGGTCTTTGTGTTCACTTCCAGGAGCCCCCTTTTGCTCTGCTGCTGATTATTTGCTTCTTCCATATGCTTTGATGTGTAAAATGGTTTGTGAAATGGCTGCACTTGCTCGTCCTGTGCTCGGGGGATTAGACGGAGCGCACCACCTGAGTTTGTTTTAACAGCAAGAAGCCAGACCTAAAGCTGGAGAGACAGCAGAGCCTCCGCATCTGCGGCTGAACATCTTATTTGTCTGTCTCATCCTGACAGGTAATGTTCACGCTGCGCCCGTAGCTCGCACTAAGTTAAGGGAGCGCAGATGGATTTGTACGCGGCACTGTGGATGCATTCATTACAGAGCTGATGTGTGACTGATCTGGGGCCCTGGCATCACTGATATAAGACCCTCATTCCTTAAAGGGCTTTTCTGGACTGTCATGGCACATAAGGGAGATTTAGTTTATAAACACGTCTTATGCTCCTAGCAAGATCAGTATATGGGCCCTTTAGAGTCCAATAGCTCATCACAATGCTCTATTCCACCTGCTTTACAGGAAGAAGTGGGGCTCCCTTATCTCTTGGGGGCACATGCTGCACCAATGATATGTCTGTCACTGAATACCCCTTTAACCATTTATGACCCAGCCAATTCAAGAACCATTTTATGCACACCTCCTAAGCATACTAGATCTACACCTGTATTTATGTAGCTGTTGTGGAAGGTGGGGACACAGATTAAGTTGTGTGTGATAATTGGGCATCGTGCATCCTGATGCATATTATTGTGCCATTATTAATAATGTATATAGGGTGGGACACATCATACTGTGTGGGGGGCATTATACTGTGTGTGGGCATCATACTCTGTAGGGTGCATCATACTGTGTGGGGTGCACTGTGGGGACATCATACTGTGCAGGGTGCACTGTGGGGACATCTGTCATGATCTCTGCAGGCAGAGATCATAGCAAGCCTATAGAGGGACAAGCTCTCGGAAGATGGAACTATACTGACCATGAACTAAGCCTGCCGCGCAACTAGAAATAGCCAGGTAGCATTTCCTATTTATCGCTAGATGCCCAGCTCTGGCCTAAGACCTAAATAGCTAGCAGAGGGAAATATAAGACCTGGCTCACCTCTAGAGAAATATTCCAAAGAAGACAGTAGCCCCCCACATATAATGACGGTGAGTTCAGATGAAACAACAAACGCAGCAGGAAAATAGTCTTAGCAAATTTGAGGTCCGCTTACTAGATAGCAGAAGACAGATAGTATACTTTCATGGTCAGCAGAAAAACACTAACAAAACACCATCCAGAGATTACCTTAAACTCTGGCATTAACTCATAACGCCAGAGTAGCAATCCCTGATCAACGAGAGCTTTCCAGACACAGTAACAAAACTTCAGCTGTGAACTGGAACAAATAGGCAAAACGAAACATGGACAAAAGTCCAACTTATCTAGTAGTTGTCTAGAAGCAGGAACAAGCACTGAGAGGCATCAGATAACATTGTTGACCGGCAAGAAACCACCAGAGAAATGAGCTTAAATAGCGACACCCACTACTGATGGAACCAGGTGAAACAGGAAAGAGGATGACAAGTCCAATTCCACAAGCGGCCACCGGGGGAGCCCAGAATCCAAATTCACAACAGTACCCCCCCCTCAAGGAGGGGGCACCGAACCCTCACCAGATCCACCAGGGCGACCAGGATGAGCCCTATGGAAGGCACGAACAAGATCAGAAGCATGAACATCAGATGCATTGACCCAAGAATTATCCTCCTGGCCGTAACCCTTCCAGTTGACCAGATACTGGAGTCTCCGTCTGGAAACACGAGAGTCCAAAATTTTCTCCACAACGTACTCCAACTCACCCTCAACCAACACCGGAGCAGGAGGCTCAACTGAAGGTACAACAGGTACCTCATACCTGCGCAATAACGACCGATGAAAAACGTTATGAATGGAAAAGGACGCAGGGAGGTCCAAACGGAAAGAAACAGGATTAAGAATCTCCAATATTCTATAAGGGCCGATGAACCGAGGTTTAAACTTAGGAGAAGAGACCCTCATAGGGACAAAACGAGAAGACAACCACACCAAATCTCCAACACAAAGCCGAGAACCAACACGACGATGACGGTTGGCAAAACGCTGAGTCTTCTCCTGGGACAACTTCAAATTGTCCATAACCTGCCCCCAGATGTGATGCAATCTCTCCACCACCGCATCCACTCCAGGACAATCCGAGGATTCCACCTGACCGGAGGAAAATCGAGGGTGAAACCCCGAATTACAGAAAAACGGGGACACCAAGGTGGAAGAGCTGGCCCGATTATTGAGGGCGAACTCTGCCAATGGCAAAAAAGCAACCCAATCATCCTGGTCAGCAGAGACAAAACACCTCAGATATGTCTCCAGGGTCTGATTAGTCCGCTCGGTCTGGCCATTAGTCTGAGGGTGAAAAGCAGATGAAAAAGACAAATCTATGCCCATCCTAGCACAGAATGCCCGCCAAAATCTAGACACAAATTGGGTACCTCTGTCAGAAACAATATTCTCAGGAATACCGTGCAATCGGACAACATTCTGAAAACACAGAGGAACCAACTCAGAAGAAGAAGGCAACTTGGGCAGAGGAACCAAATGGACCATTTTAGAGAAACGGTCACAGACCACCCAGATGACAGACATCTTCTGGGAAACAGGCAGATCTGAAATAAAATCCATCGAGATGTGTGTCCAAGGCCTCTTAGGAATAGGCAAGGGCAACAGCAGTCCGCTAGCCCGAGAACTACAAGACTTGGCCCGAGCACAAATGTCACATGACTGCACAAAGACTCGCACATCTCGTGACAGGGAAGGCCACCAGAAGGATCTTGCCACCAAATCCCTGGTACCAAAAATTCCGGGATGACCTGCCAATGCAGAAGAATGTACCTCAGAGATGACTCTACTGGTCCAATCATCCGGAACAAACAGTCTATCAGGCGGACAACGATCCGGTCTATCCGCCTGAAACTCTTGCAAGGACCGCCGCAGATCAGGAGAAACGGCCGACAAAATTACTCCCTCCCTAAGGATACCTGTGGGTTCAGAATTACCAGGAGAGTCCGGGTCAAAACTCCTAGAAAGGGCATCTGCCTTAACATTCTTAGAACCCGGTAGGTATGACACCACAAAATTAAAGCGAGAAAAAAATAAAGACCAGCGCGCCTGTCTAGGATTCAGGCGCCTGGCAGTCTCAAGATAAATCAAATTTTTGTGGTCAGTCAATACCACCACCTGATGCTTAGCCCCCTCTAGCCAATGGCGCCACTCCTCAAACGCCCACTTCATGGCCAAAAGCTCCCGATTCCCAACATCATAATTCCGCTCTGCGGGCGAAAATTTGCGAGAAAAGAAGGCACAAGGCCTAATGACGGAGCAGTCGGAACCTTTCTGCGACAACACTGCCCCAGCTCCGATCTCCGAAGCGTCAACCTCAACCTGAAAAGGCAGATTCACATCAGGCTGACGCAACACAGGGGCAGAGGCAAAACGGTGCTTAAGCTCCTGAAAGGCCTCTACAGCATGAGGGGACCAATTAGCAACATCAGCGCCTTGTCTGGTCAAATCAGTCAGTGGTTTAACGACATCCGAAAAACCAGCAATAAATCGGCGGTAAAAGTTGGCAAAGCCCAAAAATCTCTGAAGACCCTTAAGAGAGGAGGGCTGAGTCCAGTCACAAATAGCTTGCACCTTGACGGGATCCATCTCAATGGAAGAGGGAGAAAAAATATACCCCAAAAAGGAAATTTTCTGGACCCCAAAAACGCACTTAGACCCCTTCACACATAAAGAATTAGACCGCAGAACCTGAAAAACTCTCCTGACCTGCTGGACATGAGAGTCCCAGTCATCAGAAAAAATCAGAATATCATCCAGATATATTATCATAAATTTATCCAGAAAATCGCGGAAAATATCATGCATAAAAGACTGGAAAACTGAAGGGGCATTAGAAAGACCAAAAGGCATGACCAAATACTCAAAGTGGCCCTCGGGCGTATTAAATGCGGTCTTCCACTCATCCCCCTGCCTGATCCGCACCAAATTATACGCCCCACGAAGATCAATTTTAGAGAACCACTTAGCACCCTCTATACGAGCAAACAAATCAGTAAGCAATGGCAATGGGTATTGATACTTAACAGTGATCTTATTCAGAAGCCGATAATCAATACATGGTCTCAAAGAGCCGTCCTTTTTTGAGACAAAGAAAAACCCAGCTCCCAAGGGAGAAGAAGATGGACGAATATGTCCCTTTTCCAAAGACTCCTTTATATATTCCCGCATAGCAGCATGTTCCGGCACAGACAGATTAAACAAACGACCCTTTGGATATTTGCAACCCGGTATCAAATCTATGGCACAATCGCACTCACGGTGCGGAGGTAACGACCCAAGCTTGGGTTCGTCAAAGACGTCTTGATAATCAGAGAGGAACTCAGGGACTTCAGAGGGAATGGACGACGAAATAGAAACCAAAGGTAAGTCCCCATGAATACCCTTACATCCCCAGCTCAACACAGACATTGCTCTCCAGTCCAAGACTGGATTGTGAGACTGCAACCATGGCAATCCCAGTACCAAATCGTCATGTAAATTATACAGCACCAGGAAACGAATAATCTCCTGGTGATCCGGATTGATACGCATGGTTACTTGTGTCCAGTATTGTGGTTTATTATTAGCCAATGGGGTGGAGTCAATCCCCTTCAGAGGAATAAGAGTCTCCAAAGGCTCTAAATCAAAACCACAACGATTGGCAAAGGACCAATCCATAAGACTCAGAGCGGCGCCAGAGTCAACATAGGCGTCCGTGGCAATGGATGACAAAGAGCAAATCAGGGTTACAGACAAAATAAACTTAGACTGAATGGTGCCAATGGAAACAGACTTATCAAGCTTCTTTGTACGCCTAGAGCATGCTGATATAACATGAGTAGAATCCCCACAATAGAAGCACAATCCATTCTTCCGTCTAAAATTCTGTCGCTCGCTCCTGGACAGAATTCTATCACACTGCATACTCTCTGGCGTCTTTTCCATAGACACCGCCAGATGGTGCACCGGTTTGCGCTCCCGCAGACGCCTATCAATCTGAATAGCCATTGTCATGGACTCATTCAGACCTGCAGGCACAGGGAACCCCACCATAACATCCTTAACGGCATCAGAGAGACCTTCTCTGAAAGTTGCCGCCAAGGCGCACTCATTCCACTGAGTAAGCACAGACCATTTACGGAATTTTTGGCAGTAAACTTCAGCTTCGTCTTGCCCCTGAGATAGTGCCATCAAAGTTTTTTCTGCCTGAAGTTCCAAATGAGGTTCCTCATAAAGCAAGCCCAAGGCCAGAAAAAACGCATCCACATCGCGCAACGCAGGATCCCCTGCTGGCAATGAGAAGGCCCAATCTTGAGGGTCACCCCTGAGCAAGGAAATCACAATCCTAACCTGCTGAGCAGGGTCTCCAGCTGAACGAGACTTCAGGGACAAATAAAGCTTACAATTATTTCGGAAATTCTGGAAGCTAGCTCTATTCCCTGTGAAGAACTCCGGCAAAGGAATTCTCGGCTCAGATACCGGAGCATGTACCACAAAATCTTGTAAATTTTGTACTTTCGTGATGAGATTATTCAAACCCGCAGTTACACTCTGAAGATCCATTATTGTCAGGTGCACACAGAGTCATACAGAGATTAGGAGGAGAGAGAGAAAAAAGACTGCAGCAAGGCAAACTGGAGGAAAAAAAAAAAAAAATTCCAGCAGACTTCTTATAACTCTCCACCTGGGTCTTTAACACTTTACTGGCCGGTCAAACTGTCATGATCTCTGCAGGCAGAGATCATAGCAAGCCTATAGAGGGACAAGCTCTCGGAAGATGGAACTATACTGACCATGAACTAAGCCTGCCGCGCAACTAGAAATAGCCAGGTAGCATTTCCTATTTATCGCTAGATGCCCAGCTCTGGCCTAAGACCTAAATAGCTAGCAGAGGGAAATATAAGACCTGGCTCACCTCTAGAGAAATATTCCAAAGAAGACAGTAGCCCCCCACATATAATGACGGTGAGTTCAGATGAAACAACAAACGCAGCAGGAAAATAGTCTTAGCAAATTTGAGGTCCGCTTACTAGATAGCAGAAGACAGATAGTATACTTTCATGGTCAGCAGAAAAACACTAACAAAACACCATCCAGAGATTACCTTAAACTCTGGCATTAACTCATAACGCCAGAGTAGCAATCCCTGATCAACGAGAGCTTTCCAGACACAGTAACAAAACTTCAGCTGTGAACTGGAACAAATAGGCAAAACGAAACATGGACAAAAGTCCAACTTATCTAGTAGTTGTCTAGAAGCAGGAACAAGCACTGAGAGGCATCAGATAACATTGTTGACCGGCAAGAAACCACCAGAGAAATGAGCTTAAATAGCGACACCCACTACTGATGGAACCAGGTGAAACAGGAAAGAGGATGACAAGTCCAATTCCACAAGCGGCCACCGGGGGAGCCCAGAATCCAAATTCACAACAGACATCATACTGTGCAGGGTGCACTGTGGGGTCATCATACTGTGCAGGGTGCACTGTGGGGACATCATACTGTGCAGGGGGCACTGTGGGGACATCATACTGTGCAGGGTGCACTGTGGGGACATCATACTGTGCAGGGTGCACTGTGGGGACATCATACTGTGCCGGTTGCACTGTGGGGACATCATACTGTGCAGGGTGCACTGTGGTGACATCATACTGTGCAGGGTGCACTGTGGGGACATCATACTGTGCAGGGTGCACTGTGGGGACATCATACTGTGCAAGGTGCACTGTGGGTACATCATACTGTGCAAGGTGCACTGTGGGGACATCATACTGTGCAGGGTGCACTGTGGGGACATCATACTGTGCGGGGTGCATTGTGGGGACATCATACTGTGCGGGGTGCATTGTGGGGACATCATACTGTGCGGGGTGCACTGTGGGGACATCATACTGTGTGGGGTGCACTGTGGGGACATCATACTGTGCAAGGTGCACTGTGGGTACATCATACTGTGCAAGGTGCACTGTGGGGACATTATACTGTGCAGGTTGCACTGTGGGGACATCATACTGTGCATGGTGCACTGTGGGGACATCATACTGTGTGGGGTGCACTGTGGGGACATCATACTGTGCGGGGTGCACTGTGGGGACATCATACTGTGTGGGGTGCACTGTGGGGACATCATACTGTGTGGGGTGCACTGTGGGGACATCATACTGTGCAGGGTGCACTGTGGGGACATCATACTGTGCAGGGTGCACTGTGGGGACATCATACTGTGCAGGCTGCACTGTGGGGACATCATACTGTGCAAGCTGCACTGTGGGGACATCATACTGTGCAGGGTGCACTGTGGGGACATCATACTATGTCAGTGGGCATCATAATGTGTGTGAGGGTGTCATACTGTGTGCTCAGTAGCGTAGCTACTAGGGGGCCTATGGGGAGTGCATTATATTATATAAAGTCTGCCTATAGGGGTGTTTTATACTATAGAGTCTACTATGGGGATATGGGGAGTGCATTATGTTATAAAGACCTATGGATTGGCCTGCCTGTTCCCCAGACCTGAATTCAGTTGAGCACATCTGGTTCCATCTACCAACGTCACGTTGCACCACAGACTGTCCAGGGGGGTGACTGATGCTTTAGTCCATGTCTGGGAGGAGATCCCTCAGGAGAACATTCACCGCCTCATCAGGAGCATGCCAAGGTGTTGTAGGGGAGGTGATACAGGCATGTGGAGGCCACACACACTACTGAGCATTATTTCCTTCTCTTGAGGCATTTCCACTGAAGTTGGATCAGCCTGTAATTTGTAATTTGATTTTCCATTTTGATTTTGAGTATCAAAAGTGAGTACAGTAACTTATAATGACGCCAGTTGTAGCAGTCAAGACTTTCCCTTTGGAAATTGCCAGAGCTGTAATTATATAGGGTGCAGAGGTGGCAGTCAATAAGGATTCATAGTATTGTCAGGATGGATACAGTCCCCAGATAGGACGAGTCTGAAGGTGTCATGTAATAACATCATCTGCCAACATGTACACAGTATGGTGCTAGCCACAATTTGTTACCTCAGAGTTAGTGGGTGAAGACTAGCTGCTGCAATGTCTCCCATATACAGCACACACAGACAGGAGGGATTCCTACTTGTCTGTCTCTATGTATCATATGTTCAACAGCAGCAGCATGAGAGATAATATACAGCATTACTGAGCAGTGTAGATGTGAATCCAGCTCTGGGGCTGAAATAAGCACTTACTGGAAAGCAGTTAACATTTCTCTGTTTATACTTCAATTAGAAGCTGCAGTCTGATTTCTCAGTGAGCTGGCAGTCCCTCTTGTTTTGACCAAGAAGGATTTTAGGTGATTTTTTGAGAGTGAATGATGAGCTCAGGAGAGAAGTGGCTCATAGGTGGAGAAAGAAACATATTTCTCAGAAAAAAATTACACACTTCTTATGATGCACATTATCTTCTCTATAACATCATCAGTGTAGGTATGGGGGGACAGAGGTAACAGTTACAACTAGACCCTAGTGTCTATGAACATTCGATATAGCACCTGGTAGGTGTTTGCTCTGATACTGATTTTGCACTGAATTCGAGGAGCATCAAGTCTTTAGGGCTATGGGTATAAACCTATGTGATGCAGTGACCCCTGTTACAGCTACGGGGCGCTGCATGTGCTCCTCAGGATATGCATGGAGGCGTAACTGGGTTTGTTAAACAGTGTCCGGCATGATTGTAAATGGCCGGTATGTGTCGCAGAGGAAGTCTGCACTGTAAGCCTTTAGGATTGTTGTTCTGGGACCTGTAGTCCCGCAAGTATTTGTATAGTTAAAAGAGTGGCTTGCAGGGTTGGTCGGAGAGCCGGGCAGGTCTGGCAACCACACACACCTCCCACCTATGGGAGTGGTTACAACTATATAATGTGACCATGGAGTGGTCACAGGGGAGAATGTATAGACCTGATTGGTCCATGTGTAAGGTCCTGGAAGGCCTATGTGTTGGACGGTCCCAGGTGGGGACGGATGTCCTGAAGAGCACATGGTGAGGCCTTGGATCTGGTGGCCTGTGTGTTGCACAGTCCCAGGTGGGGACGGACGTCCTGAATAGCGCACAGAGAGGTCATCTGTTCAGAGTCTGTGATGGCACTACGTTGGGGAAGCTATCGTCCATTTGAGGATCTGGACTGTCGGGAGTGCACTGACCACAGAGACGGTTATCCCAGTTCTGCAGCTTCCCCAGGAGAGAGCACTGACAGGAGGTCAGCATGTGGAGCAGGAGCTCCTGGAAGGTAACCCAGAGTATGGGAAACTATGTGATCTCCCATGGTAACTGGATGGAGTAAGGTCCAGCATGTTTAGAGACTGCAACCTAATGTTGTGTGTTGGTGCCTGTTGTGTCGTGTGGTCGCCCACGATAACTGGACAAAGAGGTCCGGTGTGTTTAGTGACTGCGTTTCAAAGCCGTATACTTAATGTGAAGTGCTATGGACTAGTGATCGCAACATCACACCATACAGTAACAGAATACAGGGAGCACGGAAACTGTTGCAGTGCTGGATACCAGTCTGTGAATGCACAGTTATTTTTCCATGCAAAACCCAATTCTGTATATTGGACCATTCCTGCAGATTGTATATGGAGATGACCACACAAAGATGGTGCCCCCTGCACTTGGCTGCGCCTTTGTTCAAAATATCCAACTAAACAGAGCTTGTCCTGAAATTGTGATTGGGGCAAACACAACGCAGCCGTATGGTGAACTCACCGGCACGGCACAGCACCACCCTGACCAATCGTCGTCCACATGGGAATATTCCTGATCTGCCATCAATGCGGATCAGAGGACAATTAGTGAATAATAAATCTGCAGTAGCTTAATTGGCTGTCAAAAATCAAGGACGTGTTGCCCAATAAAGAAGAGATACGGCAGCTCATTCAATCGGATCGATAATTCTAGAATTATTCATTAATTCCTTCATCATTACAAAAAGCTTTCGGTGACAGATTCTTGTTTTTTAGGCATAAAATGTAAAAAAAAAATATTTGGAAAACCATTGACGCATCACACAATAAATTATTAAAGATAGAAATGATTTTCGGATTTTGGAGTTTCCAGCCTTGGGCATCGGTCCAGGGTTCATGTGCAGTCACTGTGACTACAGGAGCCTGGTAAAGAAATGTGTCGAGTCTGTCATCCGTGTCGGGCAACTGTGGCGCGAGAGAACATGGGGACTTCTCTTACTTCTCCTCTGACATGACAGATACCGTGGAGTTTTTGAAATATTTACGACATTCAAAAAAAGAAAAATATAAAGTGAAAACTCTCTGAAATTTAAAGGGAAACGGCTTTTTAAGTCAACTTTACCCAACTTTTGGATATGTGAATAGCCACATGGGAAATAAGTTTATCAGTGGAACTCTTACATGAACAGATGTCTGAATGTGCCTCAACACTTAAAAAAATATTAAGTGGAATTATATATATATATATTTTTTTTTTTAATTTGAGGTTTTTGTGGATTAAATAGCACCTGTAAAGCCCAGATTGGAGCTATGGGAATGACCATTCCCACCCAAGCTCTTCTGGTCACTCCTAAAACCTTGACCCAAAATCAAATCTCATTAGAAAACTTCTCAGCAACCTATTATTGCTGGAACCTTGCTTTCAGGACTTACATCACTGAGCCATCTCGGCGACACATATCTATCATCCAGGACTTTTCCACCTGATTTCCTACAATGGGAATATCTATGTGCCATGTTGAACTTTGGGTATATGTATGTCATCTGTATGTGCCAGCGACTGATCATAATTGACCGCTGATGTGCAAATGAACACACGCACGGTGTCATCATTTCAGCAGAGTTATTTTCTAATGCTAGAAGAATCAGCCTCGGTTTTGGTAGACGGATCCATTAACTTGTTTACTTGCAGTCAGTTCACACACAGCGGGCATCACACTGGCTTATATATCAGCACAGAACATTCTGCCAGATTTATGAGGCTGTTCCTGCCAGCCGGGGAATCGTAAAGGTAAATTATGGATTTTTGGAAGCAATAAAACAGAAAACAGTGCACGATGCTGTTATAGATGGAAATCTTTATTTGGTGGCATTGTATCTGCTCCATGTAGACATCATTCTCCTCCTTATAAGACATTTCTACAAGCAGCTTGTCTTTAATAGGACGTATCGCCGCTCGCTATGCTGGGAGAATGGTGGATAATTAGGACAGACACTTCAAAATAATCGTCTTAACACATAGCTGAGTCTCCGGAGGATCGTTAAGGCAATATACAAGGAAAACTCATTGAGAATGATTACAATAACTCTTCTGATTCATGCAATATATTAATAGGCATAAAAATGTTGGTCGCCTTAGGCCTCTTTCACACTTCCGTCTTTCTTTTTCCATCACAATGCGTCTTTTTGTGAAAAAAACGGATCCAGCAAATGTTTCTGCTGGATCCGTTTTTTTCTCATAGACTTGTATTAGCGACGGATTGTGACGGATGGCCTTCCGTTTCATCCGTCGTGCACTTGATCCGCCATAAACGGACATAAAGACAACGCACATAGAAACTTTTTTCTGTACGTCGGAAAATCGCTCAGTGACAGATCCTGCGCTGTCCGTCGTTGGCTATAATAGAAGCCTATGGAAGCAGGATCCGTCACTGACTGTCAAAAGCAGGAATCCAGCGACGGATGCCATCTTTTGAAACTGAGCATGCGAGGAAGAATGTCTCGCTCTCTTTCTTTCTCTTTTTACTATTGATGCTGCCTATGCAGCATCAATAGTAACAAGATATAATGTTAAAAATAATTTTAAAAAATAAAAAATCGTGATATTCTTACCTACCGGCGTCCCCCGCGGCCTTCCCTATGCTCGCAATGCTGCCGGCAGCTTCTGTTCCCAGTAATGCCTTACGAAATGACCCGAGACCTCTACGTCATCACAGGTCATTGCTCGCAAGGCATTTCTGGGAACGGGAGCTGCCAGCAGCATTGCAAGCATCGGGAAGGCTGCGGGGGACACCGGAAGGTAAGAATATCATGATTTTTTATTTCTTGTATTACTTTTAACCTGGGTTGTATATGCGTTTTTGCACCGGAAAAACACAGCAAAGACGCATACACAACGTGTGCACATAGCCTCGACGGATCCGTCAAAATAACAGACCCAGTGCATCCGTTTTTTACAATCTGCACAGGATCCGTCTTTTCAACATTTTGATGGATTGTGACTGATTGTAAAAAATGGAAGTGTGAAAGAGGCCTTACTTCAGTTATGGTTTCCAATCTGTAAGTATACATTACTTGCAGCATTGTATGGGTCACCAGTCCATCGGTCTGTACTAGTGTGTATAAATAATGACTATGGCAATGGACCAGAAGAACCTACATCATGATGATGAAAATCTGCGTGTAATAAAGTAACACACATGGAAGCGTTGATCTGCTGTGTATCTGACTCTTCTTTCATCCTGCTTCTCAGTTTCCTCCTCCCATATCCCATCTCAATATATTTCAATAGGCAGCTGTAATCTGATCTCTCAGTCCATCTGATTTTTGCAGTATTAGGCCAGTCTCACACGTCCAGATAATTCCGGTACCGGAAAAAAACGGTACCGGAAAAAAACGGTACCGGAATTATCCGTGTCCGTGTGCCCCTGCGTTTCTGTGGCACATCAGTGTGGCACTCGTGTGCCTCCCGTGTGCCCACTGGGTACCACACGCACCGTGCAGGAGACAGCGCTAAAGTTTAGCGCTGTCCCCTGCATTGTGCTGAAGCCGCGATTCATATCTTCTGTGCAGCAGCGTTTGCTGTAAAGAAGATATGAATAATCCATTTTTTTAGTGGTATTTCGTGTTTAAAATAAAGCTCCATGTCCCCACCCCCTGTGCGCCCCCCCCGCTGTTCTGAAAATACTCACCCGGCTCCCTCGTTGGCTGTCGCTGCTTCCTGTCCTGGCCGCACCTTCTACTGTATGCGGTCACGTGGGGCCGCTCATTTACAGTAATGAATTTGCGGCTCCACCCCTATAGGAGGTGGAGCCGTATATTCATGACTGTAATCGGCGGCCCACGTGACCGCATACAGTAGAAGGTGCGGCCAGGACAGAAAGCAGCGACAGCCAACGAGGGAGCCGGGTGAGAATTTTCAGAACAGCGGGGGGGCGCACAGGGGGTGGGGACATGGAGCTTTATTTTAAACACGAAATACCACTAAAAAAATTGATTATTCATATCTTCTTTACAGAAAACGCTGCTGCACAGAAGATATGAATCGCGGCTTCAGCACCATGTGGGGGGGACAGCGCTTACTGGAGCGCTGTCTCCTGCTCGGCACACGGAGAACGTCCGTGTGCGGTACGTGTTTTACATGGACCCATTGACTTTAATGGGTCCGTGTAATACGTGCGCTCCCACGAACACTGACATGTCTCCGTGTTTGGCACACGGAGACACAGTCCGCAAAAAATCAATGACATCTGCACAGATGCATTGATTTTAATGTGTCTACGTGTGTCAGTGGCTCCGGTACGTGAGGAAACTGTCACCTCACGTACCGGAGCCACTGACGTGTGAAACCGGCCTTATAGGCAGCTGTAATCTGATCTCTCAGTCCATCTGATTATTGCAGTATTATAGGCAGCTGTAAACTGATCTCTCAGTCCATCTGATTTTCGCAGTATTATAGGCAGCTGTAATCTGATCTCTCAGTCCATCTGATTATTGCAGTAATTTAGGCGGCTATAATCTGATCTCTCAGTCCATCTGATTTTTGCAGTATTATAGGCAGCTGTAATCTGATCTCTCAGTCCTTCTGATTTTTGCTGTATTATAGGCTGCTGTAATCTGATCTCTCAGTCCATCTGATTTTTTCAGTATTATAAGCAGCTGTAATCTGATCTCTCAGTCCTGATTTTTGCAGTATTATAGGCAGCTGTAATTTGATCTCTCAGTCCTTCTGATTTTTGCAGTATTATAGGCCGCTGTAATCCGATCTCTAAATCCATCTGGTCTTTGCAGTATTATAGGCAGCTATAATCTGGATCTCTCAGTCCATCTGATGTTTGCAGTATTATAAGCAGCTGTAATCTGATCTCTCAGTCTATCTGATTTTTGCAGTATTATAGGCAACTGTAATCTGATCTCTCAGTCCATCTGATTTTTGCAGTATTATAGGCAGCTGTAATCTGATCTCTCAGTCCTTCTGATTTTTGCTGTATTGTAGCTTGCTGTAATCTGATCTCTCAGTCCATCTGATTTTTGCAGTATTATAGGCAGCTGTAATCTGATCTCTCAGTCCATCTGATTTTTGCAGTATTATAGGCAGCTGTAATCTGATCTCTCAATCCATGTGATTTTTGCAGTATTATAGGCAGCTGTAATCTGATCTCTCAGTCCATCTGATTTTTGCAGTATTTTCGGCATCTGTAATCTGATCTCTCAGTCCATCTGATTTTTGCAGTATTATGGGCAGCTGTAATCTGATCTCTCAGTCCTTCTGATTTTTGCAGTATTATAGGCTGCTGTAATCTGATCTCTCAATCCATCTGATTTTTGCAGTATTATAGGCCGCTGTAATCTGATCTCTCAGTTCATCTGATTTTTGCAGTATTATAGGCAGCTGTAATCTGGATCTCTCAGTCCATCTGATTTTTGCAGTATTGTAGGCAGCTGTAATCTGGATCTCTCAGTCCATCTGATCTTTGCAGTATTATAGGCAGCTGTAATCTGATCTCTCAGTCCATCTGATTTTTGCAGTGTTATAGGCAACTGTAATCTGATCTCTCATTCCATCTGATTTTTGCAATATTCTGAACTGCAGCAACTTTAGTAAAGGGGTTGACTACTTTGGGTATTTGCTAGAAATAGTCTATCACAAGTTTATCACAAAGTATTGAGTTTCTGGGACTTCATCTGGTAACTGGAGATGAATCTTGAAGCTGGTATTTAATTACTCAATAGCGCCACCACAGGAGAAGTCAAGAATTTCAGCGTTCTCAGTGTAATGAACGGTCTGTGTGTTTATTGCATGGATGTGTTGGTGAACAACTTTACGTTACTAGTTTTGAGGGGGCATTTACTTATTGCCTAATTCGTTCATAGAGGGAACACATTGAAAACTGTTACCATTGTGTTACACAGCATAAAAACACATAAAAGTAAAGACCTGAAAACCACAATCCCAAACAGCGGGCAGCGCACAAAAATGCCTCCATCCACCTACCATGTATTGTGCATTAATATATTATATACAGAATAGAGCAGGTGGGAGGAACAACGAGTTCCTCCAGATGCGGAGACGCTTGGGTGCAAGCATTATTTCTTAATTTCTTTTGTTTTTCCACTACATTGGGTATCGCGTATAAAATAACATTGGATGTTGGTTAGGAGACTGATCTGCTGGATGTCTGTATAAAGTGAACCTATACAGGTCGGGTCTGTCTTAGATGGCATGAGAGTGTTATCTTGGCTGGCGCAGCCTTGCAATAATTCAGCCTGCAGTACCAGATGTAACCTCACAGGGAAGGGGGCGCTGTTTCTAGGAAAAAAAAGTGCGCTTTTTTTTAATCCACTTAACCAAGGTTGTAATTAAACTTACGGAAACATAAAAAAAACACAAAGTGGGAAACTTATGAATTATATATGTTTTTAATCTCAAAGAGGATGAAACAATCAGCGGAAGCCTCCCCCACCCTAAGTGCATTCATACCCATCTTTCTTGCTGGGTGATTCACAGATGATGAGTTGCATCTGGCGTGAGGAAAATTACATTTATATCAGGTTGATAATAACAAAGCAATGTACAGATGTGGAGGCGCAGGAATGATAAGGCGTCTATAAGGCAAAGGCAGCGGCGTTTCCGAATTCCCTCGCATTTCATTAAAGATGAAGAGAAAGGAGCTGGGGGTAAGAAACTGAGCCTGTCACATCTCTACCTGCACCTACTTTGCTAATGTCTGCTTCCATGAGGCGCCACTGTAGTCACTCTGCTGGCAGTGCTGGTGATGGTGGAGAGGCTACTGCCAATATATTGTTTGGGTGGAGCAGGTTCTGTCAAACCAAGTAAACCAAACAGTACCACACCCTACTTAAACTCCGAGCATATTGCAGGACGTTGCCAGTTATTTTTATGCATTCATTGGTGCTTCTCCTGATGCTTTTATCTCTATCCTGACTCAACTTTTTATCTTACTATGTTAATTTTGTTTCCCTTCTCACTCTTAACTCATCTGACACTCACTGACCATATTATGCCTTGACTACAGATCTTTTTTTCCTCTCTGGTTTTGACCTGACTGACAGTTCCTCACTTCCCCACACTCGTTCTTTGCCCCTGTATTCCAGTTACCCACCTCACCACACCTGTTCTTTGCCCCTTTATTCCAGTTCCCAACCTCCCTACACCCATTATTTACCCCCTTTATTCCAGTTCCCCACCTCCTCCACACCCATTCTTTGCCCCTTTATTCCAGTTCCCCACCTCCACACTCGCTCTTTGCCTCTTTATTCCAGTTCCCCACCTCCCCACACCAATTCTATGCCCCTTTATTCCAGTTCCCCACCTCCCCACACACATTCTTTGCCCCTTTATTCCAGTTCCCCACCTCCCCACACACATTCTTCCCCACTTTATTCCAGTTCTCCACCTCCCCACACCCGTTATTTGCCCCTTTATTCCAGTTCCCCACCTCCCCACACCCATCATTTACCCCCTTTATTCCAGTTCCCCACCTCTTAGAATGCACAATTGGACTCCAAGGCATCGTCCCATGGCAGAGTATGCCAGAGACATGAGACCTTCGAGAAGTGCTGTTTTTCAGGAGATTTAGGAGGTACTTGGGGAATTTGCTCATTGTTTTGGTTGTCCGGAACGGTCACCTCTATTTCCACATACCTCCCAGACGTTCCAGGTACGTCAGATATGAGAATACCTCACATATAGCACAGATGAGCCTTTTACCACAAGGCTTAGAGGATATAGCTAGCTTTCATGCTGATGTTTTTGACTTCTGTGATTTTATGTCCATAAATGAGCCACTCGTCAAGATGATAGGTACATGACCCCCTGTTTGTGAACACCCTCCACTTAAAAAGGCTTGTGGTTTGGTTGCTGAGACCCCTGAAAACTGGAGACATCTTGAGAATGGAGTGTGACCACCACTCCTGCCAACAGTGAATAAAACCGGGGTCATACACACCCATCACTGCTCCATGCACACTGAGCGCTTTAAACCCCTAGGTCTGGTAATCGCAGGGGGTCCTAGTGGTCGGACCACCTAGTGATCATGCATTTATCATCTATTCTGAGGATAAGTGATATATATTGCTTATGGGAGAAGCTTTTTTACCAAATATGTAAGTGCAGCGCCCCAGAGTCCTGGTCGTTGCAGTAATGTCGCTCTTCCACAAGGGGGAGTGATGCTACGTCTGATGGTACTAAAGGAGTTCACCTGACCAGGTATCACAGTCACACACTACACTTCACACTCCAGTCCACCAGGGGGAGCAAAGGTTCTATTTACTAGGCCACTCCTCACACACGGGTAAAACTGGTGGGTTGGATAGGAAGTGAGTCAGAAGCTACCTGGGTTCGACCCAGAGAGGACCTGTCAGGCAGACAGGGGGAGAAGGAGGAACATCTGAGCTGCAGACAGAGGGTCCCTGTCAGGGGTGGGATCCTGACAGAGGCCAAGCACGAGATAGAACGTTACGGAGCTGCGCCTGCACTTCATTGCGGCAGCATCCTAAGAAAGGACACGAAGCGAAGTATATTGTGGAGAGTGAGAAACGAAATCACAGCACAAGGAGATAATACCGGGAGGAGACCTGCCCCAAGATCGGCAGCCTCCTTCTGAGGCGCGTAGCTGGTGGCCAGAACACCGAAGGAGTAATAGGCTCTATGCATTACTTCAGAGACTGGCAGGACAGTTGATTCCAAGTTGGCTGCCCGACCTTAATACCTATGAAGACAACGGAGGCAAATTGTGGGAGAGGGGCATCGCTAGGGTCCCTATAAAATAGCTCCAGGCCTACCCCGTCATACGGGTTGTCCTATTCATATCATCTGGGGGACAGAGAGAGAGAACACCAGAAACATCCACGAAAGTTGTGAGGACTATCCCGTGGTGCTCAGCAGGGAGGTACTACAACACACAGGCGCTAGTAGGAAGGCTACTGATTTCCACCTGGAGAAGGGAACTCTGGATGTGCCTTCGGACCGGCCAGACTCAGCCTGCCCTGTGAACAGTACTCTGGACTGTGGACTCCGAAGTCTTCAGTAAAAGGTAAAGAGACTGCAACTTTTGTGTCCTCGCTATTCATTGCGCCTTACAACGTCCACCATCACCACCTACACATCTGGGAAGCCCTGGGGACATACTTCACCTGTGGGAAGGTACACCATCTAGCTGCCATTCCATCACCCCAGCGGACCCCTAGCAGCGTCGGTCACTCTGACCGAATACCACAGGTGGCGTCACGAACACCATACAAACAACTACTCCTTTAAGTGGACGCCCCTCAGAAGGGCCACGGACTGGGTCAGGCCACCGTGACATCCCCAGAACCGAGAGAGATAGACCCGGTACCGAGTACCCCATTGCCCTTGCACGTGGGGGCGCTCCATAGGCAACTAGGCCAAAGCAAACCCTTGATTGCTACATCACCTCCACTTCTGATGCCCATGTTGCAGCGTACCCCTTTGAGAGGATGGGCCTAATCCAGAGTGCTTTCTCTTTTTAGTAAGTAGGGAGATCCTGTGCTGAATATCAGCCTTCGTTTTGGAAACTGGTAGCAAACAAGACCCTTTTGAGTACCAAACTGGGCACCATATTAAAGTGGTCAGTTTGATATTTGGTCTGGAACTCTATAATCTTCTGCGCGCCCCACTGATATAAAGAAGACGCCATTACCATGCTATTGATACATTGCCAAGCTATTGTCACGGGGAGACTAGGTGGGTGAGAGCTAATAACCCGGGCCCCTGCAATTTCCCTCAGACTAGGGAAATGCTGACTGACCCTCTACCTGAAGTTTACACTGATGGTGTGCATGTCCAGGCCTCGAACCTCACCCTGCCTCCTGTTACAACCCTAAGCTGAAAACCTCCGCCCTCCACCCAGTGAATGTAATACACCAATACCCACAGTTAGCACACACAAGGATAAAGGAAAATATACACCACGCCGCAGTCACTCAGGAATACACTATAAATGTGCAGGGCAAAATAAACACAAATATAGGAAGGAGTAAATAAGACAAAGGAAAATACACCACCAGCAACGATTCTCCAACAACCAGCTCTCCACTCCAGACTGAGATAACAACGCAAGACAGAAGCTATAATCGGCGACGCCCAATGATCCGGAGAACTATTTAAAGGCCATGGGCATGGCCCAGCTTCCAATCCGAGGATCAGGTAAATTAACCCTGGAACAGCTGGACAAAACCTAGCCGACGCCAATGAGCAAATAGTGGTCAAAAGTGGAATTACCGCTGTCTGTCGAACGACCTGGTCTGAACAGCGTCCGACATGACAGTACCCCGCCTTCTACGAGGGACCCCAGGGCCCTCACGGCTTATAGGACCCGGCTTGTCTGGATGGCGACGATGAAAAAACCTGACCAGCCGATCCGCATGAATATCCGAGGCTGGTACCCAGGACCTCTCCTCAGGCCCATAACCACGCCAGTGTACCAAGTACTGTAAAGTACGACGCACTACACGAGAGTCAACCACCTTGGAGACTTCAAACTCCAAATTACCATCCACCAAGACTGGAGGTGGCATAGGCGCCGCGTCCACAGAACCCACCACCTTCTTTAGAAGAGACCTGTGGAACACGTTGTGTATCTTATACACTGTAGGGAGCTCCAATCGGTACGCTACTGGGTTAATGACGGCGGTGACCCTAAAAGGACCAATAAACCGTGGACCCAATTTAAGGGATGGTATTTTGAGTCTTATGTTTTTTGTGGATAACCACACCCAGTCATCCACACTCAGGTCCGGACCTGGCACACGCCTACTGTCAGCCACACGTTTGTACCTAGCACCCACACTCAACAGGCGCTGTTTAACTCTCCTCCAGACTGATGATAATTGTGCTCCTAACTGATCCTCCTCCGGAACGCCGGAAGAGCCCTTCTGACTCAAGGTACAAAATTGAGGATGTAGCCCATAAACACAAAAAAAGGAGACTCCCCAGACGACTCCTGGCGGTGATTATTGATGGCAAACAGCCAAAGGAAGAAAGGTAGACCACTCCTCCTGGTTATCAGAGACAAAGCAGCGTAAGTACTGTTCCAAATTTTGGTCCATACGCTCAGTCTGACCATTTGACTGAGGATGGAACGCCGAAGAATGAGACAACTTGATCCCCAGCCGTGAGCAAAATGCTCTCCAAAATTTTGCCACAAACTGAGACCCCCTATCAGACACGATGTCAGACGGAACCACATGAAGTCTGACCACCTCCTGCACAAATACCTGAGCCAGAGTCTTAGCATTAGGGAACGAAGGCAAAGGCACAAAGTGCGACATTTTTGAAAACCGATCAACAATCACCAAGATGACCGTGTTCCCAGCTGATGAGGGCAAATCAGTGATAAAATCCATGGAGATTTCCGTCCATGGCTTACTAGGTACTTCAAGAGGAAGTAGTGTGCCAACAGGACGGGAGCGGGGCGTCTTAGCCCCAGCGCACGTGGTACAAGCTGACACGTATGAGACCACATCCTGTCGGATCTTGGGCCACCAAAACCGACGTGACACCAACTCCAAGGTACCTCTAACCCCTGGGTGGCCAGCCAGGACAGCATCATGATGCTCCGCCAAAACCTTTAAGCGGAGATGGAGCAGTACAAAAGATTTGTTGATGGGAAGCTCAGATGGTACCTCCTCCTGAGCCTCGGCAATCTCAGCCTCAACCTCGGTAGTGAGAGCTGAAACCACAACACCCTTTTGGAGGATGGGTACTGGATCCTCCCGAGGTTCACCCCCCGGAAAACACCTGGACAGAGCATCCGCCTTAGTATTTTTAGACCCCGGTCTGTAAGTGAAAGTGACAACAAAATTGAACCGCGTAAAAAACAATGCCCAGCGAGCCTGCCTGGGGGACAGACGCTTGGCTGACTCCAAATACAACAGATTCTTATGATCGGTAATAACAGTAACCTGATGTACCGACCCCTCCAAGAAGTGTCGCCATTCCTCAAAGGCCAACTTGATTGCCAACAACTCCCTGTTGCCGATATCGTAGTTACGTTCAGCGGACGACAGTTTCTGGGAGAAATAGGCGCACAGACGCAAACCACTCAAAGATGAGCCTTGAGATAGTACCGCCCCCACACCAACCTCAGACGCATCGACTTCCACAACAAAAGGTTTTGATACGTCTGGCTGCACAAGAATGGGTGCTGAAACAAAACTGTTCTTAAGAAATTCAAATGCGCGCACAGCAGCCTCAGGCCAAACGGAGAAATTGGTACCCTTTTTAGTCATGTCAGTTAGCGGTTTAGCAATGATGGAAAAATCCTTGATAAATTTCCTATAGTAGTTAGAAAACCCAAGGAACCGCTGAAGTGCTTTCAGGTTATCAGGATGTTCCCAATGCAGCACCGCTTGCACCTTAGCGGCATCCATTTTAAAACCAGAAGCAGACACAATATAACCCAAGAAAGGCAACTCTTGAACAGAAAATACACATTTCTGAAGTTTAGCATACAGCTTATTCTCTCTGAGAAGCTGTAACACCTGCCTGACATGATCTAAATGAGCATCACGGTCGCAAGAATATATGAGGATGTCATCTAGGTATACAATAACGAATTTCCCCAAAACATGCGAGAACACATCATTAATGAAATGTTGGAACACTGCAGGTGCGTTAGTCAACCCAAAAGGCATCACCAAATTTTCAAAATGACCCTCAGGGGTATTAAAAGCCGTCTTCCACTCATCACCTTGACGGACTCTTATGAGGTTGTACGCCCCCCTGAGGTCAAGCTTGGTTAACCACTTAGCACCCGCCACCTGGTTGAACAAATCTGGTATCAGTGGCATCGGGTATGAATCACGAACCGTAATCTGGTTCAACTCCCTGAAATCCAAACACGGGCGTAATCCGCCATCTTTCTTCTTCACGAAGACGAACCCTGCTGCCACCGGTGAGGATCACGGCCTGATGTGCCCTTTGCTCAAGCTTTCAGCAATATAATCTTTTAACGCTTGTCTCTCCGGACCGGAGATGTTAAACATCCTTGCTTTAGGCAACTTGGCCCCTGGTTTAAACCTGATAGAACAGTCATAGGGACGATGTGGCGGCAACTCTGAGCAACCCTTTTCAGAGAACACATCCACAAAATCCAGAAGTGACTCCGGAACGCTTGAAGTCACCGCAGCCACACATGTAGCCAGGCAATTCTCCTGGCAGAACTCGCTCCACTGAATTATGTCCTGAGTTTTCCAGTCAATTACCGGGTTGTGCATGGACAACCAAGGAAAACCCAAAACCACCTGAGCAGGAAGATTCCTGAGCACCTTACATGTAACACGCTCGGAATGTAGAACCCCAATGTGGAGTCTCACCTCAGCCACAAATTCAGTAATCTCCCCCTGAGAGAGAGGAGCAGCATTGATGGTGACCACACGGATAGGATGAGACAGTTTTTCAATCCTAAAACCTGCTGTGCGCACAAACTCCTCATCAATGAGATTTGTGGCTGAACCACTATCCACAAAAACAGTAATTGGCAGCTCACTGCCAGCGATAAAAACCTTAGCAGGGAGCATGCATTGAGAAACCACCATGGAGGATATACATAAGCTCAGATTGGTCTCCTCCACACCATCTGAGCTTAGAAGTTTTCCGCCGTTGCGTTTTTCTTAGACAGCAGAGGACAGATGTTAATAAAATGACCAATTTTACCACAGTAAAAACAGGCTCCCTGCTTCCTGATCTCTGGGGCTTGACGCTTTACATGTGACACCCCTGCGATTTGCATAGGCTCCGTGGGCTCACCTGCAGCAACCTCACGTGAACCTAAACCTTCACCCACAGGCGGTGTCTCATGCTCCCCCTGACGCAGACGGCGATCAATGCGGACAACCAGACTCATAGCGGAATCTAGAGAAGCAGGAGTCTCGTACATCAGAAGGGCTTTTTTAACCCTTCCAGAAACCCCATGAATAAACTGACTCCACAATGCTGGATCATTCCATTGGGTATCGATTGCCCAGCGGCGGAATTCAGAACAGTAATCCTCTGCTACTCGCTCCCCCTGGCGAATGGAGCATATCTTAAATTCTGCCAGAGCCATTCTGTCAGGTTCATCATAGATTTTCCCAAGAGAAGAAAAAAAACTCTCCACAGAGTCAAATGCAGCAGAATCAGATGGCAAAGAAAACGCCCATGCTTGGGGATCCCCGCTTAACAATGACAACACCAGGCCCACACGCTGAGCCTCATTACCCGAGGAGATCGGGCGCATACGGAAATATAGTTTGCAAACTTCACGAAAAGAAACAAATTTACTGCATTCCCCAGCCAATTTTTCAGGCAAAGGAAATTTAGGCTCAGCAACTCTTTCTGTCGCTCTAGCTTGCACATTAGATACTGCTAGTCCCTGTCGCTGTACTGCCCCCCTCAACTCCGTGACCTGTAGGGACAGCGCCTCCAACTGGCGGGTTATGGAAGTCATGGGATCCATGACAAAACACAACAAAAAAAAAGAAACCCCTTTTTTTTTTTTTTTGTTGGGCCGATTATAATGTCACGGGGAGACTACGTGGGTGAGAGCTAATAACCCGGGCCCCTGCAATTTCCCTCAGACTAGGGAAATGCTGACTGACCCTCTACCTGAAGTTTACACTGATGGTGTGCATGTCCAGGCCTCGAACCTCCTGTTACAACCCTAAGCTGAAAACCTTCGCCCTCCACCCAGTGAATGTAATACACCAATACCCACAGTTAGCACACACAAGGATAAAGGAAAATATACACCACGCCGCAGTCACTCAGGAATACACTATAAATGTGCAGGGCAAAATAAACACAAATATAGGAAGGAGTAAATAAGACAAAGGAAAATACACCACCAGCAATGATTCTCCAACAACCAGCTCTCCACTCCAGACCGAGATAACAACGCAAGACAGAAGCTATAATCGGCGACGCCCAATGATCCGGAGAACTATTTAAAGGCCATGGGCATGGCCCAGCTTCCAATCCGAGGATCAGGTAAATTAACCCTGGAACAGCTGGACAAAACCTAGCCGACGCCAATGAGCAAATAGTGGTCAAAAGCGGAATTACCGCTGTCTGTCGAACGACCTGGTCTGAACAGCGTCCGACATGACAGCTATAGACTCCAATCTGGACCCTACATGAAATGTCACCTGGTGAAATTAAATGTCTTATGGAGGGGCATTGCTATCAAGACCGGGCCCAGGTGTATGTGTCCATGTGTGTAGAGTTACATTACCCCTTTCGACCAACCTTTGGCTTGACAATGGATGAGCATGAGCCCCCAGGTCCAATGGGCTCTGGAATTTGCCCATGTTTGCGACCTCTTCTTGTAAATTCTAGTGATGAAAAGGGATACTAAAGATATTCCGGCAAGTGCCATGAGAATGTAGCACTGCCAAGGAACATGATGAGATCATGCACCCAACCTTTTGGGAATTTGTTTTTACAAAGGTGGACACTTGGCTGTGGGCACTGATGGGCACGGGCCTTCCTGCTACCCCTTATAGCAGTTCTGTAATGTTTGAGCCCCATTTAATCATCTACTCAGGGCCTGTGAATAATCTCATTCCCTCTGAAGATGTAATCGTCCAAACTCCCTGCGTCATCGGTGAGAGAAACTCATCCCGAACCTTCCTAATTTGTGCGTTCAGGTTTAATGCTGGCGCGTCTCTCCGAGGGCTTCTGTAATGACAGAACACCACCGTGTCCACGTACGAGCGCTTTCTGACTGAGTTGACCCTGTGGTCCATAATTGCCAGAACGGCAAGAGGATTTTTACAAAAATCCATTATAATACCGAATGTCTTTGTTGTTTTATGTAAAGTGATTAAACTCCCATCATTTTCTGGACATGAAAGGAAGAAGAAAAAAAGATTTCAGAATCAAAGGAAATCCTTAAAGAATGGTATTATGATATTGAAGGCAAGAAAGATAAAGTTTACAAAAGAAATGGTCTTGATGATTTGTAAGATAGGAAAGGCCTTAAAGGGGCACTGGAGAATCCTCAGGGTAGGCTATTAAAGGGTTTATCCCATCAACGATGCTCTGAAATGCCCCATTGGAAGGAAATTATGGCTGATAAGCACTTCCGCTCTATAGATTATCTATCAATCTGCTGGGGATGGGTGAGTACATGTGAGCCACCTCTTCACTCATTGTCTGTAGGTCAACCAGAGCAGCGGAGGACACGCACGTCACCATCTTACTGTCTATGGGATTGATGCAGGTGGCCGACTACATGTGCACCACCGCTCCATTCATTGTTTATGGGATTGATGGAGGTGGCCGAGCACATGTGCAATACCGCTCTGAGTGGGCTATGCTAGAGAATGTCGTATATACTGAAGTATCGCAGTCTATAGTAGAATCAATCAAGCAGGTGCAGATTCAAATCCCCTTTGAGGACTAAAAAAATATTGTAAAAAGTCGAATTACCATTGTTTAGTAACCATAACTCCCCCCTAAAAAAGCAAAGAAAATTGATAAAAATGACATAAACAACAACTCGCTACACACACAAAAAAAAACCTCCCATGGCTCCATCAATGGGAAAATTAAAAAAAAAGGTATGGCTCTTGGAAGAAAGTGGAGGAAAAAACAAAATGGCAGAAAAAAGGCCCCAAAAAATAAATTAAAATTGACTGTTCTTAAGGGGTTAATAATTCTGATGATACAAAAATCAGACATTTATCGTGCTAAGTGACTGGCGACCCCGGGCACTCTATACTCACAGGAAATTATTCTAACCTCACACGAAAAAAAAAAGCAATTGGATTTTGTGTGGTATCAGCCGTCGGCCATCTCTAGCCCTTCATCCCGAGGAGCTGCTCTTCTTCTTTTGCTAATATAACCTCCCTACTTTGCATATTGTAATTACCGCTCTCGCTGTAAAGATCTCCCTCATTAGTGATGTTAAGATCTGCTCTGTTCTAAATGGGAAGGTTGACTTCGGCCCGACGATGACCTGCTTAAATTAATCTTGCATAACGAGGAACAGAGAAAGCCCTATCCATCCCACCAGAACCAAACCAGAAGATACAATGGAGACATCTGCGGCGCTGTCCACGTCGTTTTGGGCTTTCTTAGACCATCTAGATACATAATCAGCATATCCACTTTTTAAGGGGGTTTCCATATTTTAAGAAGAGGGATAAACAATAAAAAATGATGGACTATGTTCCATTATTGAATCGTTGCTCTTCACCAGTCTTCGCCATCCTTATCTAAAAATTACTCTTATGACCTGACCCCCAGAAAACTATCACGCCACATGGCTATGACAGTCATGTCACTACTGTAGGGGCGTCATCAGGCAGTAGATGATTGGCCTAAGGCTTATCAATGAATGGTCTTCATAGAACTCGCTAGATCAGTTGGTGGTAGAAGATTGATGTAAGGGTCATCATGTGTCCAAGGAGATGATCATTTTACAAGTCACTAATCGATGGGCCCAATAGGCCATCATGATGAGCAATTATAAAATGATTCCTAATGGGACATCAGTAGGTGGATGACTTTACAAGGTGTTACACACTTGTCCCAGGTATCTCGGGTTCTGCTTCCTTCACCTCAGTCTGCTGCCCTCTGTTGTACTCCACGTTGAATTTTGCAGGTTGCCTGACGTGGCTCAGTGACTTCATTTCCCTAACCCTACCTAAGGCCCATTAGGACACACACCAGTGTTTTAGGATTGTGTTGTGAATTCTGCTCTTGGGTTCCCTACGGTGGTTGTTGATAGTAATGCAGTTCCCGTCATGTTCCTATGAAGGTTTCTTCCCCTAAGTTTAAGCCTCGCTTTATTGGTCCTTATAGGACTTCTGAGATTATTAATCTGGTGTCTTTTCGATTGGCCCTTCCGGCTTCTTTTGCTATCCATAATGTCTTCCATAGATCTTTATTGCGGAAATATGTGGTGCCCGTTGTTCCCTCTGTTGATCCTCTGGCCCCTGTGTTGGTTGATGGGGAGTTGGAGTATGTGGTTGAGAAGATTTTGGATTCTCGCTTTTCGAGGCGGAGGCTTCAGTACCTTGTCAAATGGAAGGGTTATGGCCAGGAGGATAATTCTTGGGTTTTTGCCTCTGATGTCCATGCTGCTGATTTGGTCCGTGCCTTTCATCTGGCTCGTCCTGATCGGCCTGGGGGCTCTGTTGAGGGTTCGGTGACCCCTCCTCAAGGGGGGGGGGTACTGTTGTGAATTCTGCTCTTGGGTTCCTGTCATGTTCTCAATGGCAAGAGAACATAGCATCAGCATATATAGGAACTAGCTCTTGGAAGATGGGAACTGAGCTGACCATGAACTAAACCTAACACACAACTAGCAGTGGCCGGGTAGCATGCCTACGTTGATTCTAGATGCCCAGCACCAGCCGGAGGACTAAATAATGCTAGCAGAGGAAAATATTAGTCCTAGCTCACCTCTAGAGAAATACCCCGAAAGGAGACAGAGGCCCCCCACATGTATTGGCGGTGAATTAAGATGAAATAACAAAACGTAGTATGAAAATAGGTTTAGCAAATTTGAGGTCCACTTACTACATAGCAGAAGACAGAAAGAACACTTTCATGGTCAGCTGAAAACCCTATCAAAACACCATCCAGAAATTACTTTAAAACTCTGGCATTAACTCATAACACCAGAGTGGCAATTCCTGTTCACAAGAGCTTTCCAGACACAGTAACGAAACTACAGCTGTGAACTGGAACAAAAATGCAAAAACAAACATGGACAAGAGTCCAACTTATCTAGTAGTTGTCTAGGAGCAGGAACAAGTACAGAGAGGCTTCTGATAACATTGTTGACCGGCAAGCAACTAACAGAGCAGCAAGGTTATATAGCGACTCCCACATCTTGATGGGAACAGGTGAACAGAGAAGATGAAGACACCAGTTCAATTCCACCAGTAGCCACCGGGGGAGCCCAGAATCCAAATTCACAACAGTACCCCCCCTCAAGGAGGGGGCACCGAACCCTCACCAGAACCACCAGGGCGATCAGGATGGGCCCTATGAAAGGCACGAACCAGATCAGAGGCATGAACATCAGATGCATTCACCCAAGAATTATCCTCCTGGCCGTATCCCTTCCACTTGACCAGATACTGGAGTCTCCGTCTGGAAACACGAGAGTCTAAGATTTTCTCCACAACGTACTCCAACTCACCCTCAACCAACACCGGAGCAGGAGGCTCAACGGAAGGCACAACCGGTACCTCATACCTGCGCAATAATGACCGATGAAAAACGTTATGAATAGAGAAGGATGCAGGGAGGTCCAAACGGAAGGAAACAGGGTTAAGAATCTCCAATATCTTATACGGGCCGATGAACCGAGGCTTAAACTTAGGAGAAGAGACCCTCATAGGGACAAAACGAGAAGACAACCACACCAAATCCCCAACACAAAGCCGAGGACCAACACGACGGTGGCGGTTGGCAAAAAGCTGAGTCTTCTCCTGGGACAACCTCAAATTGTCCACCACCTGCCCCCAGATCTGATGCAATCTCTCCACCACAGCATCCACTCCAGGACAATCCGAAGATTCCACCTGACCAGAGGAAAATCGAGGATGAAACCCCGAATTACAGAAAAACGGGGACACCAAAGTGGCAGAGCTGGCCCGATTATTGAGAGCGAACTCTGCCAATGGCAAAAAAGCAACCCAATCATCCTGGTCAGCAGACACAAAACACCTCAGATATGTCTCCAGGGTCTGATTAGTCCGCTCGGTCTGGCCATTCGTCTGAGGATGGAAAGCGGACGAAAAAGATAAATCTATGCCCATCCTAGCACAGAATGCCCGCCAAAATCTAGACACGAATTGGGTCCCTCTGTCAGAAATGATATTCTCAGGAATACCATGCAAACGAACAACATTTTGAAAAAACAGAGGAACCAACTCGGAAGAAGAAGGCAACTTGGGCAGAGGAACCAAATGGACCATCTTAGAGAAACGGTCACACACCACCCAGATGACAGACATCTTCTGAGAAACAGGCAGATCTGAAATAAAATCCATCGAGATGTGCGTCCAAGGTCTCTTAGGAATGGGCAAGGGCAACAATAATCCACTAGCCCGAGAGCAACAAGGCTTGGCCCGAGCACAAACGTCACAAGACTGCACAAAGCCTCGCACATCTCGTGACAGGGAAGGCCACCAGAAGGACCTTGCCACCAAATCCCTGGTACCAAAAATGCCAGGATGACCTGCCAACGCAGAAGAATGAACCTCAGAGATGACTCTACTGGTCCAATCATCAGGAACAAACAGTTTATCAGGTGGGCAACGATCCGGTCTATCCGCCTGAAACTCCTGCAAGGCCCGCCGCAGGTCTGGAGAAACGGCTGACAATACCACTCCATCCTTAAGGATACCTGTGGGCTCAGAGTTACCAGGCGAGTCAGGCTCAAAACTCCTAGAAAGGGCATCCGCCTTAACATTCTTAGAACCCGGTAGGTATGACACCACAAAATTAAACCGAGAGAAAAATAATGACCAGCGCGCCTGTCTAGGATTCAGGCGCCTGGCGGTCTCAAGATAAATCAAGTTTTTGTGGTCAGTCAATACCACCACCTGATGTCTGGCCCCCTCAAGCCAATGACGCCACTCCTCAAAAGCCCACTTCATGGCCAAAAGCTCCCGATTCCCAACATCATAATTCCGCTCAGGGGGCGAAAATTTACGGGAAAAGAAGGCACAAGGCCTCATCACGGAGCAGTCAGAACTTTTCTGCGACAACACTGCCCCAGCTCCGATCTCAGAAGCGTCGACCTCAACCTGAAAAGGTAGAGCAACATCAGGCTGACGCAACACAGGGGCAGAGGAAAAACGGCGCTTAAGCTCCCGAAAGGCCTCCACAGCGTCAGGGGACCAATCAGCAACATCAGCACCCTTCTTAGTCAAATCGGTCAATGGCTTAGCAATATCCGAAAAACCAGCAATAAATCGACGATAAAAGTTAGCAAAGCCCAAAAATTTCTGAAGACTCTTAAGAGAAGAGGGCTGCGTCCAATCACAAATAGCTTGAACCTTGACAGGATCCATTTCAATGGAAGAGGGAGAAAAAATATATCCCAAAAAGGAAATCCTCTGTACCCCAAAAACACACTTAGAACCCTTCACACACAAAGAATTAGACCGCAAAACCTGGAAAACCCTCCTGACTTGCTGGACATGAGAGTCCCAGTCATCCGAAAAAATCAGAATATCATCCAGATACACAATCATAAATTTATCCAAATAATCGCGAAAAATATCATGCATAAAGGACTGGAAAACTGACGGAGCATTTGAAAGACCAAAAGGCATCACTAAATACTCAAAGTGGCCCTCGGGCGTATTAAATGCGGTTTTCCACTCATCCCCCTGCCTGATTCGCACCAAATTATACGCCCCACGAAGGTCAATCTTAGAGAACCACTTGGCCCCCTTTATGCGAGCAAACAAATCAGTCAGCAACGGCAATGGGTATTGATATTTTACAGTGATTTTATTCAAAAGCCGATAATCGATACATGGTCTCAAAGAGCCGTCTTTTTTTGACACAAAGAAAAAACCGGCTCCTAAGGGAGATGACGATGGACGAATATGTCCCTTTTCCAAGGACTCCTTTATATATTCTCGCATAGCAGCATGTTCAGGCACAGACAGATTAAATAAACGACCCTTTGGGTATTTACTACCCGGGATTAAATCTATGGCACAATCGCACTCTCGGTGCGGAGGTAATGAACCAAGCTTGGATTCTTCAAAGACGTCACGATAGTCAGACAGGAACTCAGGAATTTCAGAGGGAATAGATGATGAAATGGAAACCACAGGTACATCCCCATGAGCCCCCTTACATCCCCAGCTCAACACAGACATAGCTCTCCAGTCGAGGACTGGGTTGTGAGATTGCAGCCAAGGCAATCCTAGCACCAAATCATCATGTAGATTATACAGCACCAGAAAGCGAATAATCTCCTGGTGATCCGGATTAATACGCATAGTTACTTGTGTCCAGTATTGTGGTTTATTATTAGCCAATGGGGTGGAGTCAATCCCCTTCAGAGGAATAAGAGTCTCCAAAGGCTCTAAATCATACCCACAGCGTTTGGCAAAGGACCAATCCATAAGACTCAAAGCGGCGCCAGAGTCGACATAGGCGTCCGTGGTAATAGATGACAAAGAGCAAATCAAGGTCACAGATAGAATAAACTTAGACGGTAAGGTGCAAATGGAAACAGATTTATCAAGCTTTTTAGTGCGCTTAGAGCATGCTGATATAACATGAGTAGAATCACCACAATAGAAACACAACCCATTTTTCCGTCTAAAATTCTGCCGCTCGCTTCGGGACAGAATTCTATCACACTGCATACTCTCTGGCGACTTCTCAGTGGACACCGCCAGATGGTGCACTGGTTTGCGCTCCCGCAAACGCCTATCGATCTGAATAGCCATTGTCATGGACTCATTCAGACCCGCAGGCACAGGGAACCCCACCATAACATCCTTAATGGCATCAGAGAGACCCTCTCTGAAAGTCGCTGCCAGGGCGCACTCATTCCACTGAGTAAGCACAGACCATTTACGGAATCTTTGACAGTAAATTTCCGCTTCATCTTGCCCCTGAGATAGGGACATCAAAGTTTTTTCTGCCTGAAGCTCCAAATGAGGTTCGTCATAAAGCAACCCCAAGGCCAGAAAAAACGCATCCACATTGAGCAACGCAGGATCCCCTGGTGTCAATGAAAAAGCCCAGTCTTGAGGGTCGCCCCGGAGCAAGGAAATCACAATCCTGACCTGCTGTGCAGGGTCTCCGGCAGAGCGAAATTTCAGGGACAAAAATAATTTGCAATTATTTCGAAAATTCTGAAACCCAGATCTATTCCCCGAGAAAAATTCCGGCCAAGGAATTCTCGGCTCAGATACAGGTGCATGAAAAACAAAGTCTTGCAAATTTTGTACCTTCGTGGCGAGATTATTCAAACCTGCAGTTACACTCTGAAGATCCATTACAAACAGGTGGACACAGAGCCATACAAGGGTTAAGAGGAGGTAAGAAGCAGCTAGACAGCAATTAAGGGCTAGGCAGCAAAACTCTGAGGGAAAAAAAAAAAAAAAAAATTCCCTTAAACACTTCTTTTTCTCCTGCTTCAGCCCAAACAATTAACACTTTGTGGGCCGGTCAAACTGTCATGTTCTCAATGGCAAGAGAACATAGCATCAGCATATATAGGAACTAGCTCTTGGAAGATGGGAACTGAGCTGACCATGAACTAAACCTAACACACAACTAGCAGTGGCCGGGTAGCATGCCTACGTTGATTCTAGATGCCCAGCACCAGCCGGAGGACTAAATAATGCTAGCAGAGGAAAATATTAGTCCTAGCTCACCTCTAGAGAAATACCCCAAAAGGAGACAGAGGCCCCCCACATGTATTGGCGGTGAATTAAGATGAAATAACAAACGTAGTATGAAAATAGGTTTAGCAAATTTGAGGTCCACTTACTACATAGCAGAAGACAGAAAGGACACTTTCATGGTCAGCTGAAAACCCTATCAAAACACCATCCAGGAATTACTTTAAAACTCTGGCATTAACTCATAACACCAGAGTGGCAATTCCTGTTCACAAGAGCTTTCCAGACACAGTAACGAAACTACAGCTGTGAACTGGAACAAAAATGCAAAAACAAACATGGACAAGAGTCCAACTTATCTAGTAGTTGTCTAGGAGCAGGAACAAGCACAGAGAGGCTTCTGATAACATTGTTGACCGGCAAGCAACTAACAGAGCAGCAAGGTTATATAGCGACTCCCACATCTTGATGGGAACAGGTGAACAGAGAAGATGAAAACACCAGTTCAATTCCACCAGTAGCCACCGGGGGAGCCCAGAATCCAAATTCACAACAGGTTCCCTCCGGTGGTTGTTGATAGTAATGCAGTTGTCCCTGGGTTGAAATCCTGGGCAGGTGTCCCTGCTGATTGCAGCTCTGACTGGGATATTTAGGTGTGCAGGATTCATTAGCCCTTGCCAGTTGTCCATTGTTCTTGGAGGTCTTGCATCTCTGTCTGGTTCCTCCTGCCCTGCTGTCAAATCAGCAAATATAAGTGTCTGGTTTTTGTTTCTACAGCACACATGCTGTGTGCTTTACAATTCAGTGCTATTCATGGTTTTTTCTTGTCCAGCTTAGACTGTGTTTGGATATTTTCAGTCAAGTTGGATTCTCAGGAGAAGCAGATATACATTCCATGTCTTTAGTTAGATGGTGGAATTTTTGTATTATCTGCTGTGGATATTTTTAGGGTTTTAATACTGACCGCTTAGTATTCTGTCCTATCCTTTCCTATTTAGCTAGCGTGGCCTCTTTTGCTAAATCCTGATTTCTGCCTGCGTGTGTCTTTTCCTCTAATACTCACAGTCAATATTTGTGGGGGGCTGCCTATCCTTTGGGGTTCTGCTCTGAGGCAAGATAGAATTCCCATTTCCATCTATAGGGGTATTTAGTCCTCCGGCTGTGTCGAGGTGTCTAGGATGTGTTAGGTACACCCCACGGCTACTTCTAGTTGCGGTGTCAGTTTAGGGTTTGCGGTCAGTACAGGTTCCACCTACTCCTGAGAAAGTCCCATGCGGCTCCAAGGTCACCAGATTATAACAGTACAACTGGCCAACAATGAGTTAAATGCATCTCAGAAGAAGGGAAGAAAGGTGTTGAGCCATTTTTTTTTCTGTAGCCTGCTTTGTCTTTTCTTCCCTCTTTTTCTCTGGGTGAATGAGGAGTCTTGTGCTAGCATGGATGTTCAGGGATTAGCTTCTCGTGTAGACCAGCTTGCTGCTAGGGTACAGAGTATTTCTAATTATATTGTTTAGATTCCAGTTTTAGAGACTAAGATTCCTACTCCTGATTTGTTTTTTGGGGACAGGTCCAAATTTTTGGGTTTTAAAAACAACTGTAAACTGTTTTTTGCTCTGAGACCTCGATCCTCTGGTGATTCCATTCAGCAGGTTAAAATTGTCATCTCCCTGCTGCGTGGCGATCCTCAGGATTGGGCATTTTCCCTGGAATCTGGGAATCTGGCTTTGCTTAATGTAGACGCCTTTTTTCAGGCTTTAGGATTATTATATGATGAACCAAATTCTGTGGATCAAGCGGAGAAGACCTTGTTGGCCCTGTCTCAGGGTCAAGAAGCGGCAGAATTGTATTGTCAGAAATTTAGAAAATGGTCTGTGTTGACCAAATGGAATGATGATGCTTTGGCTGCAATTTTCAGAAAGGGTCTTTCTGAATCCGTTAAAGATGTTATGGTGGGGTTTCCCACGCCTTTCGGTCTGAGTGATTCTATGTCTCTGGCCATTCAGATTGATCGGCGCTTGCGGGAGTGCAGAACTGTGTGCGCTGTGGCGTTGTCCTCAGAGCAGATGCCTGAGCCAATGCAGTGTGATAGGATTCTGTCTAGAACGGAACAACGGGGATTCAGACGTCAGAATAGGTTGTGTTTTTATTGTGGCGATGCTTCTCATGTCATTTCAGTCTGCCCTAAGCGTACCAAGAGGATCGCTAGTTCATTTACCATCAGTACTGTACAACCTAAATTTCTGTTATCTGTGTCCTTGATTTGCTCATTGTCATCATTTTCTGTCATGGCGTTTGTGGATTCAGGCGCCGCTTTGAACTTAATGGACTTTGAGTTTGCCAGGCGTTGTGGTTTTCCCTTACAGTCTTTGCAGAACCCTATTCCTTTAAGGGCCATCGATGCTACACCTTTGGCTAAAAATAAGCCCCAGTTCTGGACACAGGTGACCATGTGCATGGCGCCAGCCCATCAGGAAGATTGTCGATTTCTGGTGTTGCATAATTTGCATGATGCTATCGTGCTGGGTTTTCCGTGGTTGCAGGTACATAATCCTGTGTTGGATTGGAAGTCTATGTCTGTGACTAGTTGGGGATGTCAGGGGGTTCATAATGTCGTTCCTTTGATGTCAATCTCCTCTTCCTCCTCTTCTGAAATTCCAGAGTTTTTGTCTGATTTTCAGGATGTATTCGATGAGCCCAAGTCCAGTTCCCTTCCACCGCATAGGGACTGTGATTGTGCTATTGACTTGATTCCAGGCTGTAAGTTTCCTAAGGGCCGACTTTTCAACCTTTCTGTGCCTGAACATACCGCCATGCGGAGTTATGTTAAGGAGTCTTTGGAGAAAGGGCATATTCGGCCATCTTCTTCACCGTTGGGAGCAGGATTTTTTTTTGTTGCTAAGAAGGATGGTTCCTTGAGACCCTGTATAGATTATCGCCTCTTGAATAAGATCACGGTCAAGTTTCAATACCCTTTACCTCTGCTTTCCGATTTGTTTGCTAAGATTAAGGGGGCTAGTTGGTTTACGAAGATTGACCTTCGGGGGGCATATAATCTTGTTCGTATTAAGCAGGGTGATGAATGGAAAACTGCGTTTAATACGCCCGAAGGCCATTTTGAATACCTTGTGATGCCATTCGGGTTCTCTAATGCTCCATCTGTTTTTCAGTCCTTCATGAACGATATCTTCCGGACTTACCTTGATAAATTCATGATTGTATATTTGGATGACATTTTAATTTTTTCCGATGATTGGGAGTCTCATGTGAAACAGGTCAGGATGGTATTTCAGATCCTTCGTGATAGTGCTCTGTTTGTGAAGGGGTCTAAGTGTCTCTTTGGAGTGCAGAAGGTTTCTTTTTTGGGCTTCATTTTTTCTCCCTCATCTATAGAGATGGATCCGGTTAAGGTTCAGGCCATTCATGATTGGATTCAACCCACATCCGTGAAGAGCCTTCAGAAATTTTTGGGCTTTGCTAATTTTTATCGCCGTTTCATTGCTAACTTCTCCAGTGTGGTTAAACCCTTGACCGATTTGATGAAGAAAGGCGCTGATGTGACGAATTGGTCCTCTGCGGCTGTCTCTGCCTTTCAGGAGCTTAAACGCCGATTTACTTCTGCCCCGGTGTTGCGTCAACCGGATGTTTCTCTTCCTTTTCAGGTTGAGGTTGACGCTTCTGAGATTGGGGCAGGGGCCGTTTTGTCTCAGAGCGATCCTGTTGGTTCCTTGATGAAACCGTGTGCCTTCTTTTCCCGTAAGTTTTCGCCTGCTGAACGCAATTATGATGTCGGCAATCGGGAGTTGTTGGCTATGAAGTGGGCATTTGAGGAGTGGCGACATTGGCTTGAGGGAGCTAAGCACCGTATTGTGGTCTTGACCGATCATAAAAATCTGATTTACCTCGAGTCTGCCAGACGGCTGAATCCTAGACAGGCTCGATGGTCCTTGTTTTTTTCCCGTTTTGATTTCGTGGTCTCTTATCTTCCGGGTTCTAAGAATATTAAGGCTGATGCCCTCTCTAGGAGTTTTTTGCCTGATTCTCCTGAGGTCCTTGAACCGGTCGGCATTCTGAAAGAAGGGGTGGTCCTTTCTGCCATTTCCCCTGATTTACGACGGGTTCTTCAGGAATTTCAGGCTGACAAACCTGATCGCTGTCCAGTGGGGAAACTGTTTGTTCCTGATAGATGGACTAGTAGAGTGATTTCTGAGGTTCATTGTTCTCTGTTGGCTGGCCATCCTGGTATTTTTGGTACCAGAGAATTGGTTGGTAGGTCCTTTTGGTGGCATTCTTTGTCAAGTGATGTGTGTTCTTTTGTGCAGTCCTGTGGGACTTGTGCGCGGGCCAAGCCTTGTTGTTCCCGTGCTAGTGGGTTGCTTTTGCCCTTGCCGGTCCCTGAGAGGCCCTGGACGCATATTTCTATGGATTTTATTTCTGATCTTCCGGTTTCCCAGAAGATGTCGGTCATCTGGGTTGTTTGTGACCCGTTCTCTAAGATGGTCCATTTGGTGCCTTTGCCTAAATTGCCTTCCTCTTCTGATTTGGTTCCGTTGTTTTTTCAGCATGTGGTTCGTTTGCATGGTATTCCGGAGAATATTGTGTCCGACAGAGGTTCCCAGTTTGTTTCTAGGTTTTGGCGGGCCTTTTGTGCTAGGCTGGGCATTGATTTGTCTTTTTCTTCCGCATTTCATCCTCAGACAAATGGCCAGACCGAGCGAACTAATCAGACTTTAGAAACTTATCTGAGATGCTTTGTGTCTGCTGATCAGGATGATTGGGTGGCTTTCTTGTCATTGGCTGAGTTTGCCCTTAATAATCGAGCTAGTTCGGCTACCTTGGTTTCGCCCTTATTTTGTAATTTTGGTTTTCATCGTCGTTTTTCTTCGGGGCAGGTTGAGCCTTCTGACTGTCCTGGTGTGGATTCTGTGGTTGACAGGTTGCAGCAGATTTGGGCTCATGTGGTGGACAATTTGGTATTGTCTCAGGAGGAGGCTCAACGTTTTGCTAACCGTCGTCGGTGTGTTGGTTCCCGGCTTCGGGTTGGGGATTTGGTCTGGTTGTCTTCCCGTCATGTTCCTATGAAGGTTTCTTCCCCTAAGTTTAAGCCTCGCTTTATTGGTCCTTATAGGATTTCTGAGATTATTAATCCGGTGTCTTTTCGATTGGCCCTTCCGGCTTCTTTTGCTATCCATAATGTCTTCCATAGATCTTTATTGCGGAAATATGTGGTGCCCGTTGTTCCCTCTGTTGATCCTCCGGCCCCTGTGTTGGTTGATGGGGAGTTGGAGTATGTGGTTGAGAAGATTTTGGATTCTCGCTTTTCGAGGCGGAGGCTTCAGTACCTTGTCAAATGGAAGGGTTATGGCCAGGAGGATAATTCTTGGGTTTTTGCCTCTGATGTCCATGCTGCTGATTTGGTCCGTGCCTTTCATCTGGCTCGTCCTGATCGGCCTGGGGGCTCTGTTGAGGGTTCGGTGACCCCTCCTCAAGGGGGGGTACTGTTGTGAATTCTGCTCTTGGGTTCCCTCCGGTGGTTGTTGATAGTAATGCAGTTGTCCCTGGGTTGCAATCCTGGGCAGGTGTCCCTGCTGATTGCAGCTCTGACTGGGATATTTAGGTGTGCAGGATTCATTAGCCCTTGCCAGTTGTCCATTGTTCTTGGAGGTTTTGCATCTCTGTCTGCTTCCTCCTGCCCTGCTGTCAAATCAGCAAAGATAAGTGTCTGGTTTTTGTTTCTACAGCACACATGCTGTGTGCTTTACAATTCAGTGCTATTCATGGTTTTTTCTTGTCCAGCTTAGACTGTGTTTGGATATTTTCAGTCAAGTTGGATTCTCAGGAGAAGCAGATATACATTTCATGTCTTTAGTTAGATGGTGGAATTTTTGTATTATCTGCTGTGGATATTTTTAGGGTTTTAATACTGACCACTTAGTATTCTGTCCTATCCTTTCCTATTTAGCTAGCGTGCCCTCTTTTGCTAAATCCTGATTTCTGCCTGCGTGTGTCTTTTCCTCTAATACTCACAGTCAATATTTGTGGGGGGCTGCCTATCCTTTGGGGTTCTGCTCTGAGGCAAGATAGAATTCCCATTTCCATCTATAAGGGTATTTAGTTCTCCGGCTGTGTCGAGGTGTCTAGGATGTGTTAGGTACACCCCACGGCTACTTCTAGTTGCGGTGTCAGTTTAGGGTTTGCGGTCAGTACAGGTTCCACCTACTCCTGAGAAAGTCCCATGCGGCTCCAAGGTCACCAGATCATAACAGGATTGAGACTCAAGGCATTAATTTGTTGCCACCACCTTCTATGCACACCATGCTCTTACTTGCTTCAATCCCTGCTAAATTTATGTCCAGGGTCCATTTGTCCACCTGCATCTGAGGATTAAAGGATCTACATCACCTAGTGAGCACACATACTAGGTCACCACAGGGAAAAGATTGTTGGCATGTGGTTTATTAAAAAATTGATAGTAATTTTAGGGACTAGAAAACTGGTCAATACATCATCATGGAGGAGACACAATTTGTATAGGACTTTAAAAAATATATAAATTTTACGGTGCCAGGCTGCTTCCAACTAATAATCACCACATGATGCTCCATTTTAGATAATTATTCATTATTTGAAGATAAAGAGCCAACAAGTTTCAGGGATGCGCTGACTCATTTGTCAGGACAGCTTGATGATAAGGTGTCCTGATGAAGGGGTTGACGTGACCCTGAAACGCACTGACTTTTGATTTGCAAACAAAGAATTATTATGAAAAATTGAGCATTATCTGATGATTACTGGTTGGAAGCAGCGCAGCAAAATGAACCTTACCTTTTAATTACATTTCACACAACATTATTTACTGAATTGTCATCTCAGGTGTTGTGTCCTAAATGCAACATGATAAGGGAAGAGACGATACAGATATGAGGGGATTATTTTTACCTCATTCCTTTTGTACTCAGATATTTGCCCTATGAAGCACTTTCCTATATTTTACAGTTAACCTTTGCAAATAATAAAGGGGATGACGCGTTACTAATTAACCAGAAAATTGTTCTATGGGTCACTGGGGAGTAGATGATTTATCTATAGGTCACCAGGGAGTAGATGATTGCTCTATAGGTCACCAGGGAGTAGATGATTTCTCTATAGGTCACCAGGGAGTAGATGATTTCTCTATAGGTCACCAGGGAGTAGATGATGTCTCTATAGGTCACCAGGGAGTAGATGATTTCTCTATAGGTCACCAGGAAGTAGATGATTTCTCTATAGGTCACTAGGGAGTAGATGATTGCTCTGTAGGTCATCAGGGAGTAGATGATTGCTCTATAGGTCACCAGGGAATAGATGATTTCTCTGTAGGTCACTAGGGAGTAGATGATTGCTCTGTAGGTCACCAGGAGTAGATGATTTCTCTATAGGTCACTAGGGAGTAGATGATTGCTCTGTAGGTCACCAGGGAGTAAAAGCAGGGAAAACAACACAGGCAAAACTATGGATATCCTCTATTCATTATGATAAAGGTATAGTGCATATGAAGGAGGAAACAAATGCCTGTACATGGAATAATGCAGGACACACCAAATACTGCAAAAGCAAAGAAACCACAAAAAATTGGTGCAACAAAGTCCAAAGAATTATGCCAAAATCTTTATTAAATATAAATATACAAAACAAGAATCAAACAGTAGTAATGGGTTAAAATCTGCTACAGAATACACAGAACGCATGGAAATGCAGGATCTCCACTGCGACAGCAGCGAGGCACTGTGCATTTGGAACAAAGGGCACCAATAGCCACTGCAGACCCCATAGTAAAAATGCTTAATAGTAACAAAAAAGTAAGAAGAGCCTGCTAAGATAAAGAACCAAATGGCACATAGGTAAAATAGTAACCCAGTAAGGTACCTGATCAGCTGATGACACAGGGAGACCGCGCACTCCAAGCCCACCCCAACGCGCGTTTCGGAGATGTCCTTCCTCAGGGGGCGTGTCGTGCAATTATCGCAGGTGGTTTATAAAGGCGCAGGACACCGTAAGCAGCCAATGCGCAGGGAGACCAGATCATACGGGCGTCCTGACCGGCGCCGGAAAGCACGGGCCCATGCAATCCGGCGTCAGACTGCGACCCGGAAGTAAGCAGGAAATTAGTCACTACTGCGCATGACCGGAAAGGATCCCGCAGCCATATTCAAAAGAAGAAACCAAAAGGCACTATAATATAGAAGTGCATGGGGCCGGAAACACAGTAGCGGCCATATTTAAAAGGGGAAAGAATACCACATACATAGAAGGGCTACGCAGCAGGTGAATGAAAATGGCTGTGCACATCATCAGATAAACAGCTCAAAGCGATAAACCGTGTACATATCTATTGTAAAAAGATATAATTAATCGTACATGGCACCAAAAAAGATGATTGATTAGTGCAGACAATACAGTTAAAGCACTCATGTACACAGACAGTATATGACCATATAGTGGATAGCAATACATACAGCACAGCAATATGCATAAATATCAGATGGCAATAACAATATATCGCAGTAAGCATATAACAGAGGAGCTATCTATATAATACAAGAACAACTATTTATGGACATATATGTATATACAAAGAGCATGCTAACAAATCATCCAAAAATTGTATACACAGTTAGTTGCGAAGATGAATCCCATGATGAACCCATGCACTGGTAAGGAGAGTACCCCTTGCAGATAGATGGCACGACAGATGGCGTAATGGTGCTAGAAGATAAAAATTTTATTAATAAACAGACACACATAAAATAAAAGAACCATGTATAAATTCACAGACTATGTATACCAAAAAAGGGGGAAAGAGCAGCCGATTCAAAGAAAGGGAGCAAAAGAGAGATGTTCATTCAAGCCGTGCGGGTGAACAGTGTTCAGCCGCCAGATCCATCTAGCTTCCAGTTGACTAAGACGTTTGGACAGATTGCCGCCACGTATATTGATCTTAATACAATCTATGCCCCTTACTCTCAACAGGGCACTGTTGCAGTTATGAAGTAATTTAAAATGGCGGGGAATGGTTTTCAGGGTGGCTGGTTCCGCATGGGTGGCCGCCGCCTCAATGCCCAAAATGTGTTCCCTGATACGGACCTTAAGTTGTCTAGATGTTAGTCCAATATATATAAGTCCACAAGGACACGTGGCATGATATACCACGTATCTTGTGGTACAGGTAATATGCTGGTTGATTTTATAGGTCCTAGTCCCATCGAAGTTGGTAAACGTATCAGCACGGTCCACGTTAGGGCAGGCGACGCAGCCACCACACGGAACACAGCCAACCCTCCTTGGAAATCTGTCCAAAAATGTTGATTTTTGATAATTGTCATAGTGACTGGAAACTAGAAGATCACCCAAGTTCTTACCACGTCTATATGCTATAGACGGTCTGTCGGGAATAATTTTAGCTAGGGTGGTATCCACCTTAAGTATGGGCCAAGCCTTCAAAACAGCGGAATGAACCCTATTGGACTGGGAGTTGAAGGTAGTAACAAAACGAGTTACTGACTTAGTAGAAGAGGACTGGAATCGTGACTGGTTATAAAGGAGCTCCTGTCTGGAAGAATGCTTTGCCCTGTGATATGCCTTCTTGAGCATACGGCGGCTATATCCCCTGGATATAAGACGTTGTTTGAGTTCCTCCGCCCTATGTTCGAAATCAGCATCCGTAGAACAAATTCTACGGATGCGGAGGAACTGGCCTGTGGGGACCGATTTAATCATATGCTTAGGGACGGGTGACCAGATGTAGCATGGAGAAGGGTATTAGTAGATGTTACTTTTCTAAACACATCAGTCTGTAAAATACCAGACGAATCCCTTCTAATGGTCACGTCTAAGAAATCCAGCGTCACTTCACTTGAACAGAACGTCAAGTGAATGTTGCGGTCGTTATTGTTCACCATACTAATAAATTGCGCAAGGTCGAACGGAGTGCCCTGCCAGACAAAGAAGATATCGTCAATGTAGCGTGTCCACAATTGGACACGCTCGATTGACCCCAGTTTGTCGGACAGGAAGAGGTCCCTCTCCCACAACCCCAGAAAGAGACCGGCATAGGACGGCGCAAAGGCCGCCCCCATGGCGGTCCCCTGGAGCTGCAGGTTGAAGCACCCCTTAAATATAAAAAAATTATGTGTGAGGGCGAACTCTAACAGCTCCAGCAGAAGTGTGCGGATACCAATAGACAAAGATGACATGTCCAAAAAAAATTTCACAGCCGCAATACCGTCAGTATGTTTGATGTTTGTATATAATGACTCCACATCCGCTGAAGCCATCAGAGTATCACCCTCAATAAACAGTCCGTCGACCCTGCGCAAAAAGTCCCCTGTATCTTGGAGGAAAGAAGGGAGGCTAGAAACAAGTGGTTGGAGATAATAATCAATCCATTTGTTGATATTTTCCAAGAAATTCCCCACCCTGGAAATAATCGGTCTACCAGGTGGCGTGGCAGAATTCTTGTGAATCTTGGGGAGCAGGTATAGAGTGGAAATTGTAGGTTCAGGAACTGCCAATGCCGTTGCCAGATCTTTGGTTATAATGCCGTCCGTAAGCGCCCGCTGGATAATTACCTCCAGTTGTGAGGAGTACGCCGAGAGAGGATTATAGGACAGCCAGGGCCGGTTTTAGGCAAAGTGGGGCCCTAGGCAAAAGTTTAAAATGGGGCCCCAAATGCTAACATATTGCACCAACAGAAACATTTTGGTTGTAGCTACATGCGCTGATTTCAGGCCACTAAACGAGCGTGATCAACAATATTGAAGTCATTCGCCACTTGTTTCTAGCCTCTTTACACTGGCTGGGGAGAGAATGATCACTAGTAAATCAATCTGTCCCCATACAGTATCATCTTAGCAGAATATCTGCAGTTTTAACTGGGCGATGTGCTGATGAGAACAATGATTTTTGTTCCGGCATATACTGTACATACATACATACACCGTACATACACACAGATACACATACCGTACATACACAGACATACACCTTACATGCATACACACATACAGTTATATACACTGATAGTATACACATACCGTACATACATATACCATACATACACACAAATACACATACATACACCGTACGTACACACAGATACACATACATATACCATCATACATACACATACCGTACATGCACACATGCATATACCGTACATTCACACAAATGCCGTACACATATACCGTACATACACACAGATACACACATATACCGTACATACACAGATACAGTTATATACATATAGTACACACATACCGTACATACATATAAAATACACCCAAATGCACATACCGTACATACATACATATACCGTACATGCATACACACACATATACCGAACATACAGATACACATACACGTACCGTACATACACACATACAGTATATACACATACCGTACACACATATACATACACATATACTGTATGTACATGCACATAAACATACATATATACCATATATCCATACAAATTTATTTCACATACACAGATACACACATACTGTACATGCATACACACACAGCCATACAACTATACCATACATACACACATATACTGTACATACACAGATACACACACACAGATAGAAACATACACATAGATACACACAGATGCACACATACATATACAAGCATATACATACACACATACTAATCTTGTATAGGTGATCAGATGAGCCCTGCAGGTCAGTTCAGCTGGAGAAGGCTGCAGACCCCACTGTGGGGGATGGGGCACAGAGCAGACAGCACCTGATGATAAATTCCCAGTAAGGGAGGAAAAGACTCAAATTCAAAAAGTTCCATGACTAAAATTATAAAGAGATAAGTTATAAAGAGCACTATAACTGCACATTACTTTTCAGGTCACTTCACAGCATACATTTTGCTGCCGTGCTGCCCCTGCAGTGAGCTCCTCCCCCATCTCTGCTCTGTGAGGAGACGCTGCAGCCTGCTCTGAACAGAACAGTGGAGGGAGCAGAAGACCCCCTGTAAGTCCTGCTCTTCCTCCACTGCTGTCCCTATGTGCTGTGCAGCCGGGGCCCCTGACTGTAGGCGAGTACTCACCATTGGGACGCTCCATGCAGGGGGACAGACGGCAGCCAGTGAGCGCTCTCCTCAGTCTGGTCACTGTGAGGTAAGGAAAGCGTTCATTGGCCAGCGTCTCTCCCTGCATGACACGCCCCCTTTTTGATCTCCTGCACTTCGCGCCCCGCTCTCTCCCTGACACTCGGTGTTCCATGATTACAGGAGGGGGTGAGAGGGGCCCGACCCTGCATGATACCGGGCCTGCCTGCAGGGGCCCCCCTCCACCTCTGGGCCCTGGAGCAGTGCCATCAGCAGTATGTCTGCCCCTGGCTGGGGGCCCCTAGGGCAGCGGGGGCCCCAGGCAGCTGCCTAGTCTGCCTGCCCCTAACGCCGGCCCTGAGGACAGCTTCCTATAGCACGTAGTGTTATTTAGCTGTCGAAACACCTCTCTCTCGTACATCACTCGGGGCCAAAGGACTACATTACCCCCCTTGTCGGCAGGTTTTAACACAATATCGGGCAGTTCCTGAAGATACTTCAATCTGCTCCTCTCCTCACCAGAAAGGTTGTCACTGATAGCAAATTTAGGAATCTTGTATAATTCCGCCACGACCACCTGGACAAAAAGTTCAATATTTGTACAAGTAGATAGGGGGGGGGAATTTCTTGGAACGTGGGCGAATAGATGGAGGGACCTTACCTCCTTCTCCCACGTGTTCAATGGCTAGTTCTTCTAAAATTCTTAAGGCCTCTTGTTCCTCCTCTGTTGGAAAAAGGGAATTTAAAGCATTATTGTGAAAGTATCTTTTGAAAATTAACGACCGCGCAAAGATGTGCAGATCTTTAATAGTTGAAAATAAATCAAAACCAGATGTGGGCACATAGGAAAGACCCCTTCCCAACAGACGCAAATCCGTCTCTGAGAGGGTGAGATCACTCAAATTAATTACCTTATTATCCCTATGTATTTTTGAAGGAGCTGCATTTCGTTTATAGGGATGGAAAGAGTGATCCCGAAGTCTTACATCAGATCCAACCGTAGACACAGAGGCACCCGAGGCATCCGATCGACCACTTAAGGATGACACAGAAGCACTGGATGCACTCTTACGTAGCGGCACATTATCAGTTTTTCGCCATAAGTATACTTTTTTAGACTGGTAGTCTTTTAGGTCCCTATTGAATTTTAACATTTGGGAATCTTGTATCTTCTTAATCAATATATCAATTGATTTATCCAGTTCGGCCTCAAATTTTTGCACCATATCTGATGGACAGCCAGCCCGTATTTCAGATTGTGCGGTATCAATCAGTGGATCCAATTCATTGATTTTTGTCGTGTTGAGTTCAATCAGGAGTTGCATAAGAGTGTCTGAGCACTTATTACATGACTCCTCCCATTTGTCAATAAACATAGAGTCATCCACCGGGTAGGAGGGGATCACCCTAACTCGCAGTCCCCTAGGGATCATTCCGCTTGTTTTGTATCTTTCAAGGAATAGGCGGTTCCACCATAAACGTGATCTCTTTATAATGAGATCATTGATGGTATGGAATTTATCCTCCCAAGTTCTGTCAATCGGCTGCTGGATAGACACCCCACCACTGCCAAAAACCTTGTCCACCTCACTGAGCCATGTCTTGTCTCTGGCTCTAAAGTCCATCTTGTAGACCCAACAACCTGTGCATAACACAGAAGCAATAAAGTAAAAGCAGGGAAAACAACACAGGCAAAACCATGGATATCCTCTATTCATTATGATAAAGGTATAGTGCATATGAAGGAGGAAACAAATGCCTGTACATGGAATAATGCAGGACACACCAAATACTGCAAAAGCAAAGAAACCACAAAAAATTGGTGCAACAAAGTCCAAAGAATTATGCCAAAATCTTTATTAAATATAAATATACAAAACAAGAATCAAACAGTAGTAATGGGTTAAAATCTGCTACAGAATACACAGAACGCATGGAAATGCAGGATCTCCACTGCGACAGCAGCGAGGCACTGTGCATTTGGAACAAAGGGCACCAATAGCCACTGCAGACCCCATAGTAAAAATGCTTAATAGTAACAAAAAAGTAAGAAGAGCCTGCTAAGATAAAGAACCAAATGGCACATAGGTAAAATAGTAACCCAGTAAGGTACCTGATCAGCTGATGACACAGGGAGACCGCGCACTCCAAGCCCACCCCAACGCGCGTTTCGGAGATGTCCTTCCTCAGGGGGCGTGTCGTGCAATTATCGCAGGTGGTTTATAAAGGCGCAGGACACCGTAAGCAGTCAATGCGCAGGGAGACCAGATCATACGGGCGTCCTGACCGGCGCCGGAAAGCACGGGCCCATGCAATCCGGCGTCAGACTGCGACCCGGAAGTAAGCAGGAAATTAGTCACTACTGCGCATGACCGGAAAGGATCCCGCAGCCATATTCAAAAGGAGAAACCAAAAGGCACTATAATATAGAAGTGCATGGGGCCGGAAACACAGTAGCAGCCATATTTAAAAGGGGAAAGAATACCACATACATAGAAGGGCTACGCAGCAGGTGAATGAAAATGGCTGTGCACATCATCAGATAAACAGCTCAAAGCGATAAACCGTGTACATATCTATTGTAAAAAGATATAATTAATCGTACATGGCACCAAAAAAGATGATTGATTAGTGCAGACAATACAGTTAAAGCACTCATGTACACAGACAGTATATGACCATATAGTGGATAGCAATACATACAGCACAGCAATATGCATAAATATCAGATGGCAATAACAATATATCGCAGTAAGCATATAACAGAGGAGCTATCTATATAATACAAGAACAACTATTTATGGACATATATGTATATACAAAGAGCATGCTAACAAATCATCCAAAAATTGTATACACAGTTAGTTGCGAAGATGAATCCCATGATGAACTCATGCACTGGTAAGGAGAGTACCCCTTGCAGATAGATGGCACGACAGATGGCGTAATGGTGCTAGAAGATAAAAATATTATTAATAAACAGACACACATAAAATAAAAGAACCATGTATAAATTCACAGACTATGTATACCAAAAAAGGGGGAAAGAGCAGCCGATTCAAAGAAAGGGAGCAAAAGAGAGATGTTCATTCAAGCCGTGCGGGTGAACAGTGTTCAGCCGCCAGATCCATCTAGCTTCCAGTTGACTAAGACGTTTGGACAGATTGCCGCCACGTATATTGATCTTAATACAATCTATGCCCCTTACTCTCAACAGGGCACTGTTGCAGTTATGAAGTAATTTAAAATGGCGGGGAATGGTTTTCAGGGTGGCTGGTTCCGCATGGGTGGCCGCCGCCTCAATGCCCAAAATGTGTTCCCTGATACGGACCTTAAGTTGTCTAGATGTTAGTCCAATATATATAAGTCCACAAGGACACGTGGCATGATATACCACGTATCTTGTGGTACAGGTAATATGCTGGTTGATTTTATAGGTCCTAGTCCCATCGAAGTTGGTAAACGTATCAGCACGGTCCACGTTAGGGCAGGCGACGCAGCCACCACACGGAACACAGCCAACCCTCCTTGGAAATCTGTCCAAAAATGAAGAACTTGGGTGATCTTCTAGTTTCCAGTCACTATGACAATTATCAAAAATCAACATTTTTGGACAGATTTCCAAGGAGGGTTGGCTGTGTTCCGTGGTATATCATGCCACGTGTCCTTGTGGACTTATATATATTGGACTAACATCTAGACAACTTAAGGTCCGTATCAGGGAACACATTTTGGGCATTGAGGCGGCGGCCACCCATGCGGAACCAGCCACCCTGAAAACCATTCCCCGCCATTTTAAATTACTTCATAACTGCAACAGTGCCCTGTTGAGAGTAAGGGGCATAGATTGTATTAAGATCAATATACGTGGCGGCAATCTGTCCAAACGTCTTAGTCAACTGGAAGCTAGATGGATCTGGCGGCTGAACACTGTTCACCCGCACGGCTTGAATGAACATCTCTCTTTTGCTCCCTTTCTTTGAATCGGCTGCTCTTTCCCCCTTTTTTGGTATACATAGTCTGTGAATTTATACATGGTTCTTTTATTTTATGTGTGTCTTTTTATTAATAATATTTTTATCTTCTAGCACCATTACGCCATCTGTCGTGCCATCTATCTGCAAGGGGTACTCTCCTTACCAGTGCATGGGTTCATCATGGGATTCATCTTCGCAACTAACTGTGTATACAATTTTTGGATGATTTGTTAGCATGCTCTTTGTATATACATATATGTCCATAAATAGTTGTTCTTGTATTATATAGATAGCTCCTCTGTTATATGCTTACTGCGATATATTGTTATTGCCATCTGATATTTATGCATATTGCTGTGCTGTATGTATTGCTATCCACTATATGGTCATATACTGTCTGTGTACATGAGTGCTTTAACTGTATTGTCTGCACTAATCAATCATCTTTTTTGGTGCCATGTACGATTAATTATATCTTTTTACAATAGATATGTACACGGTTTATCGCTTTGAGCTGTTTATCTGATGATGTGCACAGCCATTTTCATTCACCTGCTGCGTAGCCCTTCTATGTATGTGGTATTCTTTCCCCTTTTAAATATGGCTGCTACTGTGTTTCCGGCCCCATGCACTTCTATATTATAGTGCCTTTTGGTTTCTCCTTTTGAATATGGCTGCGGGATCCTTTCCGGTCATGCGCAGTAGTGACTAATTTCCTGCTTACTTCCGGGTCGCAGTCTGACGCCGGATTGCATGGGCCCGTGCTTTCCGGCGCCGGTCAGGACGCCCGTATGATCTGGTCTCCCTGCGCATTGGCTGCTTACGGTGTCCTGCGCCTTTATAAACCACCTGCGATAATTGCACGACACGCCCCCTGAGGAAGGACATCTCCAAAACGCGCGTTGGGTTGGGCTTGGAGTGCGCGGTCTCCCTGTGTCATCAGCTGATCAGGTACCTTACTGGGTTACTATTTTACCTATGTGCCATTTGGTTCTTTATCTTAGCAGGCTCTTCTTACTTTTTTGTTACTATTAAGCATTTTTACTATGGGGTCTGCAGTGGCTATTGGTGCCCTTTGTTCCAAATGCACAGTGCCTCGCTGCTGTCGCAGTGGAGATCCTGCATTTCCATGCGTTCTGTGTATTCTGTAGCAGATTTTAACCCATTACTACTGTTTGATTCTTGTTTTGTATATTTATATTTAATAAAGATTTTGGCATAATTCTTTGGACTTTGTTGCACCAATTTTTTGTGGTTTCTTTGCTAGGTCACCAGGGAGTACATCAAAATTTTAAATAACCGCCTATTGACATGGCATGCTTCAAAGAAGCCACAAACTCATCAAAAAAGATCAGAAGCAATTGGCCATAAAAATTTAAACATTTTATTAGAGTATTTTTAAAAAACAATGACACATGTGTCTATTTCATAATAAAAAAACACTGGAAGGGGAATGATTATACAGTAGCCGCTAAGGTGCACCCACAGTTTCAATAAATGCATTATTCTCAGTGACAAAAATAATTCATGTTTTTGTCCCTAAAACAATTTGCATGAGGCTACAGAAGTAAAGACAATTTGCATAATTCGTCAGATGCAAAAGAAAAGGGTGTTCCGCTTCCCTATTCCAAATCTGTGCATTTAGTGTGCATGATGGGAGCTAAGGACCCTTGTGGCTGTCAGCCTGAGTAATGAGTATGCTGCATTAGCGAGTTAATTCAATAGCGCATCATAAGAGGGAAAACCATGAAATGTTGTTACCTATGTGGGTGCTGGCGGCAGGCCCGGACGCGCGTTTCGCGTATGGCTTCGTCTGCGGGAAGGTGTACACCTTAATGCATTTATTGAAACTGTGGGTGCACCTTAGCGGCTACTGTATAATCATTCCCCTTCCAGTGTTTTTTTATTATGAAATAGACACATGTGTCATTGTTTTTTAAAAATACTCTAATAAAATGTTTAAATTTTTATGGCCAATTGCTTCTGATCTTTTTTGATGAGTTTGTCACCAGGGAGTAGATGCTTGATCTGCTCTATAGGTCACAGGGAGTAGATGATTGCTCTAGGTCCCCAGGGAGTAGAAGATTGCTCTTTGGGTCCTCAGGGAGTAGAAGATTGCTCTATAGGTCACTAGGGAGTAGATGATTTCTCTGTAGGTCACTAGAGAATAGATGATTTCTCTATAGGTCCCCATGGAGTAGAAGATTGAGCTTTGAGTCCCCAGGGAGTAGATTACTCTATGGTTCACTATGTAGTAGGTGGTTGATCTCGGGGTCACCAGGGAGTAGATAATCGTTCTGAGAGTAAACAGGGGGTGCATGATTGCACTGTGGGTCAACACGGAGAAGATGATTGCTCTATAGGTCACCAGGGAATAGATGATTTCTCTGTAGGCCACTAGAGAGTAGATGATTGCTCTGTAGGTCACCAGGGAGTAGATGCTTGCTCTGCTCTATAGATCACAGGGAGTAGATGATTGCTCTAGGTCCCCAGGGAGTAGAAGATTGCTCTTTGGGTCCTCAGGGAGTAGAAGATTGCTCTATAGGTCACTAGGGAGTAGATGATTTCTCTGTAGGTCACTAGGGAATAGATGATTTCTCTATAGGTCCCCATGGAGTAGAAGATTGACCTTTGAGTCCCCAGGGAGTAGATTACTCTATGGTTCACTATGTAGTAGGTGGTTGATCTCGGGGTCACCAGGGAGTAGATGATCGTTCTGAGAGTAAACAGGGGGTGCATGATTGCACTGTGGGTCAACACGGAGAAGATGATTTCTCTATAGGTCACCAGGTAGTAGATGATTCCTTTTTGGGTCCCAAAGTTGTAGATTACCCTATAGGCACTAAGGAGTAGATGACTTCTCTGTGGTTCACCAGGGAATAGATGATTGCTCTGTGGGTCAACAGTGGGTGGATGATTTCTCCGTGGGTCAACAGGGAGTAGATGATCGCTCTGAGTTTACTCAATGCGTCACCACACAAAGTAGATTATTAATCTTTTGGCTGCATATAAATGAGTAATGCCTCAGTAGTTGATCATCGGGAAGATGGTTGGTCACTAGGTTTAATGATTGATCAATTGTTTGACTATCACGTTGAGTTAATTATATATTGAATTAATGAATGGAGCCACCAGTGGAAACATTTCTAGTAGACATAGCAGCCCTGTCATAGGAGTTGCCAAAATACCTATGGTATGAATATTTTTTGAATTTAATAGATGCATTTATTTATAATACACAAATATTAATATAATTTTTCCTCCTAATTTGGCCACTTGAGGGCTGTGTATGGAGATTCTGTAGGATGCTCTCTTTTACGCCTTATTTTATCATGAATTAATACCAATTAAATTATATATTAATGAAAAATAAGAAAACCTTGAGGCCGACTCGGCTTTGACAGAAGATCACTCATTAGCATTTCCCGTCTAAGGATCCCCAGCCTATTTTGTCTCAATGAAAAAATAAGGTTATTGATACAAAAGAGTCTTTAATTCATTTACCTGGCAAGCGGAGCAGATCGTGTTCCGCAGAGCAGCGCTCATTGTTACCATCTTGATTGGAATTTTGCATAAGATGAAAGAAAGGTTTATGGACAGTGACTGCCAGACAGACATTAAAATACTGCAAAATGGTAAAAAATAAATGAATAACAGCTGATGAATTCACATATAGATCTCTCCGGGATGGAAACAGTCAACCGTGGTCGCTGGAAACTTCAGCCATGAGGTTTTTAAACTGTGGTTGGAAACTGGAGAATTAGTCTTCCATAAGGAAGGCATTAAAGCTGGTGCACATACCAGTCTAATATGTGATGGAATTGTGCTGATTATCACTGTCTGTGTCATACCATCCATGCATTTTCAGTAGGCAGTTCATTTTTTGCCAGTATTCTGTTAGAACTATAGGTGCTAGAACATTATTTTTGCCACTTGCAAAAATGTTTTCTCCTTTTTGGCCAAAGGCTTGTCTGTCCAGATTTAAAAGCCAACATCTCTGTTATGCTGGAAACAGTTTGACATACAGTAGAGCAGGAGCAGAGATACAAAGACCAATTTCTACTTTCTGTCAGGAGGACAGAAACCTCCCATGCTTACTGTAGAGAAAATAAAGACTTTCCCTGCTTTCTGTAGAGAGGCAAATACATACCCCTGCTTAAATTAGGAAGTCAAAAACCTGCCCCCACTTCATGTGGAGATTGAAAAACTTCCTGTAGAAAGACAAAAATATTTTTTGTAGTGAAATAAAGCCCTCCCTCTCTTCCTGTAGGGAGACAAAAAAACACCCCCTATTCCTGTGGGAGACAAAAGCCCACCCCACTGCCAGTGGGGAGACAAAGTCCCATCCTCACTTCCTGTGGGGAGACAAAGACCCACCCTCACTTCTTTTAGGGAGATAAAGACCCACCCTCACTTCCTGTAAGGGGAGACAGAGACCCGCCCTCACTTTCTATAAGGAGACAAAGAGCTGCCCTCACTTTTTTTGTAAGGGAGACAAAGACCAGCCCTCACTTCTTATAGGGAGACAAAGACCCGCACTCACCTACTGTAAGGAGAAAAAGACCCCCTCACATTTCCTATACAGAGAAAAAGACCCACCCTTCCTATAGGGAGACAAAGACTGCCCTCGCTTCCTGTAGGGAGACAAAAATCCACTCTCAACTCCATAGGGAGACAAAGACCCACCCTCATGTCCTTTAAGGAGCCAGACCCACCATCACTTCCTATAGGGAGACAAATACCCACCCTCACTTCCTATAGGGAGACATACTTCCCTTGCTTCCTGTATGGAGACAAAGACCAGCCCTCAACTCCAGTAGGGAGACAAAGACCTACCCTCACTTCCTGTATTCTTGTATGGGGAGACAAAGACCCACCCTCACTTCTTATAAAGACAAAGACCCACCCTCACTTCTATAGGGAGACAAATACCCACCCTTACTTCCTATAGGGAGACAGACAGCCCTCACTTTCTGTATGGAGACAAACACCAGCCCTCAACTTCAGTAGGGAGACAAAGACCCACCCTCACTTCCTGTATTCCTGTATGGGGAGACAAAGACCCACCCTCACTTCCTGTATTCCTGTATGGGGAGACAAAGACCCACCCTCACTTCCTATAAGGAGACAAAGACCCACCCTCACTTCTATAGGGAGACAAAGACCTGTCCTTAATTCCTGAAAGGCAAAAAGACCCACCCTCACTTCCTGTATGGGGAGACAAAGACTACCCTCACTTCCTTTATGGAGACAAAGACCCACCCTTACATCCTGTAATCTGTCTCTGCTTCTAGAGATGGGTTACACTTGACAGCAGTTTGCACAGAATGGAGTCACCAACTGGTTGGCCTTTGGAAGGGATGTCTGGCTAAAAACATTATTTTGGGTACATTTATTTAGTTTCTCTATGCTTTGACTAACAGATGAGTCATTCATTGCTTAGAGGTGCTGTGTTTTTAACACTTCCGGACATTTAGAGGTTGCCCTCTCTTTAAACTCCATATGCCTAATGTCAGGATTCCTCCACTCAGTGAGTCATTGTTATGCTGTAACATGGAAACTGTATAATGCTGAGCTGTCAAGTGTTTTGATTGTCAAGTGTATTGTGGTCTCTGGGGAGCGCAGAGGAAGTGGGTAGATCGGATGGAAGGTTCACCGCAGCTCCAGCCATGTACCTCCAGCGGAGGGTGGGTGCAGTAGTAGAAAGAAAAAAACGGTCATAGGAGCGCTAGGAACTAGAGGACACAGGAGTATTAGATGAATCCACAACACATTTTGACTGTAACCCCGTCTTCATCAGGTGGAGATTTTTTTCTTTTTACTAAGTGTTTTGATTGACAGCTTTCCAATCTGTGACTGGGAGGTGAAGGACTTTCTCCAGGTGTTCTGTGTACTGGAGATTGGCCAATCTATTTAACTGGTCTGTCTGCCCCTGATCTCTGCCAGACATAGTTTATGCTTCTGTTGAGTGGTTTCCTGATCCTGTTGTGCTGAGTTCTGATCTTCTGCTCCCTATCCCTTTGTATTGCCCTTTTGCCTTGATCCACTATCTCCTGGTATTTTGACCCCGGCCGTGACCTGACTTACACCTTTGCCTTTTCCCATGGTTTTCTATGTGCTCTCTTGGTACTGACCCCGGAACATCTAACTTCTCTGCCTCACGGTCTTTTCATGAGTAGCGACTAGCATCACACCTAAAAGGCCTATAGAAACAGATTGTAAAGCAGATCACCCCTTTAATTAACATTCTTCTGATTTCTCATGGGGTCTGCCGACGGATGGTCTGCAGATTATCACTCCGACCAGTAAGTTTTTCCTCTTTTAAGTGTTTCACCGTCTTGGCTTTGACAGATAGAAGCTGTAAGTTGTTCTTCGATGCTGAAGATCCCGTCGGAACTGCTCATGCACATACCGTATATACTCGAGTATAAGCCGACCCGAGTATAAGCCGACCCCCCTAATTTTGCCACAAAAAACTGGGAAAACTTATTGACTCGAGTATAAGCCTAGGGGGAAAAATGCAGCAGGTACCGGTGAATTTCAAAATTAAAAATAGATGCTCCATACCGTTCATTATGGCCCCATAGATGCTCCACATAAAGCTGTGCCACATATAATGCTCTGCACCGTTCATTATGGCCCCATAGATGCTCCACATAAAGCTGTGCCATATATACAATGCTCTGCACCGTTGCCCCATAGCTGTGCCACATATATAATGCTCTGCACCATTGCCCCATAGCTGTGCCATATAGTGCTCTGCACCGTTGCCCCATAGCTGTGCCATATATATAATGCTCTGCACCATTGCCCCATAGCTGTGCCATATAGTGCTCTGCCCCATTGCTGTGCCATATAGTGCTCTGCCCCATAGCTGTGCCATATAGTGCTCTGCCCCATAGCTGTGCCATATAGTGCTCTGCCCCATAGCTGTGCCATATAGTGCTCTGCCCCATAGCTGTGCCATATAGTGCTCTGCCCCATAGCTGTGCCATATAGTGCTCTGCCCCATAGCTGTGCCATATAGTGCTCTGCCCCATAGCTGTGCCATATAGTGCTCTGCCCCATAGCTGTGCCATATAGTGCTCTGCCCCATAGCTGTGCCATATAGTGCTCTGCCCCACAGCTGTGCCATATAGTGCTCTGCCCCACAGCTGTGCCATATAGTGCTCTGCCCCACAGCTGTGCCATATAGTGCTCTGCCCCACAGCTGTGCCATATAGTGCTCTGCCCCACAGCTGTGCCATATAGTGCTCTGCCCCATAGCTGTGCCATATAGTGCTCTGCCCCATAGCTGTGCCATATAGTGCTCTGCCCCATAGCTGTGCCATATAGTGCTCTGCCCCATAGCTGTGCCATATAGTGCTCTGCCCCATAGCTGTGCCATATAGTGCTCTGCCCCATAGCTGTGCCATATAGTGCTCTGCCCCATAGCTGTGCCATATAGTGCTCTGCCCCATAGCTGTGCCATATAGTGCTCTGCCCCATAGCTGTGCCATATAGTGCTCTGCCCCATAGCTGTGCCATATAGTGCTCTGCCCCATAGCTGTGCCATATAGTGCTCTGCCCCATAGCTGTGCCATATAGTGCTCTGCCCCATAGCTGTGCCATATAGTGCTCTGCCCCATAGCTGTGCCATACAGTGCTCTGCCCCATAGCTGTACCATACAGTGCTCTGCCCCATAGCTGTACCATACAGTGCTCTGCACCGTCCATTATTGCCCCATAGCTGCTGCTGCAATAAAAAAAAATAAAACACATACTCACCTGTCTTGCAGCTCCTCGGCGCCATCTTCCCGGCGTCTCTCCGCACTGACTGATCAGGCAGAGGGCGGCGCGCACACTATATGCGTCATCGCGCCCTCTGCCTGAACAGTCAGAGCGGAGAGAGAGACGCCGGGAAGATGGCGCGACGCCCGGCGTGTGGAACCAGGATAGGTGAATATGCGATACTTACCTGCTCCCGGCGTCCCGCTCCTTCCCCCGGACAGCTGGTCTTCGGTGCCGCAGCCTCTTCCTCTGTCAGCGGTCACCGGCACCGCTGATTAGAGAAATGAATTATGCGGCTCCGCCCCTATGGGGGGTGGAGCAGCCTATTCATTTCTCTAATGAGCGGTCCCACGTGACCGCTCAGGGGAAGAGGCTGCAGCACCCGGAGACAGTGTGACAGGCAGGGGGAGCGCCAGGATCGCCGGGACTAGGTAAGTATATGACAGTGCTCACCCGCCGACCCCACCACCGATCATGACTCGAGTATAAGCCGAGGGGGCACTTTCAGCCCAAAAATTTGGGCTGAAAATCTCGGCTTATACTCGAGTATATACGGTAATTAATTTTCCCACTTTCATGATTTTTCACCATGTAAGTATTATTTAATGGTCATGAATAACACCCTGCGATAAACGAAGGAAAAGAGGATTAACAAGACAAGAAAAACAAGACGATTAAGAACCAATTAATCAATCCTGACAGAAAGCAGAGACCTTGTGTTCAGAGAAAACTTTGTTTTCTCGTATTTCCCAGGTTCCAGGCGGGAGATTCACCTACAATTACTGATCCTACCTGCAACGCTCATTTTGTGTACAGACGTCAGGAACCATTACCTTTCCGCAGAGGTTACTGTTTTATCCATTGAAAAATAAAAATTATTCTCTTTTGATTTTCAAAATCTCCACTCGCTGTCATTCGATGGAAACATTTTGTGACCCAATCGCAAACCGTGGTGACTTTCAATGAATTATTCTTAAAGCATTTTTCATTTTATGGAGCTCACAACCTAAATTCCTTATCGGTTTGTTTTTGAAATGTGGGAGGAAAATGGAGAACCTGGAGGAAACACGGAGAGAACATACTAACGCCTTGCAGATTCTTGAAAGGGTTTGAACCCAGGACTCCAGCCCTGCAATGTGTCATAGAGAAAAATTAAAATCATAACACATCTCCAGAGAGGGGACATATCACCCTCACCTTTAACATATGAGACTAATTATAAATCAAGAAGAGAAAAACTAATTAGAACAGGAGAAGTAAGAGAGAGAGAGAGAGAGAGCTGACACTTTAGCCTCCATTGAAGTAGGAGCCCCTGCAGTCCTGTTATCTTTGACAACTGGAGGCAGTGATGGGATCTGCGTGACTTTCCCCGGCTGTTATCCTTGACATAATGCCACTGTGCTGCTTGGGAAACGTATTGCACATTGATTTAAAGCAATTTTTGATACTTATTTTGGTGCGGAATTTGCAATCATACCCTTATAGTAAATGCATCCCCTCCAAATAAATGCACCCATCCCTTTAAGAGATGGAACACAATTGCCTGGAATTCATGAAAGCATCAAGAAATAAAGATGAGATTCGAGCACCGCTCTCTACAAGAAATTCACAGTGTTAACTGCGAGAGTCATTACACAAAGAAGCCGGAGCGCGGCGTCGCCTGTGATCAGAATAAACAAAGTCCACAATCCCCATTATGTTTCTCGCCGGGGTAATTGTCGCCGTATTTCACGGTGTTGTGTTTTGTGAGCTTCTCGCTCTCGTTTCCTTACAAGTCTCCTTGATTCCTCTGCAGAACAATACCTGGCGGAGGCGACTCCTTTCCTCCTGCTGTAAATGCTGCCGTATAACAGCCGTCATGTTCTGTCTGGCAAAACGCTAATGTCACTTTATGATAAATATGTTCCAGGAAAATAATTACCGAGGAAGCACTCGTAGTATCGGAATTAGGGAGATGAGATCTCGATAGGGTTCAGGCGGAGGATACCTGGCAACCATTTCCTGTGACTGTTGCAGTCTATAAAAGTACAGTGAGTTGCATGACGGCGGGTTTATATATTTTTGCAATGTGAATAATTATTACAATTTTTTTTTATATAATAACATAAAAAGACCAAAATAGCTGTGAGACTTGTGACCAACAGTGAGATAACTACTATAGAAAATGACAAACCTACTGGGAAGGGGTGCCAGTGACACAACGGCTTAGGCTACTTTCACACATCCGTCTTTTTGTTTCAGGCTAAATCCGGCCCTTTAGAGAAAAACCGTAACTGGAAAAAATGAAAACCGAAATCGTTTTTTCCCCCATTGACTTGTATTCGCGCCGGATCGCGTCGCATGGCCCAGCGTTCCTTCCATTTTTTTCCGGATCCAGCTAAAATTCCGATTCCGGTATCTGGAAAAAACGTCTACTGCAACGTTTTTTGTCTCCGGCGAAAAAGCATGAAGCGCCGGATCCAGCGCTTCCGGCTGTTTGCTACAATGAAAGCCTATGGGAGCCGGAAGGTGCAGGATCCGGAAAATTGCGGATCCGGCGGCCTGATCCGGTTTTATAAACTGAGCATGCTCCATATTTTTGTTAATCCAATAATCTAGATAGGCTAGCCGGATCCGTTAAAAAAACGGATCCGTCGCATCAGTTTTTCAAAATCTGCGCCGGATCCAGTTTTTACAACATTTGCCGGATTTAGCCTGACACTGAAAACCTGATGTGTGAAAGTAGCCTTAGTTTTCTGCCTGTAACATTGTCTTGGTGTTTTGCCTGTAGCCACCATTAGAGGGACTGCCCTAGTGAGCTCCCCCTAGTTATAAGTCTGTATAAATCTGTATGTAGTGAGCTCCGCCTAGTGGTGGCTGTATAAATCTGTATGTAGTGAACTCTTTTATTATATAAATACAAAACTTACAATCAATAAATAGCAAAAATCAAAACCCCAGCAAAAGCAACTGTCCGAGTCCAACATTACCCCCCAGTCCAAAGCAAAGTCCGAGTCCAGCATCACTGCCCCCAGTCAAAGCAACCCCGCAAAAGAAAACAAACTGCCTTCTTCTTTCTAAGAGAAGCTTCCTCTATCTTTCTTTCTTATGCTGTTTTCTGTCCTTTACTCGTCTTTTCACTTTTTGATTCATCCAGATCTCCTCCTCCCCAGGTTACCTCACCCAAGGAGAGAAGAAACATTTTATTAATAAACGCGCACATACACACTTCATACCAAACCTGACAAAGAAAACTTATAGCCACCTGGCTTAAACACAACTATCTAAATCACGCACAATTTTTATTTTGTTTTATTATTATTTATTTATTTTAATTTTTTTTTTTTAACACAGCAACTATAAACAACCTACCACCAAACCCCTCCCTCCCACTACTACCCCCCCCCCCACACACACACACACAATACAAAAATAAGCTCACCTAGGAACTCATATCCTCTTGCTTACAAGACAGGTGCATTAACCCTGAAACCACAGGATCATCACCTTACAATATAATGCAACATAACTCTCTATATTACAACACTTACCCAGAGCCAGGATTGGTGCCTGTAAGCCCTATATCAGTAATTCACTTCTGCAAAACAAAAATCTGATAGTGAAAAGCCCCAGCCCGCCACCAGGAAACCGGAGATGACAGGCTTCTGAAACCCTAGCAATCCTTACCCTACCAGCCGTCCCTACCTGTCTAGACATCTACAACAAAACCAGAACGCATGTTTTGAAAAGGACAAAGGGGGCTATTAGCACTAAATAGTGAAACAAAGCCCCAAGCCTAAAGAAAAGGTTACCCACTCCATATTATAGGAGAAATAAAGAGAAAAAAAGGAGTATAAAGGGTATAACAATATATAAATTTATTTAAATATACAAATTACTCATAAAAAATCTCGAAAAATACAAGAATTATGCTACAATGACAATATTAAAGTGCATAAGGGTAATTTAAGGAAACAGGTATCCACCAGTGTGCAGCGCCCTAGATGTAAGCCAATCTAGAATGATCAGCAAGTTGCTGGTAAGACGGCTAAAAGTGTTGTGAATTAGACTTTTTGGCTCCCTCTTGTGGTCACTAGTGATATGACTGGGATTTTCTTTCTTCAGTTTGGCACTCACCTGGGTCATTAGTCCAGGGGTGTCGCTATATAAACTTCCTGGATCCTTAGTCCAGTGCCTGGCATCGTTGTAATCAGATCCTTCTGTTGCTCCTGTCTGCTGGTCCTGGCTCTTGCAAAATTAAGCTAAGTCTTGCTTCTTTGTTTTTTGGAGTTACTTGCTTTGCTACTATTTTTGTCCAGCTTGTACTAAATGTGATTTCTGACCTTGCTGGAAGCTCTAGGGGGCTGGTGTTCTCCCCCCGGCCGTTAGACGGTTCGGGGGTTCTTGAATATCCAGCGTGCATATTTTTGATTACAAGTGTGGACCAGCTTGCTGCTCGTGTGCAAAGCATACAAGATTTTGTTACCAGTAGTTCTATGTCTGAACCTAAAATACCTATTCCTGAACTGTTTTCTGGAGACCGATTTAAGTTTAGGAATTTCAGGGATAATTGTAAATTGTTTCTATCTCTGAGACCCCGTTCATCTGGAGACTCAGCTCAGCAAGTTAAAATTGTTATCTCTTTTTTACGGGGCGACCCCCAGGATTGGGCTTTCTCGCTAGCGCCAGGAGATCCGGCATTGGCAAATATTGATGCGTTTTTTCTGGCGCTCGGATTGCTTTACGAGGAACCCAATCTTGAGGTTCAGGCAGAAAAAGCCTTGCTGGCTATTTCTCAGGGCCAGGATGAAGCTGAAGTGTATTGCCAAAAATTTCGGAAATGGTCCGTGCTTACTCAGTGGAATGAGTGTGCTCTGGCCGCAAATTTCAGAAATGGCCTTTCTGAAGCCATTAAAAATGTGATGGTGGGTTTCTCCATTCCTACAAGTCTGAATGATTCCATGGCGCTGGCTATTCAAATTGACCGGCGTTTGCGGGAGCGCAAAACCGCTAATCCTCTGGTGGTGTTGTCTGAACAAGCACCTGATTTGATGCAATGTGATAGAATTCAGACCAGAAATGAGCGGAAAGATCATAGACATCAGAATGGGTTGTGTTTTTACTGTGGTGATTCTACACATGTTATATCAGCATGCTCTAAACGCCTAACAAGGGTTGTTAGTCCTGTCGCCATTGGTAATTTGCAACCTAAATTTATTTTGTCTGTGACTTTAATTTGCTCATTGTCCTCTTACCCTGTTATGGCGTTTGTGGATTCAGGTGCTGCCCTGAGTCTTATGGATCTGTCATTTGCCAAGCGCTGTGGTTTTGTTCTTGAGCCGTTGGTTAATCCTATCCCTCTGAGGGGTATTGATGCTACGCCATTGGCGGAAAATAAACCGCAGTTTTGGACACAGGTAACCATGTGCATGACTCCTGAACATCGGGAGGTGATTCGTTTTCTTGTTCTGCATAAAATGCATGATTTGGTCGTTTTGGGTTTGCCATGGTTACAGACTCATAATCCAGTCTTGGATTGGAAGGCAATGTCTGTGTCAAGTTGGGGCTGTCAGGGTATTCATGGTGATTCCCCGTCAGTGTCTATTGCTTCCTCTACTCCTTCGGAAGTTCCTGAGTATTTGTCTGATTATCAGGATGTGTTCAGCTAGTCCAGGTCCAGTGTTCTGCCTCCTCATAGGGACTGTGACTGTGCCATAGATTTGATTCCAGGTAGCAAATTTCCTAAGGGAAGACTATTTAATCTATCTGTACCTGAGCATACCGCAATGCGTTCGTATATCAAGGAATCTCTGGAGAAGGGGCATATCCGTCCTTCCTCTTCCCCTCTTGGTGCGGGATTTTTTTTTGTGGCCAAGAAGGACGGATCTTTGAGACCTTGTATTGACTATCGGCTTTTGAATAAAATCACTGTTAAATTTCAGTATCCTTTGCCTCTGTTGTCAGACTTGTTTGCCCGAATTAAAGGTGCCAAGTGGTTCACCAAGATAGATCTTCGTGGTGCGTACAACCTTGTGTGCATTAAGCGAGGAGATGAATGGAAAACCGCGTTTAATACGCCCGAAGGTCATTTTGAGTACTTGGTGATGCCTTTTGGGCTCTCTAATGCTCCTTCAGTGTTTCAATCCTTTATGCATGATATTTTCCGGAAGTATCTGGATAAATTTATGATCGTTTATCTGGATGATATTCTGGTTTTTTCTGATGACTGGGACTCGCATGTAGAGCAGGTCAGGATGGTGTTTCAGGTTTTGCGTGAGAATGCTTTATTTGTTAAGGGCTCAAAGTGTCTCTTTGGAGTACAGAAGGTTCCCTTTTTGGGGTTTATTTTTTCCCCTTCTGCGGTGGAGATGGACCCAGTCAAGGTCCGTGCTATTCATGATTGGACTCAACCCACGTCAGTTAAGAGTCTTCAGAATTTCTTGGGTTTTGCTAACTTCTACCGTCGTTTTATTGCTAATTTTTCTAGCATTGCTAAACCTTTGACGGATATGACCAAGAAAGGTTCTGATGTTGCTAACTGGGCTCCTGCAGCCGTGGAGGCTTTCCAGGAGTTGAAGCGCCGGTTTACTTCGGCGCCTGTTTTGTGCCAGCCTGATGTCTCACTTCCCTTTCAGGTTGAAGTGGATGCTTCTGAGATTGGGGCAGGGGCCGTTTTGTCGCAGAGAGGCCCTGGTTGCTCTGTGATGAGACCTTGTGCCTTTTTCTCGAGGAAGTTTTCGCCTGCTGAGCGGAATTATGATGTTGGCAATCGGGAGTTGTTGGCCATGAAGTAGGCATTTGAGGAGTGGCGTCATTGGCTCGAGGGTGCTAAGCATCGTGTGGTGGTCTTGACTGATCACAAAAATTTGATGTATCTCGAGTCTGCTAAACGCCTGAATCCTAGACAGGCCCACTGGTCATTATTTTTCTCCCGTTTTGACTTTGTGGTCTCGTATTTACCAGGTTCAAAGAATGTGAAGGCTGATGCTCTTTCAAGGAGCTTTGTGCCTGACTCTCCGGGAGTCGCAGAACCAGTTGGTATTCTTAAAGAGGGAGTTATCTTGTCAGCCATTTCTCCGGATTTGCGACGTGTGTTGCAGAGATTTCAGGCTGGTAGACCTGACTCTTGTCCACCTGACAGACTGTTTGTTCCTGATAAGTGGACCAGCAGAGTAATTTCCGAGGTTCATTCCTCGGTGTTGGCAGGGCATCCGGGAATTTTTGGCACCAGAGATCTGGTGGCTAGGTCCTTTTGGTGGCCTTCCTTGTCACGGGATGTGCGGTCGTTTGTGCAGTCCTGTGGGACTTGTGCTCGAGCTAAGCCTTGCTGTTCTCGTGCCAGCGGGTTGCTCTTGCCCTTGCCTGTCCCGAAGAGGCCTTGGACGCACATTTCCATGGATTTCATTTCAGATCTCCCGGTGTCTCAGGGCATGTCTGTCATCTGGGTGGTATGTGATCGCTTTTCTAAGATGGTCCATTTGGTACCCTTGCCTAAGCTGCCTTCCTCTTCCGATCTGGTTCCTGTGTTTTTTCAGAATGTGGTTCGTTTACACGGCATTCCTGAGAATATTGTGTCTGACAGAGGATCCCAGTTTGTTTCCAGGTTCTGGCTATCTTTTTGTGCTAGGATGGGCATTGATTTGTCGTTTTCGTCTGCCTTTCATCCTCAGACTAATGGACAAACGGAGCGAACTAATCAGACTCTGGAGGCTTATTTGAGGTGTTTTGTTTCTGCGGATCAGGATGATTGGGTGACCTTCTTGCCGTTGGCTGAGTTTGCCCTTAATAATCGGGCTAGTTCCGCTACATTGGTTTCGCCATTTTTCTGCAACTCTGGTTTCCATCCTCGTTTTTCCTCGGGACATGTGGAGCCTTCTGACTGTCCTGGGGTAGATTCTGTGGTGGATAGGTTGCGGCAGATCTGGATTCATGTGGTGGACAACTTGAAGTTGTCACAGGAGAAGGCTCAGCGTTTTGCCAACCGCCGCCGCGGTGTGGGTCCCCGACTTCGTGTTGGGGATTTGGTGTGGCTGTCTTCTCGATTTGTTCCTATGAAGGTCTCCTCTCCTAAATTTAAGCCTCGCTTCATCGGTCCTTACAAGATATTGGAAATCCTTAATCCTGTGTCCTTTCGCTTGGATCTTCCGGTGTCGTTTGCCATTCACAACGTGTTCCATAGGTCCTTGTTGCGGCGGTACGTTGTACCTGTGGTTCCTTCTGTTGAGCCTCCTGCTCCGGTGTTGGTTGAGGGCGAGTTGGAGTACGTGGTGGAGAAGATCTTGGATTCTCGTCTCTCCAGGTGGAGGCTTCAGTATCTGGTCAAGTGGAAGGGCTATGGTCAGGAGGATAATTCCTGGGTGGTTGCCTCTGATGTGCATGCGGCCGATTTAGTTCGTGCCTTTCACGCTGCTCATCCTGATCGCCCTGGTGGTCTTGGTGAGGGTTCGGTGACCCCTCCTTAAGGGGGGGGTACTGTTGTGAATTAGACTTTTTGGCTCCCTCTTGTGGTCACTAGTGATATGACTCTGGGATTTTCTTTCTTCAGTTTGGCACTCACCTGGGTCATTAGTCCAGGGGTGTCGCTATATAAACTTCCTGGATCCTTAGTCCAGTGCCTGGCATCGTTGTAATCAGATCCTTCTGTTGCTCCTGTCTTCTGGTCCTGGCTCTTGCAAAATTAAGCTAAGTCTTGCTTCTTTGTTTTTTGGAGTTACTTGCTTTGCTACTATTTTTGTCCAGCTTGTACTAAATGTGATTTCTGACCTTGCTGGAAGCTCTAGGGGGCTGGTGTTCTCCCCCCGGCCGTTAGACGGTTCGGGGGTTCTTGAATATCCAGCATGGATATTTTAATAGGGTTTTTGCTGACCATATAAGTCATCTTACTATATTCTGCTATTAGCTAGTGGGCCTCTCTTTGCTAATACCTAGCTCATTCTTATGTTTGTCTTTTCCTCTTACCTCACCGTTATTATTTGTTGGGGGCTTGTATCCAACTTTTGGGGTCTTTTCTCTGGAGGCAAGAAAGGTCTTTCTTTTCCCTTCTAGGGTTAGTTAGTTCTCCGGCTGGCGCGAGACGTCTAGAACCAACGTAGGCACGTTCCCCGGCTACTTCTATTTGTGGTGCTAGGATTAGATATATGGTCAGCCCAGTTACCACTGCCCTATGAGCTGTTTTTTTGTGTTTGCAGACTTGGTATTTATTCCTGAGACCCTCTGCCATTGGGGTCATAACATAAAAGTCACCGCTATAGTAAGTATTAAGGTGCGGAGGAACAAAGCCTCTAATAATCTGTACATAATACGCCACACTTACCACTAAAATAGGGGGCGCAGGGGCACACTGGACTGGAACCAAGATGAAACAGGACCCCCGACGCGCGTTTCGCTTCAGGTGTTACCGCTTTCTCAAGGGGAGAGAATGTGTAATGCCAGATAGGACCTTCATATAAGCCATGTGACCAGTCACATGTCGTACGTAGGCCAATAGAATGCAGCAATAGCGGCGCATGCGCCGGTTGATCGAATTGAATTTATAACCCGGTTCAAAGACCTTCTCCGTAAGAGGACTAGAGTATGGTGGAACCATGCCTATTTCGAAAAATATTTAAAAGGGAAATTGATCCCCCGTGGTTTAAGGATACATGTGTTTCCATCTTTTCCTATCCCTGATGGTGATTTCAAAGACAAATGGGAGGAGTTATCTAGCACATGTTCCATGGGGTATATGACACTCTTAAGGGAGATGGACGGACAAACATTAAGGGATATAGAAATGGAAATTGAGTGCATTCAATTGTTGTTAAAAAAGGAGATATCTGCTGATGCACTTAAGAAACTGAACGACACTATTGATGTTGACCTGCAGAAATGGGCAACTGAAATACAGAGCAATAAAGCGAGAAAATTCAAACGCGATGTGCGTGATAAACAAACTGCTAGCGTATACAGATGGCGGGGCCAGAGGGAACATTCCCGTTCCCACTATAGACATATGTCTAGTTCGAGATCTAGGTCACGGTCAGCGGCATCAAATATCTTTCGAGATGCACTACATACCCAGATGTCAGAAGATCAAGCAGGACCTTCTACTCCTCAGAATAGGATTACCACCAGACAAACATCTAGGAATAAAGGTCCATCTGGGAGACGACAGGGGACAGATACCCAGGGTGCCCTACAGGTACTTAATCTGTCTACAAGAACATTCACACACACACATTGCAGTTTTGAGTCGGGGCCTGACCTTCTCACCCACTCACCCGTTTGATTTTTTTACAGCACTGAAAGACCTCCACCTTTTTTCTAGAAAATTAATTCTGAGGAAACTACATCACAAAAGCTATGATCCATCAGACTCCTAACTGAGACGGAACGAGAAACATTGCGGATTTTGGAGGAATTATTGGACGAACAATCCCCGACACCACAAGGTAGGTTTCCACCTGCGGTCATGCCCAGATCAACGAGGTTTCCCCCCTTGTCACTCTGTCCGGCGGTTGATTTGTTTACAAAGTTGGTGACTGCCGATTTGAAAAAACTTTCATCAAAACGGAAGTTTGATAATCTTACGTACAGCCAACGATCTGCCATTAAGGAATTACAGTCCTACACAGATGTAGTTTATAAACCGGCTGACAAGGGAGGAAACATCGTGATCTGGCCATGTCAGAAGTATGAAAAAGAGGTGTTTCGACAGCTTAGAGACACCATAACATATACAAAACTTACCTATAACCCAATGCTCTCTTTTTCGTCTCAGTTACAAGTTATACTCACTCGAGCTTTGGAGGAGGACATAATTGATAAAAGGGTGTGGGAGGGTCTGATGGTTAGGAATCCCAAAATACCGACTTTTTACCTTTTACCAAAGGTCCATAAGGACTCCGTCAACCCCCCGGGATGTCCGATCATGTCAGGCATAGACGGTCTTCGTGATCCCATATGTAAGTTTATAGACTTCTGTCTCAAACCATTGGTTGAGACTTTACCGTCGTATGTCAGGGACACGACGGACGTGCTCACTCGGGTTGATGGGGTCCTTGTTGATCCAGATGTTCTTCTTGTGACTGCAGATATTCAAACCCTGTATACACTATGTTCCAAATTATTATGCAAATTACATTTTTATCAGATTTTCCTAAATGGTTGGTGCAAATGACAGTCAGTCTAATAAAAGTCATCACCCGTTAGATTATACATCGAATTTTATTGAAGAAACCTCCCAATGATAACAGTATAATCTCCAAAATGAATAAAAACTCAAAATGCACTGTTCCAAATTATTATGCACAGTAGAATTTCTAAACATTTGATATGTTTTAAAGAACTGAAAATGCTCATTTGTGGAATTTGCAGCATTAGGAGATCATCACATTCACTGAACAAAAAAGCTATTTAACGCCAAAACATCCCAACAGGCCAAGTTACATGTTAACATAGGACCCTTCTTTGATGTCACCTTCACAATTCTTGCATCCATTGAACTTGTGAGTTTTTGGAGAGTTTCTGCTTGTATTTCTTTGCATGAAGTTGGAATAGCTTCCCAGAGCTGCTGTTTGGATGTGAACTGCCTCCCACCCTCATAGATCTTTTGCTTGATGATCCTCTAAAGGTTCTCTATAGGGTTGAGGTCAGGGGAAGATGGTGGCCACACCATGAGTTTATCTCCTTTTCTGCCCATAGCAGCCAATGACTCAGAGGTTTTCTTTGCAGCATGAGATGGGGCATTGTCAGCATGAAGATGATTTTGCTCCGGAAGGCACGTTTCTGCTTTTTAGACCATAGAAGAAAGTTGTCAGTCAGAAACTCTATATACTTTGCATAGGTCATTTTCACACCTTCAGGAACCTGAAAGGGCCTTACCAGCTGTTTCCCATGATTCTGCAAAAAACATGACTCCTCCACCTCCTCGCTGATGTTGCAGCCTTGTTGGGACATGGTGGCCATCCACCAACCATCCACCACTCCATCCATCTGGACCATCCAGGGTTGCTCAACACTTATCAGTAAACAAGACTGTTTGGAAATTAGTCTTCATGTTTGTGTGGGCCCAATACAACCATTTCTGCTTGTGAACACTGTTTAAGGGTGGCCGAATAGTAGGTTTATGCACCACAGCAAGCCTTTGAAGGAGCCTACACCTTGAGGTTCGATGGACTCCAGAGGCACCAGCAGCTTCAAATATCTGTTTGCTGCTTTGTAATGGCTTTTTAGCAGCTGCTCTCTTAATCCGATGAACTTGCCTGGCAGAAATCTTCCTCATTATGCCTTTATCAGCACAAACACATTTGTGTTCAGATACAGCCACAAATCTCTTAACAGTAAGATGATCACGCTTATGTTTTTGGAAAATTTCTAATGTTTTCATTCCTTCACCAAGGTATTGCACTATTTGATGCTTTTCAGCAGCAGAGAGATCCTTTTTCTTTCCCATGTTACTTGAAAACTGTGACCTGCTTAATAATGTGGAACATCATTTTTAAGTAGTTTTCCTTTAATTAGAATCACCTGGAAAACCAATTATCACATGTGTTTAAGATTGATTTCAGTGATCCATTGAGCCCTGAGACACTATACCATCCACGAGTTTATTTGAAAAACAAAACAATTAAATCTTTATGACACTTAAATCCAATTTGCATAATAATTTGGAACACAGTGTATTTGTATAGATCACGAACATGGATTAGAAGCGGTTCGCCTTTTCCTGGGAGCCTCCGACCTGGGCGGCCCTCTGTGCAATTTTATCCTCGAGCTGCTGCGCTTTGCCCTCACCCACAATTTCTTTGTATTTAAAGACTCTTACTATCTGCAGAAGCGCGGCACGGCCATGGGTGCGGCCTGTGCGCCTTCGTACGCTAATCTCTTCCTAGGGCACTGGGAGAGATTCGTGTTTGGCGACGAGGGGGCACGGGCCGCCGACCATGTGCTGTGCTGGCTTCGATATATAGATGATATTTTATTTTTGTGGGGGGGGGGACGGCGCAGCAGCTCGAGGCCTTTATGAGTCAGCTTAATGATAATCCGTTCAATATCTCTTTGACTTATCAATATGACAAGAGTCATATTGATTTCCTGGACATCACTCTGGAGATTGACAGCACACGCCATGTCCAGACTGATGTGTTCAGGAAACCAACTGTGGTTAACGCTCAGCTTCATGCTGACTCAGCACACAATCCAGCTATTGTGAGGGCCGTCCCGGTCGGACAGTTCTTGAGGATGAGGCGGATCTGCTCCACAGAGGGTAGATTCCAGGCTCAATCTGTAGCCCTTAAGGCACGCTTTGAGGCACGGGGCTACAGTCGCAGGTGTATAAGACAGGGTTATGATAGGGCCAGGAGAACGCAGCGCAGGGATCTTCTTTACACCACGGCATATTAGACCAAAATCAGATCTAAGGATGAGAAAATTAGGTTTATAACAACATATAACCATGAATGGCGTAATATGAGAGATATCCTTACTAGATACTGGTCGACATTAGCAACAGAGCCATCCCTGGGTTCTGTCCTCGGTGAGTTTCCTTCTATGATGGCTAGAAGGTCTCCAAATTTAAACAATATGCTGGTTCGGAGCCATTACGTTCCTCCTGCCAGCAACCCCTTCGGCACTAGAGGCCCTTTACTCGGATGTTTCCAGTGCAGTCACTGCGTGGCTTGCCCCAATATTTTACGGACCACATCGTTTTCAACCTCTGATGGAACTAAGAATTTCTCTATCAGGCATCACATTTCATGTGGCACTACAAACATTATATATTACGCCACATGTGGATGCTCTCTCATCTATGTTGGGTTGACGTCCAGGGAGCTCCGCATCCGCACTAGGGAACACGTGAGTGACATTTGAGCGGCTAGGACCGCCGTTGATGTCTCTGACTTGAAGACGATACCCCGTCACTTCAAGATACATCACAATTGTGATCCGGGGTCACTTCAGGTCAGGGGCATCGACTGCGTGCATCTGGGTACCCGAGGAGGGAACTATATGAAAATGCTGGTGCAACGTGAAGCCAGCTGGATAGTTCGACTTAACACTGTTGCGCCCAACGGTTTGAATGAATCGCTTAGTTTTTCTTCATTTTTGTAATTTTTGTCATTCAGAAGGTTGGTAATCTTTATATCGGCAGTTTTCTTTCCTTCCGTTTATAGGAACGGGTCTCCAATTTCTGGTTCCTGTTTTTATTATGGTTTTAATTTTATCACTATTTGTTATGTTGCCTGTATGTTTTATTATTCTTTTTTCTTTTTTCATAGTTTCCTTCTTTAATTTGCTCTGCCAGGGAGGACGCACATGATAACCATCCCTAATGGAGAATGTGATATTGTTCCCATGGAAGATTTGGATGGCGTACCCCATGAATACTAATGAACATGTTATATTTGCACAAATGATTGGATTTCAGTGCAGGATTATGCTGTCAATTATGTTGTTTTTGGTGGGCTTTGCAATATATTGATTGTGGGGTTTATTGCTTATCATATTGACCCTTGGTTTGGTTACCATGTATGGTTTTTTAGTATTATGAGCACGTATTATACTGAATGATTCTTCCCCCTTACTTGTGGCAGTGCGCATGCGCTGGCTTGGTCTGCGGTCCTTTGCCCAAGAGCGGTGTCTCTGCAGCTTCCCACATGTGACTGGGGCTTTTCCCCGCTTGCATGCTGGGACGCTTTGACGCCGGTCTCTGGTGCGGGACCTACCGATCAACCGGCGCATGCGCTGCTATTGCTGCATTCTATTGGCCTTCGTACGACATGTGACTGGTCACATGGCTTATATGAAGGTCCTATCTGGCATTACACATTCTCTCCTCTTGAGAAAGCAGTAACACCTAAAGCGAAACGCGCATCGGGGGTCCTGTTTCATCTTGGTTCCAGTCCAGTGTGCCCCTGCGCCCCCTATTTTAGTGGTAAGTGTGGCGTATTATGTACAGATTATTAGAAGCTTTGTTCCTCCGCACCTTAATACTTACTATAGCGGTGACTTTTAGCCGTCTTACCAGCAACTTGCTGATCATTCTAGATTGGCTTACATCTAGGGCGCTGCACACTGGTGGATACATGTTTCCTTAAATTACCCTTATGCATTTTAATATTGTCATTGTAGTATAATTCTTGTATTTTTCGAGATTTTTTATGAGTAATTTGTATATTTATATAAATTTATAAATTTATATATTGTTATACCCTTTATACTCCTTTTTTTTCTCTTTATTTCTCCTGTCTAGACATCTGCCCCTATTTATCTATCTACCTTTCCCTGTCTCTCCCTGCCTGACCCTAGTACCCTACCTAACTCACCGCGTGCCTACCTAACTGTCCTTAGGCTGTCCCTATCCTTTCCCTAACTATCTACCTGTCCCTACTGAAGCTATCTACCTGTCCCTATCATTTACCTGCTTATCTAAGCCCTAGGTACATTAAATGAGAACCCTCTCCAGAGAAGAGAGGCCCTCACTGCACCTAGCCTGTCATACTCCAGAGAGCGCACCTTCACCAGGCCACACAGAATGTTCCTAACAACCTCGTCCTGGGGGAGGATTTTCTGCTGAGTTAACACTAAGCACCGTGCGTTCCACGTGTAAAACCTGACGACTAAACTGACTAGAAATAAAGTGCCCCGATCTCGGCCACCCAGGGATCCGAATGCCCCATACGCCCACTCCGCATAGGAAAGGTGTGCCAGCCGAGGCCAGCCTATGGAAGCACCCACCCTGTTGTAGACCCCTGTATTAAAAGGACACTGAAGGAGGAAGTGCTCCATGCTTTCCAGCGTGTCGCAACACCCCTCACGGGGACAACCCCGATCATTGGAGTTCCTACACTTCAGGTTGTCCCTTACATACAGTTTCCCATGGAAGCAGCGCCAAGCCAAGTCCTAAAACTTCAAGGGGACCCGTGTAGAATTCAATAACCTCAGCCCACCCTCCAGATCCCGACTTGGGCAATCTTTGAGCACCAGAGGCTTCTGGAAATGGGTCAACAGGACCCTCCTGTCAAGGAATTTCCTCGACATGGTCCTGATCTCCCACATTCCCAGACCCCACCGGCGGATCACCTTCAGAACCGGGGTAGCATAAGCCGGGAGATGCCCATGCGGTGTGCGCAGGTCCTTCACTTGCCCTCTTGTCTCCCATTCCTGGAAGAAGGGTCAAAGCCATCCCCTGCAGGAGAATACCCATGGAGGAGCCCTCTCTGATCAGAGGTTGGCGATGTTAGTCTTGACAAAAGTGTTCATTAGAAACACCACTGGGTTGACCATACCCAACCCTCCTAATCTCCTTGTGCGATATGTGACCTCCCGCTTGACTAGGTTCAGCCTATTTCCCCATAACATCTGGAAAAACAGGCTGTAGACCCGTGTCCAGAGCGGCTCTGGCAACATGCAGACACTGCCCAGGTATATTAACAAGGGTAGCAAAAAACCCTTAACCAGGCTAACCCTTTCCCTCAGGGTCAAAGACCAACCCTTCCATTGGTCCACCTTCTGGGCTGCGATCTTAAGTCTGCCCTCCCAATTTTGCTGGGGGTAGTCCCCAGGGCCAAATTCGATGCCTAGGATTTTTGCTGATGCCTGGGGCTCTGGAAGAGTGTCCGGGAGACCAAAACTAGGGTCTCCCCCTCCCAGCCAGAGACTCTCATACTTTTCCTGATTAATTCTGGACCCAGAAGCCTCAGAGTAGCGATCAACCTCAGACATGACCCACTCCGCCTCCTCACCCGAGGACACGAAAAGGGAGACGTCATCGGCATACGCTACCACCCTCAGAGTGGCTTCCGGGGCCACCTGGTCCATTCTGACTCCCGCCATCGGCCCACGCTCAATCCTCCTTAAAAGGGGATCTATCACGAACACGTATAACAGCGGGCTCAATGGACAGCCCTGGCGGACCCCAGACCCAACGTCAAAAGGGTGGCCAGACCAACCATTCACGAGCGGGAAAGTCTCTGCCCCCGCGTACAAGATCTTTAGCCAATTTACAAACCCCCCAGGCAGACCATACCTCAGAAGGACGGACCAGAGGTACTCATGGTTAACCCGATCAAAAGCCTTCGCCTGGTCTAAGGACAGCAAGTACCCCTTCCAGTGACCTGCCCTGCCCTGCTCCACTGCCTCTCGGACACCGAGCACAGCACTAAATGTACTGCAGCCTGGAACAGAGCAGTGCTGGGCCCCCGAAAGGAGCCGGGGTGCAAACTTCACCATCCGTTTGAACAGCACCTTTGCCAGAACCTTCCGGTACGTATTGAGAAGCGCTATGGGATGCCAATTCTCAATACGGGATGGGTCCTTACCCTATGACAGGATAATCAGGGCAGACTGCCTCATTGACGTAAAAAGAGCGCCCGAGGAGAGACACTCGTTAAACACCTCAGTCAAGAGAGGGACCAAGGAGTCGAATGTTAAGCCATCCGGACCTGGCGATTTCTTAGGCCGAAGCCCATCAATGGCCAGTCGCACTTCCTCTTCCCTGATTGGTTCTGTCAAAACGTGAAGGGAGGGGTCATCCCCTGGCTCAGGGATGGCCTCGGCCAGGAAAGCCGACATCACGTTCCGATCCAGATCCCTCTTTCCCAAGAGGTGTGAGTAGAAAGATCTGATCACCTCCAGGATCCCTGATTTGGATCTGTTCAAGGAACCCGTATTGTGGACCAAACCTGTCACCACCTTACAACTCACTGACATCTTACAGTTTCTGTAGGGGTCAGGCGAGCGGTACCTCCCGAAATCCCTCTCAAAAACCAAAGATGTGTGCCTATCGTACTGACACCTCTTGAGTAAAGACTTCACTCTGGAGATCCCCTCACGGTCACCTCCAGCCGAGACGAGATGTTCGAGTTTCCTCCTCAGTTCCTGATACAGGCGGTACCTGCTCAGGCTCCTGAGGCTCAAGAGCTGGCGGAAGAAACTCGCAACCCGATCCTTGAATATCTCCCACCACTCTGACTTATCGCTACAGAGATCCAAAAGCGGTACCTGGCTCTGAAGAAAGTCATCAAAGGATTGTCTTATCTCTGCTTCTTCCAAGAGGGACGAATTCAGCTTCCATAGTCCCCTTCCCTTCCGAGGGGTTTCTGAAACATTCAGAGATAAATAAATCAGACAGTGATCAGAGAACTCCACCTCAACAACGGACACTGCTGAAGAGATGGCTTCCTCCTTTAAAAAAAACCTGTCTATCCTAGAACTACAATTACCTCTATAAAAGGTGAAACCACAGTGACCTGGGGTGTGCCGGATGTGGACATCCACCAGGCGAGCGTCACTAGCTATGCTATTTAGAGTATTACTATCATAAGCCAGTCGGTCAATGGAGCCTCCCATATCACGAAGCCTTGTGACAGTGTTAGGGTATGTGCACACGTCCGGATTTCTTGCAGAAATTTCCTGAAGAAAACCGGAAATTTTCTGCAAGAAATCCACATTTTTTTTTTTGCGTTCTTTTTCCGTTTTTTCGCGGTTTTTTTTTCGCATTCTGCAAGCGTAATTAGCTTGCAGAATGCTAAAGTTTTCCAAGCGATCTGTAGCATCGCTTGGAAAACTGACTGACAGGTTGGTCACACTTGTCAAACATAGTGTTTGACAAGTGTGACCAACTTTTTACTATATATGCTGCCTATGCAGCATCTATAGTAAAAGATAGAATGTTTAAAAATAATAAAGAAAATTAAAAAATGGTTATACTCACCCTCTGCAGACAGCCAATCTCCTCAGCGGCATCCTTTCCTATAGATGCCGGTGTGGTTCAGGAACTTCGATGACGTCGCGGCTTGTGATTGGTCGCGTGAGCGGTCACGTGACCAATCACAAGACAGTGACGTCATCACAGGTCCTGAACCACACCACCTATAGGAACGGAAGAGAGAGCATGCACCGGAGAGGCGGGAACACTTCGGGGGCCATCAGAGGGTGAGTATAGGACAATTTTTTATTTTAATTCTTTTTTTTTTTACCAATTATATGGTGCCCAGTCCGTGGAGGAGAGTCTCCTCTCCTCCACCCTGGCTACCAACCGGACATAATCTGCTTACTTCCCGCATGGTGTGCACAGCCTCATGCAGGAAGTAAGCAGATCAATGCACTCCTAGGTGTGCGGACTCCCCGCAATTCCGCATTTTAATGAACATGTTGCTTTTTTTTCCGCAATGCGATTTTTTCGCGGAAAAAAAGGCTACATTTGCACAAAAAATGCGGAATACACTGTAAATAATAGGAGGCATATGTTAGCGTTTTTTTCGCGTTTTTATAGCGAAAAAACGCAAAAAAAACAAAAAATACTGAACGTGTGCACATGGCCTTAAAGTAACCTCCAAAGACCACCTGCCGACTCGTAAGAAGATAGGGCTTAATCTTCAGGAAGAGACATTTACGATCCCACTTTGACTGCGGGCCATAGATGTTAATGAGCCGAAGCTCCTGTCCTCTCATGAAGACGTCTAAGACCAGGCACCTCCCCATTTCTACCTCGATAACTCTCCGGCATTCAACCGATGCAGTCTTAAAAAGGACTGCCACCCCGCTACACGGCTCGGCCGCAAGAGACCAGTACGAAGACCCGCACCTCCACTTGCTCTCCGCCTTGCGTATGGCCCCCATATCCGTAAGCCTGGTCTCCTGCAAAAACAAAATTTCAGCCTCAAATCGGGTGAGAAAATCAAAGGCCGCAAATCTAGCCGCATCAGACTTTATACTAGCGACATTAATGGTCGCTAGAGTCAACGGGGTGGGTGCCGCCATCATGAGTGATCGAGTTAGATGGCCTTTTTCTTCCCCCCACCCTTTTTCTTAGCCCGTTCATCTCCGGACGATGAAGCCCTCCCTCTTCTTTTCAGAGAGACAGAGGTATCCATCCCTCCCACCTCTTTCTCATCTCCGGACCCAGGGTCGTCCCCACCTCCCGAGGAAGACACACCCCCTGGAGAAGGGACTCCCCCACCTCCCAAAGGCCCTCCTGATGTTACCTCCGGAACCTCACCCCCGACTCCCGTCTCAGCAGGATCATCAAGGGCTTGGAACCGGTTGGAGACGGGGATCAGAGGGGAGTTGGAGGGACCTTCCTTAGGCACCTTAGTCAGGGAAGAAAATTTTCCACCTTTTTTCTTCTTTTTTTTACTTTTGGCACTCTTGGCACTCTTGGTACCCTTGTCACCCATTTCTTTTGGCTGTTCCTTTCCATCCTCATCAAAACTTTCATATTGAGAGGCATCTGAGAGATCAGCCGCTTCCTCATTCTCCATCCGTCTGATCTCCTCATTCACCGCTTCCTCCCCCGGGGCCTCAGTGACATGGGCCGTCGCCTCGGAGGAGGGGGCAGCCATTACCCCAGTTTCCCGAGGCTCCTCCTGCCCCCTGCCCTCCTGACGCCTTGCCTGCCTCCGCTGGTAAGAGGGGCCCCTAGCCCTGCCATTCCTCATCGGCCCCTCAGCTCCTCCCCTGCTGCCACCTCCAACCTCTGCAGAAGTTGCACCGCCAGGAACTTCCTCGCTGCTCCCCTCCGCCCGGCTGGCCATGGAGAAGGAACGAGGGCAGCGGCTGAACTAGATCACCACACAGGTGACATCGAATGACACCACAGGATGCGGCGAGGTGACCCACCTCGTCACACAAGGAACATTTCTGCACCTTGCAGCCTGCGCTGAAGTGGCGAGGATCACCGCACCTGTGGCATACCTTCGGCTGCCCCTGGTAGAAGACCAGAATCTGATCCCTTCCCAGAAAAGCCGAGGAAGGGATGTGGGTGACAGTGCCACCTGAACGCTTCAACTTTACCATGAAGGTCCAGCCTCCTGACCAGATACCAAAATCGTCCCGGTTCTTCTTAGGGACCTCCACAACCTCGCCGTATCGGCTCAACCAGGTCATTATGTCAACGCCAGAAAGAGACTCATTACATAATAAAACGGTCACTTTCTTCGGCCCACTTTGGCGAGAAATTGCTTCCACGGCGAACCCTCGCCAGCTGGGCTCCTCTTTTACCAGCTCATAATTCGACCAAGAGAGCTCCAAGCCCTCCGGCCGAACAAAGTTGATATCAAAGGTGGAAGTCCCAAAAGAATGTATCAGAGCAAAGATGTCAATAGCCCTGAAGACCATCTTCATGAGGAGCTTCACCACATTTGTCCTGGATGGACACACCTCATCGCTCCTCCAGCGAAGACAAACCACATTTCTCCTGGAGACCCCCTGCCCGGCTGTCGGGAGGGACCACACGGTCTCCCCTCCCCCCTTTTCTCTTGGAAGGCAGCTAGACCAAACTTATCTAGCCAGTAGGACAACGCCACCTTTCTTCCCTCTACATTGATCGTCCGCTCCCCTTTTTTGAGGGCCTCCAGGAAACGGCAGCGAAAAGCTTCATTCCCTGGGTCCGGAGATGAGGAAGACCCCTGTGGAACCCCAGCAGCAGCAGCCGCATAACTAATGGCGGCTGCAGGTGAGGGGGACGATGGACCAGCCCCTATATTCCCTGAACCCTCAACCTCACAGTCAACCATCTCCACCTCACTTACCTCAGCCTCACCATTTTCACTAGTAGAAATCCCCGCACTGGCACCATTCACACCAACCATACCTCCACCAGAAACCGCCCCTGACCCGTCACCATTATCACAGACACTATTCACACCACTTGCACCAATTCCATTCTTATTTACATTTTTATTTGCATTTTTTTTACTGCTTTCTGCTGGGGTTGTTGCTATTTGCAGTGCAGCTGCCCCTTTAACCCCTTAACGACCGCCGATACGCCTTTTAACGGCGGCCGCTAAGGGTACTTAAACCACAGCGCCGTTAATTAACGGCGCTGTGGAAAAAGTGAATAGCGCCCCCCAGAGTCGGATTTTCTCTGGGGTCTCGGTTGCCGAGGGTAGCCGAGACCCCAGAGAACATGATTCGGGGGGTTTTTACCGACCCCCGAGTTGCGATCGCCGGTAATTAACCGTTTACCGGCGGTCGCAACAAAAAAAAAAAACGCGATTTGCCGTTTAATTTCTCTGTCCTCCGATGTGATCGCACATCGGAGGACAGAGAAATAGGGTCCCCGATGGCCCCCAATAGCCCCCCAATACTTACCTACCTCCCCCGGTGCTCCTCGTGTCTCCCCATGGGCGCCGCCATCTTTTTTCCGGGAAAAAATGGCGGGCGCACGCGCAGTGCGCCCGCCGCCCGGCACCCGGATGTTCTTTGGGGTCTCGGCTGCCGGGGGTAGCCGAGACCCCAAAGAACATGATCGGGGTTGATTTGCACCGACCCCTGCTTTGCGATCGCCGGTAATTAACAGTTTACCGGCGACCGCAAAAAAAAAAAAAAAAAAAAAAGCGATCAGTTATTTCTCTGTCCTCTGATGTGATCGCACATCAGAGGACAGAGAAATAGGGGGATTCGGGGACCCTATCATACTCACCCGGGGTCCCTGGGTCCTCTTCTGTCTTCTCCTGCCAGCCGGCTTTTTCATCATGGCGGGCGCATGCGCAGTGCGCCCGCCATCTGCTGCCATCTGCCGGCCGGCAGGAGAAGACAAGTTGGGGCTAAAATTAGGGTTAGGGTTAGGGTTAGAGTTAGGGTTAGGGTTAGAGTTAGGGTTAGGGTTGGGGCTAAATTTAGGGTTAGGGCTAGGGTTAGGGTTAGGCTACTTTCACACTAGCGTTTTTTGGCTTCCGTCGCAATGCGTCGTTGGAGAAAAAACGCATCCTGCAAAAGTGCTTGCAGGATGCGTTTTTTCTCCATTGGCTTGCATTAGCGACGCATTGCGACGGATTGCCACATGTCGCATCCGTCGTGCGACGGATGCGTCGTGCTTCGGCGGACCGTCGACACAAAAAAACTACATGTAACTTTTTTGTGCGACGTGTCCCACATATTTCAGTGCCACGTGCCACTTATTTAAGTGACACGTGCCACGTATCAAAGTGCCACGTGCCACATATTTCAGTGCCACGTATCAAAGTGCCACGTGCCACGTATCAAAGTGCCACGTGCCATGTATCAAAGTGCCACGTGCCACGTATCAAAGTGCCACGTGCCACATATTTCAGTGCCACGTGCCACGTATCAAAGTGCCACGTATCAAAGTGCCATGTGCCACATCTTTCAGTGCCACGTGCCACGTATTTAAGAGACACGTGCCACGTATCAAAGTGCCACGTGCCACATATTTCAGTGCCACGTGCCACGTATTTAAGTGACACGTGCCACGTATCAAAGTGCCACGTGCCACATATTTCAGTGCCACGTATCAAAGTGCCACGTGCCACGTATCAAAGTGCCACGTGCCACGTATCAAAGTGCCACGTGCCACGTATCAAAGTGCCACGTGCCACATATTTCAGTGCCACGTGCCACGTATCAAAGTGCCACGTGCCACGTATCAAAGTGCCACGTGCCACATCTTTCAGTGCCACGTGCCACGTATTTAAGAGACACGTGCCACGTATCAAAGTGCCACGTGCCACATATTTCAGTGCCACGTGCCACGTATTTAAGTGACACGTGCCACGTATCAAAGTGCCACGTATCACGTATTTCAGTGCCACGTATTTAAGTGACACGTATCACGTATAAGTGCCACGTGTCACGTATTTAATTGCCACATATTTAAGTGCCACGTATCAAGATTTTCCATGGAGAACAGACACATCCAGAGATATGTCTGCTCTCCACGGCTGCAGCAACACACTGACAGGAGCCATAGTTCCTGTCGGTGTGTCACTGCGCATGCGCGAGCGAGTTTACCGGCGGTCATTGACCCCGGCACTCTCGCTTAACGGCAGTGCTGCGTGGGAAAGTTCAACGCAGCTGTACTGCTGTTAACCGAGACGCCGGAGTCATTGAACTCCGGAACAGTACGCGATACACTGCTAGGAGCTTCGCTCCTGGCAGTGTATCGCCGGAGAGCAGCCGATCGGCGTGGGACACTCGTTTTATGGATTCTGCGGACAGGGAGTATGAATTTGGTTTATTATTTTTGGATTTTTTCCTGGAGGATCGAGGGCTTCGCCTACAAGTGTGCTGTTGGTGAGTATATACTCTGTTATGTGTTGTATGTACTGTGTGTCATGTATGTGTATTGTGTGTAGGTGTTTTGTGTAACTTTACAATTGTGCTAAGTCGCCGGACACAGGGACAACTCTCCCATCCTAATACCGGATGGGAGTAGTAGTCCCATACGGCGACTTAGCACAATGGTGGCACTAGCGTCGCATGGGGACACACACACGCACACACACGCACACACACACACACACAGAAGGACTCCATGCGGCTTCACTGGGGGGCGGGGGCTTCCCTCTTCCTGTCCGACGTCACGTCCGGTCCTGGGTGTCAACCCCTCCGTACAAAGACGCCGACACCCAGGACAAAGGCGCTGTGTGTGGAAGGTAATATGGGGCCCTAGGGGGATACGCAGACACGCCGCTGCGTAAAGAATTGACATGTCAATTCTTTTTACGCCGGCGTGTTTGCAGACAAAAGCGTCGCGTTTTTTTGCGGTGTGTCTGAACGGCAAAGTGAATTTCTCATTCACTTTGCCGGCAGACGAAAATGACATTGCGCATTTTTGAAAAGCGCCCGCAAAATAGCGCTCAAAAATGCGCTATGTCTGAAAGTAGCCTAAGGCTTCTTTCACACTTGCGTCGGTACGGGGCGGTCGCAATGCGTCGGCCCGATGTACCGACGCACGTTGTGAAAATTGTGCACAACGTGGGCAGCGGATGCAGTTTTTCAACGCATCCGCTGCCCAGTCTATGTCCTGGGGAGGAGGGGGCAGAGTTACGGCCACGCATCCGCGGAAATGGCGGACGCGACGTACAAAAAAAAGGTTACATTGTTGAACTTTTTTTGTGACGACGGGGGCTAAAGTTATGGTTAGGGTTGGGGCTAAAGTTAGGGTTGGGGCTAAAGTTAGGGTTAGAGTTGGGATTAGGGTTAGGGTTTGGATTAGGGTTGGGATTAGTGTTACGTTTGGGATTAGGGTTGGGATTAGGGTTAGGGTTGGGATTAGGGTTAGGGGTGTGTTGGATTTAGGGTTTTGATTAGGGTTATGGTTAGGGTTGAGATTAGGGCTGTTTTGGGGTTAGGGTTGTGATTATCGTTAGGGTTGTGATTAGGATTATGGATCGGGTTGAGATTAGGGTTAGGGCTGTGTTGGGGTTAGGGTTGGAGTTAGAATTGGGGGGTTTCCACTGTTTAGGTACATCAGGGGGTCTCCAAACACGACAGCCAATTTTGCGCTAAAAAAGTCAAATGGTACTCCCTCCCTTCTGAGCTCTGCCGTGCGCCCAAACAGTGGTTTACCCCCACATATGGGGCATCAGCGTACTCGGGATAAATTGGACAACAACTTTTGGGGTCCAATTTCTCCTGTTACCCTTGTGAAAATAAAAACTTGGGGGCTAAAAATCTTTTTTGTTGGAAAAAAATATATTTTTTTATTTTCACTACTCTGCATTATAAATTTCTGTGAAGCACTTGAGCTTTCAAAGTTCTCACCACATATCTAGATAAGTTCCTTAGGGGGTCTAGTTTCCAAAATTTGGTCACTTGTGGGGGTTTCTACTGTTTAGGTACATTAGGGGTCTGCAAACGCAACATAACGCCCGCAGACAATTCTATCAAAGTCTGCATTGCAAAATGGCACTCCTTCCCTTCCGAGCTCTGCCGTGCGCCCAAACAGTGGTTTACCCCCACATATGGGGTACCAGCATACTCAGGACAAATTGGACAACAACTTTTGGGGTCCAATTTCTCTTGTTACCCTTGTGAAAATAAAAATTTGGGGGCTAAAAAAATCTTTTTTGTGGGAAAAAAAATATTTTTTATTTTCACTACTCTGCATTATAAACTTCTGTGAAGCACTTGGGCATTCAAAGTTCTCACCACATATCTAGATAAGTTCCTTGGGGGGTCTATTTTCCAAAATGGGGTCACTTGTTGGGGGTTTCTACTGTTTAGGTACATTAGGGGTCTGCAAAGGCAACATAACGCCCGCAGACAATTCTATCAAAGTCTGCATTCCAAAATGGCACTCCTTCCCTTCCGAGCTCTGCCATGCGCCCAAACAGTGGTTTACCCCCACATATGGGGTACCAGCATACTCAGGACAAATTGGACAACAACTTTTGGGGTCCAATTTCTCTTGCTACCCTTGTGAAAATAAAAACTTGGGGGCTAAAAAATCTTTATTGTTAAAAAATATATATTTTTTATTTTCACGACTCTGCATTATAAACTTCTGTGATGCACTTGGGCATTCAAAGTTCTCACTACACATCTAGATAAGTTCCATGGGGGGTCTAGTTTCCAAAATGGGGTCACTTTTGGGGGGTTTCTGCTGTTTAGGCACATCAGGGGCTCTCCAAACGCGACATGGCGTCCGATCTCAATTCCAGTCAATTTTGCATTGAAAAAAGTCAAATGGCGCTCCTTTGCTTCCGAGCTCAGCCATGCGCCCAAACAGTGGTTTACCCCCACATATGGGGTGTCGGCGTACTCAAGACAAATTGTACAACAGCTTCTGGGGTCCATTTTCTCCTGTTACCCTTGGTAAAATAAAAATTTGGAGGCAAAAAGATCATTTTTGTAGAAAAAATGCGATTTTTTTATTTTCACGGCTCTACGTTATAAACTTCTGTGAAGCACCTGGGGGTTTAAAGTGCTCACCACACATCTAGATAAGTTCCTTAAGGGGTCTAGTTTCCAAAATGGTGTCATATGTGGGGGGTCTCTACTGTTTAGGCACATCAGCGGCTCTCCAAACGTGACATGGCGTCCGATCTCAATTCCAGCCAATTCTACATTGAAAAAGTAAAACGACACTCCTTCTCTTCCAAGCTCTGCGGTGCGCCCAAACAGTGGTTTACCCCCATATATGGGGTATCGACGTACTCAGGAGAAATTGCACAACAACTTTTGTGGTCTAATTTCTCCTGTTACCCTTGTGAAAATAAAAATTTGGGGGCAAAAAGATCATTTTTGTAGAAAAAATGAGATTTTTTATTTTCACGGCTCTACGTTATAAACTTCTGTGAAGCACTTGGGGGTTCAAAGTGCTCACCACACATCTAGATAAGTTCCTTGGGGGGTCTAGTTTCCAAAATGGTATCACTTGTGGGGGGTTTCCACTGTTTAGGCACATCAGGGACTCTCCAAACGCGACATGGCATCCGATCTCAATTCCAGCCAATTCTGCATTGAAAAAGTCAAACGGTGCTCCTTCACTTCCAAGCTCTGCGGTGCGCCCAAACAGTGGTTTACCTCCACATATGGGGTATCGACGTACTCAGGAGAAATTGCACAACAATTTTTGTGGTCTAATTTCTCCTGTTACCCTTGTGAAAATAAAAATTTTGGGGCAAAAAGATCATTTTTGTAGAAAAAATGAGATTTTTTATTTTCATGGCTCTACGTTATAAACTTCTGTGAAGCACTTGGGGGTTCAAAGTGCTCACCACACATCTAGATAAGTTCCTTGGGGGGTCTAGTTTCCAAAATGGTATCACTTGTGGGGGGTTTCCACTGTTTAGGCACATCAGGGACTCTCCAAACGCGACATGGCATCCGATCTCAATTCCAGCCAATTCTGCATTGAAAAAGTCAAACGGTGCTCCTTCACTTCCAAGCTCTGCGGTGCGCCCAAACAGTGGTTTACCTCCACATATGGGGTATCGACGTACTCAGGAGAAATTGCACAACAACTTTTGTGGTCTAATTTCTCCTGTTACCCTTGTGAAAATAAGAATTTGTGGGCGAAAAAATCATTTTTGTGAAAACAAATGCGATTTTTTATTTTCACGGCTCTACGTTATAAACTTCTGTGAAGCACTTGGGGGTTCAAAGTGCTCACCACACATCTAGATAAGTTCCTTGGGGGGTCTAGTTTCCAAAATGGTGTCACTTGTGGGGGGTTTCCACTGTTTAGGCACATTAGGGGCTCTCCAAACGCGACATGGCGTCCGATCTCAATTCCAGCCAATTCTGCATTGAAACAGTCAAACGGTGCTCCTTCACTTCCAAGCTCTGCGGTGCGCCCAAACAGTGGTTTACCTCCACATATGGGGTATCGGCGTACTCAGGAAAAATTGCACAACAAAATTTGTGGTTAAATTTCTGTTTTTACACTTGTGAAAATTAAAAAAAATGGTTCTGAAGTAAAATGTTTGCAAAAAAAAGTAAAATGTTAATTTTTTTCTTCCACATTGTTTTAGTTCCTGTGAAGTACGTAAAGGGTTAATAAACTTCTTGAATGTGGTTTTGAGCAGCTTGAGGGGTGCAGTTTTTAGAATGGTGTCACACTTGGTTATTTTCTATCATATAGACCCCTCAAAATCACTTCAAAGGTGATGTGGTCCCTAAAAAAAACATGGTGTTGTAAAAATGAGAAATTGCTGGTCAACTTTTAACCCTTATAACTCCCTAACAAAAAAAAAATTGTTTCCAAAATTGTGCTGATGTAAAGTAGACATGTGAGAAATGTTATTTATTAACTATTTTTTGTGACATATCTCTCTGATTTAAGGGCATAAAAATACAAAGTTTGAAAATTGCAAAATTTTAAAATTTTTTGCCATATTTCCATTTTTTTCATAAATAATCGCAAGTAATATCGAAGAAATGTTACCACTAACTTGAAGTACAACATGTCACGAAAAAACAATCTCAGAATCAGCGGGATCCGATAAAGCGTTCCAGAGTTATAACCTCATAAAATGACAGTGGTCAGAATTGTAAAAATTGGCTCGGTCATTAAGTACCAAATTGGCTCTGTCACTAAGGGGTTAAGATCGATACTGCAGGGTTTGATAACCACACCCTGCTTTTCAGCAGAGCATGTGCTGGCAGCTGCAGACTGTTGCTCCAGCCTCTCCTGCAGACCATCTCCACGCTCCTGTGTGCACTTCACCGCCGGGTCCCCCACAGATACAGGTGACACACATGCAGAGGACCCCGGCAGTGCGACCCCCTCCGGCGAGGGTGTGATCCGGGACGGCATTACCGCAGCCATTACAGCTGCACCCGAGATGATAACCGGTGCCGGGGTCCCGGATTTTGACCCAGCATCGGATCTGCATGTGGGGGACCCCGACACCACAGCACACGCCGCCGATGATGCGGCCCCGGCTGACAGCGCACCGCCAACACTGCGGGGAGCGGTGACCACCGGCAAGGTACCCACAGCCTCCACCCCCCGAGCGTCAGCGGGTGCAGCAGGCACCAGGCCGTCCCCCGTTTCCACAGAGGATCGGGCCTGGACACCCCCACAGATTTTATTACCGCCTGCCACAGGACCACACTCCAGACCATGCACACTGTCTGGCTCTGCAGCCGCATGCCCACTCTCGCCCCCCCTGCTACCGCCAGCAGAGACGGCGACCTGCGCCATATGACTTGTACTCTCCCCGCTCCCTCGCACCGGACACACTGCAGGTCCCGGACCGGGGTGGGTAGCGGGCTCCACACAGCGGGACCGGGGGGTCCCAGGAAGGGGGACAAACACCAACCTCTCCTCCGATGTTTTCTTCCTTTTTTTGCTTTTCTTTTTCCCCCTCCTGGATGCCTCATCCCCGCAGACCTCATCCCCAAACTTCAGGTGGGCATAGTTTACTGGGGACTCTAGCTGACGGATCTGCTGCAAGACGAGGCAACCTCCACTACTGCTGTTATCGCTGCTGCTATCATCCGCATCACCCCCATCATCCTCTGAAATGCTATTGTCTGATGGGAGTGGGACCTGCACTGGATCTATCCTGCTGTGTGTGGCCTGGAGATCACTTACCAAGCCCCCAGGTGGGTACGGTGCCTCCTCCATCTCCTCATGGTCCACCTCCTCCACCTGGGTCGGACGCCGAGACCCCTCTGGCTTCTTTGCAGCAGCCATGTTGTGGAATCGGTCCTCATTTTCCAGTTTTTCCCGGAAAGGCCCGCTGTTGTCCAATATCGCCGCTCTCCGGGCTTCCATGCCCTCAATGCAGATCCCCAGGCTGGATATCCTGGCTGTTAGGGCAGACTTCTCTGTGCGGGAGGCTCTGCTTGCAGCTTGCCTCACCTCCTTCAGCTCCTCCCAAGGCCTTTTCGGGGTCTTCCCAGCCTCCTCATCTCGCTGAGGTACGCATGGACGCGGGAGCCATAGCTGATAACCGGCTCCTGTGCGGCCCTAGTGCCCCAATCCTTCGGCACCGCCGCCGCTGCACCTCTGCGAGTACTCCGCTCACCTCCGGGAGGAGACACCACAGTGGCCCTCGCCTCAGCCTTAGGGGCTTTGCAGCCCTCCTGGGTCTTCCTGGGCTCCTCCATGTTTTGGGCCTTGCCAGATCTGGTGACCCTGTTTGCCGGTAGCAATGAGCTCCCACCCCTCGCCGGCTTAGACCGAGGGGTGGGAGATGGGGACTCGGCCCCACAGTCCATCCACTGCACCCCTCTCTTTCCTGGGTCAGAGAGGGGGGGGAATTCCTGGGTGAAAAAAAAACTGGTGACTCTCCTGGAGCAAGCAGAACAGCACCTTCCTCCACAGACTACAGGCTACTAGTGGTGGCTGTGTAAATCTGTATGTAGTGAGCTCCCCCTACTGGTGGTTGTGTAAATCTGGTTGTTGTGAGCTCCCTCTAGTGGTGGCTGTATGAATCCGTATACAGTCAGCTCCCTCTAGTGCTTGCTGTATAAATCTGTATGTAGTCAGCTTCCCCTAGTGGTGGCTGTAGAAACTGTATGTAGTGAGCTCCCTCTAGTGGTGGCTGCATAAATATGCATATAATCAACTCCCCCTAGTGCTGGCTATATAAATCTGAATGTATTGAGCTCCAGCTATTGGAGGCTATACAAATCTATATCTTGGGAGCTCCTTCTATTGGACGCTTTATACACTCACCGGCCACTTTATTAGGTACACCATGCTAGTAACGGGTTGGACCCCCTTTTGCCTTCAGAACTGCCTCAATTCTTCGTGGCATAGATTCAACAAGGTGCTGGAAGCATTCCTCAGAGATTTTGGTCCATATTGACATGATGGCATCACACAGTTGCCACAGATTTGTCGGCTGCACATCCCAAAGATGCTCCATACAAGGCAGGATGGATCCATGCTTTCATGTTGTTTACGCCAAATTCTGACCCTACCATCCGAATGTCGCAGCAGAAATCGAGACTCATCAGACCAAGCAACGTTTTTCCAATCTTCTACTGTCCAATTTCGATGAGCTTGTACAAATTGTAGCCTCAGTTTCCTGTTCTTAGCTGAAAGGAGTGGTACCCGGTGTGGTCTTCTGCTGCTGTAGCCCATCTGCCTCAAAGTTCGATGCACTGTGCATTCAGAGATGCTCTTAGGCCTACCTTGGTTGTAACGGGTGGCGATTTGAGTCACTGTTGCCTTTCTATCAGCTCGAACCAGTCTGCCCATTCTCCTCTGACCTCTGGCATCAACAAGGCATTTCCGCCCACAGAACTGCCGCTCACTGGATTTTTTTTCTTTTTCGGACCATTCTCTGTAAACCCTAGAGATGGTTGTGCGTGAAAATCCCAGTAGATCAGCAGTTTCTGAAATACTCAGACCAGCCCTTCTGGCACCAACAACCATGCCACGTTCAAAGGCACTCAAATCACCTTTCTTCCCCATACTGATGCTCGGTTTGAACTGCAGGAGATTGTCTTGACCATGTCTACATGCCTAAATGCACTGAGTTGCCGCCATGTGATTGGCTGATTAGAAATTAAGTGTTAACAAGAAGTTGGACAGGTGTACCTAATAAAGTGGCCGGTGAGTGTAAATCTGTATGTAGTGAGCTCCCCCTAGTGGTGGCTGTATAGATAGATTTATCTATATGTGCTAAGATCGCTCTATTGGAGGCTGGATTAATCTGTATGTAGTGAGCTCCTTCTAGTGGTGGCTGTAATTGTATGCTACTTTTATATTGCTGACCTAATGATAGGATAAATTAATATAAGAACAATAGGCTCCAATTGGAGTGGAGCTCCACGGCTCTGCACAAGGTTTAGCAGCGGATTGGTAGCAGATACTAAACAGCATGACATATCTGTGGTGTTCTTCTTTGTGCGCTCCTTACATCTGGCCACGGCTGGAGGCAACAAGGACTAATCCTGGAAATACTCACTGTTTGTGAACAGAGACATTATGAATTTCATCCAGAGACTGAAAACTATCCTAATCTTGTATTGTTCACAAAATGAAGAGGATTGTTGGCAGAGAAAGGTCTGATGCACATAATGGACTGTGCACCTGTGTGAGCAGGTGAAGATCTGGGCAGGTTCTCAGCCCCTTGGGCCGTGTTCCTATAAAGCATAAACACTGCAGTTTTGTGCGGAATATTTGCTGCTTTTGACAGTTCAGGCGCAGTGGATGTGATTTCATGAAAACCTCTTCTACCGCTGTAAGCTTAGAACCACAGAGAAGCTGAGCATTTTTTGTGCCATTTTCCTTATAGGTTTCTACGGTGAGCCTGAAGAAAAGCGTGTAAGAAGCAATTGGATTTTTGCGTGCAATATCGCAGTGAATGGACAGAAACATTTTTTTCTTTAAAATGCACCTTCATGCAAAAACAGATAAAAATGGATTAAAAATGGCAACAAAATTCAATTAGAGTAAATTATTCCTGCACAACACGGTGCGGACACCTGCGGACACCGTGCAGAACAAAAATGCAGAGAAAAAAAATACAGCTAAAGATCACAGCAGTTTTACCTGTGGGAACATGGACTTAATGTAAAACCCTGAAAGAGCGGAGTCACACTATGAATCCATTAGTCCGAAAAAGCCAACCATATTATACAGAAATGCTAAAGCCATGCTGGCACGGGGGTATTATACTGCACTTGGGTATTTATGCAGTGCACCATAGTGCCATATACTGCTTAAAGAGAACCTGACAACTGGTACATGCTGCCCAGTCCAGGGCAGCAATATGATCCAGGGGCCGAATCCGATACAGGGCAGCAAAATGATCCAGGGGCAGCAATCCGATTCAGGGGCAGCAATCGGATCCACAGTCAGCAATCTGATCCAGGAGCAGCAATCTGATCCAGGGGCAGCAATCCGATCCAGGGGCCGAATCCGATACAGGGGCCAAATTCGATCCAGGGCAGCAATATGATCCAGGGGCAGCAATCCAATCCACAGTCAGCAATCTGATCCAGGGGCAGCAATCCGATCCAGGGGCAGCAATCCGATCCAGGGGCAGCAATCCGATCCAGGGGCAGCAATCCGATCCAGGGGCAGCAATCCGATCCACAGTCAGCAATCCGATCCAGGGGAAGCAATCCGATAATAATACAGTTATTTTGGCACTATATGATTCTTGAGGACTTTATGGCACATTTATTTGGGTACTGTACGGTACAATTATTCTGGCACTATATAATACTTAAGTAACAGCGTCATAAAAAACCCAAATGAAAGTGGCACATAGTGTTCAAGTGACCGTGTCATAGAATGTCCAAATAACGAGGCCAATAAAGTGTTTAGATAGCAGTGCCCCATAGTGCGTAGGTAATGGTGTCATACAATGCCCAAACAGCTGCCTTTAAGTGCTAAAGTACCAATTCTATAAGATGCCCAAATAGCTCTGCCACATAGTGCTAAAGTATCGGTGCCCAAATGACTGTGCCAAACAATCCATGTAGAGCGTGTCCTATGTCTGTCTTGTCAGGAGCACTGCAGTTGTGTACATGGCCCTGATCACTGTAGGATTTAGCCTCATCTCCATTCACTGACAGCAAACAGAAGTCTTAGAGATTGTGAGAAATGGATAGAAAATGTTTATTAAACAATCATTCCCTATACAATACAGGACACAACCTATATATGAGGCCTTTCTCTGCCACCTATTGGCACAGTGACTCCCTTATGTGTGGGTGGAGGACCCCTTTAAGACGTGGTTTCTGAGCAGATTGAGATGCATGAGGTCAGGGCTGGCTTTGTTGTTCAGGTTCCCGCGCCCGCTCTGGTCTCCGGGCCCCGTCACCGCTCTCCTGATTGTTTAGGAAAATGAGAACTTCTGCTTGTTATGGAACAATTGGTTTGCATAGAAATTGATGCTCAGCACAAAATAGCGGCTCCGACGGAGTAAATGTTTCAGCCTTGTAAATACATTCACTCCCGTGAGTCACCGAGAAAAGCGTCCATTTCCAGGCAAATGTTCCAAATAAATGTCTTATTATTGCAGACGTTGTCGAAGGCGGTATCCCTGATGAGGCTTTGCGAGGCGACATGCAGCATCTTCTGTGGATTACACATAGGGCGCCGACATTAATGATGTTTCCCGAAATCTATCTGGTCTGCAGCCTCCTCTCACACCCCGTACGGTGCGATGGATTGGAGAGGAGGATGATTGCTGCTCGCCGACACCACTGAGCTCAAGGCAGATGGTTACTTTGCAATTTGTAAAAAGCTCATTTCTGCACAATCCGGAGGAAGGAGAAAGCTTTTCTGTCACTGGAATGTTTGTTTGCTACAATTGTCACAGAAGATAAAAGTAAATTGTGTCTATTGACGGGTCCATCAGACTTTTACTTCTTGTGACAATTGCAGCTAATGATACGGCAGCCATACAATAGATGCATGGACTCAACAGTCACAGCCACCTGAGAAAAGCAACTGTTGGCCCCTGAAGAAGGACAACCAGGAGCGAAACTAATGCAGAACATCACACAGGGCTAATTATCTCACTGATCATCTCCTTTAGGGACAATTAAACCGGTCATGTAAAATATCGCCACTAGCCTGTGGATATGGGGATAATCTACAGGTGAATAGCGTCCTGGCACTGAGAGCCCCACTGCCAGGAGGAAATTAACTTTATTCCCCCTGGCAGCACTTGGTATGGTGGCGCGGGCACGGTTTCAGACACCACTCAGTGTATAGAGCGCGATGGCTGTACCTGCATCCCCAACGTTGACTGACAGCCGGCCCTAATGCTGAGCGCGCTATCAGTCCGAGTTGGGGAGAAGAAAGTTGATTTCCTCCCTGCAGTGAGGCTTTCAGTGCCAGCTCCACAAAGTGTCAGACAGTGAAGCACAGAAGCTGCAGAAGGCAACCAGGTGTAATGTTTTTAATGAAACCCCCGGAGGTGTCCACGTCATTTAAGGGTTATGTACGTTCCATAGACACAAATATCACAGGTCATTTGTGGTCTTCAGGAGGTGGAATAAGATGAAACTTATGGGGCCCCCAATGCAAATCTGTAATATGGCCCCCACCTATTATGTGCAATTTATAATACTGGTTGGACTGTTAAAAAAATTAGGCCATGGACCTCCTACTGGCGCCTGCTCACTCCATCACACCCCACTTTCAAGGGACTGGAAGGTCTTTGATTTGTTGCCCCAACCCCAGACCCCTTCCTTAATTTTTGCATTTGAGGCATATCCTTTTGGCACAAACTTCCCAGTGAAGGTTTGTACGGACCGACAGAATGGGACAATGGGGTCCACCTGGTCAGGGTTCCCGCCTATATGATATGTTGGCTTTCTTGTATTTCCGCAGACCATAACCCACCAGTCTTTTAGTCCCGGCTGCCATAAATGAGCATCCAGCCGAGACGGAGAGAAAGTTAAGCCTTTAAAAAGGGAGCGGGGGAAGGATTTGTAAATTATCATCATCATTTAATCCCCTGAAAATCTTCTTTAAGAGTTGTAGGTTTGGCCACGACGATACAAGACATATTTTCACAGCGGGAGTCATCTAAGCAGTACGGAAAAGCGCGCCAGGTAAGTCAGCCGATCCGCACATTTCCTTTATTTATCCTAAATCGGATGCAAATTATTCTTTAATTATCTATTGTGCCGGATGCGGAGTAATCAGAGGCGGCCGGCAGAGCACTCACCCGCTATCACTCGCAGCAATTTAGCATCTCGCAACAATTTAAGAGATCAAACCAACTCGACGGGGACTTTTTTGAATTTCAGAAACATAATATTTGCTTTTTGGTGGAAATATTTTTGTGATGCTTTTTGATAATTGCTTGTTGTCTGATTTAATCTTTGTTTATTGCCATTCTGCGTCGTGAGCCCTTAATGGCGATTTTATTGCCTGCTAAACAGTAAAGTCTATTGATTGGGGAGAGAGGAGAAGCAGCAAAGTACAAAGCTCAGTAATAGGCGGTAAATGACGTAGTGGTATCACAACGCATGCAGAGATAACAGGGACTTACGGGTCAGAGGCATTGTGTATGTCGCACCTCGTGCCTTTTATTGTGCAGATGTCTTGCTTGGCACGTTTTTTTTGGGTTGAGTCATTTATTTCGATGGAAATATCAGAAATCTAAAAATTTGCCATTTTAATGGCATTCTCTGCTTTGTACCAAAATGGTCCCCCAAAAAGAAGCCGAAGGAAAGCACCCAGTCGGCATAAAGCCGGCCTCACACATTAGATGGCTTACAGCCAATCAATGCTCCAGCTGAACATTTGGTCGACAGTCATCTTGGCCGTCTCTCATATACACAGGAGCTGTCATGACTCTGTTCTTGGGTGTCCCGGGACCAGGGGCTCCTTCCCTGTCCCTAACGCTATGGGTGCCCTAGCTCGCCCTGTTCCCCGGATTACTTCTGATGGTGAAGATGCCAGGGCCACATACATTGCCTTAGCTCCTGAATCCACCCTCAGTCTGTACCTTTTCCCCACCCAGGGAAGAGGGGAGTAGTAGTGTACAATAATACACCAAACAGACTAACAAGGTAATATGAACAAGGATAAAGGAAAATACCAAACATACAAATATACTCACACAGACAACAGAGGACTTTCAGAGGTCTCTAATCCAACTAAATTAGACCTCCTACTTCGCATTGATGAGAGGCAAATACTCAGAAACATGTGTCAGCAAAAGCATTTTCTGGTTTGTCTTTTAATCCTAAAACATGTTACAATACTCATTAAAGGTGCAATATTGGCTTTTAGGATTGTTACTTCCAATAGGAGGCACTAAAGCTCCAGTTCTCTTCCTCTCTAATGAGGATGTTTGCACAATAAAATTTCACATAATCCTAACCCGCCCCCCTCCCAAAAAAAGCTTCAACATAATTAATAAATGTTCATCGTCACCACGTGCCAACAGCACTGGGTACCAAAAGTGGAATAGTATATTATGGAGGAAAGTTGGAACTTCCAGCAGGTGGGGCCACATGGTCCAGGAAATAATTACAAGACTTGGCTGTCTAAACTTATTGTGAATCTTGTGGCCCATATTGTCCCAGGGGTGCTGGGAGGAAAAATATTAGGATATATGTGCTAATGTATTGGATGGGGGATAAAGTAATATTTATTTTAGCGTTGCAACACCATAGCCCTTATGGACCTTACTAGTTTTGCGGTCTCCTGCCTTCATTGAAGTATTGTATGCCACTGACTGCAGTTGTCTTACAGCCAGGCTGCTTAGGCCAGTTGTCTTACAGCCAGCAAGGAGGGAAAAGCTGATTTTCTTTGACATGTAGAAGAATTCTTGAAATGTTTCTCATAGATTTACAATACAGGACAGAATAAAATCATATCAAAGGAGGAATTGTGTGAGTATATATGACAACTATATATGAGTTGTATATCTTCCACATTTTCTGTTCCTTTCTGTAATATGCATGGCCTAAAAGCTTGCTCAAAGCTCACAAACAGGTAAACTGAGGATAAACTAAAGTTTTGGAGATATGTTTTGTTAAGTAGCAATGCTTCCTAAAAGCCCTGAGGAAAACTCCGCTAGAAACTAGGAGAAGTAACAGATGTGTTGAGATGAGGCTCGGATGCAGCGTTTCAGCACCATGGCTAGCGGCAGGAATAATGCTCTGCTGTACAGGACATTACCTTCATGAATCTGCACAATGTGAGGAATAATAGAGCCATCTTGACTATGTGAGAGTATGACACAGGAGGTGCTGTAGAAGGAGGTAGGGGCTCAGTTCTTCTGGTGCTGTTGTGGGGGTGACATAAAGGGGACGTTCACATGTGTGGTATTTGATATGGAAAGTCAGACAATTGCTACTGAATCAATGGCAGAAATCCAAGGCTGAGATTTTCTGCACATAATCGGCAACTAGTCAGTGGAGCTAATCTAGGTTGGGCTAATCTGACATCTGTTTCATGGCGAATACACAATAGCTACATACTGAGGAGCGGCCCTGTTGTTGGTTCTTGGCTCCCTCTCTGTTTCTTAAGGCATCTTCCTTCTGCACAAACCTCTGCTCACCATCTCATTCTCTTCCTCTCATCGTTGTGACAATCACTTCTTTCTTCTTTGTTTCCGCTCTCTTTTCCTTCCCTCTGCCAAGCCAGTGTCTCATTCCATAGGCTATGGATTGGATCTTTGTCAGGTCCTATAACTCCCTTGTAAATAACTTCCTTCCTCACTCACATGTGCTGGGCCAAATGTATGGTTGTAGCAAACTATACCAGTATATACCAGTGGGACATTATTATTTGGGCAGGCAGGGGCGCCCAACATAGCATTCGGACCCTCACAATCACTCAAACTGTCCAGCCTCTACCTCCTGCCATACTGAATGTATCCCACCTGCAGTATGCCCTGTAGAGATGTTGAAGAGCTGAGGGTGGAGAAATGAGACTGAAGAGCTGAGAATGAAGAGCAGAAGGTTGGAGAGGTGAAGGATAGAGGGTTTGAAAGTTAAAGGTTGTAGAGTTTGTGGGTTGAAAAGCTGTAGAGTTGAAGATTGGAGGGGTGGATGTTGGAGGGTTGAAGAGTTGAGAGTGGAAGGGTTGAAGAATGGAGAGTGGAAGGTTTGGAGAGTTGTATGGTTGGAGGGTTGAGGAGTTGGAGGGTTGAAGAGTTGAAGATTGAAGGTTTGTAGGGTTGGAGAGTTGAGAGTTGGAGGGTTGAAGTTGGAGAGTTGTATGGTTGGAGGGTTGAGGAATTGGAGGGTTGAAGAGTTGAAGATTGAAGGTTTGTAGGGTTGGAAAGTTGAAGGCTGGAGGGTTGAGGAGTTAAAGATTGAAGAGTTGCAGATTTGAGAGTTGATGGGTTGGAGAATTGAAGATTGGAGGTTTGAATGTTGAAGATTGTAAGGTTGAAGAATTGAATGTTGGAGGGCTGCAGATTAGAGGGTTGAAGATCTGAAAATTGGAGGGTTGAAGATTGGAGGATTGAAGTGTTGAAGATGTTAGGTTTGAAGGTGGAAAATTCGTGAGTTGAAGCATTGGAGGGGTTTAATCCTTACAATGAGAGGTTTCCCCTAATCTATGATTTGCCCTGGGGTGATGGGTAATGTTTTTTGGCTGTGGCACCTGGCTGATCCAGTGATTGGCAGTATACCCCTGTGCCCTATAAATGGTGACTCGTTAGGTGGCTGCTCTATTTCATATTTCCTTTGCTCACATTTGTCTTCATTTTCCTAATCACATACTTGGAGACGAGGAAGAGAAATGTTTCATTAGCATTGAGGCACAATCTTGGCTTTCGCCTTTTGCTTACTTCTGTCATCCTGGAGAATTTCTGCTAATTGTTTTCCACCATGTGTTCTGGGTGGTGAAATCTTTCCTGCCAGATATGTCACCACCTCCTGGCATGCTGGAGAAGCTGAGACACGTGAAGGAGGAAAATAATGGAAATGTAATGGCCACAGCCTAAAATACTGTATAAAACAATGGTCTTGGTAGTTGCAAACACATAACATATCTGTATGGGACACCTATTAGACTATGTACAAGTCCAAGGCTGTATCTTATCATATCATGTCCATATAATACTGCCACACAGTGCCCAAATAATAGATATAGTCATTACCAATATTTTCTTGTTACTGTTACAGAACCGGGCAGCTAATAAGTCTATGCTTGTTTTCATCCATTATTCTGGGGTCTTGAGTAACTATCTCACTTGCGTTGCTTTGCTGCCCTAATTGCGATCCTGAAGATCCTACCTGCGCTGCCAACACTAGAGGGAGCTCATTACGTAGCGACAGCTCACAATGAACACATCTGTCTGCAGTGAGCTCCCCCTAGTGGTGGGCGCATGGATCCAGAATGTTAGCATTTCTCCTATGGCCTGGCTCAGTTACATAGCCATAGACCACAGGAGGCGATTGGAGTAACAGTAACTGTGGAGCTCAGTTAGAAAACAAGGACAGAAACTAAGTTAACCCCTTCTACAACTATTGCAATGTCTCTCTATGGGAAAGTAGAAGATTTGGAGCTCTGTAATAGAAAAATGGAACCTCCAACTGTGAGCAACATTGTATACCAGCACAAAACAGCTGAGAATCTAAAAATCTCGTCTGAAACTTCTGACTTTTTACCACTGATTTCCTATACCGTCTCAGGTCAAAGTGCAGAACAGACCAATTTCGTTCCCCTTTCAGACTCCTCTGGTAAAGGCGGGTCCTGCCATGCACGAAGTTGATAAGCAATTTGGCGGAGATGATGTAGCAGCTGGTCTATCAAAGGGCTGCCCCTAGGAATTCAGCTGCGCCCTTCAACTCTCATCAGGTAGAAATTGAGAAGCTTGTTCTGGTAAAAAACAAACAAAAAAAAAGCTCATTTCATCTATTTACATCAGTCGCTAACTGCGCCGCATGATCGCAGGAACCGATCTGTGCCTTCAAGATAGAAGGCTCCCGCATTGTACAGACCGAGCCACAAAAAACATCAAAAGCAGAGACATCTCTCAGATTCACTTTGCTTCCCCCATCGTCCTCATTCCAGCCCCCAACCTCATCCATTTCATCAGCTTGGACATTTTTCTATAAGTGATGATCCCTTTAATTGGCTGCCACCATAAATACCCAACGTTAACTCCCATGAGGATTGTATTTGTTCCAGCGTGGTCTCCCCACTATAACATGGTTGTCCATAACTTTTTAAAGCTATCCAGAAAGCAGGGGGATGCATTAAAATACAGAAATAACTTATACTCACCTAATTATTCCTGCACCACTCTTGTGCCACCATTGGTGGGTGTGTGATTTTTGTGAGCTGACTGCAGTGATGGTGCCAGTGCAGACTTGCTGGAATTTACCAGTTAAGTGTGTGATCTTGTCATTCTAATAAATCCCATACTTTAAGGCCAGTTTGGCAAAAAATAAAAATAAAAAAATTGAACAGTCCCTTTAAGGAGGTGGAGTCAGACACATTGCAATGAAAAATAATAAACGTCATGGCCATGAAAGCTTCAAATTATTACATTGTAGAAACCATTCTGGAACACATGAAAATCTCATGTGAATTAGGGTTAGGCACTTGGCGTGACAAACTATTGAGATAGCACAGAAATGTTATTTTAATGCATCCTCCTCTTTCTGGACAGTTTAAAATATCTTGGTCATCCCCTTTAAATGGTCTCTACTTTCAAACAATTTGATCTCATTTGATAAATAATGTGATAAATAGGAAATCTACGGGGGTGGGGCTTTGTCTCTGTATTGGGGTGGGCCTTTTGTCTCCGTACAGGGGCAGGTCTTTGTCTCTGTACTGGAGGCGGGAGTGGGTCTTTGGCTCTGTATAAGGGTGGGGTTTGTCTTTGTACTGGAGGTGGGTGGGGCTTTGGCTCTGTACAAGGGGTGGGACTTTGTCTCTGTATAGGGGCGGGCCTTTTGTCTCCATACAGGGGCAGGTCTTTGTCTCTGTACTGGAGGCGGGAGTGGGTCTTTGGCTCTGTATAAGGGGTGGGGTTTGTCTTTGTACTGGAGGTGGGTGGGGCTTTGGTTCTGTACAAGGGGTGGGACTTTGTCTCTGTATAGGGGCGGGCCTTTTGTCTCCGTACAGGGGCAGGTCTTTGTCTCTGTACTGGAGGCGGGAGTGGGTCTTTGGCTCTGTATAAGGGGTGGGGCTTTGTTTTTGTACTGGAGGCGGGGTTGGTCTTTGGCTCTGTACAGGGGTGGGGCTTTCTCTCTGTATAGGGGTGGGTCTTTGCCTCTGTACTGGAGGCAGGGGTGGGTCTTTTGCATTGTACAGGGGTGGGACTTTGTCTCTGTACAAATGGTGGGGTTTGTCTCTGTATTGGAGATGGGTGGGGCTTTGGCTCTGTACAAGGGGTGGGACTTTGTCTCCATACTGGAGGTGGGAGTGGGTCTTTTGCATTGTACAGGTGGTGGGGCTTTGTCTCTGTACAAGAGGTGGAGCTTTGTCTCTGTACTTGAGACAGGGGTGGGTCTTTAGCTCTGTACAGGGAGTGGGTCTTTGTCTCTATACTGGAGCCGGAGGTGAGTCTGTGTCTGTACAGTCAGTGGGAGGGTCTTTGTCTGTATAGGACAGGAGGTGTAGGCGGGTCTGACTCTGTACACTAGACGCGGGAGGGTCTTTGCCTCTGTATAGGAGGCAGGGCTATGTCTGTGCAGGAAACAGTGGAGGGGCTTTGTCTCTTTATGGAAGGCAGGGCAAGGTCTTTGTTTCTGTACAGAGTGTGAGACTGTAGAACAGGAAGTGGGGTGGGTATGAGTCATTATACAGTAGGCTGGGGAGGGTCTTTGTCTGTATAGAAGGAGGGGCTCTCTCTGTACAGGAAGCAGGGATGGAGCTGTCTCTCTACAGGAAGCAGAAGTGGAGCTTTGCCTTTACTGGAAGCAGGGGCCGGGCTTTGTTTCTGTACAGGAAGCAGGGGCAGGGCTTAGTCTCTTTACAGGAAGCATGGGCGGGGCTTTGTCTCTATACAGGAAGCAGGGGCAGGGCTTTGTCTCTACTTCTGTTCTCATGTCTTTCAAACTGCAAACAAGCATAGTAACAGACAGGTCATTGGGCAGTGACAGGCGTAATGCATGCGGGGAAGAGATGAATGGACATTCCAGCACCTATGGAGCTGGTAGAATACTGATTAAGAGAAACTGCCTACCCAAAATGTGTAGGTCGCAGTTTACAAAGTGTGATAATCTGAACTGCTCCTGGACATATTAGAGCGTTTATTCCTTGTGTGTGTGTGGGGGGGGGGGGGTGATGATACCTCGCCTTTCTACAGGGTTCATGAGAAACCCTCTAATAGTTTTTACACATGTATCCATGTGATTGCGTCGTCTACGACTCGTTCACACCCAGCTTGTGTGCAATGCTCTCCGTGCTGTAAGCTGGGAGACCACCGGGACTGTGAATGTAATGACATGTGCAGAGCTGGAAGTGGAAATGATGTGGAAACCTTCTGTATTGCAGCATTTTAATAAAAGCAACAAAAATTAAAGCTGGCTAATTGTCTCATTTACATTTCTCATAGCGACGATGGCCGACACTAATTGCTTCATAACCATATCTGAACTTTGCATGAACCGGGAGCTTTTGTTTTCTGATTGCTGTGGTTTTTATGGGTAATTGGGTCACAACTTTCTCTTTGGGATTGTAAATGTAGAAAGCTCAACCATATACAGTCGGGGAACAATGCTCCCCAACCTGTGCTTTCCAGCTGCTGCAAAACTACACCTCCCAGCATGCACTGAGCAATCAAAATAAAGTGCTTGTTTTGTAGTAAGGTACAAATTCAGCAGAACCAACACCACGTTATACTGAGAGGAAGATTCTGGCACAGATTAATACCCTGTGGGCCATTGGTAGACGCTCGCTGTGGGCCATTGGTAGACCCTCGCTGTGAGCCATTGGTAGACCCTCGCTGTAGGCCCTTGGTACACTCCCTGACAGAAGTTATGTCGCTTATCCATGTTATGTAAATAAAAGCTTATAACCTGATGTTAAATTCATCCATTGGTTGAATAAATTATTCTTTTGAAAGCTGAAACCCTCCGAAATGTGGTTTAGGTTAAGAAAATAAATTGGCATCAATGCAGAAATATTGATCAGTTGATGGCCACAGAATGGTCAGATTTTGACAAGACAAAAGCTTTGTCGCCCACAGAAAGTAATGTGATATTCAAACAAATAATTAACTTAAAATACAAATATATGTTGCATAACATTGGTGAATGAAGTTGTGGTGCTATTAGAGTCATATTTAATATTTTGTGTGACTTCCATGAGCTTGAAGGACTGCATCCATGCAGTTCAACAATGATTCGTACAATTTATTAATGAAGTCATCAGGAATAGCACAGAATACAGTCTTACATGCCTCCCAGAGTTCATCTAGATTCTTTGGTTTTGTCTTCCAAGCTTCCTCTTTCATCCTACCCCAAACATGCTCAATGATGTTCATGTCTGGTGACAGGGCTGGTCAGTCCTTGAGCACCTTGATCTTTTTTTCCTGAAGGAACTTTGTTGTAGAGATGGATGTATGAGATGGAGCACCATCCTGCTGCAGAATTTGACCCCTTTTATGATTTGGAATATAAGAGGTAGCTAATACTTCTTGATATTTTAGGCTATTGATATTGCCTTCCACCTTGCAAATGTTTCGCACGCCCCCATACTGAATGTAACCCCAGACCATGATCTTTCCACCACCAAATGTAACTGTTTTATGGGTGAATTTTGGATCCATAAGGGCTCCAGTAGGTCTCCTGCAGTATTTGCGGTGGCTGTGGTGTAATTCTACTGAAGATTCGTCAGAGAAGTCCACCTTCTGACACTTTTCCAGCGTCCATCTGTTTAGCAGGCTGTGGGACTTTGCAAATGCCACATGTTTTTTTATTTGCCTTGTGTTTAGTGCTGGCTTCTGGACACTGATTCAACCATGGAGGCCATTTCGAGACAGAATCCTACAAACTGTTCTAGTTGACACAGGGACTTGAGGTGACCAGACCTGTTGGAGTTCTGCTGCAGTGGAAGAGGGGCTTGCTTTGGATTTTTTAACCAACAAACGTTCCTCCTGAGCAGTTGTCTTGCGGGGTCTGCCGGACCTGGTCTTGTCAAACACATCTCCAGTCTCTTCAAATCTTTTTTTAATTCTTTGTATTTGATGTTGAGACATATTAAAGGTGCCAGCAACCTCTGCAGTGGATCCGGTCTTCAGCCTCTCGATAATCCAGGCTTTGGTCGCAAGGTGGATTTTTGGCATGTTGTCAGAGCTCAAGTTGCAGTTCAAGTGAAGGTCTGGGGTGCTGAGTTTCTTTTTATACACACACTAATTAACTGATCATTTACTGAGCACAGGCGAGGATGTAAACTAGGATTGGGTGCATTATATGACCAGGCGACAAAACTATTGTCTTGCCAAAATCTGACCATTCTGTGTCAATTAACTGATCAATATTTCTGCATTGATGCCAATTTATTTTCTTAACCTAAACCACATTTCGGAGGGTTTCAGCTTTCAATGGATATGGATAAGCGACATGACTTCTGTCAGGGAGTGTAGACCCTCACTGTAGGCCCTTGGTAGACCCTCGCTGTGGGCCATTGGTAGACCCTTCCTGTGGGCCATTGGTAAACCCTAGCTATGGGCCATTGGTAGACCCTCGCTATAGTCCATTGGTAGACCCTCGCTGTGGGCCATTGGTAGACCATCCCTGTGGGCCATTGGTAGACCCTCGCTGTAGGCCCTTGGTAGACCCTCACTGTAGGCCCTTGGTAGACCCTCGCTGTGAGCCATTGGTAGACCCTCGCTGTGGGTCATTGGTAAACCCTCACTGTGGGCCATTGGTAGACCCTCCTTGTGGGCCATTGGTAAACCCTCACTGTGGGCCATTGGTAAACCCTCACTGTGGGCCATTGGTAGACCCTCACTGTGGGCCATTGGTAGACCCTCACATGCCAAACCAAACCAACTACACTTTGAGGTTGCATTATGGAGGAAGAATGATTAGGAACAACTGGTTCCTTCTCATTCTGTCACCCACTTAGATGCCTCAGATGCTATTGACCTTGGCATCTAAGGGGTTTAACAGTCGGGATTGGAACCAGCTCTGATCTTGGCCATGTCTTAGGTAGTCCGCTCTCTCGGAATAACCACGTAAGTACAACGTTCAGCATTGACTGTGGCATCTAAGGGGGTAACTCTGAGTCATATCCGATTCTGGACTCTACAGCAGGGTGACGGCTGTATGATACAACAGACACCCACAAGTGACACCGTGGGCACAATGTTTTTGTCCACTCCATTACTGTGCAATGAGTGGACACACAAATTTCTCACAACTCAGGGGCTATTCCTTCTGTACTTGCTCCCAGACCCCTATTAATAGTCATGTGGAATAGCGTTCTCCGTGACCTTTCTGAAGGTTAAGGATACTTTTAAGAACTCCATAGACTACTTCTGCCGGTCGTGGTAACGACTCCCTGGATTCTTTTTGAACGATCTGATGTCTCAGCAGCTTTCTCCTCGATTGTGTAATTAGATACAGAGGTTATGTTTTCCCCTTTTTCATTTGTCTGAGTGATTCATGTGGTCGGGTCATGTCGTCCCCTGGTCGATAGATCTTTCCTGAATGTATTAATGTCATGTATATAATATGTAACAGCCGGCGGTGAAAGATGACACGAGTTTAATAACCCTTCCTCAATAATCAGGCGCTGATAAATCTTATCAGAGATTTCAGCGAGCTGTACACTCAGACAGGAATCGGCCTTAAAGACTGTCCAACTTTTATCACCATGTTGTGTTGAGGGGTAGCAAATTGTCTTGATTTGTCCTGTTGTTGTATCAGAAGACTAAAGTAGAAATCCCCTTTCAGTGCCCTTGTTGCATTGCATGGAGCAGCAGTTCCCGGGATATCCTCGGACCATAACGGTGAAAACTAGACTTTAGTAGTTGGCACGTCTAATCCCCCTAAATAGTGTGGATAGTGCCACTCTCATTATTTGCTGCCATACATTGCACATTTAGAGTCCTTCAGCTCAGTGCCTCCTTGGTGCCAATTTTGATATATTACATTTTTAATGTCCTTTGGTGACAAGAACTGGGCAAAAGGGCCAATGAATGCCAACTGAGCATCAGGTGGGCACTGGATACTAAAGGGCAATAAATAGAAGACAAATGAGCACTGAGCAGAAGGTCATGATGAGCACTAGTAATACCAAACTCAGGTTAAAAAAGGAGGCAAAGAATTCTGTCCTAATTTGTCTTTTAGAGCAACTTTAGTGCCTTTCTTCTTTTTAACCCCTTTCTGATCTGTTGCCATCCATTACTTCTTTAGTGCCCTTCTGTGCCAACAAGGCAATAAATCTCAACTGGGCGATGAGAAAAAGGGAAACAAGGGGGCAATCAAAGCATCAACCCTTAAATCATTGTAATTCTCATCAGTGGAATCTTTTACAAGTCAATAATGTCCACAGAGTAAAAACTATTTAATGAACTTGTAGAAGATTCCCTGATTTTTTTCATAGATTCCAAAAAGCTAAAAAGGTTGAGAATCTCAGGACTATAGAAATGAAGATTAGAGGGGTCAAGAATTGGATTAGGCTCTCTTAATTATTAGTTATGGGGTCATAGGACAAGGAATATCCATACCGAGGTAGAAAGGACCACCAAGGGTCTTCATGGGACCCAAGTACAGTAAGTCATTGTCACTCCTCAAGACCAAAACCAAAAGGCCACCAAGGATCTTCATGGGACTAAGTACAGTAAGTCATTGTCACTCCTCAAGGCCAAAAACAAAAGGCCACCAAGGATCTTCATGGGACTAAGTACAGTAAGTCATTGTCACTCCTCAAGGCCAAAAACAAAAGGCCACCAAGGATCTTCATGGGACTAAGTACAGTAAGTCATTGTCACTCCTCAAGACCAAAACCAAAAGGCCACCAAGGATCTTCATGGGACTAAGTACAGTAAGTCATTGTCACTCCTCAAGGCCAAAAACAAAAGGCCACCAAGGATCTTCATGGGACTAAGTACAGTAAGTCATTGTCACTCCTCAAGGCCAAAAACAAAAGGCCACCAAGGATCTTCATGGGACTAAGTACAGTAAGTCATTGTCACTCCTCAAGACCAAAACCAAAAGGCCACCAAGGATCTTCATGGGACTAAGTACAGTAAGTCATTGTCACTCCTCAAGGCCAAAAACAAAGGACCACCAAGGGTCTTCATGGGACCCAAGTATAATAAGTCATTGTCACTCCTCAAGGCCAAAAACAAAGGACCACCAAGGATTTTCATGGGACCCAAGTACAATAAGTAATTGTCACTTCTCAAGGCCAAAAACAACTTACTCAAATCAAAGGACTCAATGATTCTCCACTGAAAGTGTTAGTATTTAGGCTCACCAGTTAAGGTGTATCTTCTAAGCCTCAGGTCCGGGTAAGCACACAGAACTCTGGCATTGGTGAATCAAGCAGGGAGCACATGGGCAGCGAGGACTTAGCACACTCAGGAATCTTGGGAGCAGCAGGACGATGAAGTGGAACCCAGCACGGATTGAAGTAAGTTCAAGCACGGTGTGCACAGAAGGTGGAGCCCACCAAACATAGAGGTCTAGAGGCTCAATCCTAAAACACAGTGTAAGTCCTACTGGGATTTAAATAGGATTAGGGATACTAAGCTACTCTTCTTTTCGTGTTCTCATTTTATATTTCTTTTCTTGAGCCCCACCTACTTGGGCTCCCCCCTCTATTTCCTCCTCTTTCTATCTCCCCCCTGGGTGAGCTGTTCACCTTCCACCTGCTCGGTGTGATAGGTCTGTACCATGATTTACCAGTTACTTATATAATGATACTATTTGCGTGCATGTCTCGCTCTAGGGGACATGGGCGAACTGATTTTAGGTATGCTTTCTTTTATTCACGGTAATGAAAGTCCTCGCCTGTTGCGGGGGCAAGGAGTTATTGCTTATATGTTAAAGTTACCGTAGTCATTCTAGAGGGTTTACTCCCTCTAATTTTTATTTTTTTTTTCTTTTATGTAAGATTTATGCATGGTTTGTGAACGAGTGTTTTTTGTGTTACTCTTCTCGAATTGTATATTATAAGAAAAAGTACTTTGATCATTGTCGTAGTTTTCAACTACTGTTTTTCTTGTAAAATTCTCTTCTCTTTAATAAAAATATATTTACCCATAAATAGGATTAGGGAGATGATGTCACGGAGCCACAATGGCCAACCTGCAAAACCCATCGTGGAGCACAAGAGAGGGCAGTGGACCCAGGAGAAGGAAGGAAATGAAGCCTTGGATATCCTTGTAGATTGTGAGCCCTCGCGGGTAGGGTCCTCTCTCCTACTGTACCAGTCGTGACTAGTATTGTTTAAGATTATACTTGCTTTTATTATGTATACCCCTCCTCACATGTAAAGCGCCATGGAATAAATGGCGCCATAATAATAATTAGTAGTAATAATAATAATAATATCCAGGATTGGTGTGTAACAGTTTGAATTCTTCACCACGGATGTAACCTTCTGGACATCATCTATAGTAACCTGCCGTTGGGTCATGCCTCAGCACTCGGAATATGAAGGGCCCTTAGTTTTCCTTAGTTGTCTGTACAGACGATAGGATCCAGCTCTGATGATGAGGGGGACCTTAACTTATGGTGTTACCGACCCCAATGAGGGCCCCAGGGTGCTCACAGACCGCAGCAGTGACATTAGTAGAGAATGAACCTTGCCTGGCTGGGACTTCTCGAGAGGCATTTGGGAGATGGATGTAATATCAGATCTTGCTCACAGATTGGCATTTGGAGGTGACTTTTCGGAGAGAGAGCTTCCCCCCCTCCAGAGCTGACAGGTGGCGTCAGTCAAGCTGACTTACTCCTCATCTGAACACAGACTTCGGTTTAGCTTTTGTCGGCGTTCAGTTCTGCAGAGAACGATGAGTCCAATAAGAGGAGCTGGTGCATAAGGAGGAACCAGATGGTGAAGCCCCAAAGACATGGCAGAACATCTGGCGCATCCGGAGCCAACGTTACTACTGATGAGTCAGTTGGAGGCAGCGCGTTTCACACTACTCCGCACTACGCAGGCTGTTCCTGTGATAACAGAGAGTCCTACGTTATATCACTGCCTGGTCTACTGTCTAAGGACTTGTCTCACACTGCGGCCATCCAGCAATGATGGTAGACACCCCTGGTATGCAGATCGGACATCCTGCAAATATCAGCATCAATAAATGCCGCTCCACAGCACAGCCGTCTGCAGATGGGGCAGGCTCGGGTAATATCCTAGGCTTGTAGGCTTGTTAAAGGGTCAGACATGGACCTTAAATAGGTGGAATTACCTACAGTTTTCTCTTCCCTATAAGATAACTTCCATACTTTTTCCAATGGAGCATTAATGACTATATTCACAATTGTTCTTACATTAATCACATCTGTCCTCTCACACTTTTAGTTTACATACATATCTAACATGTCCAGGTACAGTCCTGATTTTCATGCTCTTTTTGAGGGGCACTTGCTTCCATCAGCATTCTTACAGCACTATAGGTGCTAGAACTTCCTTATTCTCACATCCCAACGTGCATTGCTCCTGCCATTCACTAATTGCTTATTCTAAACTGAAAGTCCACCTCTCTGTTACATCTGTATGCAGTGTTAAAGGCAGGATAGTAGCCATACAAAGACCTGATAAGATAAATTCCAGCCACACTTATTGTAAAGTTTTGCAAACCCATAGACATGCATGCTGAGGTAACTTTGGCATTCCTACGGCTTTGTTTGCATTAAAGAGTTTGAACGGATACAGTCCTAGGAGACCTCAGAGTGTTGCATGTGTCTTTTCAGGACATCATTTGGGGGCTTTGCTGTACTTAGGATTCGCCGCAAATCAAATATTTTAGAAAAATGTAACAAAACAGGTGAGTATAGGTGTTGTTATTATTATACATTGTCCGAGTAGTGGACAACCCCTTTAAGGCTTTTTCATTGTGAACTTTTCTTTGAAAACACCATAAGAGGAAAAACCTCCACTATTCTAAACAAAAAAACACCAGTATACAGGCAGAGATGCTTACCTGTTCAAGGCCTCCAACAATTGCACTAACCTAGGTACAGCGGACCCAAGTTAAGATGGCAAATACACAGGTGCAATAATACTGATAATGCAGCCACCCTACAATCAGGAATTGGCCGCTTGGTGCACCTGTGCAAACAAATAGTCTGCATGTGGCGTGTTCACACAGGAATGCAAAGTATATGGCTCTAAGCCTATTAATGACGCCATATAGAGGGCTCACCATAAGGCCGGGGTCACACTAGACCGTAATACGGACGAGTGCTATGCGATAAAAAATCGCATAGCACTCGGCCCAATGTTAATCTATGGTGCAGCTCCCATCATCCGATATTTTCTCCACCGTATTTCGGATCCGAGGGAACTCGCAGCAGGCTGCGATTGTCAGCGTATCTCGGCCGAGACTCGCCAATGAAAGTCTATGGGTGCGAGAAAAAATCGGATTACACACGGACCATGCGTGTGCATTGCGAGAAATACGCAGCGGTGTTCTATAGAAAAGCCGGTAATTCAATTGCCGGCTTTGCATTTCTCCTTCACAAACCCGACAGGATATGAGACATGGTTTACATACAGTAAACCATCTCATATCCCCTTTTTTTTGCATATTCCACACTACTAATGTTAGTAGTGTGTATGTGCAAAATTTGGCCGCTGTAGCTGCTCAAATAAAGGGTTAAATGGCGGAAAAAATTGGCGTGGGCTCCCGCGCAATTTTCTCTGCCAGAGCGGTAAAGCCAGTGACTGACGGCAGATATTAATAGCCAGGAGAGGGTCCATGGTTATTGGCCCCCCCGTGGCTAAAAACATCTGCCCCCAGCCACCCCAGAAAAGGCACATCTGGAAGATGCGCCTATTCTGGCACTTGGCCACTCTCTTCCCACTCCCTGTAGCGGTGGGATATGGGGTAATGAAGGGTTAATGCCACCTTGCTATTGGAAGGTGACATTAAGCCAGATTAATAATGGAGAGGCGTCAATTATGACACCTATCCATTATTAATCCAATTGTTTGAAAGGGTTAAAAAACACACACACACACACATGATTAAAAAGTATTTTAATGAAATAAACACAGCGGTTGTTTTAATATTTTATTGCTCTCTCATTCCATTTTCAGACCCTCGCTTGGCAAAACAATAAACACACAATATACATACCCTCTCTGATGAACTGTCACGTCCCACGAAGTAATCCATCTGAAGGGGTTAACTAATATTACAGGCAGAGCTGCGATAATCCACTCGCTCGTGCCTGTAATCCCCGGGTGCTGAAAGGAAAGCAGGATCTGTACTTACATTCAGTCGCGGTGATGCGCCCCTGCTGGATGTTCTCATGAACTGCAGCCTGGGAACTTTTCCCCAGGCTCCAGGTCATATGAGGACATCCACCAGGGGGCGCATCACCGCGACTGAAGGAAATGTAGGTCAATGACCTAAATACTGTTCATGCAGACGTCCCACACTCCATGCAACCTTAGCCTTTTTTATTACAGAAAGAGCGTGGGAGGTGCCGTACGAGGGGGAGGGTTCTATTGTGAGCCGAGTGTTTATGTATATAGGTCCCATTGACCATTTTTAAATGTTTTTAATGTGTGTGCTCCATGTGGGTTTTTTGTATGTCCACAAATGACATTTCAATAAAGATTGTATTTTTTGCATATTTAGTCCATTGCCTTGGGTGATCCCCGTTTATGGTCTATTCTTGGTTTGTTTCTATGGCAGCTTAAATATTGTGGCCATAATATCGACCAATACCTTGCATACATTGTTATGTTTTTGGTGCACTGTATATTTTTACAGGGTGCGGCTGGGCCCTAGATGGCTCTGTACACTGTGGCCTCTGTTCACACAGGATGCATTATGGTGAGCCCGCTACATGGCGTCATTAATAGGCTCTGAGCCATATAGTTTGCATTCCTGTGTGAACATGCCACATACAGACTATTTGTTTGCACAGGTGCACCAAGCGGCCAATTCCTGATTGTAGGTTGGCTGCATCGGTATTATTGCACCTGTGTATTTGCTATCTTAACTTGGGTCCGCTGTACCTTGGTTAGTGCAATTGTTGGAGGCCTTGAACAGGTAAGCATCCCTGCCTGTATACTGGTGTTTTTTTGAACTTTTCTTTGTTAATGGCGAGCTTCTACAGACCATAACCCTCATCTAATGACTGTCACTGATGGAGGATTATAACTCTTCTCTTTTCTATAGTTTGCTATTAAATGAAACACAACATCATTATTTTCTGCCGAATTCTGAAATCTTTCACTCCATCAATGTGAAGCGGACGACGCTCGCTCTTCACTTATCACCATCCTCCATGGGCAGCATCATAGCGGCGTCTAATCCCAGACAACCCTGCACCCGCTCTCATATATCAGGCAATTGTACATGTGATTATAAGCATTGCTCCATGATGTTCTCCTCTAATCAGGGCGCCGGAGGGAGGATGCAATAATTAATGGACTCAATGGCGGCCATAGGGTTAGTGATGGCGTCTGACTGGACCGAATGAGATGTGCTTGTCTCCCGCTGGGTGCCATTGTCTCTTTATTATGAACAGAGTCAGAATAGGTGGCTAAGTGGAAATATTAAATGAAAACTTTTTATTACCAGCTGAACTGTGTCGCTTGCGCTCCATATGACCGGTTCATTTTTACTTCATTGTCTCTTTATTAGGAAGCCAGCCCAGAAAATATAACCAGCAGATGAGAGAAAGGAAGGAATATAGATACATATATCGATGGATGAGAGGAGGAAAAAAGGAAGGCGAAAGAAAAGGGAATAAGGAGAGGAAAAATGGAGGGAAAGGAAGGAAAGAGAAAGGAAGAAGAACGGAAGAGAGGAAGGAAGGAGATAAAAGGGAAGGCAGGAGAAACAAAGGAAGGATGGAACAAGGAAAGAAGGGAGGATGGAGAAAGTAGAAAAAAGGGAGGAAGGAGAAAAAGCAAAGAAGTGGAGGGGAGGGAAAGGAAGAAAACGGAAAAGGAGAACGGAAGAGAGGAAAGAAGGAGATGAAAGGGAAGGTAGGAGAAAGAAAGGAAGGATGGAACAAGGAAAGAAGAGAGGATGGAGAAAGGAGGAAAAAAGGGAAGAAGGAGAAAAAGAAGTGGAGGGGAGGGAAAGGAAGGAAATAAAAACAAAGAGACTAAGGAAGGCAATAAAAGGGAAAGTAGGAGAAAGAAAGGAAGGATGGAACAAGTAATAAAGGGACAATTGAGAAAGGATAAAGAGATTTAGGAAGCAAGGAATAAGAAAAAAGGGAGGGGAAGGAGGAGGGAAGGAAGGAGGGAACAAGGCAGTAAGAAAGATGGAGCAAGGAGAAAGAAACGGAGGAAGAAGAAAAAGTGAACAGAAATGAAGGGAAAGGAGATAAAGTGATTGGATAGGTAGAATGAAAGAAGGAAAAAGAAAGGATGGAAGAAGGAACGAATAGAGGATGGAGAAAGAAGAAAGAAAGGGAGGAAGAAAGGAGAAAAAACAGGAGAAAGGGAGAGGAAGGAAGGAAAGAGAGGAAGGAGGACGGAAGAGAGGAAAGGAGATAAAAAGGGATGAAAGGGAAGGTAGGAGACAGGAAGGATGGAGCAAGAAAAGAAGGGAGGATGGAGAAAAGAGGAAAAAAGGGAGGAAGGAGCAAAAGCGAGGTGAAATGGGGGGAAGGAAGGAAAGAGAAAGGAAGGAGAACGGAAGAGAGGAAGGAAGGAGATAAAAGGAAGGAGATGGAAGGGAAGATTGGAGAAAGAAAACAAGGATGGAATAAGGAAAGAAGGGAGACCGGAGAAAGATTTAGGAAGCAAGGAAGGAGAAAAAAGGAAGGGGAAAGGAGGAGGGAACAAAGCAGGAAGAGAGATGGAGCAAGGAGAAAGAAACGGAGGGAGAAAATGTGAACAGAAATGGAGGGAAAGGAGATAAAGCGATGGGAAGGGTAGAATAAAAGAAGGAAAATGAAGTGATGGAACAAGGAACAAAGAGAGGATGGAGAAAGAAAGAGGAAGAAAGAAAAAAGAGGAGAAAGAGAGAGGAAGAAAGGAGGAAGGAAAAATGAAGAGAGTAAGGAAGTAGAAAAAAATGAAGGAGAAGAAAGAAAAGAAAGGAGAAAGAAAGGAGGGAACAAGAAAGGGAGAGAGGATGGAAAAAGGAGAAAGAAGAGGAAGGAATACAAAGATAGAAAGGAGGAGAAAGGGTATAATGAAAGAAGGATGGTGAAAGTGAGAAAGGAAGGAGGAAAGGAAGAGAAGGAAAGAAATAAGTAAAAAGAAAAACTGTTGGTTTTTAAACTTGAAGAAGTTGCCTGCTCGGTGTTGAAAATAGTTGTTTAATAAAAAACCTGTTTCCAGATTGACAGCAGCAAGGACGGTTTCCTCCCCGCGCGCAGTCTAATTACAAAGTGCTTATTCCCTACTGATGAAGAAAAGAGACAAGGAATAGATAGATTACTGGAGATCTGATAACACCTGAACCTTTCAGCAGATCTCAGGCTTTCCACCACTAAGATCAGCTGTAATCTGTGACAGAATCTGACAGCATGTATTCAGTGTTTCCTCAGCGCCCCCACAGGTCAAAGAGAGTATTACATTATTGTGTAATTCAGGAAACGTCAGGTCTTCCCAATGGACAGGTGATACCTGTTCTGTGATAATTGACTGAAGTCCTGAATTTTTCAGATTGTCCTGACCGCCCCTTTAATAAATTACAAACGGCTCCTACTGCAGGATAGCAGATGATAGATGACATTTTGGGAACATAATTTGTAGCTACTAATCCTACGATCATTTTCTTGCTCTGCGCAGTTTGGATCAAGGTCCCTGATGTCCCCAGGGAGCAACGGCGCCATCTGTGTCCACAGCTGAGAACTAATGAGCGTCCAACCCACAGAGACAAGGACAAATATTGCACACAGACACAGTGCGTGGCAATGCACAAAGACAAGACATGACAATGTACAAAGGCAAGACACAACAATGCACAAAGACAAGACACAACAATGCACAAAGACAAGACACAATGCACAAAGACAAGACACGACAATGCCCAAAGACAAGACATGACAATGAACAAAGACAAGACACGACAATGAACAAAGACACGACACGACAATGATCAAAATCACGACACTACAATGATCAAAGACACGACACGGCAATGCACAAACACAAGACCCGCCTATACACAAAGACACGACAATGCACAAAGACAAGACACGACAATGCACAAAAACAAGACACGACAATGCACAAAAACAAGACACGACAATGCACAAAGACACGACAATGCACAAAGACACGACACGACAATCCACAAAGACAAGTCACGACAATACACAAAGACATGACAATACACAAAGACAAGACAAGACAATGAACAAAGACACGACAATGCGCAAAGACAAATCACGACAATACACAAAGACACGACAATACACAAAGACAAGACAAGACAATGAACAAAGACACGACACGACAAGGCACAAAGACACGACAATGCACAGAGACAAAACACGACAATGCACAAAGACAAGACACGACAATACACAAAGACAAGACACGACAATGCACAAAGACAAGACATGACAAGGAACAAAGACGACACGACAATACACAAAGACATGACAATGCACAAAGGCAAGACACAACAATACACAAAGACACGACCATGCACAAAGACAAGACACGACAATGAACAAAGACACGACACGACAATGATCAAAATCACAACACTACAATGATCAAAGACACGACAAGGCAATGCACAAACACAAGACCCGACAATACACAAAGACACGACAATACACAAAGACATTACACGACAATGCACAAAGACAAGACACGACAATACACAAAGACACGACAATGCACAAAGACAAGACATGACAATGCACACAGACACGACAATACACAAAGACAAAACATGACAATGCACAAAAACACAACACAACAATACACAAAGAGATTACACGACAATGCACAAAGGCACAACATGACAATGCACAAAGACAAGACACGACAATGCACAAAGACACGCGAATGCACAAAGACACGACACGACAATACACAAACACACGATATGACAATGCACAATGCAATAGTAATACACAGCAATTCAAGTACCAATATGCAGCATTACACAATGACACAACGCAATACCGACATATAAAGATACACAATGATACCAATGCATAACAATACCCAACATAAATATACAAGACACAATAACCCACCGTGCGATATCGCAACAATATATAATGTAACAATGACAGTAACTATTTTATGTGTAAATCGTGTCACAAGAGCAGAATAAGTGCTGATATCAGATTTTACAGTGATACAATGCTGCGCAGTGCACATATGTGAGACCATGTATTATGACCCAGACACTTTCCAGCAGCCACTGCACATGTGTAGCCCACCATAGTATAGAGTGACATGTGTAACACTCCCATGACAACCAGGGGCCTACATGTATCTGCAGCCAATTTTGATAGTACGCGGCCCCCCCAGATAGCGAGGGTCTGTTGATCCCTTCATTTTGTCACTCAGACCCTCTTTCCCTTCGCGATTATATTTGTGTCTGCCCGACCGTGTCCCTCTGCGGGGGCAGAACAAAGGCAGCAGCCACTGAAGGAAAACTCTGCCCTTTCGCCAGAACTGTAACATTGCTTCCAATTATGTAAACAGAATATAATGTAATTTCACCCATGGGCAGCGCTGAATAGGAGGCATTCTCCGGGGGCATTAATGGATGGCGCCCGAGCTATCAGGACTGAGCGCTACAGATTCATACAGTTGTCTTTGGAAAATATCTAATGTTCACACCACACTGAGGCGAGGAACATTTCACAGCTGAGGAGCCGAGATAAAGGGGCGACGTCCATATTCTTCTTCCACTTCCAAACAGATTTAGCCCAAAGAATGTATTTTCTATGAGTTTCCCTTCAGCCGACTCGTACATTATTCCCCTCACTCCATGCACGGTGACGACGGCCTCCAGGAGATTTACCTGGTGAGCCCACTGGTCCGATATGTCTCATTTGTATCTCTGATGGAGAACTAAGGGCAGGGAGAAGAAAGGTCGTACTGTGAACCTACATCACACAAAGGAAGACGGTATCGCCATCCCAGGCTGTAAATCTTTATTACACGAGCAGTGACACTACAGATTCTTCACTGTACGAGCAGTTTTACTATGGATTCTTCACTGTACAAACAGTGAGATTATGCATTCTTCACTGTACAAGCAGCAGAATTACAGATTCTTCACTGTACAAGCAGTTAGACTATGGATTCTTTACTGTACAAGCAGTGAGGCTACAGATTCTTCACTGTACAAGCAGTGAGACTACAGATTCTTCACTGTGCGAGCATTTAGACTATGGATTCTTCACTGTACAAGCAGTGAGACTACGGATTCTTCATTGTAGCAACAGTGAAATAACAGATTCATCAGTGTACAAGCAGTGAAATTACAGATTCTTCACAGAACAGGCAGTCAGACTACTGGTTCCTCACTGTACAAGCAGTGAAACTAAGGATTTTTTACTATATTAACTGTAAGACTATGGAATCTCTACTGTATGAGCAGTGAGACTAAGGGTTCTACCCTGTACAAGCAGCAAAACTATGGATTTTTCACTGTACAAGCAATGAGACTACAGATTCTTCACTGTCAGAGTGATTTTTCACTGTATGAGCAGTGAGGCTACAGATTTTTAACTGTATGAATAGTGTAACTACGGATTGTTCACTATACTAGCAGTGAGAATCTAGGCCTGGATACCTTTCCTGAATAACAAAATTCAGTTCATGGATAATTATGCATGTAAATATGTAATTATTTAATATTTTTATGCTGCAAGTATGTAAATATACTCTTCCTCATTGACACTGCAAAACCAAGAAGGAAAAGTCCTGGAATTCTGGACTTCAAAAGATGGAGACGTCACTGATCTGAAAATGATAAAAAAGATGGAAACATCCATTTAAAAATATGTTTGCATTCAGCATAGAGTCGGAGCATTGTGCAGAAATCTCGACACCTCCAGCCTCAGCTGCTATCACTGAGGTTATTAATGGTCGACTGAGGAAGGTTCTGCCACTGAATGCACTTGGATAAATCATTAAGATTCGCTGCCAGCAGCTCCAGTGTAATCATCGACCAATGACGTCCCCAATGTGCTTGATGGCGACAAGTCAGGAGACACTGCAGCAACGGGAGACAAGTCTGGAGACACTGCAGCAATGGGAGAAAAGTGTGGGGACACTGCAGTAATGGGAGACAAGTCTGGAGACACTGCAGCAACTGGAGACAAGTCTGGAGACACTGCAGCAACTGGAGACAAGTCTGGAGACACTGCAGCCATGGGAGACAAGTCCGGAGATGCTGCAGCCACAGGAGACAAGTCTGGAGATGCTGCAGCCACAGGAGACAAGTCCAGAGACAATGCAGTGACGGGAGACAAGTCTGGAGATGCTGCAGCCACAGGAGACAAGTCCAGAGACACTGCAGCTGAGTGCATTAAGGTCTCGGAGAAGCGCAAAGTAGTCGCACAAGCAACATGCAGCCTGGGATTGTTGGGTTAAGAAATGGCTCCTGGGACACTTTGGAGAAATGGCCGCTCCGCTGGTTCCACGATTGACCCATTCTGTACTGCAAGCAACATTAGTTGTCTCAGTCTCCAAACAAACCATCAGAAGGCATCTGCATGACACTGGGCTACGAACCAGACATCCAGCTTCCACTGACCTCACACCGCCGCACTTAAAGGCCATTATGGTGTAGAACAAGACAGCAATAGAGACTGGAATGGAGGTCTGTCCTATTCAGCAGTGAGTAACGCTATTGTCTTGGATGCAATAATTGCCAAAGATTGGTCTGGAGACCACGTGGGCAACACCATGAAGAGGCCTTCGTGAAGGAACCTCACACTAGTCCTACTCCCGGCTTATGATGTTGGGGGCACAATGTACAATAACCAGACCCTTCTATCCTCATTCCAGTTACACTAATGGCTCAACACCAGGCCACATATCGCTCATCCTAATCTGAGCAGCTTGCGTGCCCTAAAGTGTTCCCATGGCTGCAGCGTCTCCAGACTTGTCTCCCATAGAGGAGTGTATATTCATTGTTGGCATGTATGTGGCGGACACCGGGTGCTGCTGTGTGTATGTATGTAGCTACTGTATATGATGATGGTTAACAGTGAGGACCATTCTATACCACACGCTACAACTTTTTTTGCTCTCAGATCTGAAGTTAACAGCTGTGATTGGCTTTGGTAGGAGAATTCCTTGAAGGGACGCCGGCTTTTACAGCTTTGCTGCCAGGAATGATCTCTGTGCCCGTAGCACAATAAGACGCGGCGCTCATTGTCTGTCAGTGTGTGGAGCGCTGATCTGAGCCGGATTCTCACTTCTGATTATTATGCATGTTTTGCATGTTTGGCTTTCCCTTCTCTTCATCAGATCAATCACGATGGAGACATCAATGATTCATTAATCTCCGTCTCTTTCTTTTTTTTACTTTCAAAGAGAAATTAAAGCATCTAAACAAACAGAACTTCATGACATGTTGGAGAGGGGGTGACCAGACGACGACGTACCCTGCGGGGCCGCTGGGAGGGTTTCTGGGAAGGCTTAGAAGAAGGATTCAATTAGCGGATGAGAGCCGGGACGGCTCGCGATCATCCGGAGAGAGTCTGGCGGTAATGAACTTGGGGAGATGGCGCCGCTCCGCTATCCATTGGCTCAGATTTTCTTATTTGCCTAAGTCACATGCAAACCTCTTGTAATTCTGCGCTTCTCTTACACGACTATGACCCGGATTTCTTTAATCTTTGCAATTTACATACCTAATTTACAGAGAGATAGCTAGACGCTCTCAGGTGCAAGTGTAGGGCCACAAATGAAAGGGGTATGGTTACTTAAAGCATGGCTACTTTCTTCAACAAACAGCTCCCCATCTGTCACAGGCTGGGTCTGTTATTGCATCTCAGCCTTATTGCAGTAAATGGGGCTAAACTGCAATTCCAGACACAACCTGGAGACCGGAGTAGAGCTGTTTTTGGACAAAAGTTGCTTTTCTAATCTTTTAAGATCTGTGTAGATCACTCTCCATAATGGCATGTCATACGTGACATACTGACTTCCCGGGGGGGTTGTACCATCCAGGGGTATTGTCGATGTAACCAGAGTTCCACATATGGAAGTAGGTGAGGCTGCTAGAAAAATGGACAAATCATTTCTTTTAGCCGATGAAGAAAAAACAAAAGACGGAATATACGCACAGCGTGTCCTTTGTACATTGCGTGTCATATGTCCACTCTTTTTGCGATTTTTTTTTTTAGCACTTTATCAGGTAGGTTTCGGGCAGAATCCACATGCAGTAGATGAGTCCTGTGCACCGCTCTGTTGTCCATGCACACTTGGTGCAACCCTTCCCAAGGTTGTAGCAGATACATCCCGAAATCCAGGAACCATAGCACCAGACGTCCTCCTTCTGATGACTTTATTAGTACAGAAAAATCAATGTTTCGGTCACACTGGGCCTTTATCAAGCCATAGAAATGCATATCTCTACTTTTTATGGCTTGATAAAAGCCCTGCATGGCTGAAACGTTGTGATTTTTCTGTACAAATAAAGTTACCAAAAGGAGGACGTCTGGTGCCCTAGTTGGTGGATTTGTCTGATAAAGACATGCTGTTCACATAGAGATTCAGAAATTCCACTAAGCTGCAAGAACTCTTCAAAAAATCTGCTAATACACTTGGCAGTGTTTACACTGAGGTTTGTTTTTAAAGGGTTTTCTGTTTTTTTTCCAATAAAGCCAAACCAAAGTCCCTTAAAAATCTACTTCGCAGTCCGAATTAGGACTTTTGAAAAACACCTGGAAGCAAAATAGAAGTAAAAAAAAGAAAAGAAATGGACATTAAAGCAAACTTTGTCAAACTTCTCCAAACCTGGTGCCGTCCAATCAAAAAGCTACGAAGAATGAATCAGGTAAAAAAAAAAAGATTCCCTAAAGAAAGAGCGTTTCCAATGTTTCTGCTAGAAAATCTCAAGGTTTTTGAACACCTCCCAAAAAAGTTCTTATTTTCTCATGACCTTAGGTGCAACTTATTTTCTCTTACAGATGTATCACTCCTTACAATCCTTACACAAATGCTCGGTTCGCCGTAAATGTTGGTTTGGCGCGGCGATCGACTGTATGCAATCTGCATAGCATTGCTGCTTTGTTACAAGGGGTTGATGTCTTTAGGTCTTTAGGTTTGAAAAAACGCTTTTTTCTGGATTAAAATCGGCCGATGAAAACAGATTTATTATTGTTTAACGGCCTCGAGCCATGAGAACTTCATAAATGATCGCTCTTGTGCAAGCCTAGATAGGTCCACAGGGTCTCCTCCACCATTATTGTGATTGTATCATGCCATCGAGTTTCTGGTCTTCCTCTTCGTCTTGTTCCTTCTCTTCTTCCGACCATGATGTCCTTCTCCAGTGATTACTGTATTTGTATGATGGGTCCGCAGTAGCCAAGTAGTAATTTGGTGATCCTTGTTTCGAGTGACATGTCTGGCTTGATTTGTTCCAAAATTGATTTTTATGTTCTTCTTTCCATCCATGGTATTGATAACATCTTCTCCAGCACCACATTCCGAAGGTGTTAAGTCTTCTGTTTCGTTTCTTTATTGTTTTCTTAACAGTATGTTACTATAGAAAAGACCAGATTATCTACCAGCTGTGTCTTCATCATCATTGTAATGTTCCTCGATTTGAAGACCTTTGTATATATATTTATTTCAATAAAACTGAAAACGAAATCAGTGGATATCAGAGACAGAAGAATCGTTCAGTGCTGACCAAAAGAACCAAAAGATCTGAGGGACTGGACAGGAAAGCTCTAGAAGGTAGAAGGTTGGGTCATCACCAGGGACGGGACATCATCTGGGGCATGGTAGAAGACGATTAATTTGCTTTGCCTTTGTCTTGAGTGTAACAGGAGCTCTTGACAACTTATCCATTTTTTTAGATCTCACCACAATGCAAGGAACGTTTTAAGAAACTCATTTTTCTCCCAGTCTGGTAGTTAATGGTTGGACTGGAGTACAATGTGGATGAACATATCAGAGATAAGATGACGGGCACAACCCATCTATTATAGTCATGGTCCACAGAAGTGGAATTTATGAGCTAGTCTCCGCTCGTCCAGGTGGAGTGTTGAATAAATAAGAGTCGATCAGAAGAATTTACTAGCCCTTTCCATGTGAGCGTCGGGGGACAAAGTATGTGACCCCATTACTTTAAAGAAATAAATCTTGATTTCTCCCTTGTAAAACTTAACAGCCGAGTTAAAATTATTTCTCGCCCGTGAATAATTCCGCTGTTACAGTAAGTGGAAAAGTGATATTGAAGGCAGCATCTGCGAGCATTACCGATCAAGGGCACAGCGGGCACTCGGCATCTGCAGCTTAGCAACAAAGGACGAAGCCGGCGACATTGACATTTGACGCTTTCGCCAGGTCGGGAGGGTTAAAGCGCAGCTTACTGGAAGATCGGCAGGTCGATATGAAGTGGCGCAGATGGATCCTAATGAAGCCTAATTAGTAAGACTTCTCGTCTTCTGCATGCATTAGTGGGACCATTAGCATGAAGCCTATTGGGTAAGGGCATTGGAAGGTCTAGAATAAGCAGCGTACCTTGACCCCCGGAGTGTGAGGTGACACTATACGTTCAGGTACAGTCTGTATTAAGACAACAAAGAGCTCCTACCAGTCCACTATCACAAATGGAGCCAAATTCCTCCCATCAGGCAGCATGACCATAGCAATGAGGTTGTTACACTCCTGTACCAGGTATCCCAGGCTCAACTTCCTTCTCCTTGGTCTGCTGCTCTCTTCTGTGCTCCGCGTTATCAAGCTTTGCAGATCTCTCAGCGTGGATCAATGACATCATCTCTCTAGACCTATTTAAGGCCTAGTAACACACACCTGTGTCTTGGGATTGAGACTCCAGCGATCCATGTTTGGCTGGCTTCATTACATGTACTTGCTGTGTTTTCAGCGTGTATCCATCCCTGCTGGGTTCCACTCCACCTGTCTGACTACTCCAGAGATTCCAGGTAGACCAAGTCCTCGATTCTGCACGTCTTCTGTGAAGCTTCCCTACCACCCAGAGCCTGTGTGCCCACCTGGACCAGAGGCTTGGTGGATCCACCTCACCTGGTGAGCCCTTACAGAGATCTATATGGCAACCAAGAATCTGATATTAGTTGAATGGGTTCCTATGTAGAGCTCTACTGCGTCACGACTATGTTCAGACAATCAGCATGGCCGAGCCATTGGCCCACACTGTCCACTCTCTGATGCTGCCACATGGGTCAGATTTACCTCTGTAGGATAGGAGAAGAGCAGGACTTCTGAGGGTGGTCGGATCCAGTGATCCCAGCCAGAGCAGCGCTTACAAACCTTATAGCAAATAGCATACAAGTACATGCTCACTGCTTAGGAAACTGGCCTCCTCTGACAGACTGCAGAGGTGGTCGGAAACTTTGCAACAAGCTGCACACTACAGAAGTAGAAATCCCTCCGTTCTTGAAAGCTGAAATGATGTTTTATAAGAAGTTGCAAAGCTACTCGTTTTTACACTTTTGCAATTTTAACAAATTTATCCAAAATCCTGAACCTTGAATCCTACATTCCCTCCCCGGATTTCAGGTTTTGAGTCTACGGTGCTAAATCTGAGCCTGAGTGTGGCTACAATGGCCTTTATAACCCATATTCAGATACCAGGGTCGCCTTTGTCTATGAACATTTCCTGGCGCCCCCCTAAGTGATGGACGTCTACGCTCACCAAGCGTTTGTGCCACGTTTCGGTGACCCGGAGTCGAGGGGTTGGTTGGGAGATTGCAGCCAGCAGTGATGGCGTCTCTCCAGATGGCTCATCCATTACAATTCTTGGTGGAGATTGCGGCATTTTTCGTTGTCTCCTCGTTGTCTTCATTCTCAAGTGATCAAATCTGATGCTAATAAATCTCAGTTATTAACTCCTCAAATACTTCTACATAAAACACCTGATGGAATCAGAAGATTTCAAGATTAATGGCATGCATATTTATTCCACAGTAATTGGTGTGCGTAAGGCAGAGCGCCACCCGAAGGCCACCGCCTCAGCGCTAATTATTCTACACAATTAATTACACGGATTCCATTAATTACATATCGCAATGTACAATCCATGAACCCGGGATGTGGAGAGAAAACAGATCACACACCGGCAGCATTGTCTGTAGGGACCGCGTGAGAGAAAGACGGGGAAATAAGAGACAGACACAGAGGGAGAGAGAAAAAGGAAAAGAGAAAAAAGGAGGGGGGAAAAGAAAGAGACGAGGAATTAAGAGACACAGAGAGAGAGAGAGTAAGAGGGAGGAAAAGAGAGAGACGAGGAAATAGAGAAGAAGAAAGAAGAAAATATAGACCGGGAACTAAGAGAGAGGAAGAGGAAGGAAAAGCGAGACAGGGAAATAAGAGAGAGGAAGAAGGAGGAAAAGAGAGAGATGTGGAAATAAGAGAGAGGAAGAGGGAAGAAAAGCGAGACAGGGAAATAAGAGACAGACAAAGAGAGAAAAAGGAAAAAAAGAGGGAGGAAAAGCGAGACAGGGAAATAAGAGAGAGGAAGAGGGAGGAAAAGAGAGATGGGGAAATAAGAGAGAGGAAGAGGGCGGAAAAGCGAGACAGGGAAATAAGAGAGAGGAAGAGGGAGGAAAAGAGAGAGACGGGGAAATAAGAGAGCGGAAGAGGGAAGAAAAGCGAGAAAGCAAAATAAGAGAGACACAGAGATAAAAAGGAAAAAAAGAGTGAGGAAAAGAGAGAGACAGGGAAATAAGAGAGAGGAAGAGGGAGGAAAAGAGAGATGGGGAAATAAGAGAGAGGAAGAGGGCGGAAAAGCGAGACAGGGAAATAAGAGAGAGGAAGAGGGAGGAAAAGAGAGAGACGGGGAAATAAGAGAGCGGAAGAGGGAAGAAAAGTGAGAAAGCGAAATAAGAGAGACACAGAGATAAAAAGGAAAAAAAGTGAGGAAAAGAGAGAGACAGGGAAATAAGAGAGAAAGGAAATAAGAGAAAGGAAGAGGGATAAAAGAGAGGAAAAGAGAGACCGTAAACTAAGAGAGAGAAAGAGGGAGGAAAAGAGACAGGGAAATAAGAGACCAACACAGAGAAAGAGAGAGGAAAAGAGAGAAAGGGAAATAAGGGAGAAAGAGGGAGGAAAAGAGGAAACAAGAGACGGAAATAAGGGAGACAGAGAGGGAGTAATAGAGAGACAGGGAAATAAGAGAAAGAAAGGGGGAAGAAAAGAGAAACGGGGAAATAAGAGAGAGGAAAAGAGTGAAGAGGCGACAGACACGAAGAGAGAGAGAGAAAACAAAGAGACAATGAACGAAAGGGCAAAAGAGAGAGATTAAACAAAGAAGAAAAAATAGAAACTCATAAGAGAGAGTGATATATTTTTGTCCTCTGTAATATTCAGCAGGACAAGCAGCGGGAAAAAGGACCAGAGAAGAGTGTAGTAAAGAATACGGAGAGCTCAGTCTGTTTTGCCAGATAGATTTTTTGTGTTTTCTGTGCAGTTTATCAGGAAATCATGGACAGACAACATTTTTTTGGACACATTGGAAACCATAATAAATCTATGATCCTGTGATCCCTTCTACAGCCGATAACTCTGATGTCTGACATCAGCTGCTCTCACTGTAAACTGATCAGAATTACAGCTGAACAAGAAGCTTCTATCTCCAGTGCATATAATCACGGACGCCGCCATGTATTTATGGACAGAAGAGAATAGTGCCCCGTGTTTACGGTTGTCCCGGAATTGCAACTCCTCTTGCTTTGTATGCCCTTCCCAGTGCTTCCCCAGCACTGGGAGCTGCAAAGGATGCGCTGCCCACTGCCCCCATTATAAGCCCCTGCCCAGAACTGGGAGCTGCAGAGGATGTACTGCCAAATGCCCCCATTATAAGCCCCTTTCCAGCATTGGGAGTTGCGGGGGATGTGCTGCCCACTGCCCCCAGTATAAGCCCCAGTCCAGCACTGAGAACTACAGAGGATGCACTGCCCACTGCCCCCAGTATAAGCCCCTCTCCAGCACTGGGAGCTGTGGGGATGTGCTGCCCACTGCCCCGATTATAAGCCCCTGTCGAGCACTGGGAGCTGTGGAGGATGCGCTGCCCAGTGTCCCCAGTATAAGCCCCTGTCCAGCACTGGGAGCTGCGGAGGATGCGCTGCCCACTGTCCCCAGTATAAGCCCCTGTCTAGCACTGGGAACTGCGGAGGATGCGCTGCCCACTGTCCCCAGTATAAGCCCCTGTCCAGCACTGGGAGCTGCGGAGGATGCGCTGCCCACTGTCCCCAGTATAAGCCCCTGTCCAGCACTGGGAGCTGCAGAGGATGCGCTGCCCACTACCCCCCCCCCCAGTATAAGCCCCTGTCTAGCACTGGGAACTGCGGAGGATGCGCTGCCCACTGTCCCCTGTATAAGCCCCTGTCCAGCACTGGGAGCTGCAGAGGATGCGCTGCCCACTACCCCCCCCCCCAGTATAAGCCCCTGTCTAGCACTGGGAACTGCGGAGGATGCGCTGCCCACTGCCCCAGTATAAGCCCCTGTCCAGCACTGGGAGGCAGGAGCTACAGAGCATGAGCTGCCCACTGCCCCCAGTATAAGCCCCTGTCCAGCACTGGGAGCTGCAGAGGATGCGCTGCCCACTGCCCCAGTATAAGCCCCTGTCCAGCACTGGGAGGCAGGAGCTACAGAGCATGAGCTTCCCACTGCCCCCAGTATAAGTCCCTGTCCAGCACTGGGAGCTGTGGAGGAAGCGCTGCCCACTGCCCCAGTATAAGCCCCAGGCCAGCACTGGGAGCTGTGGAGGATGCGCTGCCCACTGCCCCAGTACAAGCCCCTGTCCAGCACTGGGAACTGTGGAGGATGCGCGCTGTGTTTTATATTCTTCAGTACATAAATGGATCCATTATTTACCAGCTGACACAGTCAAGTGTTCTGCATGAGCTCTGCGGCCGCTGGAGGCTTCTGTCATGAGGATGCAGAATTGTGAGGATCCATTTGTTCCATCAAACGGCTCAAATAAATAGTTAATGTGGTGAGAGCTCGGTACAAGCTGCAACTGTCGAATCACAAGCAGGGATCTGCCGTTCTGTACTCATTAATTACTGCCAGGAAAGCATCTAATCACAATGTACCCTGTAAGCCTTGTAATAGTAATACAAGGCAGAAACATGTACATAAATCATAGAATTATGGTACTGTGGATCACATCATATTCCAGAGCTGCACTCAGTATTCTGCTGGTGCAGTCACTGTGTACCTACATTACATTACTGATCCTGCATTACATCCTGTATTATACCCCAGAGGTGCACTCACTATTCTGCTGGTGCAGTCACTGTGTACATACAGTACATTACTGATCCTGAGTTACAGCCTGCATTATACCCCAGAGCTGTACTTACTATTCTGCTGGTGCAGTCACTGTGTACATACATTACATTTCTGATCCTGAGTTACATCCTGTATCATACTCCAGAACTGCACTCACTATTCTGCTGGTGCAGTCACTGTGTACATACATTACTGATCCTGAGTTACATCCTGTATTATATCCCAGAGCTGCACTCACTATTCTGCTGGTGCAGTCACTCTGTACATACATTGCATTACTGATCCTGAGTTACATCCTATATTATACTCCAGAGCTGCACTCACTATTCTGCTGGTGCAGTCACTGTGTACATACAGTACATTACTGATCCTGAGTTACATCATGTAGTATACTCCAGAGCTGCGCTCACTATTCTGCTGGTGCAGTCACTGTGTACATACATTACTTTACTGATCCTGAGTTACATCCTGTTTTATACTCCAGAGCTGCACTCACTTTTCTGCTGGCGCAGTCACTGTTGTACAGACATTACATAACTGATCCTGAGTTACCTCCTGTATTATACCTCAGAGCTGCACTCACTATTCTGCTGGTGCAGTCACTGTGTACATACATTACATTACTGATACTGAGTTACATCCTGTATTATACCCCAGATCTGCACTCACTATTCTGCTGGTGCAGTCACTGTGTACCTACATTACATTACTGATCCTGAGTTACATCCTATATTATACTCAAGAGCTGCACTCACTATTCTGCTGGTGCAGTCACTGCGTACATATATTACATTACTGATCCTGAGTTACCTCCTGTATTATACTCCAGAGCTGCACTCACTATTTTGCTGGTGCAGTTACTGTGTACATACATTACATTACTGATCCTGAGCTACATCCTGGATTATACTCCAGAGCTGCACTCATTATTCTGCTGCTGCAGTCACTGTGTAAATACATTACATTACTGATCCTGAGTTACATCCTGTATTATACTCCAGAGCTACACTCACTATTTTGCTGGTGCAGTCACTGTGTACATACATTACATTACTGATCCTGAGTTACATCCTGCATTATACCCCAGAGCTGCACTCACTATTCTGCTGGTGCAGTCACTGTGTACATACATCACATTACTGACCCCGAGTTACATCCTGTATTATACCCCAGAGCTGCACTCACTATTCTGCTGGTGCAGTCACTGTTGTACCGACATTACATTACAGATCCTGAGTTACCTCCTGTATTATACCTCGGAGCTGCACTCACTATTCTATTCTATTGTAGGACTCTGAACATTTTTTACCTTTTGTGCATTACTGCCATTTTCCAAGATGGCATCTTTGGTCTCATGTGCACTGTGTCTTCCTGCTATAAAACTCCACCCCAGCCTTCAGTCTGTGCTAGAGTATTGTTGTGGATTCTGTTGGTGGGCTCCCTCTGGTGGTTACTGCTGGTACTGGGTGACTTTGGTGGGTTGCGGCCTTTGGTTTCCACCTGTCCATCAGAGGCTGGGTGTTTCCTATTTTACCTGGCCTTTCTGTCATTTCCCTTGCCGGCTATCAATGTGTTCAGATGTGCTCTGTTTGGTTCCTGCCTACCTGCTCCCAGATCTTTCAGGATAAGCTAAGTGCTGATATTCAGTTGTTTGGTTTTTGGTCCAGCTTGCTTAGAATGTCTCTATGCTAGCTGGTTGCTCTAGTGGACTGACGTTCTCCCCATGTGCCATGAGTTGGCACATGGGTTCTTGTAATCTCAGGATGGTTTTTTTGATTAGGGTTTTTTGCTGACCGCTCAGTCCCCTTTTGTATCATTCTGCTTTCTAGTTTTCAGCAGGCCTCTATTTGCTAAAGCTATATACATCATCTCTATGTGTGTGCCTTCCTCTCATTTCACCGTCAATACATGTGGGGGGCAACTATACCTTTGGGGTTAATTCCTCTGGAGGCAAGTGAGGTCTTGTTTTCTCTGCAGTACTAGTTAGCTCTAAGGCTACGTTCACATTTGCGGTCAGCGCCGCAGCGTCGGGGGCGCGCAGCGGCGCCGCATGCGTCATGCGCCCCTATATTTAACATGGGGGCGCATGGACATGCGTTGTGCTGCGTTTTGCGCCGCATGGCCGCAAGCGTTGGACGCAAGAAACGCATCAAGTTGCATTTTTTTTGCGTCCAACTTTCGGCCAAAAACGACGCATGCGGCGCAAAACGCAGCGTTTTAGCGTGCGTTTTGCCGCGTTTTTGTTTGCGTTGTGCGCTGCGGCGCCGACGCTGCGGCGCACAACGCAAATGTGAACGTAGCCTTAGGCTGGTGCGTGGCGTCTAGAACCAACGTAGGAACGCTCCCTGGCTATCTCTAGTTGCGTTTGTCAGGCGTAGGGCAGCGGTCAGCCCAGGTTCCATCACCCTAGAGCTCGTCCGATATTTGTTATACTTTGCTTGTCCTGTGCTATCCCTAGCCATTGGGGATTCATGACAGTATAGCCGGCCCACAAAGTGTTAATTGTTTGGGCTGAAGCAGGAGGAATAGAAGTGTTCAAGAAAATTTTTTTTTTTTTTTACTTCAGAGTTTTGCTGCATAGCCCTTAATTGCTGTCTAGCTGCTTCTTACCTCCTCTTAACCCTTGAATGGCTCTGATCTTAGCTATTTATCATGGATGTCCAGAGTTTGGCTTCCAGCCTGAGTAATCTCGCGGCAAAGGTTCAAAACATACAGGATTTCGTTGTTCACACTCCCATGTCTGAACCTAGAATTCCTATTCCAGAGTTTTTTTCTGGAGATAGATCTACCTTCCTGAATTTCAGGAACAATTGTAAATTGTTTCTCTCTTTGAAATCTCGCTCCTCTGGAGACCCTGCTCAACAGGTCAAGATTGTTATATCGTTCCTACGGGGCGACCCTCAGAATTGGGCATTTGCATTGGCACCAGGGGATCCTGCGTTGCTCAGTGTGGATGCGTTTTTTCTGGCATTGGGATTGCTCTATGAGGAACCTAACCTAGAGATTCAGGCTGAAAAGGCTTTATTAGCCCTCTGTCAGGGGCATGATGAAGCGGAAATATATTGTCAGAAATTTCGGAAATGGTCGGTGCTTACTCAGTGGAATGAGTGCGCCCTGGCTGCAAACTTCAGAAATGGTCTTTCTGAGGCCATTAAGGATGTTATGGTGGGGTTCCCTGCGCCTACAGGTCTGAATGAGTCTATGGCTATGGCCATTCAGATTGATCGGCGTTTACGGGAGCGCAAACCCGTGCACCAGTTGGCGGTGTCTTCTGAACAGGCACCTGAGACTATGCAATGTGATAGAATTCAGTCCAGAAGTGAACGGCAAAATTATAGGCGGAAAAATGGTTTGTGTTTTTATTGTGGTGATTCAGCTCAGGTTATATCAGCATGCTCTAAACGCACAAAAAGGGTTGATAAATCTTTTGCCATTGATACTCTGCAGTCTAAGTTCATTTTGTCTGTGACTCTGATTTTTTCACTGTCTTCCATTTCCGTCGATGCCTATGTGGATTCAGGCGCTGCCCTGAGTCTTATGGATTGGTCATTTGCTAAACGCTGCGGTTTTAGTCTAGAGCCTCTGGAAGTTCCTATTCCTCTGAAGGGAATTGATTCTACACCATTGGCTATGAATGGACCGCAGTATTGGACACAAGTGACCATGCGCATGACTCCCGTTCATCAGGAGGTGATTCGCTTCCTTGTACTGTATAATTTACATGATGTACTAGTGCTTGGTCTGCCATGGTTACAAACTCATAATCCTGTCCTGGACTGGAAAACAATGTCTGTGCTAAGCTGGGGATGTCAGGGGGTTCATGATGATGCACCTCCGATTTCTATCGCTTCATCGACTCCTTCGGAGATCCCTGCGTTTTTGTCAGATTATAAGGATGTTTTTGAGGAGCCTAAGCTCAATTCGCTCCCTCCTCATAGAGAGTGTGACTGTGCAATAGAATTGATTCCTGGCAGTAAGTTCCCTAAGGGTCGTTTATTTAATCTGTCACTGCCAGAGCATACTGCTATGCGGAATTATATTAAGGAGTCCTTGGAAAAGGGACATATTCGTCCATCTTCGTCCCCTCTGGGAGCAGGTTTTTTTTTCGTGGCAAAAAAAGATGGTTCCCTGAGGCCTTGTATAGATTATCGCCTTCTGAATAAGATTACAGTCAAATACCAGTATCCATTGCCATTATTTACTGATTTGTTTGCTCGCATTAAGGGGGCTAGGTGGTTCACTAAAATAGATCTTCGTGGTGCGTATAATCTGGTGCGGATAAAACAGGGTGATGAGTGGAAAACCGCATTTAATACGCCTGAGGGCCATTTTGAGTATTTGGTAATGCCTTTTGGACTCTCCAATGCTCCGTCAGTCTTTCAGTCCTTTATGCACAATATTTTCCGTGAATATCTGGATAAGTTTATGATTGTGTATTTGGATGATATTTTGGTGTTTTCTGATGACTGGGAGTCTCATGTTCTACAGGTCAGGAAGGTGTTTCAGGTTTTGCGGGCCAATTCTCTGTTTGTGAAGGGCTCAAAGTGTCTCTTCGGAGTCCAGAAGATTTCTTTTTTGGGGTACATTTTTTCTCCTTCTACTATTGAGATGGATCCCGTTAAGGTTCAGGCTATTTGTGACTGGACACAACCTACATCTGTTAAGAGCCTTCAGAAGTTCTTGGGGTTTGCTAATTTTTATCGTCGGTTCATTGCTAATTTTTCCAGTATTGTTAAACCTTTGACTGATTTGACTAAAAAGGGTGCTGATGTTGCTGATTGGTCTCCTGCGGCCGTGGAGGCCTTTCGGGAACTTAAGCGCCGGTTTTCTTCTGCTCCTGTGTTGTGTCAACCAGATGTTTCACTTCCTTTTCAGGTGGAGGTTGATGCTTCCGAGATTGGAGCGGGGGCGGTTTTGTCACAGAGAAGTTCTAATGGCTCGGTGACGAAGCCATGTGCTTTCTTCTCTAGAAAATTCTCGCCCGCCGAGCGCAATTATGATGTGGGTAATCGGGAGCTTTTGGCCATGAAGTGGGCATTTGAGGAGTGGCGTCATTGGCTTGAGGGTGCTAAACATCGCGTGGTGGTCTTGACTGATCACAAGAATCTCATTTACCTTGAGTCTGCCAGGCGTTTGAATCCTAGACAGGCTCGTTGGTCATTATTTTTTTCTCGTTTCAATTTCGTGGTTTCATACCTGCCAGGTTCAAAGAATGTGAAGGCAGATGCTCTTTCCAGGAGTTTTGTGCCTGATTCTCCTGGAGACACTGGGCCTGCTGGTATCCTTAGGGATGGGGTAATATTGTCCGCCGTATCCCCAGACTTGCGACGCGCATTGCAGGAGTTTCAGGTGGATAAACCGGATCGATGTCCACCAGAAAGACTGTTTGTTCCGGATGATTGGACCAGTAGAGTCATCTCCGAGGTCCATTCTTCTGTGTTGGCTGGTCATCCTGGAATATTTGGTACAAGAGATTTGGTGGCCAGGTCTTTTTGGTGGCCTTCCTTGTCTAGGGATGTGCGTACCTTTGTGCAGTCTTGTGAAGTGTGTGCTCGAGCTAAGCCTTGCTGTTCACAGGCTAGTGGGTTGTTGTTATCTTTGCCCATCCCGAAGAGGCCTTGGACGCACATTTCCATGGATTTTATTTCTGATCTCCCGGTTTCACAGAAAATGTCCGTTATCTGGGTTGTGTGTGACCGCTTTTCTAAGATGGTTCATTTGGTGCCCTTGCCTAAGTTACCCTCCTCCTCTGAGTTGGTTCCTTTGTTTTTTCAGAACGTGGTTCGTTTGCATGGGATTCCGGAGAATATCGTTTCTGACAGGGGATCCCAGTTTGTGTCTAGATTTTGGCGGACGTTTTGTGCCAAGATGGGCATTGATTTGTCTTTCTCGTCTGCATTCCATCCTCAGACGAATGGCCAGACGGAGCAAACTAATCAGACCTTGGAAACTTATTTGAGGTGTTTTGTTTCTGCTGATCAGGATGACTGGGTTGCTTTTTTGCCACTGGCCGAATTTGCTCTTAATAATCGGGCTAGTTCTGCCACGTTGGTCTCTCCTTTTTTTTTTTTGTAATTCGGGGTTTCATCCTCGTTTTTCCTCTGGTCAGGGGGAATCTTCGGATTGTCCTGGAGTGGACGTGGTGGTGGACAGGCTACATCAGATTTGGAATCAGGTGGTGGACAATTTGAAGTTATCTCAGGAGAAGACTCAGCAGTTTGCTAATCGCCGTCGCCGCGTGGGTCCCCGACTTCTTGTTGGGGACTTGGTGTGGTTGTCTTCTCGTTTTGTCCCTATGAAGGTCTCTTCTCCTAAATTCAAGCCTCGGTTCATCGGTCCTTATAGGATCTCGGAGATTCTTAACCCTGTATCTTTTCGTTTGGATCTCCCAGCATCGTTTGCTATTCATAATGTGTTCCATCGGTCGTTGTTGCGGAGGTATGAGGTGCCCGTTGTTCCTTCGGTCGAGCCTCCTGCTCCGGTGCTGGTGGAGGGAGAATTGGAGTATGTTGTTGAAAAGATCTTGGATTCTCGTGTTTCCAGACGCAAACTCCAGTATTTGGTTAAGTGGAAGGGTTATGGTCAGGAGGATAATTCCTGGGTGGTCGCCTCCGATGTTCACGCGACTGATTTGGTCCGCGCCTTCCATAGAGCTCACCCTGATCGCCCTGGGGGTTCTCGTGAGGGTTCGGTGACCCCTCCTCAAGGGGGGGGTACTGTTGTGGATTCTGTTGGTGGGCTCCCTCTGGTGGTTACTGCTGGTACTGGGTGACTTTGGTGGGTTGCGGCCTTTGGTTTCCACCTGTCCATCAGAGGCTGGGTGTTTCCTATTTTACCTGGCCTTTCTGTCATTTCCCTTGCCGGCTATCAATGTGTTCAGATGTGCTCTGTTTGGTTCCTGCCTACCTGCTCCCAGATCTTTCAGGATAAGCTAAGTGCTGATATTCAGTTGTTTGGTTTTTGGTCCAGCTTGCTTAGAATGTCTCTATGCTAGCTGGTTGCTCTAGTGGACTGAGGTTCTCCCCATGTGCCATGAGTTGGCACATGGGTTCTTGTAATCTCAGGATGGTTTTTTTGATTAGGGTTTTTTGCTGACCGCTCAGTCCCCTTTTGTATCATTCTGCTTTCTAGTTTTCAGCGGGCCTCTATTTGCTAAAGCTATATACATCATCTCTATGTGTGTGCCTTCCTCTCATTTCACCGTCAATACATGTGGGGGGCAACTATACCTTTGGGGTTAATTCCTCTGGAGGCAAGTGAGGTCTTGTTTTCTCTGCAGAACTAGTTAGCTCTTAGGCTGGTGCGTGGCGTCTAGAACCAACGTAGGAACGCTCCCTGGCTATCTCTAGTTGCGTTTGTCAGGCGTAGGGCAGCGGTCAGCCCAGGTTCCATCACCCTAGAGCTCGTCCGATATTTGTTATACTTTGCTTGTCCTGTGCTATCCCTAGCCATTGGGGATTCATGACAGAGTATTCTGCCTTGCATCCAGCTCCTGACCTCTGATTACTCCCTGGCTATACACCTGCTCCTGTTAACCTGTGTGGTGATCCTGCTACTCTGCTCTGAGTTCCTGCTGCATACAGAAGTTTCCAGTAATCCTCCTTCAGATATCTGCTGCTCGTGTTTACTTCCATCTGCACTTGCTGGACATGTAAGCTGTTGCTGCTTTGCAATAACCTGAGACTATTAACCAGGCCTCCCTGGTTGAGCTAAGATATTATTTGAACTGCCTAATAAGCATATCTATCTGTGTTTGGACTAAGACAAGGATTTATTCGTGTTAAGTATCCTCAAGAATAACTGTGCTTCATAGACTTTCTGCTTGATTCCTCTGAAGTTTCCTATAGACTGCTAAGACGCATTTATTACTTGCACCAAGTGTTGTGGACTTGAGTTTCTCTCTGCACCTGCTTGAATCACCGTGTGATAATATAGACTTTACCACTTATAAAACTGTGTCCTGTAGTTGTTTTGTTCCACGCAAAGAGTCTCCTGAGTTATCCCCTATAATTATTACAATTCTGCTGGTGCAGTTACTGTGTACATACATTACATTACTGATCCTGAGCTACATCCTGTATTATACTCCAGAGCTGCACTTACTATTCTGCTGGTGCAGTTGCAGCACCCCAGAGTCCTGGTTGTTGCAGTACTGTGGCTCCGCCACTACGGGGAGCTATGGTACGTCTGATTGCACTAAGGAGTTTCTCTGATCAGGTACACTCACACCACACTTCACACTCCGGCCACCAGGGGGGGTGGTCCTATCTAGTAGGCCACTCCTCACAACTCTGGTAAAACTGGGGGTTGGACAGGAAGACAGGGAGAAGTAGCTGGGAAGAGCTAGTGAGAGGACCTGTCAGGGATGGGATCCTGGCAGACTCCTCAGAGCAGAACTAACCAGTAAACAACGGGAATACAGAAAAGGAGAAATACCAGAAGGGGTCTTGCTGTTAGACCGAGGCAACATCCTTCTGAGGCGCAACAGTCGGTGGCCGGAACGCCGAGCAAGTAAGAGACTTTAAGTACATTGCAAACCACGGCAGGACAGCTAACTACAGGTTGGCTGTCTCACTTAACACCTAAGCAGACAACGGAGGCAGCTGCGGGAGAGGGGCGACTCTAGAGTCCCGGAAGAACTCCAGGCCTACCCCGTCATACGGGTGCGTCCTACCATATCACCTGGGGGACGGAAAAAGAACAGTAGAGACAGAAAGAAACAGTTGTGAGGACTATCCCGGGAGCTCAGCAGGGAAGAACTACAACACACAGCGCTAGAAGGTAGATACTGATTCCCACCTGTAAAGAGAGCTCCTGATGTGTCGTTGGACCGGCCGGTCTCTGAAAACCCAGTTAACAGCGCTCTGGACTGAGGTCTCCCACATCTTCAGTAAAGAGGTAAAGAGACTGCAATCTGGTGTCCTCGTTATTTACCGCGACCTGCACCCCACAACTACACCACCGTTACAACATCACTTATTCTACCGGATGTCCCCCACTGACAGACAGGGCCACGGACCGGGTCTAGCCACCGTGACAACCCCAGGACTGAGACTCAGAGGCCCGGCTCCGGGTACCCCTAGGCCCCTGCAGCGGTGTGGGGGCGCTCCAACTTGGCGTCACGAACAGGATCTACTTAAGCCTGAGGAATCAGGTCATGTGTGCCTTGGAACTGTGATTTGTTGTGCTTGGACTGTACTTTATTGAGAGAACTGTGTGCTACTGCTTGCCGCGGAAAGTTACCGCCAAAATTCGCCATTGCCGCGCGCGGAGGGAGGAGCCTTAGCTACGTGGGCGGGATCAGCCAAAAGAAGCGCGGGACGGAAAGCGCGGTGAGACGCCAATCCCGGAAGAGGAACTCCGACCTCCAGCAGGTTAGTGGGAGGAAGGGACGGCCATGTCCGAGTCGGGAGGAGAGGAGGTGGCGGTCGCAGCCACGGACGCAGGGGCAGCTCCGGTCCCCGCAGCGGGCGAAGCCGTGGCCCTAATACCACCACTGGCTGCCGCAGAACCCGCTGCCCCCATCAGCCAGTCGGACACTGCCGCTAATGCAAAAGCCATAATGCCCTTCTCCATGCCCTACCTGCCCGGAGCGGCCTGGCTCCCACGATACTCTGGGGAGGCGCATACGTTCACTGACTTTAAGGAAGGGCTCTGCAGCCTGCTCGAGTTCTATCCCCTAACCGAGCCTCAGAAGGTCCATATGATAACCGGCCAACTCTTTGGAGCGGCTCTGAGAGAATTGAAATCCTGGCCCACTGAGGATAAAGGAACTGCACAACAGATTTTTGCCAAGCTTAAAGCCACCTTTGATACTCGCACTGCTACAGAAATTAAACTGACTTTTTATGGATGCAAACAAAGGTCACAGGATAGCTTACGGGACTATGCCCTTAATCTCCAGGAAGCGATGCGGGCCATTAAGCAGAGTGACCCCGGCAGCATGCAGGATGAGGATAAAATCCTGAAGGAGCGGTTCATTGAGGGGCTCCTGTGCAGTCACCAGCGGAGCCAATTGCACTTCCTGGCCATGCAAAATCCAGACTTGACTTTTGCGCAGTTTAAAGATAAAGCTATCCAGGCATTGCAGGAGCGACAGCCCAGCCGCGCAATACCACCCAGGCGCCCCGCTCTCACATACCACCAGGAGGTGGCATCGGATACCCCAGTTGCCGCAGAGGCCGACGCCCAGAGCTTCGAGGACGACTCCCCTGCAGGACTCCGTCTTCAGATGCAGGAGCTAACCAAGAGCGTTGCTGCCCTGGCCCGGACGGTGCAGTCCCTACAGGAGGCCCCCAAAGAGAAGATCCAGTTGGCTTCCAATCCGGAGGATGTCCCTTGGATGCGACAGAGGAGGACTCCGCCGACTAGGAGCCGGCCCGACGATCGCTTCCACCCGGATGGACGACCCATCTGCCGCCGCTGTCACCAGGTGGGCCATCTTGCAAGGTACTGTCCTTTAAACGAGCAACCCCTGGGGCAAAGGGCCAACCCCCAGGAGTAGGACGGTCAGGCCCGCGGCATTGGAGAACCAAGTATATTGGAGGACGACCAGTTCTCCCTGTAGTGATTGATGGAATCCCCTTGAATGCTTTGCTGGACACCGGTTCTCAGGTGACGACTATACCTTACGTGCTCTACAAACGGTATTGGGAGGACGCTGATATTACTCGTGGCCCTGACGAAGATTTCACCATAATCGCCAGTAATGGTCAGCCGTTGCCACAGGTGGGGTATAAGGAGGTCACCATCAAAGTGGGGCGGGTGGAATTGAAAGCCCAAGGGATTGTGATTGTAGATATTGATCGTCGAGAATGTAATCCCATGATGACTCTTGGTACTAATGTTATAGAAAATTGTCTTGCAGAAGTGATTGTTTTGTTGCAACAGGTGGCAGAAACCGCTGGCCACAGTGAGCAACGTGCCCTGCAGAAGGAAATCAGAGCTCTGATGCAGAGACAACAGGTAGAGCTGACTGGTGGTGAGATTGGTCGTGTCACTGTGAGTGATTCAAACCCCATCGCGATACCCCCCAAAAGTGAAATGTTAATATGGTGTCGAGCAGCCATAGGCCTCAGGGGTAAGGACTACCAGGCCTTGGTGGAACCTGTATATTCAGACAATAGGCCTACTGTTCTGACAGCCCGGGGGGTGGTCGACGTCCGACAGGGGAGAGTGCCCGTACGTGTCCTCAATTGTGGGGAGGAAGAGGTCCACCTAACCAAGTATACCACGCTCGCCAAACTGTTCACTGTCAATAATAGTGTAATACAGACACCTGAACCCTTGGTCCCGTCAAACGTGGCGGAGAACAAAGGTTCTGCCGAGCACTTGAAAGACTGGTGTCGGGAATTGCATGTGGGCACTGACTCTACCCCATCTCATCAAATACAGGGGGCTTACAGAGTGGTACACGAGTACGAGCAGGTATTCAGCAAACACCCCTCAGATTTTGGGCAGGTGAAAGGGATCCAACATCACATCCCCACAGGAGATCACCGACCCATAAAAGAGAGATATCGCCCTGTACCCCCAGCTCATTACCAGTGTGCCAAGGACATGTTGCGAGAAATGAAGGAGGCTGGGGTGGTGAGAGACAGCTGTAGCCCCTGGGCGGCTCCGTTAGTCCTTGTTAAAAAGAAAGATGGTACAATGAGGATGTGTGTTGACTACAGACAGTTGAATCGCATTACACATAAGGACGCATACCCACTGCCCAGGATAGAGGAGTCTCTGGCTGCCTTAAAATCTGCTAACTATTTCTCTACCTTAGATCTCACCAGTGGGTACTGGCAGGTTCCTGTGGCGGAGGCGGACAAAGAGAAGACGGCCTTCACGACGCCAATGGGCCTCTGTGAGTTCAACTACATGCCCTTCGGATTGTGCAATGCTCCCAGAACGTTCCAGAGGATGATGGAGAGCTGCCTGGGACACCTGAACTTTGAAACCGTGCTGCTATATCTGGATGACGTCATAGTCTTCTCTAAAACCTACGAAGACCATCTGAAGCACCTGGCCGAGGTGTTTGAAGCCTTGTCCAACTTCGGCCTAAAAGTGAAACCGTCCAAGTGTCATCTGCTGAAACCTAAAGTGCAGTACCTGGGCCATGTGGTGAGCGCTGAAGGAGTGGCCCCAGACCCTGACAAGGTCACAGTGATCAAGGACTGGCCAAAGCCCAGTGACCTCCACGAAGTCCGGCGGTTCCTCGGGCTGGTAGGCTATTACCGGAGGTTCATTAAAGACTTCACCAAAAAGGCCGCACCCTTGCAAAACCTGTTGGTGGGCCAACCAAAGAAGACCAGGGGAAAGAACACCCCCTTTGACTGGAACGGGGAGCTGGAAGAATCCTTCACCTGCTTGAAGTCGGCGCTGACGGGGGAAGAGGTACTGGCTTACCCCGAATACGACCAACCGTTTGTGCTGTACACAGATGCCAGTAATGTGGGATTAGGAGCCGTGCTGTCTCAAGTCCAGAAAGGCAAGGAAAGAGTGATTGCTTACGCCAGCAGGAAACTCCGTCCCACGGAAAGGAACCCTGACAACTACAGTTCCTTCAAACTGGAATTCCTTGCCCTCGTCTGGGCGGTGACAGAGAGGTTTAAGCACTACCTGGCCTCTGCGAAATTCACCGTCTTCACGGACAACAATCCGCTAACGCATCTGGATACTGCCAAACTCGGGGCTTTGGAACAGCGGTGGATGGCCCGGCTGTCCAACTATGATTTCACCATCAAATATCGGGCAGGGCACCAGAATGCCAATGCCGATGCTCTGTCCCGAATGCCCAATTTACCAGAAGTGGGAGAAGACCCGGAGGCACTTGAAGAAGTGGAGCTGCCTGCCTTCCATCACCCCAAAGCCACTCAGAACTCTCACCATGTGAAGAACAGGCACAAGAACCAACCGGATGCCACGCTGAATCCCCTGCCCCACCACGGATGGGCAGAAACCCAGGATAGTGACCCCGCGGTCCGTCAGGTGAAGGAACTCTTGACGCAGGCTGGCTTGCACCCTGGCCCAGATGATCCACAAGAGACCCAACAGCTGTGGAAGGGGAGAAGCAAACTGTTTATCCATGATGGCAAGTTGTGCAGGAGGAGCATCGACCCACGTACTCATGAATTGGTGTGGCAGATAGTGGTGCCAAGGCGAGATGCGCCCATGATTCTGGGAGCCTACCATGATGGAGTCGGACACTTCGGATGGAAGAAGCTGGAGAAGCTGCTCCGAGGGAGGTTCTATTGGATTGGCATGAAGAGAACCATTGAGAAGTGGTGTCGGGAGTGTGGTCCATGTAGTCTGCGCAGGAAGGACCGTGACAGTCAACGGGCTCCCCTGCGGCCTATCATCACCAAACGGCCGCTCGAACTGGTCACGCTGGACCATGTGAAGCTGACGCCTAGCCGGTCGGGCTATATCTACGCCCTTACCATCGTGGACCACTACTCCAGGTTTTTGGTGGTTGTGCCTGTCAAGGATCTAACAGCTAGGACTGCCGCCAGGGCCTTCCAGCAGCACTTTTGTAGGCCCCATGGCTACCCAGAGAAAGTACTGACCGATCAGGGGCCTGCATTCGAAGCGGAAGTGTTCCAAGAATTCTGCCAGTTGTACGGGTGTAAGAAGATCAGAACTACACCGTACCACCCTCAAACCAACGGGATGTGCGAGAAGATGAACCAGGTGGTAATTGATTTATTGAAGACCTTACCGGTGGAGGAACGGAACCTGTGGCCGACAAAGTTGCCTGACTTAGTGGATATGTACAATCACATCCCCGTAAGTTCCACCAACTGTACTCCAGCGTACCTGATGCGAGGAAGATCTAGTCGGTTACCCGTTGATCTGGACATGGGGGTCCTAGTACCCGAAGATACCTCGCCGGATGCAGATTGGGATGCAGAAAGGCAGCGAAGGTACCGCGAAATACAGGAGTGTGTAGAGAGAAGTCTCGCCCAGGCCAGGCAGAAACAAGAAAGGGACTACAATCAACATGCTCCTGCGACTCCCCTGTCACCTGGTGAGCAAGTGCTTAAACGAAAGAGGAGGTTACACAAGCTCGATGACCAATGGGAAGCGGAACCGTATACCATCTTGCCATCCGACTTCGACAACACTAAGGTCTGTCTCATCAGCAAGGACAGAGGGGAGACCTCGGCAGCGGTATCCAGGGATCACCTTAAGGTCTGCCCCGATAAGTTGAAAGAGGGGGGGCACGGCCCCAGAAATCTCCCCGCCGGTAGAAAAGGAGAAGGTGTTCCATACTGTCCTTGGTGACTTTCCCCAGTCCTGGACTCAGATAAACCAAGCCCTCGTGGTACCTGTCCTAATGTTTCCACAGCCGGACCCGCCAGAAACGATGGAGGTACCAGATCATCCGGCCCCACTACCTCAACAAGCCTTACCTGATGAAGCCATGCCAACCGTTGAACCGGCAAATCCTCCCTCTGCTATCGGTGAATCTGCTGTACCCACTGTTGATAGCAGCAGCTCTGAGAGCCCTAACCTGCCAGTGCTACCCAGACTCACTAGAAGTGTAGCTAGAAGACAGTGCACTACACCAGCGGTAGCAAGAATAGCGGGCCCTGTTAGGCCAATAGCAACCCCTGCGCTGCGAAGGTCCACACGCAGCACTCAAAATCAAACTCCCCTCCGCTACAAACCTTGGAGGTATTAATAAGGGCCGCTATTTAATTGAAAATGTTTGTATATATATCTTTTTGTTACAGGGTTTTAAATGGACAATAGAGTAGTGGACGGTGAATTGCTCAAAGACTTTCAAAAGGGGGGCCCCTTTGTTTACCCGGGGTCCCCGCTGTTTAAACCACTGAACTGAGAGTCATAAACTGTGCATGACCTAACTTTTGCAACGTTCAAGAATCCTCACCTCCTGTAAAGGGAAGCATTGTTATGTTCAATTGTTATGCTATTTCAAAAATTTGTGTGTTTTCTGTTAACATGTATTATTGTTCTTGTTTTCCCAGTCCCGGAGTACTGGATTTAACCGGGGGGGAGTGCAGCACCCCAGACTCCTGGTTGTTGCAGTACTGTGGCTCCGCCACTACGGGGAGCTATGGTACGTCTGATTGCACTAAGGAGTTTCTCTGATCAGGTACACTCACACCACACTTCACACTCCGGCCACCAGGGGGGGTGGTCCTATCTAGTAGGCCACTCCTCACAACTCTGGTAAAACTGGGGGTTGGACAGGAAGACAGGGAGAAGTAGCTGGGAAGAGCTAGTGAGAGGACCTGTCAGGGATGGGATCCTGGCAGACTCCTCAGAGCAGAACTAACCAGTAAACAACGGGAATACAGAAAAGGAGAAATACCAGAAGGGGTCTTGCTGTTAGACCGAGGCAACATCCTTCTGAGGCGCAACAGTCGGTGGCCGGAACGCCGAGCAAGTAAGAGACTTTAAGTACATTGCAAACCACGGCAGGACAGCTAACTACAGGTTGGCTGTCTCACTTAACACCTAAGCAGACAACGGAGGCAGCTGCGGGAGAGGGGCGACTCTAGAGTCCCGGAAGAACTCCAGGCCTACCCCGTCATACGGGTGCGTCCTACCATATCACCTGGGGGACGGAAAAAGAACAGTAGAGACAGAAAGAAACAGTTGTGAGGACTATCCCGGGAGCTCAGCAGGGAAGAACTACAACACACAGCGCTAGAAGGTAGATACTGATTCCCACCTGTAAAGAGAGCTCCTGATGTGTCGTTGGACCGGCCGGTCTCTGAAAACCCAGTTAACAGCGCTCTGGACTGAGGTCTCCCACATCTTCAGTAAAGAGGTAAAGAGACTGCAATCTGGTGTCCTCGTTATTTACCGCGACCTGCACCCCACAACTACACCACCGTTACAACATCACTTATTCTACCGGATGTCCCCCACTGACAGACAGGGCCACGGACCGGGTCTAGCCACCGTGACAACCCCAGGACTGAGACTCAGAGGCCCGGCTCCGGGTACCCCTAGGCCCCTGCAGCGGTGTGGGGGCGCTCCAACTTGGCGTCACGAACAGGATCTACTTAAGCCTGAGGAATCAGGTCATGTGTGCCTTGGAACTGTGATTTGTTGTGCTTGGACTGTACTTTATTGAGAGAACTGTGTGCTACTGCTTGCCGCGGAAAGTTACCGCCAAAATTCGCCATTGCCGCGCGCGGAGGGAGGAGCCTTAGCTACGTGGGCGGGATCAGCCAAAAGAAGCGCGGGACGGAAAGCGCGGTGAGACGCCAATCCCGGAAGAGGAACTCCGACCTCCAGCAGGTTAGTGGGAGGAAGGGACGGCCATGTCCGAGTCGGGAGGAGAGGAGGTGGCGGTCGCAGCCACGGACGCAGGGGCAGCTCCGGTCCCCGCAGCGGGCGAAGCCGTGGCCCTAATACCACCACTGGCTGCCGCAGAACCCGCTGCCCCCATCAGCCAGTCGGACACTGCCGCTAATGCAAAAGCCATAATGCCCTTCTCCATGCCCTACCTGCCCGGAGCGGCCTGGCTCCCACGATACTCTGGGGAGGCGCATACGTTCACTGACTTTAAGGAAGGGCTCTGCAGCCTGCTCGAGTTCTATCCCCTAACCGAGCCTCAGAAGGTCCATATGATAACCGGCCAACTCTTTGGAGCGGCTCTGAGAGAATTGAAATCCTGGCCCACTGAGGATAAAGGAACTGCACAACAGATTTTTGCCAAGCTTAAAGCCACCTTTGATACTCGCACTGCTACAGAAATTAAACTGACTTTTTATGGATGCAAACAAAGGTCACAGGATAGCTTACGGGACTATGCCCTTAATCTCCAGGAAGCGATGCGGGCCATTAAGCAGAGTGACCCCGGCAGCATGCAGGATGAGGATAAAATCCTGAAGGAGCGGTTCATTGAGGGGCTCCTGTGCAGTCACCAGCGGAGCCAATTGCACTTCCTGGCCATGCAAAATCCAGACTTGACTTTTGCGCAGTTTAAAGATAAAGCTATCCAGGCATTGCAGGAGCGACAGCCCAGCCGCGCAATACCACCCAGGCGCCCCGCTCTCACATACCACCAGGAGGTGGCATCGGATACCCCAGTTGCCGCAGAGGCCGACGCCCAGAGCTTCGAGGACGACTCCCCTGCAGGACTCCGTCTTCAGATGCAGGAGCTAACCAAGAGCGTTGCTGCCCTGGCCCGGACGGTGCAGTCCCTACAGGAGGCCCCCAAAGAGAAGATCCAGTTGGCTTCCAATCCGGAGGATGTCCCTTGGATGCGACAGAGGAGGACTCCGCCGACTAGGAGCCGGCCCGACGATCGCTTCCACCCGGATGGACGACCCATCTGCCGCCGCTGTCACCAGGTGGGCCATCTTGCAAGGTACTGTCCTTTAAACGAGCAACCCCTGGGGCAAAGGGCCAACCCCCAGGAGTAGGACGGTCAGGCCCGCGGCATTGGAGAACCAAGTATATTGGAGGACGACCAGTTCTCCCTGTAGTGATTGATGGAATCCCCTTGAATGCTTTGCTGGACACCGGTTCTCAGGTGACGACTATACCTTACGTGCTCTACAAACGGTATTGGGAGGACGCTGATATTACTCGTGGCCCTGACGAAGATTTCACCATAATCGCCAGTAATGGTCAGCCGTTGCCACAGGTGGGGTATAAGGAGGTCACCATCAAAGTGGGGCGGGTGGAATTGAAAGCCCAAGGGATTGTGATTGTAGATATTGATCGTCGAGAATGTAATCCCATGATGACTCTTGGTACTAATGTTATAGAAAATTGTCTTGCAGAAGTGATTGTTTTGTTGCAACAGGTGGCAGAAACCGCTGGCCACAGTGAGCAACGTGCCCTGCAGAAGGAAATCAGAGCTCTGATGCAGAGACAACAGGTAGAGCTGACTGGTGGTGAGATTGGTCGTGTCACTGTGAGTGATTCAAACCCCATCGCGATACCCCCCAAAAGTGAAATGTTAATATGGTGTCGAGCAGCCATAGGCCTCAGGGGTAAGGACTACCAGGCCTTGGTGGAACCTGTATATTCAGACAATAGGCCTACTGTTCTGACAGCCCGGGGGGTGGTCGACGTCCGACAGGGGAGAGTGCCCGTACGTGTCCTCAATTGTGGGGAGGAAGAGGTCCACCTAACCAAGTATACCACGCTCGCCAAACTGTTCACTGTCAATAATAGTGTAATACAGACACCTGAACCCTTGGTCCCGTCAAACGTGGCGGAGAACAAAGGTTCTGCCGAGCACTTGAAAGACTGGTGTCGGGAATTGCATGTGGGCACTGACTCTACCCCATCTCATCAAATACAGGGGGCTTACAGAGTGGTACACGAGTACGAGCAGGTATTCAGCAAACACCCCTCAGATTTTGGGCAGGTGAAAGGGATCCAACATCACATCCCCACAGGAGATCACCGACCCATAAAAGAGAGATATCGCCCTGTACCCCCAGCTCATTACCAGTGTGCCAAGGACATGTTGCGAGAAATGAAGGAGGCTGGGGTGGTGAGAGACAGCTGTAGCCCCTGGGCGGCTCCGTTAGTCCTTGTTAAAAAGAAAGATGGTACAATGAGGATGTGTGTTGACTACAGACAGTTGAATCGCATTACACATAAGGACGCATACCCACTGCCCAGGATAGAGGAGTCTCTGGCTGCCTTAAAATCTGCTAACTATTTCTCTACCTTAGATCTCACCAGTGGGTACTGGCAGGTTCCTGTGGCGGAGGCGGACAAAGAGAAGACGGCCTTCACGACGCCAATGGGCCTCTGTGAGTTCAACTACATGCCCTTCGGATTGTGCAATGCTCCCAGAACGTTCCAGAGGATGATGGAGAGCTGCCTGGGACACCTGAACTTTGAAACCGTGCTGCTATATCTGGATGACGTCATAGTCTTCTCTAAAACCTACGAAGACCATCTGAAGCACCTGGCCGAGGTGTTTGAAGCCTTGTCCAACTTCGGCCTAAAAGTGAAACCGTCCAAGTGTCATCTGCTGAAACCTAAAGTGCAGTACCTGGGCCATGTGGTGAGCGCTGAAGGAGTGGCCCCAGACCCTGACAAGGTCACAGTGATCAAGGACTGGCCAAAGCCCAGTGACCTCCACGAAGTCCGGCGGTTCCTCGGGCTGGTAGGCTATTACCGGAGGTTCATTAAAGACTTCACCAAAAAGGCCGCACCCTTGCAAAACCTGTTGGTGGGCCAACCAAAGAAGACCAGGGGAAAGAACACCCCCTTTGACTGGAACGGGGAGCTGGAAGAATCCTTCACCTGCTTGAAGTCGGCGCTGACGGGGGAAGAGGTACTGGCTTACCCCGAATACGACCAACCGTTTGTGCTGTACACAGATGCCAGTAATGTGGGATTAGGAGCCGTGCTGTCTCAAGTCCAGAAAGGCAAGGAAAGAGTGATTGCTTACGCCAGCAGGAAACTCCGTCCCACGGAAAGGAACCCTGACAACTACAGTTCCTTCAAACTGGAATTCCTTGCCCTCGTCTGGGCGGTGACAGAGAGGTTTAAGCACTACCTGGCCTCTGCGAAATTCACCGTCTTCACGGACAACAATCCGCTAACGCATCTGGATACTGCCAAACTCGGGGCTTTGGAACAGCGGTGGATGGCCCGGCTGTCCAACTATGATTTCACCATCAAATATCGGGCAGGGCACCAGAATGCCAATGCCGATGCTCTGTCCCGAATGCCCAATTTACCAGAAGTGGGAGAAGACCCGGAGGCACTTGAAGAAGTGGAGCTGCCTGCCTTCCATCACCCCAAAGCCACTCAGAACTCTCACCATGTGAAGAACAGGCACAAGAACCAACCGGATGCCACGCTGAATCCCCTGCCCCACCACGGATGGGCAGAAACCCAGGATAGTGACCCCGCGGTCCGTCAGGTGAAGGAACTCTTGACGCAGGCTGGCTTGCACCCTGGCCCAGATGATCCACAAGAGACCCAACAGCTGTGGAAGGGGAGAAGCAAACTGTTTATCCATGATGGCAAGTTGTGCAGGAGGAGCATCGACCCACGTACTCATGAATTGGTGTGGCAGATAGTGGTGCCAAGGCGAGATGCGCCCATGATTCTGGGAGCCTACCATGATGGAGTCGGACACTTCGGATGGAAGAAGCTGGAGAAGCTGCTCCGAGGGAGGTTCTATTGGATTGGCATGAAGAGAACCATTGAGAAGTGGTGTCGGGAGTGTGGTCCATGTAGTCTGCGCAGGAAGGACCGTGACAGTCAACGGGCTCCCCTGCGGCCTATCATCACCAAACGGCCGCTCGAACTGGTCACGCTGGACCATGTGAAGCTGACGCCTAGCCGGTCGGGCTATATCTACGCCCTTACCATCGTGGACCACTACTCCAGGTTTTTGGTGGTTGTGCCTGTCAAGGATCTAACAGCTAGGACTGCCGCCAGGGCCTTCCAGCAGCACTTTTGTAGGCCCCATGGCTACCCAGAGAAAGTACTGACCGATCAGGGGCCTGCATTCGAAGCGGAAGTGTTCCAAGAATTCTGCCAGTTGTACGGGTGTAAGAAGATCAGAACTACACCGTACCACCCTCAAACCAACGGGATGTGCGAGAAGATGAACCAGGTGGTAATTGATTTATTGAAGACCTTACCGGTGGAGGAACGGAACCTGTGGCCGACAAAGTTGCCTGACTTAGTGGATATGTACAATCACATCCCCGTAAGTTCCACCAACTGTACTCCAGCGTACCTGATGCGAGGAAGATCTAGTCGGTTACCCGTTGATCTGGACATGGGGGTCCTAGTACCCGAAGATACCTCGCCGGATGCAGATTGGGATGCAGAAAGGCAGCGAAGGTACCGCGAAATACAGGAGTGTGTAGAGAGAAGTCTCGCCCAGGCCAGGCAGAAACAAGAAAGGGACTACAATCAACATGCTCCTGCGACTCCCCTGTCACCTGGTGAGCAAGTGCTTAAACGAAAGAGGAGGTTACACAAGCTCGATGACCAATGGGAAGCGGAACCGTATACCATCTTGCCATCCGACTTCGACAACACTAAGGTCTGTCTCATCAGCAAGGACAGAGGGGAGACCTCGGCAGCGGTATCCAGGGATCACCTTAAGGTCTGCCCCGATAAGTTGAAAGAGGGGGGGCACGGCCCCAGAAATCTCCCCGCCGGTAGAAAAGGAGAAGGTGTTCCATACTGTCCTTGGTGACTTTCCCCAGTCCTGGACTCAGATAAACCAAGCCCTCGTGGTACCTGTCCTAATGTTTCCACAGCCGGACCCGCCAGAAACGATGGAGGTACCAGATCATCCGGCCCCACTACCTCAACAAGCCTTACCTGATGAAGCCATGCCAACCGTTGAACCGGCAAATCCTCCCTCTGCTATCGGTGAATCTGCTGTACCCACTGTTGATAGCAGCAGCTCTGAGAGCCCTAACCTGCCAGTGCTACCCAGACTCACTAGAAGTGTAGCTAGAAGACAGTGCACTACACCAGCGGTAGCAAGAATAGCGGGCCCTGTTAGGCCAATAGCAACTCCTGCGCTGCGAAGGTCCACACGCAGCACTCAAAATCAAACTCCCCTCCGCTACAAACCTTGGAGGTATTAATAAGGGCCGCTATTTAATTGAAAATGTTTGTATATATATCTTTTTGTTACAGGGTTTTAAATGGACAATAGAGTAGTGGACGGTGAATTGCTCAAAGACTTTCAAAAGGGGGGCCCCTTTGTTTACCCGGGGTCCCCGCTGTTTAAACCACTGAACTGAGAGTCATAAACTGTGCATGACCTAACTTTTGCAACGTTCAAGAATCCTCACCTCCTGTAAAGGGAAGCATTGTTATGTTCAATTGTTATGCTATTTCAAAAATTTGTGTGTTTTCTGTTAACATGTATTATTGTTCTTGTTTTCCCAGTCCCGGAGTACTGGATTTAACCGGGGGGGAGTGCAGCACCCCAGACTCCTGGTTGTTGCAGTACTGTGGCTCCGCCACTACGGGGAGCTATGGTACGTCTGATTGCACTAAGGAGTTTCTCTGATCAGGTACACTCACACCACACTTCACACTCCGGCCACCAGGGGGGGTGGTCCTATCTAGTAGGCCACTCCTCACAACTCTGGTAAAACTGGGGGTTGGACAGGAAGACAGGGAGAAGTAGCTGGGAAGAGCTAGTGAGAGGACCTGTCAGGGATGGGATCCTGGCAGACTCCTCAGAGCAGAACTAACCAGTAAACAACGGGAATACAGAAAAGGAGAAATACCAGAAGGGGTCTTGCTGTTAGACCGAGGCAACATCCTTCTGAGGCGCAACAGTCGGTGGCCGGAACGCCGAGCAAGTAAGAGACTTTAAGTACATTGCAAACCACGGCAGGACAGCTAACTACAGGTTGGCTGTCTCACTTAACACCTAAGCAGACAATGGAGGCAGCTGCGGGAGAGGGGCGACTCTAGAGTCCCGGAAGAACTCCAGGCCTACCCCGTCATACGGGTGCGTCCTACCATATCACCTGGGGGACGGAAAAAGAACAGTAGAGACAGAAAGAAACAGTTGTGAGGACTATCCCGGGAGCTCAGCAGGGAAGAACTACAACACACAGCGCTAGAAGGTAGATACTGATTCCCACCTGTAAAGAGAGCTCCTGATGTGTCGTTGGACCGGCCGGTCTCTGAAAACCCAGTTAACAGCGCTCTGGACTGAGGTCTCCCACATCTTCAGTAAAGAGGTAAAGAGACTGCAATCTGGTGTCCTCGTTATTTACCTGTCATGATCTCCATGGCCAGAGAACTAGCATAAGCCTCTATAGGAACAAGCTCTTGGAAGATGTAACTATACTGACCATGAACTAAACCTACCGCATCATCTAGAAGTAGCCAGGTAGCATGTCCTACTTTTTATCCCTATATGCCCAGCGCCGGCCGGAGAACTAAATAATGCTAGCAGAGGGAAATATAAGACCTGACTCACCTCTAGAGAAAATGCCCAAAAAAAAGGAGACAGAAGCCCCCCACATATATTGGCGGTGATATGAGATGAAACAACAAACGCAGCAGGAAAATAGTTTTAGCAAATTTGAGGTCCGCTTTCTAGATAGCAGAAGACAGAAAGCATACTTTCATGGTCAGTAGAAAACCCCAACAAAACACATCCAGAAATCACTCTAGGACTCTGGCATTAACTCATAATACCAGAGTGGCAATTCCTGATCAACAAGAGCTTTCCAGACACAGTAACGAAACTGCAGCTGTGAACTGGAACCAAAATACAAAAACAAAACATGGACGAATGTCCAACTTATCTAGTAGATGTCTGGGAGCAGGAACAAGCACAGAGAGGCTTCTGATAACATTGTTGACCGGCAAGCATCTAACAGAGAAGCCAGGTTACATAGCGACACCCAGATCTAATCAGAACAGGTGAACAGGGAAGATGATGTCACAAGTTCAATTCCACCAGTAGCCACCGGGGGAGCCCAGAATCCAAATTCACAACAGTACCCCCCCCTCAAGGAGGGGGCACCGAACCCTCACCAGAACCACCAGGGCGATCAGGATGGGCCCTATGAAAGGCACGAACCAGATCAGAGGCATGAACATCAGATGCAGTGACCCAAGAATTATCCTCCTGGCCATATCCCTTCCACTTGACCAGATACTGGAGTCTCCGTCTGGAAACACGGGAGTCTAGGATTTTTTCCACAACATACTCCAACTCACCCTCAACCAACACCGGAGCAGGAGGCTCAACGGAAGGCACAACCGGTGCCTCATACCTGCGCAATAACGACCGATGAAAAACGTTATGAATAGAAAAGGATGCAGGGAGGTCCAAACGGAAGGAAACAGGGTTAAGAATCTCCAATATTTTATACGGACCGATGAACCGAGGCTTAAACTTAGGAGATGAGACCCTCATAGGGACAAAACGAGAAGACAACCACACCAAATCTCCAACACAAAGCCGAGGACCAACACGACGGTGACGGTTGGCAAAAAGCTGAGTCTTCTCCTGGGACAACTTTAAATTGTCCATCACCTGCCCCCAGATATGATGCAATCTCTCCACCACCGCATCCACTCCAGGACAATCCGAGGATTCCATCTGACCGGAGGAAAATCGAGGATGGAACCCCGAATTACAGAAAAACGGGGAAACCAAGGTGGCAGAGCTGGCCCGATTATTGAGGGCGAACTCCGCCAATGGCAAAAAAGCAACCCAATCATCCTGGTCAGCAGACACAAAACACCTCAGATATGTCTCCAGGGTCTGATTGGTCCGCTCGGTCTGGCCATTAGTCTGAGGGTGAAAAGCAGACGAAAAAGACAAATCTATGCCCATCCTAGCACAAAATGCCCGCCAAAATCTAGACACAAATTGGGTTCCTCTGTCAGAAACGATATTCTCAGGAATACCATGCAAACGAACAACATTTTGAAAAAACAGGGGCACCAACTCGGAAGAAGAAGGCAATTTGGGCAGGGGAACCAAATGAACCATCTTAGAAAAACGGTCACACACCACCCAGATGACAGACATCTTCTGAGAAACAGGCAGATCTGAAATAAAATCCATCGAAATGTGTGTCCAAGGCCTCTTAGGAATAGGCAAGGGCAACAATAATCCACTAGCCCGAGAACAACAAGGCTTGGCCCGAGCACAAACGTCACAAGACTGCACAAAGCCTCGCACATCTCGTGACAGGGAAGGCCACCAGAAGGATCTTGCCACCAAATCCCTGGTACCAAAAATTCCAGGATGACCTGCCAACGCAGAAGAATGCACCTCAGAGATGACTTTACTGGTCCAATCATCAGGAACAAACAGCCTATCAGGCGGACAACGATCCGGTCTATCCGCCTGAAACTCCTGCAAGGCCCGCCGCAGGTCTGGAGAAACGGCTGACAAGATAACTCCCTCCTTAAGAATACCTGTGGGGTCAGAGTTGCCAGGTGAATCAGGCTCAAAACTCCTAGAAAGGGCATCCGCCTTAACATTCTTAGAACCTGGTAGGTACGATACCACAAAATTAAACCGAGAAAAAAATAATGACCAGCGCGCCTGTCTAGGATTCAGGCGCCTGGCGGTCTCAAGATAAATCAAATTTTTGTGGTCAGTCAATACCACCACCTGATGTCTGGCCCCCTCGAGCCAATGGCGCCACTCCTCAAACGCCCACTTCATGGCCAAAAGCTCCCGATTCCCAACATCATAATTCCGCTCAGCGGGCGAAAATTTACGGGAAAAGAAGGCACAAGGCCTCATCACGGCGCAGTCAGAACTTTTCTGCGACAACACTGCCCCAGCTCCGATCTCAGAAGCGTCGACCTCAACCTGAAAAGGAAGAGTCACATCAGGCTGACGCAACACAGGGGCAGAAGAAAAACAGCGCTTAAGCTCCTGAAAGGCCTCCACAGCATCAGGGGACCAATTAGCAACATCAGCACCCTGTCTAGTCAAATCGGTCAATGGCTTAACGACATCCGAAAAACCAGAAATAAATCGACGATAAAAGTTGGCAAAGCCCAAAAATTTCTGAAGACTTTTAAGAGAAGAGGGCTGCGTCCAATCACAAATAGCTTGAACCTTGACAGGATCCATCTCAATGGAAGAGGGAGAAAAAATATATCCCAAAAAGGAAATTCTCTGAACCCCAAAAACGCACTTAGAACCCTTGACACACAGAGAATTAGACCGCAAAACCTGAAAAACCCTCTTAACTTGCCGGACATGAGAGTCCCAGTCATCCGAAAAAATCAGAATATCATCCAGATACACTATCATAAATTTATCCAAAAAATCGCGGAAAATATCATGCATAAAGGACTGGAAGACTGAAGGGGCATTAGAAAGACCAAAAGGCATCACCAAATACTCAAAGTGGCCCTCGGGCGTATTAAATGCGGTTTTCCACTCATCCCCCTGCCTGATCCGCACCAAATTATACGCCCCACGGAGATCAATCTTAGAGAACCACTTGGCCCCCTTTATGCGAGCAAACAAATCAGTCAGCAACGGCAATGGGTATTGATATTTAACCGTGATTTTATTCAAAAGCCGATAATCAATACATGGTCTCAAAGAGCCGTCTTTTTTTGACACAAAGAAAAAACTGGCTCCTAAGGGAGATGACGATGGACGAATATGTCCCTTTTCCAAGGACTCCTTTATATATTCTCGCATAGCAGTATGTTCAGGCACAGACAGATTAAATAAACGACCCTTTGGGTATTTACTACCCGGAATTAAATCTATAGCACAATCGCACTCACGGTGCGGAGGTAGTGAACCAAGCTTGGGTTCTTCAAAGACGTCACGATAGTCAGACAGGAACTCAGGGATTTCAGAGGGGATAGATGATGAAATGGACACCAAAGGTACGTCCCAATGAGTCCCCTTACATCCCCAGCTCAACACAGACATAGCTCTCCAGTCAAGGACTGGGTTGTGAGACTGCAGCCATGGCAATCCCAGCACCAAATCCTCATGTAGATTATACAGCACTAGAAAACGAATAGTCTCCTGGTGATCCGGATTAATACACATAGTCACTTGTGTCCAGTATTGTGGTTTATTATTAGCCAATGGGGTGGAGTCAATCCCCTTCAGAGGAATAAGAGTTTCCAAAGGCTCTAAATCATACCCACAACGATTGGCAAAGGACCAATCCATAAGACTCAAAGCGGCGCCAGAGTCGATATAGGCGTCAGTAGTAATAGATGACAAAGAGCAAATCAGGGTCACAGACAAAATAAATTTAGACTGTAAAGTGCCAATGGAAACAGATTTATCAAGCTTTTTAGTACGTTTAGAGCATGCTGATATAACATGAGTAGAATCCCCACAATAGAAACACAACCCATTTTTCCGTCTAAAATTCTGCCGCTCGCTTCTGGACAGAATTCTATCACACTGCATGCTTTCTGGCGTCTTCTCAGTGGACACCGCCAGATGGTGCACTGGTTTGCGCTCCCGCAGACGCCTATCGATCTGAATGGCCATTGTCATGGACTCATTCAGACCCGCAGGCACAGGGAACCCCACCATAACATCCTTAATGGCATCAGAGAGACCCTCTCTGAAAGTAGCCGCCAAGGCACACTCATTCCACTGAGTAAGCACAGACCATTTACGGAATCTTTGGCAGTAAATTTCAGCTTCATCTTGCCCCTGCGATAGGGACATCAAAGTTTTTTCTGCCTGAAGTTCCAAATGAGGTTCCTCATACAGCAAGCCCAAGGCCAAAAAAAACGCATCCACATTGCGCAACGCAGGATCCCCTGGTGCCAATGCAAAAGCCCAGTCTTGAGGGTCGCCGCGGAGCAAGGAAATCACAATCCCAACCTGCTGTGCAGGGTCTCCAGCAGAACGAGATTTCAGGGACAAAAATAGCTTACAATTATTTCTAAAATTCTGAAAGCTAGATCTATTCCCTGAGAAGAATTCCGGCAAAGGAATTCTCGGCTCAGATACCGGAGCATGAATAATAAAATCTTGCAAATTTTGTACTTTCGTGGTGAGATTATTCAAACCTGCAGTTACACTCTGAAGATCCATTATTAACAGGTGAACACAAAGCCATTCAAAGATTATAAGGAGAGAGAAAAAAAAAAAAAGACTGCAGCATAGACAGACTGGCAAGTGATCCAATTAAGAGCACAGAAAAAAAAAAAAAAAAAAACTCTCAGCAGACTTCTTATTTCTCTCCTTTCTCAGCCAAGGATTTTAACCCTTTAGTGGGCCGGTCAAACTGTCATGATCTCCATGGCCAGAGAACTAGCATAAGCCTCTATAGGAACAAGCTCTTGGAAGATGTAACTATACTGACCATGAACTAAACCTACCGCATCATCTAGAAGTAGCCAGGTAGCATGTCCTACTTTTTATCCCTATATGCCCAGCGCCGGCCGGAGAACTAAATAATGCTAGCAGAGGGAAATATAAGACCTGACTCACCTCTAGAGAAAATGCCCAAAAAAAAGGAGACAGAAGCCCCCCACATATATTGGCGGTGATATGAGATGAAACAACAAACGCAGCAGGAAAATAGTTTTAGCAAATTTGAGGTCCGCTTTCTAGATAGCAGAAGACAGAAAGCATACTTTCATGGTCAGTAGAAAACCCCAACAAAACACATCCAGAAATCACTCTAGGACTCTGGCATTAACTCATAATACCAGAGTGGCAATTCCTGATCAACAAGAGCTTTCCAGACACAGTAACGAAACTGCAGCTGTGAACTGGAACCAAAATACAAAAACAAAACATGGACGAATGTCCAACTTATCTAGTAGATGTCTGGGAGCAGGAACAAGCACAGAGAGGCTTCTGATAACATTGTTGACCGGCAAGCATCTAACAGAGAAGCCAGGTTACATAGCGACACCCAGATCTAATCAGAACAGGTGAACAGGGAAGATGATGTCACAAGTTCAATTCCACCAGTAGCCACCGGGGGAGCCCAGAATCCAAATTCACAACATTTACCGCGACCTGCACCCCACAACTACACCACCGTTACAACATCACTTATTCTACCGGACGTCCCCCACTGACAGACAGGGCCACGGACCGGGTCTAGCCACCATGACAACCCCAGGACTGAGACTCAGAGGCCCGGCTCCGGGTACCCCTAGGCCCCTGCAGCGGTGTGGGGGCGCTCCACAGTCACTGTGTACATACATTACATTACTGATCCTGTCTAAGGGTCACTTCCGTCTTTCTGTCTGTCTGTCTGTAACGGAAATCCCAAGTCATTGATTGGTCACGGCAAAACAGCCATGACCAATCAGCGACGGGCAAAGTCCGGCATCAAAATGGCCGCTCCTTACTCCCCGCAGTCAGCGCTCACACAGGGTTAATGGCAGCGTTAGCGGACCGCGTTATGCCGCTGTGTAATGCACTGCGTTAACGCTGCTATTAACCCTGTGTGACCAACTTTTTACTATTGATGCTGCCTATGCAGCATCAATAGTAAAAAGATCTAATGTTAAAAATAATAAAAAAATAAAAATTGTTATATACTCACCGTCCGTCGGCCCCTCGGATCCAGAACAGGCCTTGCCCGCTCCTCGCGACGCTCCGGTGACCGCTCCATGCATTGCGATCTTGCGAGATGATGAAGTAGCGGTCTCGCGAGACCGCTCCGTCATCATCTCGCGAGACCGCTCCGTCATCATCTCGCGAGACCGCAATGCACTCTTGGGACCGGAGTGCGCGAGGAGCATCGGTAAACGCTTCGCCTGGATCCGGGGGCCAACGGAAGGTGAGTATATAACTATTTTTTATTTTAATTCTTTTTTTTTAACAGGGATATGATGCCCACATTGCTATATACTGCGTGGGCTGTGTATTGTACTATGTGGGCTGTGCAATATACTACATGGGCTGTGCAATGTACTACATGGGCTGTGCAATGTAAAACATGGGCTGTGCAATGTAAAACATGGGCTGTGCAATATACTACGTGGGCTGTGCAATATACTACGTGGGCTGTGCAATATACTATGTGGGCTGTGTAATATACTACGTGGCTGTGCAATATACTACGTGGGCTGTGTAATATACTACGTGGGCTGTGTAATATACTACGTGGCTGTGCTATATACTACGTGGGCTGTGCTATATACTACGTGGCTGTGCAATGTACTACGTGGGCTGTGTAATGTACTACGTGGGCTGCGCAATATACTACATGGGCTGTGCAATGTACTACGTGGGCTGTGCAATATACTACGTGGGCTATTCAACATAGTACGTGGCTGTGCAATATACTATGTGGGCTGTGCAATATACTACGTGGCTGTGCAATATACTACGTGGCTGTGCTATATACTACGTGGGCTGTGTTATACACTACGTGGGCTGTGCAATGTACTATGTGGCCTGTGTTATACACTACATGGGCTGTGTTATACACTACGAGGGCTGTGTTATATACTGCATGCGTGGGCTGTTATATACTACATGAGCTGTGTTATATGCTACGTGGGCTGTTATAAACTACGTGGCTGTGTTGTATGCTATGTGGGCTGTTATACACTCCGTGGGCTGTGCTATATACTCCGTGGGCTGTGTTATATACTATGTGGCTGTGCTATATACTCTGTGGGCTGTGCTATATACTCCGTGGGCTGTGCTATATACTACCTGGCTGTGCTATATACTACATGGCTGTGCAATATACTACGTGGCTGTGCTATGTACTACATGGCTGTGCTATTTACTACGTGGGCTGTTATATACTACGTGGCTGTGCTATATGCTACGTGGCCGGCCGTGAACAATCAGCGACAGGCGCAGTCCGGCCGAATCCTGTGTATAAATTGCATTATTTTAAAATTTTCATAAATAAACTACATACATATTCTAGAATACCCGATGCGTTAGAATCGGGCTACCATCTAGTCCTGTATTATATTCCAGAGCTGCACTCATTATTCTGCTGGTGCAGTCACTGTGTACATACATTACTGATCCTGAGTTACATCCTGTATTATACTCCAGAGCTGCACTGACTATTCTGCTGGTGCAGTCACTGTGTGCATACATTACGTTACTGATCCTGAGTTACATCTTGTATTATAGTCCGGAGCTGCACTCACTATTCTGCTGGAGCGGTCACTGTGTGCATACATTACATTACTGATCCTGAGTTACATCCTGTATTATACTCCAGAGCTGCACTCACTTTTCTGCTGGTGCAGTCACTGTGTACATACATTACTGATCCTGAGTTACTTTCATGGGGGTACTGAGTAGACTACAGCTGATTACTCGGGCCCCTGCAATATCCCTCAGACTAGGGAAAACCCTGTCTGTCCCTCTCCCAGAATTTACACTGATAGTGTGCTTGTCTGGGCCGCCAGGCCTGACCCTGACTCCTGCTTCAGCCCTATGCTGAAACTTCCACCCGCCACCCAGTGATTAGACCACACACCAACCTCCACAGAAAGCACAGACAGGGAAAACTAAAAAACGCACCACGCCGCAGACACGCAGACACACAGGAAAACACTATAATGTGCACAGGGCAAAACAAACACAAATATAGGAAGGAGAAATATGACAAAGGATAATACACCACCAGATACGATATTTCTTCTCCTAGACCACCACTCCAGACCGAGATCACCAGGCACAAGACACAAGCTATAATCGGCAACGCCCGAAGTCCAGAATGACTATTTAAAGGCCACGGGCGTGAACCAGCCTCCAACCAGATTACCAGCTAGATTAACTCCGGACAACCTGGATAAAATCTAGCCGGCGCCACTGAGCGTATAGTGGACGAATGTGGAATTACCAGTGTCTGTCGGATGCCCTAGTGTGAATAGCGTCCGACATGACAGTACCCCGCCTTCTACGAGGGACCCCAGGGCCCTCATGACTTATAGGACCCGGCTTGTCCGGATGGCGGCGGTGAAACATACTGACCAGCCGGTCCGCATGTATGTCCGAAGCTGGTACCCAAGACCTCTCCTCCGGCCCATAACCACGCCAGTGTACCAGGTACTGTAATGTGCGGTGCACTATGCGAGAGTCAACCACCTTGGAGACTTCAAACTCCAAATTGCCATCCACCAAGACTGGAGGTGGCATTGGCGCCGCATCCACGGAACCCACCACCTTCTTTAAAAGAGATCTGTGAAACACGTTGTGTATTTTATATACCGTAGGAAGCTCCAATCGGTAGGCTACCGGGTTAATGATGGCGGCGACCCTAAATGGACCAATAAACCTTGGACCCAATTTCAGGGATGGTACTTTGAGTTTTATGTTTTTTGTGGACAACCACACCCAATCACCCACACTCAGGTCCGGACCTGGCACACGTCTACTGTCAGCCACTTGTTTGTACCTTGCACCCACGCTCAGCAAGCGCTGTTTCACTCTCCTCCAAACGGATGACAGTTGTTCTCCTAGCTGGTCCTCCTCCGGAACGCCAGCAGGGCAACCCTGACGCAAAGTACAAAATTGAGGATGGTGCCCGTAAACACAAAAGAACGGGGACTCCCGAGACGATTCCTGGCGGTGATTATTAATGGAAAAATCAGCCAAAGGAAGGAACGTTGACCATTCCTCCTGGTTGTCAGAAACAAAGCAGCGTAAGTACTGCTCCAAATTCTGGTTCATACGCTCGGTCTGACCATTTGACTGAGGATGAAACGCCGAAGAATGTGACAACTTGATCCCCAGCCGTGAGCCGCTTTCCAAAACTTTGCCACAAACTGAGTACCCCTATCAGACACTATGTCAGACGGGACCCAGTGAAGTCTGACCACCTCCTGCACAAAAACCTGAGCCAGAGTCTTCACGTTAGGCAACGAAGGCAAGGACGCAAAGTGCGACATCTTTGAGAACCTATCAACAACCACCAAGATGACCGTGTTCCCAGCTGAGGAGGGTAGATCTGTAATAAAATCCATGGAGATCTCCGTCCATGGCCTACTGGGTACCCCTAGAGGATGTAATGAGCCAGCAGGACGGGAGCGAGGCGTCTTAGCTCTAGCACACGTGGTACATGCTGATACGTATGAGACCACGTCCTGTCGGATTTTGGGCCACCAAAACCGACGCGACACCAACTCCAAGGTACCCCTAACCCCTGGATGGCCAGCCAGAACAGTATCATGATGCTCACCCAACACCTTTAGGTGAAGATGGAGCGGTACAAATGATTTGTTAATGGGAAGCTCTGGTGGTACTTCCTTCTGAGCCTCGGCAATCTCAGCCTCAACCTCTGTCGTGAGAGCCGAGACCACTACACCCTTTTGGATGGGTACCGGATCTTCCAGAGGTTCTCCCCCCGGAAAACACCTGGATAAAGCATCTGCCTTAGTGTTCTTAGACCCCGGATGGTACGTGACAAAAAAGTTGAATCGCATGAAAAACAATGCCCAGCGAGCCTGCCTGGGGGACAGACGCTTGGCTGACTCTAAATAAAGCAGATTTTTATGGTCGGTGATAACTGTAACCTGGTGGACCGACCCCTCCAAGAAGTGTCGCCATTCCTCAAAAGCCAACTTGATAGCCAACAACTCCCTGTTGCCGATATCGTAGTTACGTTCGGCGGGCGACAGCTTCTTGGAAAAGTAGGCGCATGGACGCAACTCGCCCAAGGATGAGCCTTGTGACAGCACCGCCCCCACTCCAACCTCAGACGCATCGACTTCCACGATAAATGGTTTTGATACGTCCGGTTGCACCAGAATGGGGGCCGAAGCAAAACTGTTCTTCAGAAATTCGAATGCGCGCACAGCAGCCTCAGGCCAGGCGGAGAAATTGGTACCCTTTTTCGTCATGTCAGTAAGTGGTTTAGCAATGGTAGAAAAATCTTTGATAAATATTCTGTAATAATTAGAAAATCCAAGGAACCGCTGGAGTGCTTTTAGGTTATCAGGCCGTTCCCAATGCAGCACCGCTTGCACCTTAGCGGCGTCCATTTTAAACCCTGAAGCAGACACAATATAACCCAAGAAAGGCAACTCCTGAACCGAAAATACACATTTCTCAAGTTTTGCATAGAGCTTATTTTCTCTGAGTAGCTGTAACACCTGCCTCACATGCTCTAAATGAGTATCACGGTCGCATGAATAAATGAGAATGTCATCTAGGTACACAATAACGAATTTCCCCAGAACATGCGAGAATACATCATTTATGAAATGTTGAAATACAGCAGGCACGTTTGTCAACCCAAATGGCATCACCAAATTTTCAAAATGACCCTCAGGAGTATTAAAAGCCGTCTTCCACTCATCACCTTGACGGACTCTTATGAGGTTGTACGCCCCCCTGAGGTCAAGCTTGGAAAACAACTTAGCACCAGCCACCTGGTTGAACAAATCAGGTATCAGTGGCATAGGGTATGGATCACGAACCGTAATCTGGTTTAACTCCCTGAAATCCAGACACGGGCGTAATCCGCCATCTTTCTTCTTAACGAAGAAGAACCCCGCTGCCACCGGCGAGGACGAAGGCCTGATGTGCCCTTTGCTCAAACTCTCAGCAATGTAGTCTTTTAAAGCTTGCCTCTCAGGACCAGAGATGTTAAACATCCTAGCTTTCGGCAATTTGACCCCTGGTTTAAACCTAATAGTACAGTCATAGGGTCGATGTGGTGGCAATTCTGAGCAACCCTTCTCTGAGAACACATCCGCGAAATCCAGCAGTGACTCAGGAATGCTAGGAGTCACAGCGGACACACATGTGGCCAGGCAATTCTCCTGGCAGAATCGGCTCCACTGAATTATGTCCTGAGTTTTCCAGTCAATCACCGGGTTGTGCATAGACAACCATGGAAAACCCAGAACCATTTGTGCAGGAAGATTACTGAGCACCCTACATGTAAGGCCGGCGTCACACTTGGCGTAAGACAATACGCCACGTATTATACATCCGTACTACGGCCGTAATACGGAGAAATGTTCCCAAAATATTGATCCGTAGTCAGGGTGTGTCAGCGTATTTTGCGCATGGCATCCTCCGTATGTAATCCGTATGGCATCCGTACTGCGAGATTTTCGCGCAGGCTTGCAAAACCGACATCTAATGGATTTATGTGCTCAAATGTTCGGGAAAACATATATACAGTATACTGTATATATATATATATATATATATATATATGTATATATATATATATATATATATATATATATATATATATGTATATATATGTCATTGAGACACATATATATATATATATATATATATATATATTCTGTATTTAGATTTCATTCAGCGCGATATCTGTGAAAAGCCGGTAATTCAATTGCCGGCTTTTAATTTCTCCTGCACAAACCCGACAGGATATGAGACATGGTTTACATACAGTAAACCATCTCATATCCCCTTTTTTTTTGCATATTCCACACTACTAATGTTAGTAGTGTGTATGTGCAAAATTTCAGTGCTGTAGCTGCTAAAATAAAGGGTTAAATGGCGGAAAAAATTGGCGTGGGCTCCCGCGCAATTTTCTCCGCCAGAGTGGTAAAGCCAGTGACTGACGGCAGATATTAATAGCCAGGAGAGAGTCCATGGTTATTGGCCCCCCCGTGGCTAAAAACATCTGCCCCCAGCCACCCCAGAAAAGGCACATCTGGAAGATGCGCCTATTCTGGCACTTGGCCACTCTCTTCCCACTCCCTGTAGCGGTGGGATATGGGGTAATGAAGGGTTAATGCCACCTTGCTATTGTAAGGTGACATTAAGCCAGATTAATAATGGAGAGGCGTCAATTATGACAACTATCCATTATTAATCCAATTGTTTGAAAGGGTTAAAAAACACACACACACATTATTAAAAATTATTTTAATGAAATAAACACAGCGGTTGTTTTAATATTTTATTGCTCTCTCAATCCATTTGCAGACCCTCGCTTGGCAAAATAATAAACGCACAAGATACATACCCTCTGATGTCCGATCACGTCCCACGAGGTAATCCATCTGAAGGGGTTAACTAATATTACAGGCACGAGCTGCGATGAACCACTCGCTCGTGTCTGTAATCCCCCGGGTGCTGAAAGGAAAGCTGGATCTGTACTTACATTGAGTCGCGGTGATGCGCCCCTGCTGGATGTTCTCATGAACTGCAGCCTGGGAACTTTTTCCCACGCTCCAGGTCATATGAGGACATCCACCAGGGGGCGCATCACCGCGACTGAAGGTAACTATAGGTCAATGACCTACATTTCATTCATTCGCCGGGGAATTACAAGTACGAGCACACAGCTGCATTAGCAGGGCTCCTGCTTGTAAATTATTTTAACCCCTTCAGATGGATTACATCGTGGGACGTGACGGTTCAGCTGAGGGTATGTATCTTGTGCGTTTATTATTTTGCCAAGCGAGGGCCTGCAAATGGATTGAGAGAGCAATAAAATATTAAAACAACCTGTGTGTTTATTTCATTAAAATACTTTTAAATCGTGTGTGTTTTTTAACCCTTTCAAACAATTGGATTAATAATGGATAGGTGTCATAATTGACGCCTCTCCATTATTAATCTGGCTTAATGTCACCTTACAATAGCAAGGTGGCATTAACCCTTCATTACCCCATATCCCACCGCTACACGGGAGTGGGAAGAGAGTGGCCAAGTGCCAGAATAGGCGCATCTTCCAGATGTGCCTTTTCTGGGGTGGCTGGGGGCAGATGTTTTTAGCCACGGGGGGACCAATAACCATGGACCCTCTCCTGGCTATTAATATCTGCCCTCAGTCACTGGCTTTACCATTCTGGCGGAGAAAATTGCGCGGGAGCCCACGCCAATTTTTTCCGCCATTTAACCCTTTATTTTAGCAGCTACAGCGCTGAAATTTTGCACATACACACTACTAACATTAGTAGTGTGGAATATGCAAAAAAAAAAGGGGATATGAGATGGTTTACTATATGTAAACCATGTCTCATATCCTGTCGGGTTTGTGCAGGAGAAATGAAAAGCCGGCAATTGAATTACCGACTTTTCACCGCTGCGTATTTCTCGCAAGTCACACTGCTGGTCCGTGTGGAATCCGTATTTTTCTTGCCCCCATAGACTTTCATTGGCGATTTTTTTGCGCAATGCGCTGACAAACGCAGCATGCTGCGATTTTGTACGGCCGTAGAAAGCCGTATAATACTGAACCGTAATATACGGCTGATAGGAGCAGCCCCATTGAGAATAATTGTGCCGTTTATTTTGCGAGTTTTACGGACGTAATTTCTGCGCTCTTACGTCCGTAAAACTCTCCAGTGTGACGCCGGCCTAACTTGCTCAGGATGTAGGACCCCAATGTGGAGTTTAACCTCAGCCACAAACTCAGTAATCTCCCCCTGTGGGAGTGGAGTAGCATTGATGGTGACCACCCGGATAGGATGAGGCAGTTTTTTGACTGTGAACCCGGCCGTGCGCGCAAACTCCTCATCAATGAGATTAGTGGCCGACCCACTATCCACAAAAACAGTGATTGGCAGCTCTCTGCCAGCGACCATAACTCTGGCAGGGAGCATACATTGAGAGACCACCATGAAGGATATGCATAAGCTCAGATTGGCCTCCTCCACACCCTCTGAGCTTAGTAGTTTTCCGCCGTTGCGCTTTTCTTAGAAAACAGAGGACAAGCATTTACATAATGCCCTTTTTTACCACAGCAAAAACAGGCTCCCTGCTTCCTGAGTGAGGGGGCTCGATGATGTGATACCCCTGCGATTTGCATAGGCTCCGTGGGCTCACCTGCAGCAACCTCACGTGCACCTATGCCCTCCTCCATAAGTGGCATCTCTTGCACCCCCTGACGCAAACGGCGATCAATACGGACAACAAGACTCATGGCAGACTCTAGAGAAGCAGGAGTCTCATACATCAGGAGGGCTTGTTTAACCCTTCTCGAAACCCCATGTACAAACTGACTCCGCAGCGCAGGGTCATTCCGTTGTGTGTCCACCGCCCAGCAGCGAAATTCAGAACAGTAATCCTCCGCCATTCGCTCCCCCTGGCGGAGAGCGTGTATTTTAGATTCTGCTAGAGCCAATCTGTCAGGATCATCATATATGAGTCCAAGAGCAGAAAAAAAAACTCCACTGAGTTAAATGCAGCTGAATCAGAGGGTAATGAAAATGCCCATGCTTGGGGGTCTCCGTTCAGTAATGACAATACCAGGCCCACACGCTGAGCCTCATTACCTGAGGAAACCGGGCGCATACGAAAATATAATTTGCAAGCTTCACGAAAAACATCAAATTCACTGCGTTCCCCAGCAAACCTCTCAGGTAAAGGGATCTTTGGCTCTGAAACTCTACTTGCAGTTTCAGCTTGCACATTAGATACTACAAGACCCTGTTGCTGAACTGCCCCCTTCAACTCAGTGACCTGTAAGGACAGCGCCTCCAACTGGCGGGTTATGGAAGTCATGGGATCCATGGCATCCAAAATTTATTTAGGCCGATTATAATGTCATGGGGGTACTGGGTAGACAACTGCTGATTACCGGGGCCCCTGCGATATCCCTCAGACTAGGGAAAACCCTGTCTGTCCCTCTCCCAGAATTTACACTGATGGTGTGCTTGTCTGGACCGCCAGGCCTGACCCTGTCTCCTGTTTCAGCGCTATGCTGAAACCTCCACCCGCCCCCCAGTGATTAGACCACACACCAACCTCCACAGAAAGCACAGACAGGGAAAACTGTTGTGAATTCCGCTCTTGGGCTCCCTCCGGTGGTTGTAAGTGGCACTTTTGTGAGTTCTGCTCTTGGGCTCCCTCCGGTGGATTTAAGTGGAACTGCTGCTCCTTGGATTTAGCAGTCAGCAGCTGCTTCCACTGATCATCTATTCTGGCTCGGCTATTTATCCTGGGTCTATCCTTCAGCCATTGCCAGTTGTCAATGGTTCCTGCTTGGATTCACATCTCTCTTGGATTTCCCTGATATTCTGACCAGTTCAGCAAAGATAAGTACTTGCTTTGTTCTTTTGCTTTCCACTTTTGTGGACTTAATCGTTCAGCACATTCTATGTTTTTTTTTCTAGTCCAGCTTGTCAGTATGGATTTATTCAGTTAAGCTGGAAGCTCTGGGAAGCAGATTTACCCTCCGCACCTTTAGTCAGGTGTGGAGATTTTTGTAAACTCTGTGGTGGATTTTTCTAGTTTTTAATACTGATCGCACAGTATTCTGTCCTGTTCTATCTATCTAGCTAGATTGGCCTCCTTTGCTACATCCTAGTTTCATTCTGTGTATGTCATTTCCCTCTCCACTCACAGTCAATATTTGTGGGGGGCTGTCTGTCCTTTGGGAATTTTCTCTGAGGCAAGATAGCTTTCCTGTTTCTATCTTTAGGGGTAGTTAGTTCTCCGGCTGTGACGAGGTGTCTAGGGAGTGACAGAAACATCCCACGGCTACTTCTATTGTTGTGTTAAGCTCAGGAACTGCGGTCAGTACAGGTACCACCTCCTCCAGAGCACGTCCCGTGTTGCTCCTAAACCACCAGTTCATAACAGTACAACTGGCCAAAAATGAATTAAATGCATCTCAAAAGAAGGAAAAAAGAAAAATTCTGAGCCATTTTTTTTTCTGCAGGCTGTTTTGTCTTTTTTTTCCTCTTAATCTCTGGGTGGTTCAGGATTTTGGCGCTGGCATGGATGTTCAGGGTTTGTTTTCTCATGTGGATCAACTTGCTGCAAGAGTACAGAGTATCCAAAATTATGTTGTCCAGACTCCGGCTTTAGAGCTTAAAATTCCTACTCCTGATTTGTTTTTTGGGGACAGATCCAAGTTTTTGAACTTTAAAAATAACTGCAAATTGTTTTTTGCTTTGAAACCCCGTTCCTCTGGTGATCCCATTCAGCAGGTTAAAATCGTCATCTCTCTGCTGCGTGGTGACCCTCTGGACTGGGCATTCTCCCTTGAATCAGGGGATCCGGCATTGCTTAATGTAGACGCATTTTTTCAAGCGCTCGGATTATTGTATGACGAACCTAATTCTGTGGATCATGCAGAAAAAACCTTGTTGACCCTATGTCAGGGTCAGGAAGCGGCAGAATTATACTGCCAGAAATTTAGAAAATGGTCTGTGCTCACTAAATGGAATGAGGATGCTCTGGCAGCAATTTTCAGAAAGGGTCTTTCTGAAGCCCTTAAAGATGTTATGGTGGGGTTCCCCACGCCTGCTGGTTTGAGCAAATCTATGTCTCTAGCCATTCAGATTGATCGGCGCCTGCGCGAGCGCAAAGTTGTGCTCCTTATGGCAGTGTCCTCTGAGCGGAGTCTGTTGTGAGTTTGGTTTTTGGGCTCCCCCGGTGGTCACTGGTGGTACTGGACTTGTGTGCTTCACTTTCTCTGTTCACCTGTTTCCATCAGGGTATGGGTGTATCCTATTTAGCCTTGCTGCTTAGTTATTCTAGTGCCGGCCATCAATGTAACCAGAGCCTTTCTGTTGCATGTTCCTGCTTCTAGACTACTATCAGCTAAGTTGGACTCTTAGTCCTAAGTTTGTTTTGCATTTTTGTTCCAGTTCACAGTTATGTTATTTTACTGTAGCTGGAAGCTCTTGTGGGCCGAAATTGCCACTCCGGTGTCATGAGTTGACACATGAGTCTTAAAGTAATTTCGGGATGGTATTTTAATAGGGTTTTCAGCTGACCGTGAAGTTCCCTATTGTATCTTCTTGCTATCTAGTAAGCGGACCTCGCTTTGCTGAACCTACCTTCATACTGCGTATGTCTTTTCCTCTGAACTCACCGTCAATATATGTGGGGGGCTTCTGTCTCCTTTTTGGGGGAATTTCCCTAGAGGTAAGCCAGGTCTGTCTTTTCCTCTATTAGGGTTAGTTAGTCCTCCGGCTGGCGCTAGGCGTCTAGGGATAAAACGTAGGTACGCCACCCGGCCACTGTTAGTTGTGTGGTAGGTTTAGCTCACGGTCAGCTCGAGATTCCATCACCCAAGAGCTGTTCTGTTATTAATGTTCTCTGACGTTCCCTTGCCATTGGGAACCATGACAGTATGGCCGGCCCAGTGTTAAAACCGTTGGCAGAAGAAAGGAGAGAAAAAGAAGTCTGCAGATTTTTTTTTTTTCCTCTGAGCTTGCTCTATAGTTGACTTAGTTGCATTTCTGCTCTAATTGCAGCCTTTGTCTCTCTCTCTCCTTCTAATCCTTGAATGGCTCTGATCTCACCTGATTAAAATGGATCCTCAGAGTTTGGCTACAGGTTTGAATAATCTTGCTACGAAGGTTCAAAATTTACAGGATTTTGTTATTCATGCTCCTATATCTGAACCTAGAATTCCTATACCAGAATTTTTCTCCTGGGATAGATCTCGTTTCCTGAATTTCAAAAATAATTGTAAATTATTTCTTTCCCTGAGATCTCGCTCCGCTGGAGATCCCGCACAGCAGGTTAGGATAGTAATTTCCTTGCTGCGGGGTGACCCTCAAGACTGGGCATTTGCATTGGCACCCGGGGATCCTGCGTTGCTCGATGTGGATGCGTTTTTTCTGGCTTTGGGGTTGCTTTATGAGGAACCTAACTTAGAGATTCAGGCTGAAAAAGCCTTGATGGCCCTATCTCAAGGGCAAGATGAAGCTGAAATATACTGCCAAAAATTTCGTAAATGGTCTGTGCTTACTCAGTGGAATGAGTGCGCCCTGGCGGCGAATTTCAGAGAGGGTCTCTCTGATGCCATTAAAGATGTTATGGTGGGGTTCCCTGCACCTACAGGTCTGAATGAGTCCATGACAATGGCTATTCAGATTGATCGGCGTTTGCGGGAGCGCAAACCTGTGCACCATTTGGCGGTGTCTTCTGAGAAGGCTCCAGAAAATATGCATTGTGATAGAATTCTGTCCAGAAGCGAACGGCAGAATTTTAGGCGAAAAAATGGGTTGTGCTTCTATTGTGGTGATTTAACTCATGTTATATCAGCATGCTCTAAACGTACAAAAAAGGTTGATAAGTCTATTTCAATTTGCACTTTACAGTCTAAGTTTATTCTGTCTGTGACCTTGATTTGTTCATTATCGTCAATTTCCGCGGATGCCTATGTCGACTCTGGCGCCGCTTTGAGTCTAATGGATTGGTCCTTTGCCAGGCGCTGTGGGTTTGATCTAGAGCCTCTGGAAGTTCCTATACCTCTGAAGGGTATTGACTCTACACCATTGGCTAGTAATAAACCACAATACTGGACACAAGTGACTATGCGTATGAATCCAGACCATCAGGAGATGATTCGCTTCCTTGTGTTGTACAATCTACATGACGTTTTGGTGCTCGGATTACCATGGTTACAATCTCATAACCCAGTCCTTGACTGGAAAGCTATGTCTGTGTTAAGCTGGGGATGTCAGGGGGCTCATGGGGACGTACCTTTGGTTTCCATTTCGTCATCTATTCCCTCTGAGATTCCGGAATTTTTATCTGATTATCGTGATGTTTTTGAGGAGCCTAAGCTTGGTTCACTACCTCCTCACAGAGATTGCGATTGTACCATAGATCTGATTCCGGGCAGTAAATTTCCAAAGGGTCGTTTATTTAATCTATCTGTACCTGAACATGCTGCTATGCGAGAATATATTAAGGAGTCCCTGGAAAAGGGACATATTCGTCCTTCTTCATCTCCCTTAGGAGCCGGTTTTTTCTTTGTATCTAAAAAAGATGGCTCTTTGAGGCCGTGTATTGATTATCGACTCTTGAATAAAATTACAGTCAAATATCAGTATCCTCTGCCACTGCTGACTGATTTGTTTGCTCGAATAAAAGGGGCTAAGTGGTTCTCTAAGATTGATCTCCGTGGGGCGTATAATTTGGTGCGAATTAAGCAGGGGGATGAGTGGAAAACCGCATTTAATACGCCCGAGGGCCATTTTGAGTATTTAGTAATGCCTTTTGGTCTTTCAAATGCCCCTTCAGTCTTTCAGTCCTTTATGCATGACATTTTCCGTGAATATTTGGATAAATTTATGATCGTGTATCTGGATGATATTTTTTTTTTTTCGGATGACTGGGATTCTCATGTCCAACAGGTCAGGAGGGTTTTTCAGGTTTTGCGGGCTAATTCCTTGTGTGTGAAGGGTTCTAAGTGTATTTTTGGGGTTCAAAAGATTTCTTTTTTGGGGTACATTTTTTCCCCCTCTTCCATTGAGATGGATCCTGTCAAGGTTCGGGCTATTTGTGATTGGACGCAGCCTTCTTCTCTTAAGAGCCTTCAGAAATTTTTGGGCTTTGCTAATTTTTATCGTCGATTTATAACTGGTTTTTCTGATGTTGCCTTCCTCATCCGAGTTGGTTCCTCTGTTTTTTCAAAATGTGGTTCGCTTGCATGGTATTCCGGAGAATATCGTTTCTGACAGGGGGACCCAGTTCGTGTCTAGATTTTGGCGGGCGTTCTGTGCTAGGATGGGCATTGATTTGTCTTTTTCGTCTGCGTTCTATCCTCAGACTAATGGCCAGACAGAGCGAACTAATCAGACCTTGGAGACTTATTTGAGGTGTTTTGTGTCTGCGGATCAGGATGACTGGGTTGCCTTTTTGCCGTTGGCGGAGTTTGCCCTCAATAATCGGGCTAGTTCTGCCACTTTGGTTTCTCCTTTCTTTTGCAATTCGGGGTTTCATCCTCGTTTTTCTTCCGGTCAGGTGGAGTCTTCGGATTGTCCTGGAGTGGATACTGTGGTGCAGGGCCGGACTGGCCATAGGGCACTTCTGGCAAATGCCAGAAGGGCCGGTGCCAGTGGTGGGCCGCTCAATCCGCCGCCCCCGCCGTCGCATTCAACTATACCGGCGTATAGACGCCGGTACAGTTGAATGCAATGATGGAGGAGAGAGCGTCTACAGACGCTCCTCTCCCATCATTCCCCGCTCTGCCTCTGACACTGCGGGTGCGCGATGATGTCATATCATCGCGCACCTGCTGTGTCCCGGGCAGACTGCACGCTGCTGAGACAGGAGCAGGAACCAGGAAGCAACGCTGGGCACGAGGAGAGGTGAGGAGAGTTTGTTTTTTTTCTGGACTGTGGGGCCATTCTCGGAGGAGGTGAGGGGAGGAAGAGAAGAGATGTGGGCTGTATATAGTTCTCTGTGGGCTGTGCTCTGTGCTGTATACTGCTGTGGGCTGTATATAGTTCTCTGTGGGCTGTGCTCTGTGCTGTATATAGTTCTCTGTGGGCTGTGCTCTGTGCTGTATACTGCTGTGGGCTGTATATAGTTCTCTGTGGGCTGTGCTCTGTGCTGTATACTACTGTGGGCTGTATATAGTTCTCTGTGGGCTGTGCTCTGTGCTGTATACTACTGTGGGCTGTATATAGTTCTCTGTGGGCTGTGCTCTGTGCTGTATACTGTGGGCTGTATATAGTTCTCTGTGGGCTGTGCTCTGTGCTGTATACTGCTGTGGGCTGTATATAGTTCTCTGTGGGCTGTGCTCTGTGCTGTATACTACTGTGGGCTGTATATAGTTCTCTGTGGGCTGTGCTCTGTGCTGTATACTGCTGTGGGCTGTATATAGTTCTCTGTGGGCTGTGCTCTGTGCTGTATACTGCTGTGGGCTATATATAGTTCTCTGTGGGCTGTGCTCTGTGCTGTATACTACTGTGGGCTGTATATAGTTCTCTGTGGGCTGTGCTCTGTGCTGTATACTACTGTGGGCTGTATATAGCTCTCTGTGGGCTGTATATAGTTCTCTGGGCTGTGCTCTGTGCTGTATACTACTGTGGGCTGTATATAGTACTCTGTGGGCTGTGCTCTGTGCTGTATACTACTGTGTGCTCTGTGCTATATATAGTTCTCTGTGGGCTGTGCTCTGTGCTGTATACTACTGTGGGCTGTATATAGTACTCTGTGGGCTGTGCTCTGTGCTGTATACTGCTGTGGGCTGTATATAGTTCTCTGTGGGCTGTGCTCTGTGCTGTATACTGCTGTGGGCTGTATATAGCTCTCTGTGGGCTGTGCTCTGTGCTGTATACTACTGTGTGCTCTGTGCTATATATAGTTCTCTGTGGGCTGTGCTCTGTGCTGTATACTGCTGTGGGCTATATATAGTTCTCTGTGGGCTGTGCTCTGTGCTGTATACTACTGTGGGCTGTATATAGTTCTCTGTGGGCTGTGCTCTGTGCTGTATACTACTGTGGGCTGTATATAGCTCTCTGTGGGCTGTATATAGTTCTCTGGGCTGTGCTCTGTGCTGTATACTACTGTGGGCTGTATATAGTACTCTGTGGGCTGTGCTCTGTGCTGTATACTACTGTGTGCTCTGTGCTATATATAGTTCTCTGTGGGCTGTGCTCTGCTGTATACTACTGTGGGCTGTATATAGTACTCTGGGCTGTGCTCTGTGCTGTATACTGCTGTGGGCTGTATATAGCTCTATGTGGGCTGTGCTCTGTGCTGTATACTACTGTGTGCTCTGTGCTATATATAGTTCTCTGTGGGCTGTGCTCTGTGCTGTATACTGCTGTGGGCTGTATATAGTTCTCTGTGGGCTGTGCTCTGTGCTGTATACTACTGTGGGCTGTATATAGCTCTCTGTGGGCTGTGCTCTGTGCTGTATACTACTGTGGGCTGTATATAGTTACCTGTGGGCTGTGCTCTGTGCTGTATGCTACTGTGGGCTGTATATAGTTCTCTGTGGGCTGTGCTCTGTGCTGTATATAGTTCTCTGTGGGCTGTGCTCTGTGCTGTATACTACTGTGGGCTGTATATAGTTCTCTGTGGGCTGTGCTCTGTGCTGTATACTACTGTGTGCTGTATATAGTTCTCTGTGGGCTGTGCTGTATATAGTACTCTGTGGGCTGTGCTGTATATAGTACTCTGTGGGCTGTGCTGTATATAGTACTCTGTGGGCTGTGCTGTATATAGTACTCTGTGGGCTGTGCTGTGTATAGTACTCTGTGGGCTGTGCTGTATATAGTACTCTGTGGGCTGTGCTGTATATAGTACTCTCTGGTCTGTGCTTTATATAGTACTCTCTGGGCTGTGCTGTATATAGTACTCTCTGGGCTGTGCTTTATATAGTACTCTGGGCTGTGCTGTATATAGTACTCTGGGCTGTGCTTTATATAGTTCTCTGTGGGCTGTGCTGTATATAGTTCTCTGTGGGCTGTGCTGTATATAGTTCTCTGTGGGCTGTGCTGTATATATTACTTTGTGGGCTGTGCTGTATATATTACTTTGTGGGCTGTGCTGTATATATTACTCTGTGGGCTGTGCTGTATACTACTGTGTGGACTGTGCTGTATACTTCTACGTGGGCTGTGCTGTATACTACTGTGTGGTCTGTGCTGTATACTACTGTGTGGTCTGTGCTGAATACTGCTGTGTGGGCTGTGTTATCTACTATGCGAGCTGTGCTATAGTATGCAGGCTGTGCTGTATACTATGCGGTTTGTGCTATATAATATGCGGGCTTTGCTATATACTATGGGGAGTATATTATATTCTATGGGGGAGGCCATGTTATGTACTATGTGGCTGTGTTATATACTATTGTGGGGGTATATTATATTCTATGGGGGAGGCTGCGTTATATACTATGGGGGGCTGCATTATATTCTATGGGGGGCTACATTATATATTATGGGGAGGTGGGCTGTATTATATTCTATGGGGGTTACATACTCTGGGGTGGCTGCATTATACTCTGTGGTGTGCTGTATACTACTGTGTGCTCTGTGCTATATATAGTTCTCTGTGGGCTGTGCTCTGTGCTGTATACTACTGTGGGCTGTATATAGTACTCTGTGGGCTGTGCTCTGTGCTGTATACTGCTGTGGGCTGTATATAGCTCTCTGTGGGCTGTGCTCTGTGCTGTATACTACTGTGTGCTCTGTGCTATATATAGTTCTCTGTGGGCTGTGCTCTGTGCTGTATACTGCTGTGGGCTGTATATAGCTCTCTGTGGGCTGTGCTCTGTGCTGTATACTACTGTGTGCTCTGTGCTATATATAGTTCTCTGTGGGCTGTGCTCTGTGCTGTATACTGCTGTGGGCTATATATAGTTCTCTGTGGGCTGTGCTCTGTGCTGTATACTACTGTGGGCTGTATATAGTTCTCTGTGGGCTGTGCTCTGTGCTGTATACTACTGTGGGCTGTATATAGCTCTCTGTGGGCTGTATATAGTTCTCTGGGCTGTGCTCTGTGCTGTATACTACTGTGGGCTGTATATAGTACTCTGTGGGCTGTGCTCTGTGCTGTATACTACTGTGTGCTCTGTGCTATATATAGTTCTCTGTGGGCTGTGCTCTGCTGTATACTACTGTGGGCTGTATATAGTACTCTGGGCTGTGCTCTGTGCTGTATACTGCTGTGGGCTGTATATAGCTCTCTGTGGGCTGTGCTCTGTGCTGTATACTGCTGTGGGCTATATATAGTTCTCTGTGGGCTGTGCTCTGTGCTGTATACTACTGTGGGCTGTATATAGTTCTCTGTGGGCTGTGCTCTGTGCTGTATACTACTGTGGGCTGTATATAGCTCTCTGTGGGCTGTATATAGTTCTCTGGGCTGTGCTCTGTGCTGTATACTACTGTGGGCTGTATATAGTACTCTGTGGGCTGTGCTCTGTGCTGTATACTACTGTGTGCTCTGTGCTATATATAGTTCTCTGTGGGCTGTGCTCTGTGCTGTATACTACTGTGGGCTGTATATAGTACTCTGTGGGCTGTGCTCTGTGCTGTATACTGCTGTGGGCTGTATATAGCTCTCTGTGGGCTGTGCTCTGTGCTGTATACTACTGTGTGCTCTGTGCTATATATAGTTCTCTGTGGGCTGTGCTCTGTGCTGTATACTGCTGTGGGCTGTATATAGCTCTCTGTGAGCTGTGCTCTGTGCTGTATACTACTGTGTGCTCTGTGCTATATATAGTTCTCTGTGGGCTGTGCTCTGTGCTGTATACTGCTGTGGGCTATATATAGTTCTCTGTGGGCTGTGCTCTGTGCTGTATACTACTGTGGGCTGTATATAGTTCTCTGTGGGCTGTGCTCTGTGCTGTATACTACTGTGGGCTGTATATAGCTCTCTGTGGGCTGTATATAGTTCTCTGGGCTGTGCTCTGTGCTGTATACTACTGTGGGCTGTATATAGTACTCTGTGGGCTGTGCTCTGTGCTGTATACTACTGTGTGCTCTGTGCTATATATAGTTCTCTGTGGGCTGTGCTCTGCTGTATACTACTGTGGGCTGTATATAGTACTCTGGGCTGTGCTCTGTGCTGTATACTGCTGTGGGCTGTATATAGCTCTATGTGGGCTGTGCTCTGTGCTGTATACTACTGTGTGCTCTGTGCTATATATAGTTCTCTGTGGGCTGTGCTCTGTGCTGTATACTGCTGTGGGCTGTATATAGTTCTCTGTGGGCTGTGCTCTGTGCTGTATACTACTGTGGGCTGTATATAGCTCTCTGTGGGCTGTGCTCTGTGCTGTATACTACTGTGGGCTGTATATAGTTACCTGTGGGCTGTGCTCTGTGCTGTATGCTACTGTGGGCTGTATATAGTTCTCTGTGGGCTGTGCTCTGTGCTGTATATAGTTCTCTGTGGGCTGTGCTCTGTGCTGTATACTACTGTGGGCTGTATATAGTTCTCTGTGGGCTGTGCTCTGTGCTGTATACTACTGTGTGCTGTATATAGTTCTCTGTGGGCTGTGCTGTATATAGTACTCTGTGGGCTGTGCTGTATATAGTACTCTGTGGGCTGTGCTGTATATAGTACTCTGTGGGCTGTGCTGTATATAGTACTCTGTGGGCTGTGCTGTGTATAGTACTCTGTGGGCTGTGCTGTATATAGTACTCTGTGGGCTGTGCTGTATATAGTACTCTCTGGTCTGTGCTTTATATAGTACTCTCTGGGCTGTGCTGTATATAGTACTCTCTGGGCTGTGCTTTATATAGTACTCTGGGCTGTGCTGTATATAGTACTCTGGGCTGTGCTTTATATAGTTCTCTGTGGGCTGTGCTGTATATAGTTCTCTGTGGGCTGTGCTGTATATAGTTCTCTGTGGGCTGTGCTGTATATATTACTTTGTGGGCTGTGCTGTATATATTACTTTGTGGGCTGTGCTGTATATATTACTCTGTGGGCTGTGCTGTATACTACTGTGTGGACTGTGCTGTATACTTCTACGTGGGCTGTGCTGTATACTACTGTGTGGTCTGTGCTGTATACTACTGTGTGGTCTGTGCTGAATACTGCTGTGTGGGCTGTGTTATCTACTATGCGAGCTGTGCTATAGTATGCAGGCTGTGCTGTATACTATGCGGTTTGTGCTATATAATATGCGGGCTTTGCTATATACTATGGGGAGTATATTATATTCTATGGGGGAGGCCATGTTATGTACTATGTGGCTGTGTTATATACTATTGTGGGGGTATATTATATTCTATGGGGGAGGCTGCGTTATATACTATGGGGGGCTGCATTATATTCTATGGGGGGCTACATTATATATTATGGGGAGGTGGGCTGTATTATATTCTATGGGGGTTACATACTCTGGGGTGGCTGCATTATACTCTGTGGGGTGGCTGCATTATACTCTGGGGTGGCTGCATTATACTCTGGGGTGGCTGCATTATACTATATGTGGGCTGCATTATACTGTATCGAGGACTATGGGGAATACGTTATACTATATGAAGAACTATGGGGTGCATTATACTATGGGAAGTGAATTGTACTACATGGATGACTGTGGCGGTGCATTATACTATATGGAGCACTATGAGGATTGTATTATGCTATATGGAGGACTATGAGGATTGTATTATGCTATATGGAGGACTATGAGGAGTGTATTATACTATGTGGAGGACTGAGCAGTGTATTTTAATATATGGAGGACTATAGGGAGTGTATTATACTATATGGAGGACTATGGAGCACATTATAATATATGGAGGACTATGGGGTGTATTTTACTAAACAAGTAAAATGCTGCATATTCGGATTGTTTTTGCTGGAACAAAAAGCCTTGTTGTCAGCAGCACATTGCCAGTGTAAACTGTAGATGTGCTGCTGAAAACATGATACTGTATGGTGATCTATTAGTGATCGTTCTGTCTCATCATTATTCCTCAGCTGGTGGAAAGAGGCCGGGAAACAAGCGTTGAACAACTTCAGTATTGTTGATCAAACTCGTTTAGCGGCCTGAACTCAGCGCACGTAAATACAACAGAAAGGCTTCTGTGTGATGTGCAATATGTTAGCATTTGGGGACCCATTTTAAACTTTGCCTAGGGCCCCACTTTGCCTAAAACCGGCCCTGCCTACAAGTGTACAAAGATATTATACAGTCACCATGTGACAAGTGGGCCTGTGTAACTTCAAATGCCAGGGCTGAATTTTAGTCCCAGTCCGGCCCTGCTGTGGTGGATAGGTTGCATCGGATTTGGGGACAGGTGGTGGACAATTTGGAGTTGTCCCAGGAGAAGACTCGGCATTTTGCTAACCGCCGTCGTCGTGTTGGTCCTCGTCTTCGTGTTGGGGACTTGGTGTGGTTGTCTTCTCGTTTTGTCCCTATGAGGGTTTCTTCTCCTAAGTTTAAGCCTCGGTTCATCGGCCCGTATAAGATTTTGGAGATTCTTAACCCCGTGTCCTTTCGATTGGACCTCCCAGCATCTTTTTCTATCCATAATGTCTTCCATCGGTCATTATTGCGCAGGTATAAGGTACCGGTTGTGCCTTCCGTTGAGCCTCCCGCTCCGGTGTTGGTTGAGGGTGAATTGGAGTACGTTGTGGAGAAGATCTTGGACTCCCGTGTTTCCAGATGGAAACTTCAGTATCTGGTCAAGTGGAAGGGCTACGGTCAAGAGGATAATTCTTGGGTGACAGCCTCTGATGTTCATGCCTCTGATTTGGTCCGTGCCTTTCATAGGGCTCGTCCTGATCGCCCTGGTGGTTCTTGTGAGGGTTCGGTGCCCCCTCCTTGAGGGGGGGGTACTGTTGTGAGTTTGGTTTTGGGGCTCCCCCGGTGGTCACTGGTGGTACTGGACTTGTGTGCTTCACTTTCTCTGTTCACCTGTTTCCATCAGGGTATGGGTGTATCCTATTTAGCCTTGCTGCTCAGTTATTCTAGTGCCGGCCATCAATGTAACCAGAGCCTTTCTGTTGCATGTTCCTGCTTCTAGACTACTATCAGCTAAGTTGGACTCTTAGTCCTAAGTTTGTTTTGCATTTTTGTTCCAGTTCACAGTTATGTTATTTTACTGTAGCTGGAAGCTCTTGTGGGCCGAAATTGCCACTCCGGTGTCATGAGTTGACACATGAGTCTTAAAGTAATTTCGGGATGGTATTTTAATAGGGTTTTCAGCTGACCGTGAAGTTCCCTATTGTATCTTCTTGCTATCTAGTAAGCGGACCTCGCTTTGCTGAACCTACCTTCATACTGCGTATGTCTTTTCCTCTGAACTCACCGTCAATATATGTGGGGGGCTTCTGTCTCCTTTTTGGGGGAATTTCCCTAGAGGTAAGCCAGGTCTGTCTTTTCCTCTATTAGGGTTAGTTAGTCCTCCGGCTGGCGCTAGGCATCTAGGGATAAAACGTAGGTACGCCACCCGGCCACTGTTAGTTGTGTGGTAGGTTTAGCTCACGGTCAGCTCGAGATTCCATCACCCAAGAGCTGTTCTGTTATTAATGTTCTCTGACGTTCCCTTGCCATTGGGAACCATGACAGGAGTCCTGAGCCTATGCAATGTGATAGGATTTTGACTAGAGCAGAACGGCAGGGATTCAGATGTCAGAATGGGCTCTGTTTTTACTGTGGTGATTCTGCTCATGTTATTTCTGATTGCCCTAAACGTACTAAGAGGGTCGCTAGGTCTGTTACCATCAGTACTGTAAAGCCTAAATTTCTCTTATCTGTGACCCTGATTTGCTCATTATCGTCCTTTTCTGTCATGGCATTTGTGGATTCAGGCACTGCCCAGAACTTAATGGACTTGGAATTCGCCAGGCGCTGTGGTTTTTCCTTGCAGCTTTTGCAGAGCCCTATTCCTTTGAGGGGGATTGATGCTACACCGTTGGCCAAGAATAAACCTCAGTATTGGACTCAGCTGACCATGTGTGTTATGACCCCAATGGCAGAGGGTCTCAGGAATCAATACCAAGTCTGCAAACACAAAAAACCTGCTCATAGGGCAGTGGTAACTGGGCTGACCATATATCTAATCCTAGCACCACAAATAGAAGTAGCCGGGGAACGTGCCTACGTTGGTTCTAGACGTCTCGCGCCAGCCGGAGAACTAACTAACCCTAGAAGGGAAAAGAAAGACCTTTCTTGCCTCCAGAGAAAAGACCCCAAAAGTTGGATACAAGCCCCCAACAAATAATAACGGTGAGGTAAGAGGAAAATACAAACATAAGAATGAGCTAGGTATTTAGCAAAGAGAGGCCCACTAGCTAATAGCAGAATATAGTAAGATGACTTATATGGTCAGCAAAAACCCTATCAAAATATCCACGCTGGATATTCAAGAACCCCCGAACCGTCTAACGGCCGGGGGGAGAACACCAGCCCCCTAGAGCTTCCAGCAAGGTCAGAAATCACATTTAGTACAAGCTGGACAAAAATAGTAGCAAGCAAGTAACTCAAAAAACAAAGTAGCAAGACTTAGCTTAATTTTGCAAAAGCCAGGACCAGAAGACAGGAGCAACAGAAGGATCTGATTACAACGATGCCAGGCACTGGACTAAGGATCCAGGAAGTTAAAGGGAACCTGTCACCTGAATTTGGCGGGACCGGTTTTGGGTCATATGGGCGGGGTTTTGGGTGTTTGATTCACCCTTTCCTTACCCGCTGGCTGCATGCTGGCTGCAATATTGGATTGAAGTTCATTTTCTGTCCTTCGGAGTACACGCCTGCGCAAGGAAATATTGCCTTGCGCTGGCGTGTACTACGGAGGACACAGCATGAACATCAATGCAATATTGCGGCCAGCATGCAGCCAGCGGGTAAGGAAAGGGTGACTCAAACACCCGAAAACCCCGCCCATATGACCCAAAACCGGTCCCGCCAAATTCAGGTGACAGGTTCCCTTTAATATAGCGACACCCCTGGACTAACGACCCAGGTGAGTGCCAAACAGAAAAAAGACAATCCCAGAGTCATACCACTAGTGACCACAAGAGGGAGCCAAAAAGTCTAATTCACCACAGTACCCCCCCCTTAAGGAGGGGTCACCGAACCCTCACCAAGACCACCAGGGCGATCAGGATGAGCAGCGTGAAAGGCACGAACTAAATCGGCCGCATGCACATCAGAGGCAACCACCCAGGAATTATCCTCCTGACCATAGCCCTTCCACTTGACCAGATACTGAAGCCTCCGCCTGGAGAGACGAGAATCCAAGATCTTCTCCACCACGTACTCCAACTCGCCCTCAACCAACACCGGAGCAGGAGACTCAGCAGAAGGAACCACAGGTACAACGTACCGCCGCAACAAAGACCTATGGAACACGTTGTGAATGGCAAACGACACAGGAAGATCCAAGCGAAAGGACACAGGATTAACCCCTTCCTGACATCCGACGTACTATCCCGTCGAGGTGGGGTGGGCCCCCATGACCGCCGACGGGATAGTACGTCATGCCCTTTAATGCGACACCGCGACTTAAGTCGCGGTGATCGCATTAAAATTCCGACGCCATCTCACCTGGGGGAAGATGGCCTCGGCATTTCGGGGTATGGCGCCGCCCCCCCGGCCTCCCGATCGCTGTGATTGGCTGTTCAATTCTGAACAGCGAATCACAGCCTTTCTCACTGTTTCAGCCAATCAGATTGGCTGAAACAGTGAGGTCCCAGGCTAGGATCGAGTACCGATGTACTCGATCCTGGGGCCGGTGCCTGGCAACGCCAGGCACCGACCAAAACCCCCCGGATTGGCGCGATCGACGATCACATCGATCGCGCCAATCGCAGGGCACAGCGGCGGTATTACCGCGCTGTGCCCTGCCTGGACCGGCGCCCCCTCTGCCCTGCCCTGCCTCCTCATCGGTCCGGATCCTGCAGCTGATTGGCGCGATCGATGTGATCGTCGATCGCGTCAATCAGGGCACAGACCCGCCGCATTGGCGCGATCGACGATCACATCGATCGCGCCAATGGCGGGGCACAGCGGCGGTGTTACCGCGCTGTGCCCTGCTTGAATATAACTGCCTGGGCCCTGCCTCATCTCCCTGCCACCTCCGGATAGAGGGCACAGCAGCGGTGTGCCCGCGCTGTGCCCTGATGGTGACCTGGGGGTGACCTACCGGTCACCTGCCGGTCACCTACTGGTGACCTGCCGGTGACCTGCCTATGATCGGAGCTGTGAGCTCCGATCATAGGCTGGTGCCTAGCAACACCGGCGTCACCAGGGCCTCCCCTGATTGGTGGGATCGATGTGATCATCGATCCCACCAATCACAGGTCACAGCAGCGGTGTGTGACCGCTCTGTGACCTGTCTCACCTGTCCCTGACCTGTCTGACCGCTCTTCAGGAATCCTCACACTTGGTGAGGGTTCCTGCAGAGCGGTCACGCTGTCAGATCCCCCTCCTGTGCTGAGACTTGTGGTGCCACAGTAGCCTGTGACACCATAATTCTCGCTAAAAAACAAAAGAAAGAAGACAGAAGAAAGAAAACAGAAGAAAGAAGACAGACTACAACCGTAAGTGTTGATACCCCGATCCCGGCCCGATCTTTCTTACCCCCCCCCCATCCCCCCTTACCCCCCCCCATCCCCCCTTACCCCCATCCCCACTTCCCCCTCCACCCTCACTGCGCCACGTCCGTCCGTGCCCAAATTTAGCAGCCGCCGAGCGTTGATTGGTGACGCAGTTCACCGATCAACACTCGTGCTCTTTTCTTTTTCACCCCCCTTAGTGCCGCCGAGCGTTGATTGGTGACGCAGTTCACCGATCAACACTCGTGCTCACTTTTCTCCTCCACATCCCCGTCCACGCACCCCGCCGCTGCGTCTGAACCCGTGCCTTTCGTTTCGTGTTTTTTTTTTCCACATCCCCTTGCGCGCACCCCGCCGCTGCGTCTGAACCCGTGCCTTTCGTTTCTTTTTTTTTTTTTCCACATCCCCTTGCGCGCACCCCGCCGCTGCGTCTGAACCCGTGCCTTTCGTTTCTTTTTTTTTTTTTCCACATCCCCTTGCGCGCACCCCGCCGCTGCGTCTGAACCCGTGCCTTTCGTTTCTTTTTTTTTTTTTCCACATCCCCTTGCGCGCACCCCGCCGCTGCGTCTGAACCCGTGCCTTTCGTTTCTTTTTTTTTTTTCACATCCCCTTGCGCGCACCCCGCCGCTGCGTCTGAACCCGTGCCTTTCGTTTCTTTTTTTTTTTTTCCACATCCCCTTGCGCGCACCCCGCCGCTGCGTCTGAACCCGTGCCTTTCGTTTCTTTTTTTTTTTTTCCACATCCCCTTGCGCGCACCCCGCCGCTGCGTCTGAACCCGTGCCTTTCGTTTCTTTTTTTTTTTTTCCACATCCCCTTGCGCGCACCCCGCCGCTGCGTCTGAACCCGTGCCTTTCGTTTCTTTTTTTTTTTTTCCACATCCCCTTGCGCGCACCCCGCCGCTGCGTCTGAACCCGTGCCTTTCGTTTCTTTTTTTTTTTTTTCACATCCCCTTGCGCGCACCCCGCCGCTGCGTCTGAACCCGTGCCTTTCGTTTCTTTTTTTTTTTTTCCACATCCCCTTGCGCGCACCCCGCCGCTGCGTCTGAACCCGTGCCTTTCGTTTCTTTTTTTTTTTTTCCACATCCCCTTGCGCGCACCCCGCCGCTGCGTCTGAACCCGTGCCTTTCGTTTCTTTTTTTTTTTTTCCACATCCCCTTGCGCGCACCCCGCCGCTGCGTCTGAACCCGTGCCTTTCGTTTCTTTTTTTTTTTTTCCACATCCCCTTGCGCGCACCCCGCCGCTGCGTCTGAACCCGTGCCTTTCGTTTCTTTTTTTTTTTTTTCACATCCCCTTGCGCGCACCCCGCCGCTGCATCTGAACCCGTGCCTTTCGTTTCTTTTTTTTTTTTTCCACATCCCCTTGCGCGCACCCCGCCGCTGCGTCTGAACCCGTGCCTTTCGTTTCTTTTTTTTTTTTTCCACATCCCCTTGCGCGCACCCCGCCGCTGCGTCTGAACCCGTGCCTTTCGTTTCTTTTTTTTTTTTTCCACATCCCCTTGCGCGCACCCCGCCGCTGCGTCTGAACCCGTGCCTTTCGTTTCTTTTTTTTTTTTTCCACATCCCCTTGCGCGCACCCCGCCGCTGCGTCTGAACCCGTGCCTTTCGTTTCGTGTTTTTCGTTTCTTTTTTTTTCCCACATCCCCGTCCGCGCACCCAGCCGCCGCCGCCGCCGAACTTTGATAAGTGACTCGGTTCACTTATCAGAGCTCTCGTGCCTGGCGTTTTTTCCACATCCCCATTCACACACCCAGCAGGCGCCGAACTTTGATAAGTGACGCAGTTCACTTATCAGAGCTAGGGCCTGCTGTTTTAGACTTTTCCTTTCACAGGTAGTTTTTTTCCCTATTTGCTTTTTTTCTTTTAGCTTTTACTTTTCAGAAGTTTGCACCAAACACTATCCCCCCCACACGTACACACAGTTCCAATAAATTGCACCCAAGCACCATACTCACACAAAAAATGTCCCGTTCGTCCCGTTCGCCCCGTTCGTCCCAGCAGCGCTATTCAGCAGAGGAGGCATATTCTTTTCTTGCCTCCGACACTGATAGCGAGGGAGAGGATCCCACATTCCTTTACTCGTCAGATTCTTCATCCTCTTCCTCCTCCTCCTCCCCCTCCTCCTCATCTTCCTCCTCGGGTCCTGCGGAACCGCCTCGCAGACGCCCCAGGAGAGAAGATGACGCAGCACCCACTCCTGAAGATGAACCAGCGCGCCCTTCTTCGGACCCCATGTGGACCTCGCCCCCCGAAAATTACGAGCCACTGATTCCTGATTTTGTGGCAGAATCAGGAATCAGGTTTGACACCACCGGCCTCACAGAAATAGACTTTTTCAAAGTCTTTTTCTCTGAGGATTTTATTAACCTCATGGTGGAGCAAACTAATTTGTACGCTCGGCAATTTTTGGAGCAAAACCGCGGTTCATCATTTTCTAACTGGTCTCCTGTAGACGCAGTAGAAATGATGCAGTTTTGGGGCCTGGTCCTCCACATGGGGATCGTGAAGAAGCCAGAACTTCGGCAATATTGGAGTGTGGATATTTTATATAACACTCCAGTGTGCCGAATGGTCATGGCTCGGACGCGTTTTGAGGCCATCCACAAATTCCTGCATTATTCCGATAATGCACAGTGTCCCGCACGAGATGACCCCAATTTTGACCGTCTCTTCAAAGTTCGGCCGGTCATCGAACACTTCAGCAAAAAGTTTGCTGAAGTGTACGTGCCCAAAAGGGACATCTGTGTGGATGAGTCCTTGGTTCATTTTAAGGGGCGGCTCAGATTCCGTCAATACCTGCCCAGCAAAAGGGCCAGGTACGGAATCAAACTCTACAAGCTGTGTGAGAGTACCTCAGGGTACACCCACAGCTTTAGAGTTTACGAAGGGAAGGACAGCAGGATTGAACCGCCTGAGTGTCCCCCTGTCTTGGGAGTGAGTGGGAAAATAGTGTGGGATTTGGTGCACCCACTGCTGGATAAAGGTTATCACCTCTACACCGATAACTTTTATTCCAGCATCCCACTCTACAAATCCCTCTCTGCGCGAGGTACCGCAGCCTGCGGTACTGTCCGCAAAAATCAGAGAGGCCTCCCGAAGACGCTACTTGGGCAGATGCTCAGAAAAGGTGAGAGCAAAGCCCAATGTAGCGACCACCTGCTGGTGGTCAAGTACAAGGACAAGAGGGATGTCCTTCTGTTGACCACCATACACGGTGATGGCAGCGCCCTCAGCACTGTACGGGGTACCTCTACACAGGTCTGCAAACCGGACTGTGTACTGGGGTACAACAAAAACATGGGGGGCGTTGATCTCTCCGATCAACTCCTCCAACCGTACAGTGCTTTGAGGAAGGCCAAGGTGTGGTACAAAAAGCTGTCGGTGTACATCGTACAAATGGCAATGCTTAACGCTTTCCTGCTGTCACGATGTGCACGCCACACCGATACGACGTACCTTCAGTTCCAGGAGGTAGTGGTTAAGGCCCTGATGTTTGGCACGAGGGAAGGAGCGGGCCCCAGTACTTCCGGAACTGAGGGTGCTCGTATTGTACCAGGTCAGCATTTTCCGGGGGTGGTCCCGCCAACTGGTAGAAAAGGTAAGCCGCAAAAAAGGTGCCGAGTGTGCTACAAACGAGGAGTACGCAAGGACACCATCTATCAATGCGACACCTGCCCCGACAAACCTGGCCTGTGTATGAAGGACTGCTTCAAATTGTACCACACCTCCATGCACTACTAATTAGGAACCAGTAGATTCGTTCCAAAGAGGTAAGTTCCATGGGGGTCTAGGTTCCAAAATGATGTCACTTGTGGGTTTTTTTTACTGTTTAGGCACATCAGGGGCTCTGCAAACGGAACATGACGCCCTCAGAACCAGTCCATCAAAGTCTGCATTCCAAATCGTCACTGCTTCCCTTCTGAGTCCCGAAGTGCCCAAACAGTTTTTTCCCACATATGGGGTACCAGCGTACTCAGAACAAAATGGACAGCAACTTTTGGGGTCCAATTTCTCTTGTTACCCTTGGGAAAATAAAAAATTGGGGACTGAAAGATCATTTTTGTGGGGAAAAAATAGGATTTTTTATTTTCACGCCCGGGCGTTATAAACTTTCGTGAAGCACTTGGGGGATAAAAGTGCTCACGACACATCTAGATAAGTTCCCTAGGGGGTCTAGTTTCCAAAATGGGGTCACTTATGGGGGGTTTCTACTGTTTAGGCACATCAGGGGCTCACCAAATAGAACATGATGCCCGCAGACAATTCCATCAAAGTCTGCATTCCAAAAACGTCACTTCTTCCCTTCCGAGCCCCGAAGTGTGCCCAAACAGTAGTTTTCTCCCACATATGTGGTACCAGCGTACCCAGGACAAATTGGACAACAACTTTTGGGGTCCAATTTCTCCTGTTACCCTTGGGAAAATAGAAAATTGGGGACTGAAAGATCATTTTTGTGGGGAAAAAATAGGATTTTTTATTTTCACGCCCGGGCGTTATAAACTTTCGTGAAGCACTTGGGGGATAAAAGTGCTCACGACACATCTAGATAAGTTCCCTAGGGGGTCTAGTTTCCAAAATGGGGTCACTTATGGGGGGTTTCTACTGTTTAGGCACATCAGGGGCTCACCAAATAGAACATGATGCCCGCAGACAATTCCATCAAAGTCTGCATTCCAAAAACGTCACTTCTTCCCTTCCGAGCCCCGAAGTGTGCCCAAACAGTAGTTTTCTCCCACATATGTGGTACCAGCGTACCCAGGACAAATTGGACAACAACTTTTGGGGTCCAATTTCTCCTGTTACCCTTGGGAAAATAGAAAATTGGGGACTGAAAGATCATTTTTGTGGGGAAAAAATAGGATTTTTTATTTTCACGCCCGGGCGTTATAAACTTTCGTGAAGCACTTGGGGGATAAAAGTGCTCACGACACATCTAGATAAGTTCCCTAGGGGGTCTAGTTTCCAAAATGGGGTCACTTATGGGGGGTTTCTACTGTTTAGGCACATCAGGGGCTCACCAAATAGAACATGATGCCCGCAGACAATTCCATCAAAGTCTGCATTCCAAAAACGCCACTTCTTCCCTTCCGAGCCCCGAAGTGTGCCCAAACAGTAGTTTTCTCCCACATATGTGGTACCAGCGTACCCAGGACAAATTGGACAACAACTTTTGGGGTCCAATTTCTCCTGTTACCCTTGGGAAAATAGAAAATTGGGGACTGAAAGATCATTTTTGTGGGGAAAAAATAGGATTTTTTATTTTCACGCCCGGGCGTTATAAACTTTCGTGAAGCACTTGGGGGATAAAAGTGCTCACGACACATCTAGATAAGTTCCCTAGGGGGTCTAGTTTCCAAAATGGGGTTACTTATGGGGGGTTTCCACTGTTTAGGCACATCAGGGGCTCGCCAAACACGACATGACATCCGATCTCAATTCCAGCCAATTTTAGCTTGAAAATGTCAAAGGGCGCTCCTTTCCTTCTGAGCCCTGCCATGCGCCCAAACAGTGGTTCCCCCCCACATATGGGGTATCAGCGTACTCAGGACAAAATGGACAACAACTTTTGGGGTCCAATTTCTCCTGCTACCCTTGAGAAAATAAAAAATTGGGGACTAAACGATCATGTTTGTCGAAAAAATGGGATTTTTTATTTTCACACCCGGGCGTTATAAACTTTCGTGAAGCACTTGGGGGATAAAAGTGCTCACGACACATCTAGATAAGTTCCTTAGGGGGTCTAGTTTCCAAAATGGGGTCACTTATGGGGGGTTTCCACTGTTTAGGCACATCAGGGGCTCGCCAAACACGACATGGCCTCCGATCTCAATTCCAGCCAATTTTAGCTTGAAAATGTCAAAGGGCGCTCCTACCCTTCTGAGCCCTGCCATGCGCCCAAACAGTGGTTCCCCCCCACATATGGGGTATCAGCCTACTCAGGACAAATTGGACAACAACTTTTGGGGTCCAATTTTTCCTGCTACCCTTGAGAAAATAAAAAATTGGGGACTAAACGATCATGTTTGTAGAAAAAATAGGATTTTTTATTTTCTCACCCGGGCGTTATAAACTTTCGTGAAGCACTTGGGGGATAAAAGTGCTCACCACACATCTAGATAAGTTCCTTAGGGGGTCTAGTTTCCAAAATGGGGTCACTTATGGGGGGTTTCCACTGTTTAGGCACATCAGGGGCTCGCCAAACACGACATGACATCCGATCTCAATTCCAGCCAATTTTAGCTTGAAAATGTCAAAGGGCGCTCCTTTCCTTCTGAGCCCTGTCATGCGCCCAAACAGTGGTTCCCCCCCACATATGGGGTATCAGCGTACTCAGGACAAATTGGACAACAACTTTTGGGGTCCAATTTCTCCTGCTACCCTTGAGAAAATAAAAAATTGGGGACTAAACGATCATGTTTGTAGAAAAAATGAGATTTTTTATTTTCACACCCGGGCGTTATAAACTTTCGTGAAGCACTTGGGGGATAAAAGTGCTCACGACACATCTAGATAAGTTCCTTAGGGGGTCTAGTTTCCAAAATGGGGTCACTTATGGGGGGTTTCCACTGTTTAGGCACATCAGAGGCTCGCCAAACACGACATGGCCTCCGATCTCAATTCCAGCCAATTTTAGCTTGAAAATGTCAAAGGGCGCTCCTACCATTCTGAGCCCTGCCATGCGCCCAAACAGTGGTTCCCCCCCACATATGGGGTATCAGCCTACTCAGGACAAATTGGACAACAACTTTTGGGGTCCAATTTTTCCTGCTACCCTTGAGAAAATAAAAAATTGGGGACTAAACGATCATGTTTGTAGAAAAAATAGGATTTTTTATTTTCTCACCCGGGCGTTATAAACTTTCGTGAAGCACTTGGGGGATAAAAGTGCTCACCACACATCTAGATAAGTTCCTTAGGGGGTCTAGTTTCCAAAATGGGGTCAATTATGGGGGGTTTCCACTGTTTAGGCACATCCGGGGCTCGCCAAACACGACATGGCCTCCGATCTCAATTCCAGCCAATTTTAGCTTGAAAATGTCAAAGGGCGCTCCTTTCCTTCTGAGCCCTGTCATGCGCCCAAACAGTGGTTCCCCCCCACATATGGGGTATCAGCGTACTCAGGACAAATTGGACAACAACTTTTGGGGTCCAATTTCTCCTGCTACCCTTGAGAAAATAAAAAATTGGGGACTAAACGATCATGTTTGTAGAAAAAATGAGATTTTTTATTTTCACACCCGGGCGTTATAAACTTTCGTGAAGCACTTGGGGGATAAAAGTGCTCACGACACATCTAGATAAGTTCCTTAGGGGGTCTAGTTTCCAAAATGGGGTCACTTATGGGGGGATTCCACTGTTTAGGCACATCAGGGGCTCGCCAAACACGACATGGCCTCCGATCTCAATTCCAGCCAATTTTAGCTTGAAAATGTCAAAGGGCGCTCCTATCCTTCTGAGCCCTGCCATGCGCCCAAACAGTGGTTCCCCCCCACATATGGGGTATCAGCCTACTCAGGACAAATTGGACAACAACTTTTGGGGTCCAATTTCTCCTGCTACCCTTGAGAAAATAAAAAATTGGGGACTAAACGATCATGTTTGTAGAAAAAATAGGATTTTTTATTTTCTCACCCGGGCGTTATAAACTTTCGTGAAGCACTTGGGGGATAAAAGTGCTCACCACACATCTAGATAAGTTCCTTAGGGGGTCTAGTTTCCAAAATGGGGTCACTTATAGGGGGTTTCCACTGTTTAGGCACATCAGGGGCTGGCCAAACACGACATGGCGTCCGATTTCAATTGCAGCCAATTTTAGCTTGAAAATGTCAAACGACGCTCCTTTCCTTCTGAGCTCTGCCGTGCACCCAAAAAGTGGTTCTCCCTCACATGTGGGGTATCAGCGTACTCAGGACAAATTGGGCAACAACTTTTAAGGTCCATTTTCTCTTTTTACCTTTGGGAAATTAAAAAAATTATTGCTGAAAGATCATTTTTGTGACTAAAAAGTAAAATGTTAATTTTTTCCTTCCATGTTGCTTCTGCTGCTGTGAAACACCTGAAGGGTTAATAAACTTCTTGAATGTGGTTTTGAGCAGCTTGAGGGGTGCAGTTTTCAGAATGGTGTCACTTTTTGGTATTTTCTGCCATATAGACCCCTCAAAATGACTTCAAATGTGAGGTGGTCCCTAAAAAAAATGGTTTTGTAAATTATGTTGTAAAAATGAGAAATTGCTGTTCAAATTTTAACCCTTATAACTTCCTAAAAAAAAAAAATTTTGTTTCCAAAATTGCGCTGATGTAAAGTAAACATGTGGGAAATGTTATTTATTAACTATTTTGTGTCACATAACTCTCTGGTTTAACAGAATAAAAATTCAAAGTTGGAAAATTGCCAAATTTTCAAAATTTTCGCCAATTTTCCTTTTTTTTCACAAATAAACGCAAGTGATATCGAAGAAATTTTACCACTATCATGAAGTACAATATGTTACAAGAAAACAATCTCAGAATCGCTAAGATCCGTTGAAGCGTTTTGGAGTTATAACTTCATAAAGGGACAGTGGTCAGAATTGTAAAAAATGGCCCGGTCATTAACGTGCAAACCACCCTTGGGGGTGAAGGGGTTAAGGATTTCCAATATCTTGTAAGGACCGATGAAGCGAGGCTTAAATTTAGGAGAGGAGACCTTCATAGGAACAAATCGAGAAGACAGCCATACCAAATCCCCAACACGAAGTCGGGGACCCACACCGCGGCGGCGGTTGGCAAAACGCTGAGCCTTCTCTTGTGACAACTTCAAGTTGTCCACCACATGATTCCAGATCTGCTGCAACCTATCCACCACAGAATCTACCCCAGGACAGTCAGAAGGCTCCACATGTCCCGAGGAAAAACGAGGATGGAAACCAGAGTTGCAGAAAAATGGCGAAACCAATGTAGCGGAACTAGCCCGATTATTAAGGGCAAACTCAGCCAACGGCAAGAAGGTCACCCAATCATCCTGATCCGCAGAAACAAAACACCTCAAATAAGCCTCCAGAGTCTGATTAGTTCGCTCCGTTTGTCCATTAGTCTGAGGATGAAAGGCAGACGAAAACGACAACTCAATGCCCATCCTAGCACAAAAGGATCGCCAGAACCTGGAAACAAACTGGGATCCTCTGTCAGACACAATATTCTCAGGAATGCCGTGTAAACGAACCACATTCTGAAAGAACACAGGAACCAGATCGGAAGAGGAAGGCAGCTTAGGCAAAGGTACCAAATGGACCATTTTAGAAAAGCGATCACATACCACCCAGATGACAGACATGCCCTGAGACACCGGGAGATCTGAAATGAAATCCATGGAAATGTGTGTCCAAGGCCTCTTCGGGACAGGCAAGGGCAAGAGCAACCCGCTGGCACGCGAACAGCAAGGCTTAGCTCGAGCACAAGTCCCACAGGACTGCACAAACGACCGCACATCCCGTGACAAGGAAGGCCACCAAAAGGACCTAGCCACCAGATCTCTGGTGCCAAAAATTCCCGGATGCCCTGCCAACACCGAGGAATGAACCTCGGAAATGACTCTGCTGGTCCACTTATCAGGAACAAACAGTCTGTCAGGTGGACAAGAGTCAGGTCTACCAGCCTGAAATCTCTGCAACACACGTCGCAAATCCGGAGAAATGGCTGACAAGATAACTCCCTCTTTAAGAATACCAACTGGTTCTGCGACTCCCGGAGAGTCAGGCACAAAGCTCCTTGAAAGAGCATCAGCCTTCACATTCTTTGAACCTGGTAAATATGAGACCACAAAGTCAAAACGGGAGAAAAACAATGACCAGCGGGCCTGTCTAGGATTCAGGCGTTTAGCAGACTCGAGATACATCAGATTTTTGTGATCAGTCAAGACCACCACACGATGCTTAGCACCCTCGAGCCAATGACGCCACTCCTCAAATGCCCACTTCATGGCCAACAACTCCCGATTGCCAACATCATAATTCCGCTCAGCAGGCGAAAACTTCCTCGAGAAAAAGGCACAAGGTCTCATCACAGAGCAACCAGGGCCTCTCTGCGACAAAACGGCCCCTGCCCCAATCTCAGAAGCATCCACTTCAACCTGAAAGGGAAGTGAGACATCAGGCTGGCACAAAACAGGCGCCGAAGTAAACCGGCACTTCAACTCCTGGAAAGCCTCCACGGCTGCAGGAGCCCAGTTAGCAACATCAGAACCTTTCTTGGTCATATCCGTCAAAGGTTTAGCAATGCTAGAAAAATTAGCAATAAAACGACGGTAGAAGTTAGCAAAACCCAAGAACTTCTGAAGACTCTTAACTGACGTGGGTTGAGTCCAATCATGAATAGCACGGACCTTGACTGGGTCCATCTCCACCGCAGAAGGGGAAAAAATAAACCCCAAAAAGGGAACCTTCTATACTCCAAAGAGACACTTTGAGCCCTTAACAAATAAAGCATTCTCACGCAAAACCTGAAACACCATCCTGACCTGCTCTACATGCGAGTCCCAGTCATCAGAAAAAAACAGAATATCATCCAGATAAACGATCATAAATTTATCCAGATACTTCCGGAAAATATCATGCATACAGGACTGAAACACTGAAGGAGCATTAGAGAGCCCAAAAGGCATCACCAAGTACTGTTATGACCCCAATGGCAGAGGGTCTCAGGAATCAATACCAAGTCTGCAAACACAAAAAAACAGCTCATAGGGCAGTGGTAACTGGGCTGACCATATATCTAATCCTAGCACCACAAATAGAAGTAGCCGGGGAACGTGCCTACGTTGGTTCTAGACGTCTCGCGCCAGCCGGAGAACTAACTAACCCTAGAAGGGAAAAGAAAGACCTTTCTTGCCTCCAGAGAAATGACCCCAAAAGTTGGATACAAGCCCCCAACAAATAATAACGGTGAGGTAAGAGGAAAATACAAACATAAGAATGAGCTAGGTATTTAGCAAAGAGAGGCCCACTAGCTAATAGCAGAATATAGTAAGATGACTTATATGGTCAGCAAAAACCCTATCAAAATATCCACGCTGGATATTCAAGAACCCCCGAACCGTCTAACGGCCGGGGGGAGAACACCAGCCCCCTAGAGCTTCCAGCAAGGTCAGAAATCACATTTAGTACAAGCTGGACAAAAATAGTAGCAAGCAAGTAACTCAAAAAACAAAGAAGCAAGACTTAGCTTAATTTTGCAAAAGCCAGGACCAGAAGACAGGAGCAACAGAAGGATCTGATTACAACGATGCCAGGCACTGGACTAAGGATCCAGGAAGTTAATATAGCGACACCCCTGGACTAACGACCCAGGTGAGTGCCAAACAGAAAAAAAACAATCCCAGAGTCATACCACTAGTGACCACAAGAGGGAGCCAAAAAGTCTAATTCACAACACATGTGCATGGCTCCAGCACATCAGGAAGATTGCCGTTTTCTGGTGTTGCATAACTTGCATGATGTTGTTGAACTGGGTTTTCCATGGTTACAGGAACATAATCCGGTGCTGGATTGGAAATCTATGTCTGTGATTAGTTGGGGTTGTCAAGGGGTACATTGTGACGTTCCTTTGATGTCAATTTCCTCTTCCCCCTCTTCTGAAGTCCCTGAGTTTTTGTCGGATTTCCAGGATGTATTTGATGAGCCCAAGTCCAGTTCCCTTCCTCCACATAGGGACTGTGATTGTGCTATTAACTTGATTCCTGGCTGTAAGTTCCCTAAGGGCCGACTTTTCAATCTGTCTGTGCCAGAGCATGCCGCCATGCGGAGTTATGTCAAGGAGTCTTTGGAGAAAGGGCATATTCGGCCGTCTTCATCACCATTGGGAGCGGGATTCTTTTTTGTTGCCAAGAAGGATGGCTCCTTGAGACCCTGTATTGATTATCGCCTTCTTAATAAGATCACGGTCAAATTCCAATACCCTTTACCTTTGCTTTCTGATTTGTTTGCTCGGATTAAGGGGGCTAGTTGGTTTACTAAGATTGACCTTCGAGGGGCATATAATCTTGTTCGTATTAAACAGGGTGACGAATGGAAAACTGCATTTAATACGCCCGAAGGCCATTTTGAATACCTTGTGATGCCTTTCGGGCTTTCTAATGCTCCTTCTGTATTTCAGTCCTTCATGCATGATATTTTCCGCAATTATCTTGATAAATTCATGATTGTGTATTTGGATGATATTTAGATTTTTTCCGATGATTGGGAGTCTCATGTGAAGCAGGTCAGGATGGTATTCCAGATCCTTCGTGATAATGCTTTATTTGTGAAGGGGTCTAAGTGCCTATTTGGAGTTCAGAAGGTCTCTTTTTTGGGTTTTATTTTTTCTCCCTCGTCTATAGAAATGGATCCTGTTAAGGTCCAAGCCATTCATGACTGGATTCAACCCACATCGGTGAAGAGCCTTCAGAAATTTTTGGGCTTTGCTAATTTTTATCGCCGTTTCATTGCCAACTTTTCCAGTGTGGTTAAGCCCCTGACCGATTTGACGAAGAAAGGCGTTGGTCCTCTGCGGCTATTGAGGCCTTTCAGGAGCTTAAACGCCGATTTACTTCTGCCCCTGTGTTGCGTCAGCCGGATGTTTCTCTTCCTTTTCAGGTTGAGGTTGACGCTTCTGAGATTGGGGCAGGGGCCGTTTTGTCTCAGAGGAATTCTGATGGTTCTTTGATGAAACCGTGTGCTTTTTTTTCCAGAAAGTTTTCGCCTGCGGAGCGCAATTATGACGTTGGCAATCGGGAGTTGTTGGCTATGAAGTGGGCATTTGAGGAGTGGCGACATTGGCTTGAGGGAGCCAAGCACCGCATTGTGGTCTTGACCGATCATAAGAATCTGATTTACCTCGAGTCGGCCAAGCGGCTGAACCCTAGACAGGCTCGATGGTCCCTGTTTTTCTCCCGTTTTGATTTTGTGGTCTCGTATCTTCCGGGATCTAAGAATGTTAAGGCTGATGCCCTCTCTAGGAGTTTTTTGCCTGATTCTCCTGGAGTCCTTGAGCCGGTTGGCATTCTTAAAGAAGGGGTGATTCTTTCTGCCATCTCCCCTGATTTGCGGCGGGTGCTTCAGGAATTTCAGGCTGATAAACCTGACCGCTGTCCAGTGGGGAAGCTGTTTGTTCCTGAAAGATGGACTAGTAGGGTAATTTCTGAGGTTCATTGTTCAGTGTTGGCTGGTCATCCTGGGATTTTTGGTACCAGAGATTTGGTTGCTAGGTCCTTTTGGTGGCCTTCCTTGTCGCGGGATGTGCGTTCTTTTGTGCAGTCCTGTGGGACTTGTGCCCGGGCCAAGCCTTGCTGTTCCCGCGCTAGTGGGTTGCTTTTGCCTTTGCCGGTCCCTGAGAGGCCCTGGACGCATATTTCCATGGATTTTATTTCGGATCTTCCTGTTTCCCAGAAGATGTCTGTTATCTGGGTGGTTTGTGACCGGTTCTCTAAAATGGTCCATTTGGTACCTTTGCCTAAATTGCCTTCCTCCTCTGATTTGGTTCCATTGTTTTTTCAGCATGTGGTTCGTTTGCATGGCAGTCCGGAGAATATTGTGTCTGACAGAGGTTCCCAGTTTGTTTCTAGGTTTTGGCGAGCCTTTTGTGCTAGGATGGGCATTGATTTGTCTTTTTCTTCGGCGTTCCATCCTCAGACAAATGGCCAAACTGAGCGAACTAATCAGACCTTGGAAACCTATTTGAGATGCTTTGTGTCTGCTGATCAGGATGATTGGGTGGCTTTCTTGCCGTTGGCCGAGTTTGCCCTTAATAATCGGGCTAGTTCGGCTACTTTGGTTTCGCCTTTCTTTTGTAATTTTGGTTTTCATCCTCGTTTTTCTTCAGGGCAGGTTGAGCCTTCTGATTGTCCTGGTGTGGATTCTGTGGTGGACAGGTTACAGCAGATTTGGACTCATGTGGTAGACAATTTGACATTGTCTCAGGAAAAGGCTCAACGTTTTGCTAACCGCCGTCGGTGTGTTGGTCCTCGGCTTCGGGTGGAGGATTTAGTCTGGTTATCTTCTCGTCATGTTCCTATGAAGGTTTCTTCCCCTAAGTTCAAACCTCAGTTTATTGGTCCTTATAAGATTTCTGAGATTATCAATCCGGTATCTTTTGGTTTGGCCCTTCCAGCCTCTTTTGCCATCCATAATGTTTTCCATAGATCTTTGTTGCGGAGATATGTGGTGCCCGTTGTTCCCTCTGTTGATCCTCCTGCCCCGGTGTTGGTTGAAGGGGAGTTGGAATATGTGGTGGAGAAAATTTTGGATTCTCGTTTTTCGAGGCGGAGGCTTCAGTATCTTGTCAAGTGGATGGGTTATGGCCAGGAGGATAATTCTTGGGTTGTTGCCTCCGATGTCCATGCCGCCGATTTGGTTCGTGCCTTTCACTTGGCTCGTCCTGATCGGCCTGGGGGCTCTGGTGAGGGTTCGGTGACCCTTCCTCAAGGGGGGGTACTGTTGTGAATTCCGCTCTTGGGCTCCCTCCGGTGGTTGTAAGTGGCACTTTTGTGAGTTCTGCTCTTGGGCTCCCTCTGGTGGATTTAAGTGGAACTGCTGCTCCTTGGATTTAGCAGTCAGCAGCTGCTTCCACTGATCGTCTATTCTGGCTCGGCTATTTATCCTGGCTCTATTCTTCAGCCATTGCCAGTTGTCAATGGTTCCTGCTTGGATTCACATCTCTCTTGGATTTCCCTGATATTCTGACCAGTTCAGCAAAGATAAGTCCTTGCTTTGTTCTTTTGCTTTCCACTTTTGTGGACTTAATCGTTCAGCACATTCTATATTTTTTTTCTAGTCCAGCTTGTCAGTATGGATTTATTCAGTTAAGCTGGAAGCTCTGGGAAGCAGATTTACCCTCCGCACCTTTAGTCAGGTGTGGAGATTTTTGTAAACTCTGTGGTGGATTTTTCTAGTTTTTAATATTGACCGCACAGTATTCTGTCCTGTTCTATCTATCTAGCGAGATTGGCCTCCTTTGCTACATCCTAGTTTCATTCTGTGTATGTCATTTCCCTCTCCACTCACAGTCAATATTTGTGGGGGGCTGTCTGTCCTTTGGGAATTTTCTCTGAGGCAAGATAGCTTTCCTGTTTCTATCTTTAGGGGTAGTTAGTTCTCCGGCTGTGACGAGGTGTCTAGGGAGTGACAGGAACATCCCACGGCTACTTCTATTGTTGTGTTAAGCTCAGGAACTGCAGTCAGTACAGGTACCACCTCCTCCAGAGCACGTCCCATGTTGCTCCTAAACCACCTATTCATAACAGAAAACTAAAAAACGCACCACGCCGCAGACACACAGGAAAACACTATAATGTGCACAGGGCAAAACAAACACAAATATAGGAAGGAGAAATATGACAAAGGATAATACACCACCAGATACGATATTTCTTCTCCTAGACCACCACTCCAGACCGAGATCACCAGGCACAAAACACAAGCTATAATCAGCGGCGCCCAAAGTCCAGAATGACTATTTAAAGGCCACGGGCGTGACCCAGCCTCCAACCAGATTACCAGCTAGATTAACCCCGGACAACCTGGATAAAATCTAGCCGGCGCCACTGAGCGTATAGTGGACGAATGTGGAATTACCGGTGTCTGTCGGATGCCCTAGTGTGAATAGCGTCCGACATGACAGTTACATCCTGTATTATACTCCAGAGCTGCACTCACTATTCTGCTGATGCAGTCACTGTGTACATACATTACATTACTGATCCTGAGTTACATCCTGTATTATACTCCAGAGCTGCACTCACGATTCTGCTGGTGCAGTCACTGTGTGCATACATTACATTACTTATCCTGAGTAACCTCCTGTATAAGGGTATGTTTCCTTGGTCAGTAAATGCTTCGGGTTGGACGCTGCGTACATATGAAGCGTCCAGATGTTACAGCATAGTGGATGGGATTTCAAGAAATCCCATCTCCACTATGCGTGCAGGGATGCCTCTAGCTTCCCTGTGGAGACGGACATGAGGCGCCTCTTTCCAGATTGCAGAATGTCTATTTATCTAGTGGTGACACTCACTCTCGGCAACATAAATTTCACCAGTCCAACGTATTGGGCGCGGTGATTCCGCACGGTTCAATGAAGACATGCGGAATCACCTGTGTTCAAAAGCCGGCAGCAGTTTGGACGGAGCGGACATGTGCTGCTTCCAAAGCGCTGCCGATTACTGACCTTGGGGATGTAGCCTTATACTCCAGAGCTGCACTCTTTATTGAGCTGGTGCAGTCATGTAAGGGTTTGTCTGTGAGGATCCTCAGGATGAATAACTGCTACAAGCATCGCTCAGAGACATGAGTCCTGCAGAGCCTCCTGGAAAGTGGTGAATTGTGCTGACCTGCTCTGCTCCCTTCATGAGACCCCCGCTCTGCCATAGGATTGATCGCCATTGAAACATGAACAAAAACCGAACCTGACAAGTTAAATAGCCGAGTACTCAGGGATCCGTCATCCAGAAGTAACAACCACCATGAGGATTCTTTGTAGAAAACCTTCACTTTACTGAAATAATCCCAGAAAGTGAAGACACAAACGATCTGTGCATAAAAAGGAAGAGATACTGCAGAAAAGAGAGTCACAAAGGAGATAAAAAAGTAAAGATAAAAAGCAAAAACTATAAAAAATAATTTATAATAATGCATAAATAATAAACACAAACAATAATAAAACATAAAATGATACAAACTACAAACAATAAATAATAAACAAAAGATAGTAAAATCCATCTGGATATCGTCCAGTGACGGACGAACTGAGCAACCACCACAGACAATAATTTAGGAATTAGTAATACAAGTGATAATCACAAGTGGAGGAGGGATTGGGGGGCACAATGATTCCTGCTGAGAGAATGAGGGTCTCAAAGTCCCTTGTGTGAATGGGGCAGTACTGAGCATGTGCAATCACCACTCCTATACAGTGAATGGAGCAGTATCCGCACATGCTCACTATTGCCCCATGGGACCTGGTCCTAATAATTAGTGGGGGTCCCAGTTGTTGGACCCCAGTGATCATACATGTATCATTTCTCCTGTAAATAGGGAATAGAGAACCATAAAAGGCGTCAGTTTATTATTTTTTATAATTTCGTCTTGTACAGAATTCTTCTTCATGTTCTGTAAAGGCTCCGGAGAACAATGGATGGCGCTGCAGCGCGAGTTCTGCGCAGCCGGAAAGTGTTGGCCATTGGCGGTGCGGATTCTCAGCTGGGGCTCCATCACTGGTCCTGAAAAGGGGTGATTGTTCCGTCTCTTCCTGCTCCATGTCGCTCTCTGGCAGCGCTTCTGAACGTGCAGCTGCTTCTAAAACACACGGAAAATTCTCAGTTATTTAATTTTTTAAAATATTTTTATGGCAGGGCTCAATATAATCTATAATCGGCTGCAGTTTCCGTTGTCTGATCCTGGCACAGAAACAGAAAAACAAAGACAATGAGTGCTTTAAAAAGGGGGAATGATCCAAGGTTAGAAAAATATGGCTACTTACAACAATATCCCTACAGGTTGGGTCTGGTATTGCAACTCAGCACCGCTTACTTCAATGGAACTAAGCTGCAATCCCAGACACCACCTGTAGACAAGTGTGGTGCTGTTTCTGGTAGAAGATCGCAATGTGATTCCTCTTTGGATTTTAGATGTAACCTGACGTCCCATGCGTTTAACCCATTCTATGCTAGGGGCATCTATTTGACTAGAAAGTCACTTTAATTAACCAAACAGAATACTTTTGCAACCATTTTTATTGCACAAATTTATGTAAAATACAAAGAGTTTGCTTTTCCCGTTTTTACACATTGAGACAAGGGAAGATTTAGGTCAAGTTGTGCGATAGACTTATTGGAATACTGTGCGGAATACTATAGTGCTTCCTGTGTGCAGGTGGCATCCAACCCCGACGCGCGTTTCGGCTTCAGCCCTCACATTAGCGCTGCAGCCAATCAGTGGTTGCTAATGGGCTGCAGCTATTGCACTTCCCTTGGATGTCTGAGTTTCGTCGTCAGTGTTAGGAAAGAAGCTCATAATAATGTCACACGAGCACTGGAAAATATAGTGCGGTAAGGAGTTGTCAGAGTTGTGGAAACCCCGGTAAGTGGAGCTCCGGATACATTTTTGTATCTTGTCTTGGACATAAACTGAGATTCATAAACTATTCCTTCGCTGTAGATCATTCTCCTGAATCTATATCTAAGGTTTACAATGTACATGAAGTGGCGCTCACGTGCGGCTCTAGAGGAGAATGACCTTGGCCAAGTCTCCTGCAATCTCCAAGGCTAAAATACATATCGAAACCCACAGACCATGAAGTCATTGGCCGCCACTGCTAAGCATAGAGCAGAGGAGTGTAGCAAAGTCACAGTCAGGTCTGCCTGCTTCACACTGAATTTATAGATGTTTCTATTTCCCGGCCCTGATCATGAGTTAATAGTATTTACCAGGAGCAAACTGTCAATTTGTCATCATTAAAGGGGTTGCAACAACAAGAACCAAAGCCCTTGTCCTTCATGCCCAAAACAAAAAAAAAGCCTTGTGTACGTGGCAGTGGTGTAATTCGGGTTGCCAAAGCCCGGGGAAAAGCAACCAATAAACTATTGACATCTGAGTCTCTTCCTACAGACCAGTACTGAAACCTCAAGCAAATTTGTTGTATTTGGAGGAAAATACTGTTGTAATTGCAGTTTGTTCCTTGACCTTCTATTTTTTTCTGCTTTTTACTGAATTCAGACATACCATTTTGCAAATAAAAAGTTTTATGTTATAATATGTAGTTATAATATTTCCTTTCTTTCTTTTTAGATTGTTTGCTTTTTAATGTAACTATTTAATTATTTTAGCCCAATCCCTAACCCTTTCCCTATCCTTAATCTATTTAAACCTCTCCGTAATACAAACTCTAGCCATAACTCTATCCCTATTCTTAACCTTAACCCTAATCAGAACCAAGCTTAAACCTAAGGGTATGTGCACACGTTGCGGATTTTGCTGCGGATCCGCAGCGGATTTCCATGCGGTGTACAGTACCATGTAAACCTATGGAAAACCAAATCCACAGTGCACATGCTGCGGAAAATACCGAGCGGAAACGCTGTGGTTTATTTTCTGGAGCATGTCAATTCTTTGTGCGGATTCTGCAGCGTTTTACACTTATTCCTTAATAGGAATACACAGGTGTAAGAACGCAGGCGAATTCAGCACTAAATCTGCGGTAAATCCGCAGGTAATCTGCAGGTAAATTGCAGGGCGTTTTACCTGCAGATTTTTCAGAATCCACGCAGAAAAATCCGCAAACAAATCCGCAACGTGTGCACATACCCTATCTCAATCCCTACCCCTAGCCATAAACATACCTAACCCTAACTCTATCACTACCCCTAGCCATAACCATACCTAACCCTAACTCTATCCCTAACCCTAGCCATAACCATACCTAAACCTAACTTCATCCCTAACCCTAGCCATAAACATACCTAAACCTAACTATATCCCTAACCCTAGCCATAACCATACCTAAACCTAACTATATCCCTAACCATACCTAAACCTAACTCTATCCCTAACCCTAGCCATAACCATACCTAAACCTAACTATATTCCTAACCCTAGCCATAACCATACCTAACCCTAACTCTATCCCTAACCCTAGCCATAACCATACCTAACCCTAACTCTATCCCTAACCCTAGCCATAACCATACCTAAACCTAACTTCATCCCTAACCCTAGCCATAAACATACCTAAACCTAACTAAATCCCTAACCCTAGCCATAACCATACCTAAACCTAACTATATCCCTAACCCTAGCCATAACCATACCTAAACCTAACTGTATCCCTAACCCTAGCCATAACCATACCTAAACCTAACTCTATCCCTAACCCTAGCCATAACCATACCTAAACCTAACTATATCCCTAACCCTAGCCACAACCATACCTAAACCTAACTTCATCCCTAACCCTAGCCATAAACATACCTAAACCTAACTATATCCCTAACCCTAGCCATAACCATACCTAAACCTAACTATATCCCTAACCATACCTAAACCTAACTCTATCCCTAACCCTAGCCATAACCATACCTAAACCTAACTATATTCCTAACCCTAGCCATAACCATACCTAACCCTAACTCTATCCCTAACCCTAGCCATAACCATACCTAAACCTAACTCTATCCCTAACCCTAGCCATAACCATACCTAAACCTAACTATATCCCTAACCCTAGCCACAACCATACCTAAACCTAACTTCATCCCTAACCCTAGCCATAAACATACCTAAACCTAACTATATCCCTAACCCTAGCCATAACCATACCTAAACCTAACTGTATCCCTAACTCTAGCCATAACCATACCTAAACCTAACTATATCCCTAACCCTAGCCATAACCATACCTAAACCTAACTCCATCCCTAACCCTAGCCATAACCATACCTAGACCTAACTCTATCCCTAACCCTAGCCATAACCATACCTAAACATAACTAAATCCCTAACCCTAGCCATAACCATACCTAAACCTAACTCCATCTCTAACCCTAGCCATAACCATACCTAAACCTAACTCTATCCCTAACCCTAGCCATAATCATACCTAAACCTAACTCTATCCCTAACCCTAGCCATAACCATACCTAAACCTAACTCTATCCCTAACCCTAGCCATAACCATACTTAAACCTAACTCCATCCCTAACCCTAGCCATAACCATACCTAAACCTACTCCATCCCTAACCCTAGCCATAACCATACCTAAACCTAACTTCATCCCTAACCCTAGGCATAACCATACCTAGACCAACCATACCCAAACTTAACTCTATCCATAATCTTAGCCATGGCCATGCTTATCCTTAAGCCTAGCTGTAAACTGAGTCATATACCTATACCGATCTTTAACCCAACTTAAATTTAACTCTATCACAGTGCCTGATTCATTAAGAGGTGCACAGTGGCGTGCACCTACAAGCGCCTCGCCGCAAATGTTACTCCTGTAAGAGACTGTAGTAAGATTTGCGGCACCGTTCATCATGAAAAGTGGTATTCTCCACATCCCTGCCCCACCTCTGTATACTTTGTAGGAACTTGTGGAAAATGGTGGGCAAACACCAAAAGTCGTAAAGATGTTGTACAGCGTCTCGTTGCGTCCAAATTTTGCGACTTTTCAAAGCTTTGATGAAAAGGGGCCTAAAAATGTAAAAGCATCTCTAAGGCTACGTTCACATTTGCGTTGTGCGCCGCAGCGTCGGCGCCGCAACGCACAACGCAAACAAAAACGCAGCAAAACGCATGCACAACGCTGCGTTTTGCGCCGCATGCGTCCTTTTTTTCATTGATTTTTGACGCAGCAAAAATGCAACTTGCTGCGCCCTCTGCGCCCGGATGCGGGCGCCGCAGGGACGCATGCGGCGCAAAACGCAAGTGCGACGCATGTCCATGCGCCCCCATGTTAAATATAGGGGCGCATGACGCATGCGGCGACGCTGCGGCGCCCGACGCTGCGGCGCACACCGCAAATGTGAACGTAGCCTTAGTAATGAATGGATTCCCATGCACTGCCCATGATTCAGTTCTGTCACCCACCACGCAATCATTATCTGTTCATCGTCTGTCATCTTGGCCATTGCTTATGCAGAGCGCAGCAGTTGAGACAAGTTTGTCATAGGCGGCTGTGCTCTGCAATCCCTGTGACCAAGGTGTCAAAGGCCACTCCATTATACTTAGAGGTTACTCACCTTGGTCTCTACCTATGCAGAGCGCAGCAGCTGATGACCAAGTGAGCTCGACTTCTGCGCTCTGCACAAAAGTAGCCAGTGCCGTGATGGTGGATGCTGGGGATTTTATGCCCCTGTGGCCGCCACACACTACGCCACTGGGATGTTCGATCTTAGGTCCATTCTGTGCAGTCTCGGAGTTTGGACACTGTAATCCCACCACAACCTAGAGCCTCCACAGCAGATTTATACTGGTTCCAGAGGCAGAGATCCTAGCATGCCATAGGGGTGGTGGCACTCAGATCTTCCCTTTAATTTAAAGGGAACCTATCACTCAAAATCACAGGCAGCATGAATCCAAGCCCGGTATGATTTTCTCTGAAACGTGCAAGGGTCCTAACTCGGGGGTCTTCAGACTAAGTCTCTCCAGCTGTTGTAAAACTACAACTCCCAACCTCAGGGCATGACAGGAGAGGTGAGACGGTAACGCCGGCTCCATCTATGACATTTCACTGGACACTGCACATTTTATGATACTTTCTAGCCCAATCTAATATATATTCTTCGCCTCCGGTGAGAAATGTATCCACAAATACCTAAAAATCCGAAATTAAATAAAAATGCAGATGAATGGAAACATCTCTGCGTTCTGGCGGCGGGGGTCCCCGGTGGAGATGGGATTGTGATGTTTTCAGGGCATTTTACATTTCAATATTTCTTCGCTTTCCCCTGACACTTTCTGATTGCGAGAATTGTAGGATTTAGTCATGTGGATATTCAGGCTGTTTATTTAATATGTGTCTTGTGTTTGAGGGGATTTCTGGGAATATAGCTTGACAGTCATCATTCCGTATTTGCCCCCAGGGACCTCATCAATCTGCAGAATGAAGGGGCAGCGATCCTTACTGGGATTCTTCAACATCCAACCAGCACAATGGCGCCTCCCTATCTGTGGCTGTGCCCGGTACTGCAGTTTTATAATAAGCCAGGGCTAAAGCTGATGTCATTCTACAATGATTCTCGTTTTATCATTGCTTATTAGAATATTTAGAATTTTCTTTCTATTAAATACATTTTTTGGGGTGAGATAAAAGTTATTTTTCAAATTAGATTAAATAAAAAAAAATATATATACTCTAACTTTTATCTCTTTATATTCTTTATTTGCTGATACTTTTCCTGGCTGCAGAATGAGTTAACTAAGAATCCGACAGTGAGCTTGTTCCAATATGGAGTTTGTAACTCTTTTATCTGTCTTTTTGCTGATTTACGACCACATCAAAGTTCAGCTCAACTGTGGGCATAAAGCAGCAAAGAGATCGATTAAAAGAGCTATAAAGTTCCCACGCTTACTGTTGGATTCTTAGTTAACTCATTCTGCAGCCAGCGATGCGCAGGGAACCAAAAAGCCTGTAAAAGCTTAAACTGAGCAACTTTTTTTTTAAATTAAAGCCAATTGTAAAACTTATCTTTAACCTAAAATTTTTAAAAATTGACCCCCGAAGGCGTCCATATCCTTTACGGGACCAAATTTAGACTTGATTTATAAGCAGCTCTCTGTCCGTATCCCCAGGATCAGCGCAGGACCCGGCCAATCAAATAGTGAGAGACTGTCCTATTGATGGGAATACCCCTTTATGCCTCATTTAACTCTTTCTCGGCCATATTTGCCAGAATCCTATATAACTATGGAATTGCCCCCGATCTGTTGTCTTCCGCCTCCCTCCGCCATTGATTATCTGCTTTAAATTGCTGTACAATCCCTAAAACAGCTGTCGGCAGCCACCGCTGACACAAACAAATCATTATCTGCCGCGCTCGTCTGTGCGAAGAGAGGGATCCCCTCTGCAGAACAAAGTCCTCCTAAATGGATGATAAGCGGCGCGTAATGAAGACCTTCAACCGATCCCCACATCTCCTAATGAAATCGTCCCGCCAATGATTTCCTGCTCACTCGCTCAGACGTACAATCCCTCTTCATTTACATTCATCAAACCGGCAGGACATCCACAGCGGAGCGAGTCGGTGAGCAGTGTGCAACCACAAGCACCAGCATGCCCTCATGTATGGACATCACCATTCTACCAAATAAATGTATCACCTAACCATAGTATAAATGGATGATCGCTGGGGGGCGACTACTGGGACCTCCGCAGATCATGAAAATAAGGGTCCATTCACATGAGACTTTGAGATGGGACCACCGCACTATTGATTAAAGGGGTCACCCCCATTGATCATATTTTTAGCGGGAACGCAGCGTACTAAGGCATTCTCCACTTTGAGCTATATTTTAGGAGACAGCTGCTGCTGTGCCTCTTGATGAACACCTGTGATCTGTGTTTAATTCCCCTGCAGTGCCCCCATAGGGGAAACTTAGAATTACACAGTTCGCATTGGAATCAACATGGGGTCCATGTAATGCGAGGACATATGGGGTCTTTGCACATCTAGAGGTTACATTTTGCCCCTTCTTTGCGCTCTCGCTAAGTGAGATGGGATAGAGACGTCTTTGAACAACGATTTTCACGTCTTGACACAGATTCTCTGGGCTTTGGGTCTGAACGGTGACTGGGCCATTCACACACAGGAATATGCTCTGATCTAAACCCTCCATTGTGGCTCTGGTAGGATATTTCGGATCGTTGTCCTGCTGGAAAATGAACCTACTACACCCCAGTCTCAAGTCTTTGCAGACTCTAACAGGTTTTCCTCTAGGATTGCCCTGTATTTAGCTTCATCCATCTTCCTATCAACTTTGACTAGCTTCCCTGCCCCTGCTGAAGAAAAGCCTCCCCACAACATGATGCTGCCACCATGTGTGACAGTGGGGATAGTGTTTTCAGGATGATGTGCAGTGTTATTCTCCAGAACACAGTGTTTTGCATCTAGCCCCAAAAGTTGTCATTGGTCTCATCTGAGCAGAGCACTTTCTTCCACAAGCTCCCGGGATTTCCAATACATGATGGTAAATCGCTATAGTGTACTGTATGTCAGCGATATGTGAACACTCTTGATGGTTCTATGTGGGAAGACTCACTTTTTTTATATTATTAATTTGGCAGACTCTCGATATATACAGGAGCCCTCTGCTGGCCAGAAGGTGTCATTCCATTCTTTTACCAATATAGGAATAAATATATTACTGGTCAATGACTGTCCATAACGGTCGTACAGCCCGGCCTGACACTGCCCTCCACTGGTTAGAAAATATTGCAGACCCCGACCATTAGCTATTGCAGCAATCAGGACTGTAGCAAAACATGACAGATCCCTAAATATTCAATTTCCCTGCAGCGCCCCCACAGGAGAAATAAAGCATTACACCATGTCCGTCTTCTCCTGACCTCCACCAATTCCAGCTCCTTCCATCAGGCCATGAGATGGTGAGAAGTGTGTTTCTACCTCTTCAGGGTCCATTTTTGGTGATTTCACCCCAGTCCGGGCAATTCTTGGTATCATGGATGGTGATGTCAGGCATGTGTGCTGCTGCTCGGCAATGGAGACCGCGATCTATGAGGCTCCTAACAGTTCTTGGGTCGTCCTCACTTTCAGAGGAAGTTTTGACCTCAAATCTGAGGCTAAAGAGGATAGCTATCGCAGAAATGGCCAAACAGAAGGGGGTGCACTTACTTTTACAACTGCAGCGTGTCAAGCAGAACTAAATATAATTGCAAAATTAGGGTATGTTTCCACGGTCAGGAAACGCTGCTTGTTTGACGCTGCGCAGAGCTGCAGCGTCAAACAAGCAGCGTCCAGATGTTCCAGCATAGTGGAGGGGATTTTATGAAATCCCGTCTCCACTATGCGTGGAAACCCGCAGGCGGCAGCCCTGCGACTCCGGACATGCTGCGCGTCTTTTCAGATCGCAGCATGTCCGTACACCTTGCGGGGACGCAGCGTCCCCGCAAGGCATATCACAGGGCCCTATGGGAGCGAGCGATCATCCCGGATGTGAAGAGTTAACACATCCGGCATGATCGCGTCCCAGAAAGGGGGCGGGGCTTAGCGCCGAGCGGCTTCGCCGCTGCGGCGATACCGCCGGCCATCCTGAACGTGGAGACATAGCCTTAGAGGGATTTTCCAACATCAAAGATTTTTTTAGACATCCACCAATACCATAAATATCAACTAGGTCCCAGAGGCAGCCACTATAATCATGTGCATGTGCCTCACTGGGTCCCCTGTATCTACTGTTACCAGTCATTGTACAGGAGGAGGTGAGCTGTGATATCACCTATTGTGAATGGTGGATCCTGTGTTATCTACAGTATACACCATGTTCCAAATTATTATGCAAATTACATTTTTCTCTGGTTTTCCTAAATGGTTGGTGCAAATGACAGTCAGTCTAATAAAAGTCATCACCCATTAGAGTATACATCGAATTTTGTTGAAGAAACCTCCCAATGATAACAGTATAATCTCTAAAACTAATAAAAACTCAAAATGCACTGTTCCAAATTATTAAGCACAGTAGAATTTCTAAACATTTGATATGTTTTAAAGAACTGAAAATGCTCATTTGTGGAATTTGCAGCATTGGGAGGTCACATTCACTGAACAAAAAAAGCTATTTAACTCCAAAACATCCTAACAGGCCAAGTTACATGTTAACATAGGAACCCTTCTTTGATATCATCTTCACAATTCTTGCCTCCATTGAACTTGTGAGTTTTCGGAGAGTTTCTGCTTGAATTTCTTTGCATCCCAGAGCTGCTGTTTTGATGTGAAATGCCTCCCACCCATCATTGCTTGATGATACTCCAAAGGTTCTCTATAGGGTTGAGGTCAGGGGAAGACGGTGGCTACACCATGAGTTATCTCCTTTTATGCCCATAGCAGCCAATGACTCAGAGGTTTTCTTTGCAGCATGAGATGGTGCATTGTCAGCATGAAGATGATTTTGCTCCTGAAGGCACGTTTCTGCTTTTTATACCATGGAAGAAAGTTGTCAGAAAGTCTATATACTTTGCAGAGGTCATTTTCACACCTTTAGGAACCTTAAAGGGCCCTACCAGCTGTTTCCCCATGATTCCGGCCCAAAACATGACTCTCTACCTCCTTGCTGACGTAGCAGCCTTGTTGGGATATGGTGGCCATCCACCAACCATCCACTACTCCATCCATCTGGACCATCCAGGGTTGCTCATCAGTAAACAAGACTGTTTGAAAATTAGTCTTCATGTATGTCTGGGCCCACTGCAACCGTTTCTGCTTGTGAACACTGTTTAGGGGTGGCCCAATAGTAGGTTTATGCACCACAGCAAGCCTTTGAACATACCTCCCAACCGTCCCGATTTCAGCGTGACAGTCCCGCTTTGGCACCGGGGTCCCGCTGTCCCGCTTCGGGCATTTAAAATCCCGAATTTGCGGCCGCCGGTGAAGCCCCGCCCACTTCCGGGACGTAGAGAGAGCCCGATTAGTACCCGCTGTTCGTTCCGTTCCCTGGGACTGCGTTGTAGCCACGCCCCCTTGAGTTGCCTCACCGCCCGCCTCCGGCTTCCTCCTCAACTATAGACGTGGGCGGACTCTGAGGACAGAGCGGCAGCACCCGGACTGGTTTCTGGCACGGGGGCAGAGTTGTGAGACACTCCGTGTCTGTGTGACCGCGGGAGCAGCGAGCGGATCTCCAGACTGTAAGTGAATGTATGTGTCTCTCCCCCTCTCCATGCAGCGCTGCCCTGCTGCGGTTACAGCAGAGACTCTGACAGCATAGGAGGACTGACAAACTAAACTTTGTCTCCCCATGGTGCGCGCACCCCGCTCCCACTCTCCCCCTGGTACCCATCCATCGGATTCTCCACCAACCTGGTGCAGCACCCCTTACATTCTATGGGGGCTGCCACCTGCCTGCGTTACATTCTATGGGGGCTGCCACCTGCCTGCGTTACATTCTATGGGGGCTGCCACCTGCCTGCGTTACATTCTATGGGGGCTGTGCAGCATTATATTCTATGGGGCTGTGCTGTATTACATTCTATGGGGACTGAGCTGTAATGCTGGATACAGCAGTCAGCGGCGCAGCTGGATGACACCATTCAGCGCCGTGGGAGTGGAAGCTGCCGGCTGCTGCGAGGGAGCGCGGTGAAAGGTGTTTGTGTGTACTGATGGAGAAGGCAATGATGGGGGTGGGGTAACCATGTGTGGCCATTATACTGCACCCAGCATTGTGTGGGGCCATTATACTGTACCCAGCATTGTGTGGCCATTATACTATACCCAGCATCGTGTGGGGCCATTATACTGTACAAAGCATCATGTGGCGCCATTATACTGTATGGACCATCACGTGGGGCAAGTATACTGTACGCAGCATCATGTGGGGCCATTATACAGTATGGAGCATAATGTGGCCAATGGCCATTGTACAGTATGGAGCGTCGTGTGTGGCCATATTTTTTTGTTCATAATTATTGTTAACGAAACATTGTGATCAGAAGTGCTAAATGGGTGTGGTTGGGGCGTGGCTAGTTGTGAAATGGGTGTGGCCTGCCGCTGACTTTGTCCCTCTTTCCCTTTCCCTAAAGTTGGGAGGTATGCTTTGAAGGATCCTACACCTTGAGGTTCGAGGGACTCCAGAGGCATCAGCGGCTTCAAATATCTGTTTGCTGGTTTGTAATGGCTTTTTAGCAGCTTCGCTCTTAATCCGATGAACTTGCCTGGCAGAAACCTTGCTCATTATGCCTTTATCAGCAAGAACACGTCTGTGCTCAGATTCAGCCACAAATCTCTTAACAGTACGATGATCACGCTTAAGTTTTCGGGAAATATCTAATGTTTTCATCTCTTGACCAAGGCCTTGCACTATTTGATGCTTTTTGGCAGCAGAGAGCTCCTTTTTTTCCCCATATTACTTTAAAACTGAGGCCTGCTTAATAATGTGGAATCACCTGGAAAACTAATTATCACGTGTGTTTAAGATTGATTTCAGTGATCCATTGAGCCCTGAAACACAATACCATCCACGAGTTTATTTGAAAAACAAAACACAAAACAATTAAATCTTTATGACACTTAAATCCAATTTGTATAATAATTTGGAACACAGTGTATATGCAGTACAGACCAAAAGTTTGGACACACCTCATTTAATGATTTTCCTGTATTTTCATGTCTATGAAAATTGTACATTCACACTGAAGGCATCAAAACTATGAATGAACACATGTGGAATTATACACTTAACAAAAAAGCGTGAAACAACTGAAAATATGTCTTTGTCAGGACTCTGAACATTTTTTACCTTTTGTGCATTACTGCCCTTTTTTCAAGATGGCGTCTTTGGTCTCATGTGCACTGTGTCTCCTGCTATAAAACTCCACCCCAGCCTTCAGTCTGTGCTATTCTGCCTTGCATCCAGCTCCTGACCTCTGATTACTCCCTGGCTATACACCTGCTCCTGTGAACCTGTGTGGTGATCCTGCTACTCTGCTCTGAGTTCCTGCTGCATACACAAGTTTACAGTAATCCTCCTTTATCTGCTGTTCGTGTTTACTTCCATCTGCATTTGCTGGTCATGTAAGCTGTTTCTGCTTTGCAATAACCTGAGACTATTAACCAGGCCTCCCTGGTTGAGCTAAGATATTATTTGAACTGCCTAATAAGCATATCTATCTGTGCCTGGACTAAGACAAGGATTTATTCGTGTCAAGTATCCTCAAGAATAACTGTGCTTCATAGACTTTCTGCTTGATTGCATTTTCCTCTGACGTTTCCTATAGACTGCTAAGCTGCGTTTATTATTTGCACCAAGTGTTGTGGACTTGAGTTTCTCTCTGCACCTGTTTGAATCACCGTGTGATAATATAGACTTTACCACTTATAAAACTGTGTTCTGTAGTTGTCTTGTTCCACGCAAAGAGTCTCCTGAGTTATCCCCTATAATTATTACAGGATACTCTAGCCTAAAAAAAAAGGAGACTGCTGGAACAATGACTGCAGAAAGCAAATTACAGCAGGTGTTTTCCATAATTAGATCACTGCAGAAAGATATGGAAGGTCTGCAAAAGAAGTTTGGAAGCTTTGAACACAATCAACAAGTGTTTGGACAAACTTTGCAGGACTTGAGCAACCGCATGGCAGCCCAGGAAAACAAACTTGCTGGCATAGAGTCCCAGTATGGACGGGCTTTTCAGGACATAAGCACGCAAATAGCTGCACAAGTGACTTTACCCTCTGGGCAACCGCTACCAGCTGGCCCACCTAAGTTGCCCCCATTCAGATTTAATGGTGATCGCGACAAATTTCGTGGCTTTGTGAATCAATGTATGCTATATTTTTATGTGCATGCTGACCGTTTTCCTACTGATAGATCCAAAGTATTGTGTGTAATAATGCTACTGACCTCACAAGAGCTCGCCTGGGCGAATCCGATGATTGAGTCTCGTGACCCACGGTTAAATTACTTGGATGATTTCTTGGCCGCTATGGCATTAATGTTTGATGACCCTAATCAACGTGCAACCGCTGAATCTGCTTTGTTGTCTTTACGCCAGGCTAAACGTTCTGTTATTGAGTATGCCACTGAATTCAGGAGATTGGCGGTAGATACCAATTGGGACAGTTATGCACAATTGCCTATTTTTAAGAGGGGTCTGTCTAGTATTGTAAAAGATGAACTAGCCAGCTCTGAGTCACCACAAGAGGTAGAGACATTTATACAGCATTGTGTGCGCATAGACATTGGCCTTACTGAGCGTAGGCAGGAGAAATTTGCTGCATATAACCGTGTTTCTAACTTTTCCCTTTCTTCCAAAGAGCCTGCAGGTAAAACCTCTCGGGAAGTGGAGGAGGTGTCCATGCAAATTGATTCCGTTCAGAGGCGCGAGATCAATGAGCGCCGGGAGCATCACCTGCGTGAAAGTCTATGTTTCTACTGCGGCCAGTCTGACCACTTCTTGATCAATTGTCCTAAGTGTCCTAGACGGCCTAACAAGGTGCTAGCAGCAATAGGGGAGTATGTGAAGATGAATCTGACATCTCTGAATGTAGCCTGCCTTTAAACGCTGTATTCCATTCACTTTCTATGACTTCACCCCCCAAGGAGCTGAAGGAAAATAACTCTCACTGTTCTCTCCCTATTAAGATCCTGTGTTCAGGACAGTGGATTTCCAGTTCAGCTATGATTGACTCTGGTGCAGGTGGCAATTTCATGGATATCACATTTGCCAAGGAACATGGTATTAAAATTCAGCAAAGAGCCTCTCCAATTACCATGGAAACAGTGGATGGGTCACCTTTAATCTCTGGGCCTGTGGATCAGGAGACCATACCCCTTGAAATTTTGTTGGAGCCTAAGCATCAGGAGCAACTTTCTTTCTTGCTAATTTCTTCTCATTTTCCTGTGATTTTAGGCATTCCTTGGTTGCGTTCTCAGAACCCAATTATCAACTGGGAGACCAAGGAGATTATCTTCCCAACAAGGAGCAACTCAGCGTTAACAGAAGCTGTCCCTGAGTCTACGGCTACGGAACCACATGTACAGGTATTTTCTTTACCTCCAGCTTATAAAGAGTTCTCTGACATCTTTGACAAGAAGAATGCAGATCAGCTTCCTCCACACAGGCATTATGACTGTCCCATTGAGCTGCTTCCCGGGGCAGCCATTCCTTTTGGTAACGTATACCCTTTGGCGGCACCTGAGCTTCAAGCCTTAAAAGAGTATATTGATGAAAATCTGGCCAAAGCCTTCATACGTCCTTCTTCCTCACCAGCAGGGGCACCTATCTTTTTTGTAAAGAAGAAGGATGGGACCCTGAGACCCTGTGTTGACTATCGAGAACTCAATAAGGTAACCGTACGAAACCGTTACCCTTTGCCTCTGATTCCCGAATTATTGGAAAGAGTCCGCTATGCTAAGGTGTTCTCTAAACTGGATCTTCGTGGGGCTTATAATTTGGTGCGTATTCGTCCAGGGGATGAGTGGAAGACAGCATTCAGATGCCGGTATGGACACTTTGAACCTCTTGTGATGCCCTTCGGGCTTTGTAGCGCCCCTGCAACATTTCAACACCTTGCTAATGACATTTTCAGAGATTTGTTGGACCAGTTTGTAGTGATCTATTTGGACGATATAATAATCTTTTCTGACTCTCTACAGGAACATGAAGAACATGTCAAAACTGTTTTAAGACGTCTGAAAGAGAACCATCTGTATATTAAGCCGGAGAAATGCGAGTTCCATCGTTCTGAGATACAGTTCTTGGGTTATATCATCTCTCCCCAGGGGCTGAACATGGAATCTGGTAAGATTCAGGCTATCCTTGACTGGCCGGTACCCAAGAACGTTAAGGAGGTCCAACGTTTTATTGGTTTTGCAAATTTCTACAGACGCTTCATTCAAAATTTTTCTGATATTGTCCCTCCCATTACTTCCTTGACAAAGAAGGAAAAGCCCTTTAAGTGGTCATCACAGGCTCAAGAAGCTTTTGATCGGCTTAAGATCTGTTTCACATCAGCATCGCTGTTGATACACCCAGATCCAACACTTCCTTTCATTGTGGAGGTGGACGCTTCTGATAATGCTTTGGGGGCTATTCTCTCCCAAAGAACTGGAGAGAAGGGTCTGCTACATCCTTGTGCTTTCTTTTCCCGTAGACTAACCTCAGCAGAGAAGAATTACGACGTGGGAGACAAGGAATTGCTGGCTATTATTGCGGCTTTCAAACAATGGAGGCATCATCTGCAAGGAGCTGCACAACAGATCATAGTGCTAACTGACCATCGCAATCTAGAGTTCCTTAGATCCGCTAGATGTCTTTCTCCGCGTCAGGCTCGTTGGAACTTATTTTTAAATCAATTTAACTTTGTTATATCGTACCGTCCAGGTTCTTGTAATGGGAAGGCTGATGCTTTATCCCGAATCCATGCTGCGGATTCCGTACCTGGAGCCCTGTCCAAGACCATTCTATCTGATGCCAATTTCATTGGAGTTATCCACGATCAGGACTTGTGGAAGGAGTGCAGGGAGGCCTATGAAGGTGATGTATTTCTGGCCAACCCACCTGTGGATATTAATCTTGTCTTTAAGGGTGGCATGTGGTTCAGAGATCGACGTATCTACGTCCCGGAGGTCATCCGTCTGCAGATCCTCAAGGTGGTACATGACTCCAAGTTGGCTGGTCACAGGGGGGTACAGAAGACACAAGAGTTCCTGAGCCGATTCTTCTGGTGGCCAACTTGCCTGAAGTATACCAAGGACTATGTTCTCTGTTGCGAGGTATGTGCCCGTTACAAGACTCCTCATGTGGCACCTACGGGTCTTCTACAACCATTACCTGTTCCGTCCCGCCCTTGGGGGTCTATATCAATGGACTTTATTGTGGAGCTGCCTACATCGGGGGGCATGAATACAATCATGGTGGTAGTTGATCGCCTGACTAAAGCTGCTCATTTTGTTCCATGCACCGGCCTCCCCTCAGCTAAAGATACAGTGAACTTGGTTATACAGAATGTCTTTCGGTTGCACAGGGTTCTGGATGAGATCATCTCTGACCGTGGAGTGCAGTTCACTTCAAGATTCTGGAAGGCACTCAATATTAATGTCTGTCTCTCTTCTGCTTACCATCCCCAGACAAATGGTCAGACAGACTGAGCGTACCAACCAGACGCTGGAACAATATCTAAGATGTTATGTCAGCCATCTCCAGGATGATTGGTTGGAGTTGTTGCCGTTAGCCGAATTTTCATATAATAATTCTCAGAGCGCCTCCACTAAATTTACACCTTTCTTTGCCAATCTGGGTTATCATCCGTGTATTTTACCTAGGTCTCCAATTAATTCTCCGGTTCCGGCAGTGGAGGAAAGGCTGACTGCGATGAGACAGAATCTGGAGGTTCTGAAGGAATCCCTGACCACGGCTCAGGAACGTTATAAGAGATCGGCTGATAGATTCCGTAAACCTGCACCCATGTTCAAGGTAGGAGATTCCGTGTGGTTAGCAACTAAGAATCTGAAGTTAAACGTTCCTTCACAAAAACTTGGACAGAAATTCATTGGCCCTTTCAAGATCAACGGTATTGTGAGTTCTGTGGCCTGCTGGCTGAAGCTGCCTAGTACAATGAAGGTACACCCAGTTTTCCATGTATCTTTACTAAAGCCTGTATCTCCTAATCCCTTCCAGGGACACGTTGTGCCACCTCCGCAGCCTGTGGTGATTGATGGGCAAGAACAATTCGTGGTGGAGGAAATTATTGATTCCAGGATTCGCAGGAATCTGCTCCAATATCTGATAAGATGGCAGGGATATCCCCCTGAGGAAGACTCTTGGGAACCTGTGGAAAACATCAATGCCCAACAGAAGATTTCTCGTTTTCATCAGAGATTCCCTGAGAAACCAGGTCCAGGATCGTCCTGAGGCCGCTTCTGAGGAGGGAGTAATGTCAGGACTCTGAACATTTTTTACCTTTTGTGCATTACTGCCCTTTTTCAAGATGGCGTCTTTGGTCTCATGTGCACTGTGTCTCCTGCTATAAAACTCCACCCCAGCCTTCAGTCTGTGCTAGAGTATTCTGCCTTGCATCCAGCTCCTGACCTCTGATTACTCCCTGGCTATACACCTGCTCCTGTGAACCTGTGTGGTGATCCTGCTACTCTGCTCTGAGTTCCTGCTGCATACACACGTTTCCAGTAATCCTCCTTCATCTGCTGTTCGTGTTTACTTCCATCTGCATTTGCTGGTCATGTAAGCTGTTTCTGCTTTGCAATAACCTGAGACTATTAACCAGGCCTCCCTGGTTGAGATAAGATATGATTTGAACTGCCTAATAAGCATATCTATCTGTGCCTGGACTAAGACAAGGATTTATTCGTGTCAAGTATCCTCAAGAATAACTGTGCTTCATAGACTTTCTGCTTGATTGCATTTTCCTCTGAAGTTTCCTATAGACTGCTAAGCTGCGTTTATTATTTGCACCAAGTGCTGTGGACTTGAGTTTCTCTCTGCACCTGTTTGAATCACCGTGTGATAATATAGACTTTACCACTTATAAAACTGTGTCCTGTAGTTGTCTTGTTCCACGCAAAGAGTGTCCTGAGTTATCCCCTATAATTATTACAGTCTTATATTCTAGGTTCTTCAAAGTAGCCACCTCTGATGACTGCTTTGCACACTCTTGGCATTCTCTTGATGAGCTTCAAGAGGTAGTCACCGGGAATGGTTTTCACTTCACAGGTGTGCCCTGTCAGGTTTAATAAGTGGGATTTTTTGCCTTATAAATGGGGCTGGGACCATCAGTTGTGTTGTGCAGAAGTCTGGTGGATACACAGCTGATAGTCCTATTGAATACACTGTTTGAATTTGTATTATGGCAAGAAAAAAGCAGCTAAGTAAAGAAAAACAAGTGGCCATCATTACTTTAAGAAATGAAGGTCAGTCAGTCCGAAAAATTGGGAAAACTTTGAAAGTGTCCCTAAGTGCAGTGGCAAAAACCATCAAGCCCTACAAAGAAACTGGCTCACATGAGGACCGCCCCAGGAAAGGAAGACCAAGAGTCACCTCTGCTTCTGAGGATAAGTTTATCCGAGTCACCAGCCTCAGAAATCGCAGGTTAACAGCAGCTCAGATTAGAGACCAGGTCAATGCCACACAGAGTTCTAGCAGCAGACATATCTCTACAACAACTGTTAAGAGGAGACTTTGTGCAGCAGGCCTTTATGGTAAAATAGCTGCTAGGAAACCACTGCTAAGGACAGGCAACAAGCAGAAGAGACTTGTTTGGGCTAAAGAACACAAGGAATGGACATTAGACCAGTGGAAATCTGTGCTTTGGTCTGATGAGTCCAAATTTGAGATCTTTGGTTCCAACCACCGTGTCTTTGTGCGACGCAGAAAAGGTGAACGGATGGACTCTACATGCCTGGTTCCCACCGTGAAGCATGGAGGAGGTGTGATGGTGTGGGGGTGCTTTGCTGGTGACACTTTTTTGGATTTATTCAAAATTGAAGGCATACTGAACCAGCATGGCTACCACAGCATCTTTCAGCGGCATGCTATTCCATCCGATTTGCGTTTAGTTGGACCATCATTTATTTTTCAACAGGACAATGACCCCAAACACACTTCCAGACTGTGTAAGGGCTATTTAACTAAGAAGGAGAGTGATGGGGGGCTATGCCAGATGACCTGGCCTCCACAGTCACCAGACCTGAACCCAATCGAGATGGTTTGGGGTGAGCTGGACCGCAGAGTGAATGCAAAAGGGCTCACAAGTGCTAAGCATCTCTGGGAACAACTTCAAGATGGTTGGAAGACCATTCCCGGTGACTACCTCTTGAAACTCATCAAGAGAATGCCAAGAGTGTGCAAAGCAGTCATCAAAGAAAAAGGTGGCTACTCTGAAGAACCTAGAATATAAGACATAATTTCAGTTGTTTCACACTTTTTTGTTAAGTATATAATTCCACATGTGTTAATCCATAGTTTTGATGCCTTCAGTGTGAATGTACAATTTTCATAGTCATGAAAATACAGAAAAATCTTTAAATGAGAAGGTGTGTCCAAACTTTTGGTCTGTACTGTAGGTGTTATCGGTCATTGTACAGGAGGAGGAGGTGAGCTGTGACATCACCTATTGTGAATGGTGGATCCTGAGTGATCTACTGTATATAGAGGAGTTATCAGTCATTGTACAGGAGGAGGTGAGCTGTGACATCACCTATTGTGAATGGTGGATCCTGTGTTACCTACTGTATATAGAGGTGTTATCTGTCATTGTACAGGAGGAGGAGGTGAGCTGTGACATCACCTATTGTGAATGGTGGATCCTGTGTTATCTACTGTATATAGAGGTGTTATCAGTCATTGTACAGGAGGAGGAGGTGAGCTGTGACATCACCTATTGTGACTGGTGGATCCTGTGTTATCTACTGTATATAGAGGTATTATAAGTCATTGTACAGGAGGAGAAGGGGAGCTGTGACATCACCTATTGTGAATGGTGGATCCAATGTTATCTACTGTATGTAGAGGTGTTATCAGTCATTGTACAGGAGGAGGAGGGAGCTGTGACATCACCTATTTTGAATGGTGGATCCTGTGTTATCTACTGTATATAGAGGTGCTATCAGTCATTGTACAGGAGGAGGAGGTGAGCTGTGATATCACCTATTGTGAATGGTGGATCCTGTGTTATCTGTTGTGAATTCTATTTTTGGGCTCCCTCTAGTGGTCACAAGCGGTACTGTGTAGTGTTGTCTTTCTGCAGCTTGGCTGCATCAGCTGGTTCGTTATCCTTGGTTGGTTTCCTATTTAGCTCACCTGGAGACTCAGTTCCTTGCCTGCTATCAATGTATTCAGTGCTCTTCAGATTCCTTGTGTCTACCTTGCTCCCAGTCTCTCCAAGACAAGCTAAGTTTTTGTTTGATCATTTTTTGATTATCAGTGTTCATTATGTTTTTAGTCCAGCTCGCTAAAATGTGATTTTCTCGCTTGCTGGTTGCTCTAGGGGACTGAGTTTCTCCCCCTACACCGTTAGTTGGTGTGGGGGTTCTTGAAATCTCAGAGTGGATATTTTGTAAGGGTTTTTTTACTGACCGCATAGATTCCCTTTTCTATTTTCTGCCATCTAGTATTAGTGGGCCTCATTTGCTGAATCTGCTTTCACCCCTGTGTATGTGCCTTCCTCTTACCTCACCGTTATTATCTGTTGGGGGCTTCTATATCTTTGGGGATTATTTCTCTGGAGGCAAGAGAGGTCTTTTCTTTCTCTCTAGGGGTAGTTAGCTCCTCAGGCTGGCTCGAGATGTCTAGGATTTTTAGGCATGTTCACCGGCTACTTCTAGTGTGTTTGGATAGGTTCAGATTTGCGGTCAGTCCAGTTTGCCACCTCCCTAGAGCTTGTCCTATGCTTGTTACTTAGCTGGAGTAATTTGTGATCCTCAACCACTAAGGATCATAATAGTATAGCAGGCCAAAAAGTGTTTAATGCATCGCAGAAGTGGGATAAAAAGAAGACCGGAGTACATTTTTATTTTTTTTTCCCGCTTTTCCTTTGCTGCAGTCTGTTTAGCTTCTTTCATCCCCTTGAACTCTGGGTGGTTTTGAGCTCAGCTGCAGACATGAATGTTCAGACTCTGACTTCTAGTGTGGATCATCTTACTGCACGGGTGCAAAGTATTCAGGATTTTGTTATTCATAGCCCTATGTCAGAACCAAAGATACCCATTCCTGAGTTGTTTTCTGGAGATAGATCTAGGTTTCTAAATTTTAAGAATAATTGTAAGTTATTTCTGTCTCTGAGACCTCGTTCCTCTGGTGATTCCGCTCAGCAAGTTAAAATTGTTATCTCCTTGTTGCGCGGCGACCCTCAAGATTGGGCTTTCTCTCTGGCGCCAGGAGATCCTGCATTGCTTAATGTGGATGCATTTTTTCTGGCTCTTGGACTGCTTTATGAGGAGCCTAATCTTGAGAATCAGGCAGAAAAAGCGTTGCTGGCTATCTCTCAGGGTCAGGATGAAGCAGAAGTGTATTGTCAAAAATTTCGGAAATGGTCGGTGCTTACTCAATGGAATGAGTGTGCCCTGGCTGCAAATTTCAGAGGTCTTTCTGAGGCCGTTAAGAATGTTATGGTGGGGTTTCCCACCCCTGCAAGTCTGAGTGATTCTATGGCTTTAGCCATTCATGTTGATCGGCGTTTGCGGGAGCGCAAATCTGCTCATCCTTTGGCGGTATTTTCCGAACAGAGACCTGAGTCTATGCAATGTGACCGAACTCTGACCAGAATTGAGCGACAAAGTCATAGACGTCAAAATGGGTTGTGCTTTTACTGTGGTGATTCTACTCATGTTATCTCAGCATGCTCTAAACGCTTAATAAAGAAATCTAAACCTGTCACCATTGGTACTATACAGCCTAAATTTATTTTGTCTGTTACTTTGATTTGTTCTTTGTCGTCCTAACCGGTTATGGCTTTTGTGGATTCGGGTGCTGCCCTGAATCTGATGGATTTGTCGTTTGCCAGGCGCTGTGGTTTTGTCCTGGAGCCTTTGGAATTTCCTATTCCTCTGAGGGGAATTGATGCTACGCCATTGGCTGAGAATAAGCCTCAGTATTGGACGCAAATGACCATGTGCATGACTCCCGTACATCAGGAGGTGATTCGCTTTCTTGTTCTGCATAATTTGCATGATGTTGTCGTTTTGGGTCTGCCATGGCTGCAAGCTCATAATCCAGTTTTAGATTGGAAAGCTATGTCTGTGTCAAGTTGGGGTTGTCAGGGAATTCATGGCGATACTCCGTTGGTGTCTATTGCTTCTTCCTCTCCTTCTGAGGTCCCTGAGTTTTTGTCTGACTACCAGGATGTATTTGATGAGCCCAGGTCCTGTGCCCTGCCTCCTCATAGGGATTGTGACTGTGCTATAAATTTAATTCCTGGTAGTAAATTCCCTAAGGGACGACTTTTTAATTTGTCTATACCAGAGCATGCCGCGATGCGGAGTTATATAAAGGAGTCTCTGGAGAAGGGACATATTCGCCCATCCTCTTCTCCTCTTGGTGCAGGTTTTTTTTTTGTGGCCAAGAAGGACGGTTCTTTGAGACCTTGTATAGATTATCGTCTTCTGAGTAAAATCACAGTCAAATTTCAGTATCCTTTGCCACTATTGTCTGATTTGTTTGTTCGGATTAAGGGTGCCAGTTGGTTCACCAAGATAGATCTCCGTGGTGCGTATAACCTTGTGCGCATTAAGCAGGGAGATGAATGGAAAACAGCATTTAATACGCCCGAAGGCCATTTTGAGTACTTGGTGATGCCTTTTGGACTCTCTAATGCTCCTTCTGTGTTTCAGTCCTTCATGCATGACATCTTCCGAGAATATCTGGATAAATTTATGATTGTTTATCTGGATGACATTTTGGTCTTTTCTGATGATTGGGAGTCCCATGTGAAGCAGGTCAGGATGGTGTTTCAGGTCCTGCGTGCTAATGCTTTATTTGTGAAGGGCTCAAAATGCCTCTTCGGAGTACAGAAGGTCTCCTTTTTGGGTTTTATTTTTTCTCCTTCTACTGTGGAGATGGACCCAGTCAAGGTCCAGGCTATTCATGACTGGACTCAGCCCACGTCTGTTAAGAGTCTTCAGAAGTTCTTGGGTTTTGCTAATTTTTACCGTCGTTTCATCGCTAATTTTTCTAGCGTGGTTAAACCTTTGACGGATTTGACCAAGAAGGGTTCTGATGTGACTAATTGGTCTCCTGCGGCCGTGGAGGCCTTTCGGGAGCTGAAGCACCGGTTTTCTTCAGCTCCAGTCTTATGTCAGCCAGATGTCTCTCTCCCCTTCCAGGTCGAGGTTGATGCTTCTGAGATTGGAGCAGGGGCTGTTTTGTCGCAGAGAAGCTCTGATGGCTCTGTGATGAAGCCATGTGCTTTCTTTTCAAGAAAGTTTTCGCCTGCCGAGCGGAATTATGATGTTGGTAATCGGGAGTTGTTGGCTATGAAGTGGGCATTTGAGGAGTGGCGACATTGGCTCGAAGGAGCTAAACATCGTGTGGTGGTCTTGACTGATCACAAAAATCTGATTTACCTTGAATCTGCCAAGCGCCTGAATCCTAGACAGGCTCGTTGGTCGTTGTTTTTCTCCCGTTTCAACTTCGTGGTCTCATACCTGCCTGGTTAGAAGAACGTGAAAGCTGATGCACTTTCCATGGATTTTATTTCGGATCTTCCAGTCTCTCAAAGAATGTCGGTCATCTGGGTGGTGTGTGATCGTTTTTCCAAGATGGTCCATTTGGTGCCCTTGCCTAAGTTGCCTTCTTCCTCCGATTTGGTTCCTCTATTTTTTCAGAATGTGGTTCGCTTGCACGGCATTCCTGAGAATATTGTGTCTGATAGAGGATCCCAGTTTGTGTCCAGGTTTTGGCGGACTTTTTGTGCTAAGATGGGCATTGATTTGTCTTTTTCGTCGGCCAACTTACCAGCGATACGACCTGGCCGTGATCGTTTGTAAGTCGTTGTGTGGTCGCTGGGGAGCTGTCACACAGACAACTCTCTCCAGCGACCAACGATCAGTGGAACGACTTCGGCATCGTTGAAACTGTCTTCAACGATGCCGAAGTCCCCCTGCAGCACCTGGGTAACCAGGGTAAACATCGGGTTACTAAGTGCAGGACCGCGCTTAGTAACCCGATATTTACCCTGGTTACCATTGTAAAAGTAAAAAAAAAAAAACACTACATACTCACATTCTGATGTCTGTCACATCCCCTGGCGTCCACAGGGTTACGCGCTGCTGCCGAGAACTTCCTGCACTGAGTGTGTCAGCGCCGGCAGTAAAGCAGAGCACAGCGGTGATGACACAGTCAGTGCAGGAAGCTCTCAGCAGCAGCGCGTAACCCTGTGGACGCCGGGGGACGCTTAGTAACCCGATATTTACCCTGGTTACAAGTGAACACATCGCTGGATCGGCGTCACACACGCCGATCCAGCGATGACAGCGGGTGATCTGACGACGAAATAAAGTTCTGGACTTCTGGCTCCGACCAGCGATATTACAGCAGGATCCAGATCGCTGCTGCGTGTCAAACACAACGAGCTGCAACGTCACGGATCGTCGTCGTTCTCGCTGCAAAGTCGCTTAGTGTGAAGGTACCTTTACTGACCACCACTGTAACCATAGCAACAGAGACTGCCGGAGCTAAAAAAGCCATCCAGGGACCCTCATGTGCGCACACATCCTATCAGCCGCCACCTGCTCCCTCGGAATAGCGGAGTCTGCACGGCGTCTCATCCATTCTGCACGTATGTTCTAATATTGCGAACCTGGTAAATTTTTTTTAAGATGCCCCCCCCCCCCTCAAAAAAATAAAAATAATAATAATCTGATTCCTTGTTACCCTGCGGTATCTACCAAGGATCAGCTTTATTCTGTGGAGGAATTTAGCGAATTCTCCATTTCCTGCAGCGCCCCCACAGGTGAGGAGGAGTAGGACACTGTCCGCAATGGTTCAAAATTCTGGAGTAGCTGACAGCACAACTGGCAAAGGGATGCCCGTCCTAATTCCACGGACCAAAGTGGAGATATACATACCAAAAATAGAGACGAAGGACAGCATCCAATCCAGGTGAAAACACTTCTTTTATTGTGCCAAATGCGACGTTTCAGCCATCCAAGGATGCTTGAGAAAAACCTCGGATGGTTGAAACGTCGCATTTGGCACAATAAAAGAAGTGTTTTCACCTGGATTGGCTGCTGTCCTTCGTCTCTATTTTTGGACTGTCCGCAATGGTTGTCCTGTGAAACGCGTGGACACGTCGGGTTCTCCAGAAACGCGCTCTCCAGTGCGGCCATAGATTGGGACTAGGACCCCCATCCTGTGCTATCAGGGGGTCTCTCCTGCAGAGCTTTGCTGCCTTTTTTTGATGGCTATATGGAGCCCCCATAAGCCCCTGATCTGCACCATTGTTGGGATCTCTTCCCGGGACAGCTGGGTGCCATGAATGTGTCAGGGCTGCCCCCCAGCTTGTCCATCACACTGGAGGCCCAGGGCAGCCCACCCCAGGGCAGCCCACCCCAGGGCAGCCCACCCCAGGGCAGCCCACCCTGCCACGTGACCGCCTGCACGGAGCCGGCACAGCCGCGCTCCCCGGAGGTGGTCGCTGTCAGGGTCGTCCTCCGTGCAGCCCGGTGTGCTGTGAGCCCCCCGTGTGCACAGCGGTGTACAGGGGCTTGTGACCAGCGCCGGAGCCCCAGGTGCAGCCTCCTCCGGCGGCAGCTGCCGGCACCAGCACCGCGGAAGCTCCCGCCGCCGCCCCGTGCAGGCAGTGGAGCCCGGAGGAAGGAGCCGCCCCCTCTGTCGTGCGGCGCAGTGGTAGGAGCCGGGATCACAACAAAGGAGAGCGCCACATAAAAGCCATAGAAGCGGAGAGAGCAGCAGCGACAGCACCGACTGCACCGGCAGCCACCGGCAGAGCACGACAGGCAGGGAGCTGGCGCTCTACTCCATCACCAGGTCCAGCAGGGAGCCCGCAGCAGCCCCGGCACAGACCCCGGCTCCAGGTAAGCACCGGAGGATGAGGAGCAGCAGCGACGGCGGCGGCAAGTTCTGACAACTGTGTGAGGGGGCAGCAGGGAGGGCAGCGGATGTGTGTGACTGTACGGGGGCAACTGTGTGTGTGAGGGGCAGTTACCTATATGTGACTGTACGGAGGCAACTGTGTGTGAGGGGCAATTACCTATATGTGACTGTACAGGGGCAACTGTGTGTGTGAGGGGCAGTTACCTATATGTGACTGTACGGGGGCAACTGTGTGTGAGGGGCAGTTACCTATATGTGACTGTACAGGGGCAACTGTGTGTGTGAGGGGCAGCCAGTTACCTATATGTGACTGTACGGAGGCAACTGTGTGTGAGGGGCAATTACCTATATGTGACTGTACGGAGGCAACTGTGTGTGAGGGGCAGTTACCTATATGTGACTGTACGGGGGCAACTGTGTGTGAGGGGCAGTTACCTATATGTGACTGTACGGGGGCAACTGTGTGTGAGGGGCAATTACCTATATGTGACTGTACGGGGGCAACTGTGTGTGAGGGGCAGTTACCTATATGTGACTGTACGGGGGCAACTATGTGTGAGGGGCAATTACCTATATGTGACTGTACGGGGGCAACTGTGTGTGTGAGGGGCAATTACCTATATGTGACTGTACGGAGGCAACTGTGTGTGAGGGGCAATTACCTATATGTGACTGTACGGGGGCAACTGTGTGTGTGAGGGGCAATTACCTATATGTGACTGTACGGCGGCAACTGTGTGTGTGAGGGGCAATTACCTATATGTGACTGTACGGGGGCAACTGTGTGAGGGGCAATTATCTATATGTGACTGTACGGGGGCAACTGTGTGTGTGAGGGGCAATTACCTATATGTGACTGTACGGGGGCAACTGTGTGTGTGAGGGGCAATTACCTATATGCGACTGTACGGGGGCAACTGTGTGTGAGGCAATTACCTATATGTGAGGACAGAGGAGCTGTGTGTGACTGTATGGGGTAACTGTGCGAGGGGCAATTACCTATATGTGACTACGGGGCAACTGTGTGTGTGAAGGGCAACTGTTATTGTACGCGGCAACTGTGTGTGTGTGTGAGAGGGGCAACTATATGTTACTGTATGGGACAACTGTGTGTGTGAGGGGCAACAATATGTTACTATATGGGGGACAACTGTGTGTGTGTGAGGGGCAACTATGTTACTGTATGGGGGCAACTGTGTGAGGGGCAACTATATGTGACTGTACGGGGTCACTACCTATATGTGAGGACAGAGGAGCTGTGCGACTATGGGGGAGCTGTGTGTGTGTGAGGGTGTAAGGTGTACCTATATGTGTGTATGGAGTATCTGACTATAGGGGGATCTATATGTGACTGGGTGTGAGGATATAGGGGGATCTATATGTGACTGGGTGTGCGTGGATATAGAGGGATCTATATATGACTGTCTGTGTGAGGATATCGGGGGGATCTATATGTGACTGTATGCGGTATATGTCGGTGTATGTGTGAGGCTATAGGAAATCACTATGTGTAAGTGCAGCTATCGGAATATAGGGGGACTATATGTATCTGTATGTATGGAAGTGTAGGGGCGCTCTGTATCTATAGGGGGTAACTATGTGTGTACTGTGTATCAGGGCATAGAGGGGAGCTATATACAGTGTATATAATATTGTGTGAGGGTAACAGTATGTATGGGGATGTACAAACACCTATGTATACAAGTGAGTGTATGAGGTTATAGGGGGCTATATGTGTAGGTGAGTATACATAGGGTTGCGGGGTCCTCTGTGTGTGCATGCGGGTAGGAGGGTAAAGGGGGCTATCGTCTTGTGTATGAGGGTATTGGAGGTAACTGAACATACACAATGTATAGGGGCAATTACTGTACATGTGTAGTTACAAGAGATTATCGATGTATAACTGTATGTAAGCGGGATCATATTAGTGTAAGTGAGGGTCTGGGGGCTAATAGTGAGGTTCTGGGGGCTAATATCCATATAGGTGTGTGTATGATCACATACAGGCGTGTGCCGTGCGGGGGTTATTCCCTTATGTGTAGGAATATATAGTAAGAGTTCAATCTGTACGTTTGGATGGATACGGGGGTTTATATATAAAGGGGCTTGTAGATCTGGACAGTGTATATATGTGACGTATAGAGAGGAAATACGCGTACAAGTGCATATATATACGGTATATAGTACTGTACATGTATAACAAGGGCAGGAGGTCTCGGGATGCCGCTGGTGCTCTGCGCATGGGGGCTGTAGGGTTCTGCCGTGTGTGTGTGTGTATGTGTAATATATATATATATATATATATATATATATATATATATATATATATTTATCAGATGGGGTCACAATAATCCCACAATACTCCGTGTCCCTGCAGGATAATGATAGTATAGAATACTGATACTATAATACCGTATAATACTGTATGATGTACTAGTAATAATACTACGGACACCGAGATTGGGAGCTGCAGAGACACTGGAAGTTTGTGCTGAGAGAAGTGCAGCCTCCTTTGTCTACAGAACCACATGGATGGTATAATGGGGGCTCTGCTGTTTTATAGAGGGGTAGAACCACATGGATGGTATATTGGGGCTCTGCTGCTTTATAGAGGGGCAGAGCCACATGGACGGTATAATTGAGACTCTGCTGCTTTATAGATGGGCAGAGCCACATGGACAGTATAATGGGGGCTAAAGTACTTTATAGAAAGGCAAAGACTGAACCAAGATATTTTAAAGCCCATTATATTTTCCTCCCGGTTCACCAATATATACCAAATTTTGGGGGCAAATCTGACCCAGGATTAATAAACCGAATCTCCTGTGTCCCGGAATAATGTCCCCAGATATACTGTCTTTATACAATGTTTATAGATATAATGCCGCTATGTAATGTCTCAGTACATAACGTGTCCATGTAGTGTCCCGGAATACAATGTCGCTGGATATTTTGTATCAGGATGAAATGTTTGGATATATACACGCTCTGTCTCGGTGTTTATACCGGTACTTTCTGTCTCTGTGTATACTGTACTTTCTGTCTCGGTGTATACTGTACTCTCTGTCTCTGTGTATATACTCTCTGTCTCTGTGTATATACCTTCTGTCTCTGTGTATACCGTACTCTGTTTCGGTGTATACCGTACTTTCTGTCTCTGTGTATATGCTTTCTGTCTCGGTGTGTGTATACCGTACTCTCTGTCTCTGTGTATATACCTTCTGTCTCTGTGTATACCGTACTCTGTTTCGGTGTATACCGTACTTTCTGTCTCTGTGTATATACTTTCTGTCTCTGTGTATACTCTCTGTCTCTGTGTATACCTTACTCTCTTTCTCGGTGTGTATACGTTCTGTCTAAGTGTATATACTCTGTCTCAGTACTCTTCTGGGTATCCTGCCCGGCTTGCCTCCTCCCGGTGTCCTCGCTCTCGGCTCACTATGGGGGTCCCCGCTCTGGCAGTGGATGGGCTGCGGGGTATGATCGGTTTATCACACTGTCCTGACATCTCATCACGCGCAGTCTATGCCTCTTTATGTCCATGTCTCCCATTCTCCCTGTGACTTCCCCTCCTGAGAGGGTGCCGTGCCCACACCCCCGTGTAATCCAGTGTTTGACCTCATTACGGCAGCGTGGAGACGGTGTGGAGCTTGTGTCTTCTGTACACAGTGACATGCATATTAATGCTCTGCCGGGCTAGTTACTGACTTCCTCTCATTACCCTCATAATCACATTTTAGCCTTTGCAATTAACACCGATTCTCTGTACCAGACTGGCGTGCCGGATCCCCTACCATACAGCCCAGTCTCATCCTTCAGCTCCCTGGTGGCTGCAATGGAAGCCTCTGTCCTTCAGCACCAGCTCCATTGTGTCGGCTGCATCCTCCATGAAGGACGAGGATCCAAGTCTGTGCGGCTCCATCCATAAGTAATGGCTGCAGGAAGAGAAATCAGGTTTAACCCCCTCATTTACCACTGTGCTGTTCTCATAGACTGTATGCTGATGTCCAAGAGTGCAGCGGTGGCAGTGAGCCCCCAGACCTGCTGCCGGAGGGGGGCAAAAAGTCTCACTACCCCTAAGAGGCCATCAGTAATTTCTAGATAGGGGAACCTAGGACAGTTTTTGCTTTGGGGCGAAACGACATAGTCACGGGCGAAACCGGTAGTTTGGGAGCAATGGTGACAACTGCAGAGATGGCGCTGGACCATAGGTGTAACCTGAAGTTCATGGGTCAAAATACAAAATCTCCCAACAGGGCTCTCAAATGTCATAGTATTGGTCCTCCCCTAGTGGAAAAAAAAGTTTTTGACCCTCCGGAGGTTCCAACCCTTGCACCAATATGGTCACACCCTTGACATGGACTTCATGTAGTTTATAATTACTGTTTTCTAAGACGGTGGAGCTCCGTGCACGACCTTGTAGAACCAACCACCATCGTCTACGATCCGTTTCCCACCAGCTTAATGTGCATCCAGACGCAGAGGTGCAGCTGGATGATGGATCCTCCCACCTCCAGGCTCAGGAAGCTTCTGGACTCTTCCAAGAGTCCAGAAGGTCGTCCCTTTTTGTTGGAGTCTCCCAGAGGAGCTGATAAGTTGTGTTTATTATTCAGACCCTACATCAAATTTAGCAGTTGCCTGACAATTCCAAGCTTCTGCTCCTGAGAATAACATATCCGTCAGTAGCTTCTTGCTGATGGTTTCCAAGTTACGGCACAAAAAGACCTAGGTAGTAAGTGGCTGTTGGCTGACTTCTCCTTTGTGTAGTTATTGGTTAATGCATTCTCCACAGTCCATACAATGGATATAAGTTTAGTTCTAGAAGTGGCAGAACTTTGTAGCCATGTCATTGATTGACGGGTCTTATACAAGCTGCGGATAATAGAACGAGTCGCTGGGAATGTTTTTGTGTTATTTCCTTACATACGAGGACAATATGAGGAGCCACCATGATGACTGATTGTCCAAGGTCGTCAGGACGGATGCTGTAATATCTGCTGTCAAGGTCGTATTCTGTGTGGTTTCGGTCCCAGGGTCTTTTCTTATGTAAATTAACCTGTGCCAGCGTCAAACCCGATATTTACATTGAGCGTTCGGCTCGGGGAATCAATTAAGCCAGAGCGACAGATGCCGCAATTATATCGGGACTCGTGTGTGGAATACATAGAATTCTTCTACATTTTTGTTATTTTAGGCAGGAACACTGCCACCTTTGTTCATTGATGGGGTCTGGTATCGCAGATCAGTCCCCGTTTTAGGGAAATAGAGTAATTTTTTTTTTTTAATCTCAACAAAAACTGTGATCCTTTCCATAATTTTTTGGGGCATTGTCGTCTCCAGAATAGTTTACAGTTGATATTGAGGGGCCGTGGGGTGCCATTGTTATGAGACCCCAAGTGGCTGTGACATATTTCTAGGACCGCAAGAATCAACATCAAGTCTCTGTGGTTCCTACCCCTGCCATCATAAGACCTTGACTACACAGTGAGCCATCCTACTGGCACCTAGCAGGGCTAGTGCTCAGTTATTCATGCTCCTCAAGTATTCATAGTTCCCACAACAAAGCATCAGGGTGCCATGTTTCTAGGATGTCAACTGTGGCTTTTATTCTCCTACTGACACCTAAAAGACTCAAGCACTGACTTTCTCCTCAAGTTTCCATAGTCCTTGCACCATGGCCCTAGGTGACCATGCATCATCTTTCTGGCACCTGAAAGGTCAAGTCTTAGCTCTTCTGGTTCATAAGTGTCCAAAGCCTGAAGCCTTTATTTCAGTACCCCAAATCTTATTATTATTATACATTTTTATAGCGCCATTTATTCCATGGCGCTTTACATGTGAACGGGGCAAATATAGACAAGTACAATAAACAAGAATAAAACAAGGCACACAAGCACAGGAGGAGAGAGGAGCTTGCCCGCGAGGGCCCACAGTCTACAGGGGATGGGTGAGGATACACTAGGAGAGGGTAGAGCTGGTCATGCGGCGGTTCAGTAGACTGGGGATCACTGCAGGTTGTAGGCTTGTCAGAAGAGGTGGGTCTTCAGGTTCCTTTTGAAGGTTTCTGTGGTAGGCGAGAGCCTGATGTGTTGGGGTGGAGAGTTCCAGAGTAGGGGGGATGCGCGATAGAAGTCTTGGATGCGGTTGCGGGAGGAAGAGATGAGAGAGGAGTAGAGAAGGAGATCATGAGACGATCGAAGGTTGCGTGTAGGTAGGTACCGGGAGAATTACCTACAGATGTACAATGCTTGTGCCATCTAACAATGTCAATACTTGATTCTTTTTACTCAGCTAATGTAGTTAGTCTTAACACCCATGCACCAGTGCGCCATGTTACTGGAACTCTGACTATATAGTGTCCATCTTACTGGCACCTAAAAGGTATAATGGAAGATTCTTCTGACTCGTCACGCGTCCGTAGTTCTAGCACCCACGTGTCAGTCTTCCACGGTTCTAGAATCATGAATTTAGAATGTTATGTCCTACTTGGAAATTGCCAAATAATTCTTCTGGCTTCTCAAATATCTATAGTCCTAACGTAGAAGTACCATTGTTCTAGAACCTGGATAATATATTGCCATCCTACTGGTACCCAAAAGGTTTGATGTCAAATTCTTCTTTTTGCAGAAGTGACCATAGTTCTAGCACCAAACACCTGTGTACCACTGTCCTATGTCCCAGAGTTTTCCATCTTTCTGACCCCTGAACAGTTTTGCTCCATTCTTCTGGCTTCACGTATCTAGTTTTGACACCTAATTACCAGCATACCATGGACCTAGAGGGCCAACTATAGAGTCTACTACCACTGGAAAAGGTCAATGTTCGATTCTTTTGACTTCACAAATATGTACAGTCCTAAGAAACAATGTGCCATGATCTCCGAACCCTTACTATACAGGGTGCCCTCCTACTGGCATCTTAAAGGGTTAGTGCTCGATTCCTCAATGTCCATAGTTCCCACACATGTGTGCCAGTCTTCCATGGTCCAAGCTTCATGGACCATCATCTTAGGTCCCGGAGTGTGCCATCCTACTGGGATCTAAAGAGTTAATGTTTGATTCTTCTGGCTCATCAAATCTCCATAATTCCAACACACGTGTGCCAGCGTGCCATGGTCAAGTGTCCATGGTTCTAAACACAAGTACCAGTCTTCCATAGTACTTTAAAATAGAGTGTGCCATCCTATGGCAATCTTTCGGTCAATGTGCGATTCTGCTTTCCCCGATAGTGTGTACTGTGCTAGTATGCTAGAATTGGGTGTTCTAGCACCACAGCTACAGAGCGTGCCATCACACTACTGCCAACAACGGTCTTCTGTAATATGGCACAATCCATGGTGCTGAGCCATAGGGACTCCATGTGCCGCTCTTCTCTGTGCCTGAGGAGCGGTTGTAGCACTACATGGGATTATATAATTCCTCCTGAAGTTACCCAGGTAAAACAAAAATGTCCATTGCCTGCCGACCATGTCTCGGGCTTTCTGCTTCCCTCCAGTTATTTCCAGCGTCCACAGCGAGATGTTATGTGGTGAATGCAATCAGAGGAGTCTGACCGACCAGGAACACCTCTTCATCATGTGGACAAAGGCGCTGGGGGGATTTTTATTGTTCTGCCTTTCGCTTTTTCAATAGTCAAAAAATTATCTGCACATGTAGGAGGGAAGCGCTGACGCCTCGCATGTCCTGGCAGCCTGATGGAGCGTCCGTCTTCAGAGGACCCGGCAGGAGCATTGCAGGGGAATTATATTCTTGCTTCCCGGTTCCTCTGCAGATGAGATGCAGCAGCAGTTCTCATAGGATCCTTTCTAACTAAAAGGAAGTTTCAAAGTCGTACTCGCCAACTTCTCCAAAACTTTTTGGTGGATCGTGGAGATCCCCCTAGGACTCTTGAAAGAGTCGTCAAATCTCCCAGTCCTGCTGACACCTTCCACAAAGCTGTGTTACCACAAGGTTTTTTTTGGGCCAGCATCTCAGGAAGACACATCCAGACGATTTAGGGATGAATATAGGCAGAGAACAGGCATAGATAGTCAAGGCTTGCAAAGGAGCGAGGTCTCCCGGACCCCAACTTTGGCAAGTATGGTCTGGAATAGACAGATTCTCTTATTCTGAGTAGTAAAACTAGCGTGTTGCCACTTGGAAACCATGAATAAAATGCTGTTGATGGATCCAGTATTGAGTAGGATTGTGGCATGCACTAGATGGTTCCCATTGGTGTTTGGGGACATGGGAAAAACGATGACATTGACATCCTACAGCTAAACACTGGACCACTAAGGCCAACGATTGGCCATTATACAAAGACCTACGCGGACCACTGGGCAGTGACCGCCCAATAGCGGGAATCCAAATTCAGGACAATCCTGTATTAGCCAAAGAGCAGATTTCTCCGGACCCAGCATGTCCAGGCTTTATACAGACTCATCATTGCTTTAATAGGCATTGTGCATTTCTTCATTTCTCCTGTGGCGGCGCTGTTGTAAAACTAAACTTTTTTTTTTCCCCAGAACCACAGACGATCGCAGGATCTCCTACGATCAGTCTATAGTTGGTGCACCTTTTTGTCCTGAGTGGACGACCCCTTTAACCCCTTAATGACCGCCGATACGTCTTTTAACTGACCTGAGATATAAGAGAATAGCATCCCCATACAGGTGACAATCCAGCAGCTGTCGCTGTACACTGTAGCTGACAACTTGCTGCATCAGCCACGATCAGTGTTAGCACCATCAACTCTGTTTAACCCCTTAGATGCTGATGTCAATAGTCACTACATAATATACATGGTTAACAGAGTGTGGGGGCTTCCTCTTTATCCCAATTGGTGACCTCAGATCATGATTGTGTGGTCCTGATGTTTGTCATGTCAATTTATAACCAAATAGCGGCCTTAGAGTCTGTCGGCTGTAGTAATCTGTTCAGAAGTTAGCGGCATTTAGGTGGTAAAAAGACATTTTCATTTCTTTCATGCCACTTTGCATTAATTCCTGAAAATCACCTGAAGGGTTAATAAACTACCTGACAGCAATTTTCAATATGTCAGGGGGTGCTGTTTTTAAAAATGGTATCACTTTTGGGGGTTTCCCAATATATAGGACCCATAAAGTCACTTCAAACATGGATAGGTCCCTAAAAAAATAAATTTTGTAAATTTCCTTGAAAAAATGAAAAATTACTGCTATATTTGTAAACCTTCTAAAATCATAACAAAATAAAAGAACATTTTATAAATAATGCTGATGTAAAGCAGACATATGGGAAATGTTATTTAGGCTACGTTCACATTTGCGTTGTGCGCCGCAGCGTCGGCGATGCAACGCACAACGCAAACAAAAACGCAACAAAACGCACGCTAAAACGCTGCGTTTTGCGACGCATGCGTCCTTTTTTGCCGAACGTTGGACGCAAAAAAAATGCAACTTGCTGCGTTTTCTGCGCCCAACACTTGCGGCCAAAAAAACGCATGCTTCGCAAAACGCAGCACAACGCATGTCCATGCGCCCCCATGTTAAATATAGGGGCGCATGACGCATGCTGCGGCGCCCGACGCTGCGGCGCCGAACGCTAATGTGAACGTAGACTTAGTAATGTTTTTGTGTGTTATGACTATCTGGATTAAAGGGATAATCATTCAAAGTTTGAAAATTGCTAATTTTTTTACATTTTTCTCAAATTTCTGATATTTTTTATAAATAAACACAAAACATACAGACCTAAGTTTACCATTATCATAAAGTATAATGTGTCACGAAAAAACAATCTGAAAATCACTGGGATATGTTGAAGTGTTCCAGAGTTATTACCACATAAAGTGACACTGGTCAGATTTTTAAAAATTGGCTCCGTCACTAAGGGGTTAAGGACTTTTTCCCTTTATTATGTTACAGTAGAAGTCTGTTCTCTAAAACTTAATATCCCGTGTTATTACCTTGTTTCAAAGTTCAAGGACGGTATGAGTGACAATGTGTAATTATTGCTAGAAGTAATGAATATAAAGTGAATTATAGATGTAGCACGCATATAAAGTGATACATAATCTTAGAATTTGTGCCAGCCTCTCATTGAAGACTCTGTATTCTTTTGTGCCGGCGCTCTGGTTGCATATTAATGGGCAGCATCCAAAATATAGGCTTTACGTCGATGATTAGTGACACCGACCACTGCCGGATCGGCTGATTCTAATAGTAAAAGTGGGAAACCTTGAAGATCAAGCCATCAGGTAATACCTCTGCTACCTGTACCTGTGATCTGATCACTCCTCCCTGTGCGGTGCCTGGTCAGCATTTCCAGAACTACAACCTCTATCTTCTCGATGTCCGGGCATGCTGGGAGTGGTAGATTTACAGCAAAGGTAAATGAGTAGGAACCATCTGCTGTGGCACAACTACACCCCTCATGATGCTGGAAGTTGTAGTTTTATAACAGATCAGTATCCAGTCAGTGGCTTGCAACAAGTGGCTATTTAGCTGATACATGACTACAACTCTCAGCGTGGTGAGGTCAGTGTATACTGGGAGTTGTAGTTTTGCAGCTGTTACAGAGCCGCTGAGCGGAGACTATTTCTGCAGATGCTTTACAGTGTGAAGGTCTGATGTCCCCTCCGTCATCTCCATCAGTTCTGTACGTTTCTGTGAGATCACCGACGGTCTCACATCGAGGATGAAATTATTGATAATTTCCTGTTGCTGCTGCTAATATGCTCGACTTCACTGCCAGATCCCTTTGTGCTGCCACATATCGACTGCGCAGAACAATGTGCGCTGTGTTCATTGAACTCATAATGGACTGACGCATTTCTGGTCAATATTCAATTAGTCATATTTCCCTGTGTCGTCTGCGGCTCGAAGAATGGCACAAATAATGGAATCTGTTCTTTATTTTTACATATTGTACGGATGTGTCCAGACATCCTGGAACTGAGACATACATTACATTACTTATCTTGTATCATATTGTTCCTTTTAGTTACATCCTGTATTATATTCCAGGGCTGCACTCACTATTCTGCTGGTGCAGTCACTGTGTACATACATTACATTACTGATCCTGAGTTACATCCTGTATTATACCCCAGAGCTGCACTCACTATTCTGCTGGGGCAGTCACTGTGTACATACATTACATTACTGATCCTGAGTTACATCCTGTATTATACCCCAGAGCTGCACTCACTATTCTGCTGGTGCAGTCACTGTGTACATACATTACATTACTGATCCTTAGTTACCTCCTGTATTATACTCCAGAGCTGCACTCACTATTCTGCTGGTGCAGTCACTGTGTACATACATTACTGATCCTGAGTTACATCCTGTATTATACTCCCGAGCTGCACTCACTATTCTGCTGGTGTAGTCACTGTGTACACACATTACTGATCCTGAGTTACATCCTGTATTATACTCCCAAGCTGCACTCACTATTCTGCTGGTGCAGTCACTGTGTACATACATTACATTACTGATCCTGAGTTACATCCTGTATTATACCCCAGAGCTGCACTCACTATTCTGCTGGGGCAGTCACTGTGTACATACATTACATTACTGATCCTGAGTTACATCCTGTATTATACCCCAGAGCTGCACTCACTATTCTGCTGGTGCAGTCACTGTGTACATACATTACATTACTGATCCTTAGTTACCTCCTGTATTATACTCCAGAGCTGCACTCACTATTCTGCTGGTGCAGTCACTGTGTACATACATTACTGATCCTGAGTTACATCCTGTATTATACCCCAGAGCTGCACTCACTATTCTGCTGGTGCAGTCACTGTGTACATACATTACATTACTGATCCTTAGTTACCTCCTGTATTATACTCCCGAGCTGCACTCACTATTCTGCTGGTGTAGTCACTGTGTACACACATTACTGATCCTGAGTTACATCCTGTATTATACTCCCGAGCTGCACTCACTATTCTGCTGGTGTAGTCACTGTGTACATACATTACATTACTGATCCTGAGTTACATCCTGTATTATACTCCCGAGCTGCACTCACTATTCTGCTGGTGTAGTCACTGTGTACATACATTACATTACTGATCCTGAGTTACATCCTGTATAAGGCTGCCGTCACACTAGCAGTATTTGGTTAGTATTTTACATCAGTATTTGTAAGCCAAAACCAGGAGTGGAACAAATAGAGGAAAAGTATAATAGAAACATATGCACCACTTCTGCATTTATCACCCACTCCTGGTTTTGGCTTACAAATACTGATGTAAAATACTGACCAAATACTGCTAGTGTGATGGCAGCCTTATACCACAGAGCTGCACTCACTATTCTGCTGGTGCAGTCACTGTGTACATACATTACATTACATTACTGATCCTGAGTTACCTCCTGTATTATACTCCAGAGCTGCACTCGCTATTCTGCTGGTGCAGTCACTGTGTACATACATTACATTACTGATCCTGAGTTGCATCCTGTATTATACTGCTGAGCTGCGCATCAATGTAGAAGCTTAGCTTGTGAATGGATCTACTCTGTAGAAACACATAACGTAATAGAAAAATATGGAATCTGGTGGATGGAGCTGCTGTCAATCAATAGCTGTAATCCCCAAAGACATTTTCTATAATCGTCATAATATTTGCATTGCCAGTAATGTATTGATTCAAATTTTTTGATTGTCTGTTTTTAGAGCAGCTGCAATAAAACTAAAAATTATCCTTTAAAACAAAAAATCTGCTGACAAATTCTTTTAACGCACGTCCTCTTCTCCTATATTATTATTATTATTATGATTATTTATTTTTATAGCGCCATTTAATCCATGGCGCTTTACATGTGAGGAGGGGTATACATAATAAAAACAAGTACAATAATCTTAATCAATACAAGTCACGACTGGTCCAGGAGGAGAGAGGACCCTGCCCGCGAGGGCTCACAATCTACAAGGGATCGGTGAGGATACAGTAGGTGAGGGTAGAGCTGGTTGTGCAGTGGTTTGGTCGATTGGTGGTTACTGCAGGTTGTTGGCTTGCCGGAAGAGGTGGGTCTTCAGGCTCTTTTTGAAGGTTTCGATGGTAGTTGAGAGTTTGATGTGTTGTGTAGAGGGTTCCAGCGTAGGGGAGATGCGTGGGAAAAATCTTGTATGCGATTGTGGGAAGAGAAGATAAGAGGGGAGTAGAGAAGGAGATCTTGTGAGGATCGGAGGTTGCGTGCAGGAAAGTACCGGGAGACGAGGTCACAGATGTATGGAGGAGACAGGTTGTGGATGGCTTTGTATGTCATGGTTAGTGTTTTGAACTGGAGTCTTTGGGTAAGGCTGGAGTCACACATGGCGTAAGACAATACGCCACGTATTATACGTCCGTACTACGGCCGTAATACGGAGAAATGTTCCCAAAATAGTGATCCGTAGGCAGGGTGTGTCAGCGTATTTTGCGCATGGCATCCTCCGTATGTAATCCGTATGGCATCCGTACTGCGAGATTTTCGCGCAGGCTTGCAAAACCGACATCTAATGGATTTATGTGCTCAAATGTTAGGGAAAACATATATACAGTATATATATATATATATATGTCATTGAGACACATATATATATATGTTCTGTATTTAGATTTCATTCAGCGCGATATCTGTGAACAGCCGGTAATTCAATTGCCGGCTTTTCATTTCTCCTGCACAAACCCGACAGGATATGAGACATGGTTTACATACAGTAAACCATCTCATATCCCCCTTTTTTTGCATATTCCACACTACTAATGTTAGTAGTGTGTATGTGCAAAATTTCAGCGCTGTAGCTGCTAAAATAAAGGGTTAAATGGCGGAAAAAATTGGCGTGGGCTCCCGCGCAATTTTCTCCGCCAGAATGGTAAAGCCAGTGACTGAGGGCAGATATTAATAGCCAGGAGAGGGTCCATGGTTATTGGCCCCCCCCCATGGCTACAAACATCTGCCCCCAGCCACCCCAGAAAAGGCACATCTGGAAGATGCGCCTATTCTGGCACTTGGCCACTCTCTTCCCACTCCCTGTAGTGGTGGGATATGGGGTAATGAAGGGTTAATGCCACCTTGCTATTGGAAGGTGACATTAAGCCAGATTAATAATGGAGAGGCGTCAATTATGACACCTATCCATTATTAATCCAATTGTAGGAAAGGGTTAAAAAACACACACACACATGATTTAAAAGTAGTTTAATGAAATAAACACAGCGGTTGTTGTAATAATTTATTGTTCTCTCAATCCATCAGGAACACCCTCGCTTGGAAAAATAATAAACGCACAAGATACATACCCTCTGGTGAACCATCTCGTCCCACGAAGTAATCCATCTGAAGGGGTTAACTAATATTACAGGCACGAGCTGCGATAAACCATTCGCTCGTACCTGTAATCCCCGGGTGCTGAAAGGAAAGCTGGATCTGTACTTACATTGAGTCGCGGTGAGGCGCCCTCTGGTGGATGTTCTCATGAACTGCAGCCTGGGAACTTTTTCCCACGCTCCAGGTCATATGAGGACATCCACCAGGGGGCGCATCACCGCGACTGAAGGAAATGTAGGTCAATGACCTACATTTCATTCATTCGCCGGGGGATTACAGACACGAGCACACAGCTGCATTAGCAGGGCTCGTGCCTGTAATATTAGTTAACCCCTTCAGATGGATTACATCGTGGGACGTGATCTGACATCAGAAGGTATGTATATTGTGCGTTTATTATTTTGCCAAGCGAGGGTTTGCAAATGGATTGTGAGAACAATAAATTATTACAACAACCGCTGTGTTTATTTCATTAAAATCCTTTTAAATCATGTGTGTGTGTTTTTTAACCCTTTCCGACAATTGGATTAATAATGGATATGTGTCATAATTGATGCCTCTCCATTATTAATCTGGCTTAATGTCACCTTCCAATAGCAAGGTGGCATTAACCCTTCATTACCCCATATCCCACCGCTACAGGGAGTGGGAAGAGAGTGGCCAAGTGCCAGAATAGGCGCATCTTCCAGATGTGCCTTTTCTGGGGTGGCTGGGGGCAGATGTTTTTAGCCACGGGGGGGGGGCAATAACCATGGACCCTCTCCTGGCTATTAATATCTGCCCTCAGTCACTGGCTTTACCACTCTGGCGGAGAAAATTGCGCGGGAGCCCACGCCAATTTTTTCCGCCATTTAACCCTTTATTTTAGCAGCTACAGTGCACAAATTTTGCACATACACACTACTAACATTAGTAGTGTGGAATATGCAAAAAAAATGGGGATATGAGATGGTTTACTGTATGTAAACCATGTCTCATATCCTGTCGGGTTTGTGCAGGAGAAGGAAAAAGCCGGCAATTGAATTACCGACTTTTCACTAACACCGCTGCGTATTTCTCGCAAGTCACACTGCAGGTCCGTGTGGAATCCGTATTTTTCTCGCCCCCATAGACTTTCATTGGCGTATTTTTTGCGCGATACGCTGACAAACGCAGCATGCTGCGATTTTCTACGCCCGTACAACGCCGTATATTACGGATCCGTAATATACGCCTGATAGGACTAGACCCATTGAGAATCATTGTGCCGTATGTAATGCGTGTTTTACGGACGTAGTTTCTGCGCTCTTACGTCCGTAAAACACGCATGTGTGACCCCAGCCTAATAGGGAGCCAGTGCAGGGATTGGCAGAGGGGAGAGGCCGGAGAATAGCGGGGGGACAGGTGGATTAGTCGGGCAGCAGAGTTTAGGATAGATTGGAAGGGTGCGAGAGTGTTAGAGGGGAGGCCACAGAGCAGGAGGTTGCAGCAGTCAAGGCGGGCGATGATGAGGGCATGGACTAGGGTATTTGCAGATTCTTGGTTTAGGAATGTATGGATCTGGGAAATATTTTTGAGTTGAAGTCATCAAGAAGTGGAAAGGGCTTGGATATGTGGTTTGAAGGAGAGATCAGTGTCAAGGATTACACCGAGGCAGCAAGCTTGTGGGACTGGGGGAGAGTGGGCAGCCGTTTACTGTAATGGATAGGTCTGATGGGGGAAAGATGATGAATTCTGTTTTGTCCATGTTAAGTTTTAGAAATCTAATGGAGAAGAAGGATGAAATAGCAGACAGACATTGAGGGATTCTGGTTAGTAGGGTGGTGATATCTGCGCCAGAGAGGTAGATCTGTGTGTCGTCAGCATAGAAATGAGACGGAAAGCCATGGGGCTCTATGAGCTGTCCGAGGCCAAAGGTATTGATGGAGAAGAGCAGAGGCCCTAGGACTGAACCTTACAGGACTCCCGACAGATAAAACTCTGCCGTGTCTCCCCCCTCGTCATCCAGAGATTAATTCCTCTGGCTGGGAGGCAGATTTCTGCAGCAGAAAGCTTCTTCCCAGCTCTTCTTACAATGGAAAGTCTTTATAATTAGGCCGGCGTCACACTGGCGAGTTTTACGGACGTAAGAGCGTAGAAAATACGTCCGTAAAACTCGCAAAATAAACGGCACAATTATTCTCAATGGGGCTGCTCCTATCAGCTGTATATTACGGTTCAGTATTATACGGCTTTCTACGGCCGTACAAAATCGCAGCATGCTGCGTTTGTCAGCGTATTGCGCAAAAAAATCGCCAATGAAAGTCTATGGGGGCGAGAAAAATACGGATTCCACACGGACCAGCAGTGTGACTTGCGAGAAATACGCAGCGGTGTTAGTGAAAAGTCGGTAATTCAATTGCCGGCTTTTCATTTCTCCTGCCTAAACCCGACAGGATATGAGACATGGTTTGCATACAGTAAACCATCTCATATCCCCTTTTTTTTTTTGCATATTCCACACTACTAATGTTAGTAGTGTGTATGTGCAAAATTTCAGCGCTGTAGCTGCTAAAATAAAGGGTTAAATGGCGGAAAAAATTGGCGTGGGCTCCCGCGCAATTTTCTCCGCCAGAGTGGTAAAGCCAGTGACTGACGGCAGATATTAATAGCCAGGAGAGGGTCCATGGTTATTGCCCCCCCCCCCCCCCGTGGCTAAAAACATCTGCCCCCAGCCACCCCAGAAAAGGCACATCTGGAAGATGCGCCTGTTCTGGCACTTGGCCACTCTCTTCCCATTCCCGTGTAGCGGTGGGATATGGGGTAATGAAGGGTTAATGCCACCTTGCTATTGTAAGGTGACATTAAGCCAGATTAATAATGGAGAGGCGTCAATTATGACACCTATCCATTATTAATCCAATTGTTTGAAAGGGTTAAAAAACACACACACATGATTTAAAAGTATTTTAATGAAATAAACACAGCGGTTGTTTTAATATTTTATTGCTCTCTCAATCTATTTGCAGACCCTCGCTTGGCAAAACAATAAACCCACAATATACATACCTTCTGCTGACCCGTCACGTCCCACGAGGTAATCCATCTGAAGGGGTTAAAATAATTTACAAGCAGGAGCCCTGCAAATGCAGCTGTGCTCGTGCTTGTAATTCCCCGGCGAATGAAGGAAATGTAGGTCATTGACCTACATTTCCTTCAGTCGCGGTGATGCGCCCCTGCTGGATGTTCTCATGAACTGCAGCCTGGGAACTTTTTCCCATGCTCCAGGTCATATGAGGACATCCACCAGGGGGCAGCTACAGCGCCCAAATTTTGCATACACACACTACTAACATTAGTAGTGTGGAATATGCAAAAAAAATGGGGATATGAGATGGTTTACTGTATGTAAACCATGTCTCATATCCTGTCGGGTTTGGGAAGGAGAAATGAAAAGCCGGCAATTGAATTACCGGCTTTTCACAGATATCGCGCTGTAGTAAATATAAATACAGACTATATATATATATATATATATATATATATATATATATATATTATATGTGTCTCAATGACATATATATATATATATATATATATATATATATATATATATATATATATATATATATATATATACTGTATATATGTTTTCCCGAACATTTGAGCACATAAATCCATTAGATATCGGTTTTGCAAGCCTGCGAGAAAATATCGCAGTACGGATGCCATACAGATTACATACGGAGGATCCCATGTGCAAAATACGCTGACACACCCTGCCTACGGATCACTATTTTGGGAACATTTCTCCGTATTATGGCCGTATTACGGCCGTAAAATACGGACCGTATTGTCTTACGCCGAGTGTGGCGCCAGCCTTAATCCTCAGCCTAAACTAAATCCAACCTTTCAGCCTTTACTACCTGAAATGGGAAGGATTTGATGAATTTTTGATTTATAGGGTAGGGATTGTTACCAGCAGACTACTTTTTTCCTTTTTTTTGTTTTAATTTTCATTGCGCCATTGCTTTTTGATGCACCCTGTTATTTTCTGTGTGCTCTGCTTCTGACTCGCACAGTTAGTGGGTGCCGTCTTACTCACTGCGTTCTCTACTGTGCTCCTTCTAGTGTCAGGCCGTCTCCCGGAGCCGCCTCTTGCCGCACTCCCTCAGCATTGCTGCATTCTTCTGCTGGCTATAGGGAGGCACGGCCAGACTCTGCAGGAATTTAACCTGCTGTGTCATGCAGAATTTTGCTTCCCTAGCCAGCAGGGCTTATATTAACCCCTTCACCCCCGGAGCTGTTTTAGTTTTTCGCTCCCCTTCTTTCCAGAGCCATAACTTTGTTTTTTTTTCCGTCAATATGGCCATGTGAGGGCTTAATTTTGGCGGGACGAGTTGTACTTTTGAACGATACCATTGGTTTTACCATGTAGTTTAATAGAAAACTTGAAAAAAATTCCAGGTGCGATGAAATTGCAAAAAAAGGGCAATCCCAAACTTGTTTTTTGTTTGGCTTTTTTCCTAGGTTCACTAAATTACGAGTTCATAGACACCAAACATGTCTAGGTTCTCTTTTATCTAAGTGGTAAAAAAAAAAATTCCAACGTTTGCTTAATAAAAATTGCGCAATTTTCCAATACCTGTAGAGTCTCCATTTTTCGTGATCTCGGGATGGGTGTGGGCTTATTTTTTGCATGCCGAGCTGACGTTTTTAATTACACCACGTTTGTGCAGATACGTTCTTTTGATCGCCCGTTATTGCATTTTAATGCAATATAATTTTGGAGTTTTTTTTTTTTTCTCGCTACGCCGTTTAGCGATCAGGTTAATCCTTTTTTCTTTATTTTGATTGGGGCGCTTTGAACCCTTTTTTTTTTTTTTCTTTTGGCATGCTTAAATAGCCTCCATGGGAGGCTAGAAGCATGCACTACTCGATCGCCTCTGCTACATAGAGGTGATGCACAGATCACCTCTATGCAGCAGAATTACAGCATTGCTATGAGCGCCGATCACAGGGTGGCGCTCATGGCAATCTGCCATCAACAACCATAGAGGTCTTGAGGAGACTTCTGGTTGTGATGGCAACGCACCGATGTACCTCCGGCTGCACGGCCGGGAGCGCTTGATAAGTGCCGCTGTCAGAGCTTGACAGCGGCATTTAACTAATGGGCGCGGGCAGATCGCTATTCCTCTCGCGCCCAGTGCGGGCACATGTCAGCTGTTGAAAACAGCTGACATGTCGCGGCTTTGAGGTGGGCTCACCTCCGGAGCAGGGGATGCTGCCAGCTGACGTACTATTCCGTCAGCTGGCAGAAAGGGGTTAAGCAGCTTCTCCCTCCACACCTTGCCTGAACATAGGTTCCTTTGCAGGTAGTCTCCAGTTTCCTGTCTGGGTGAATTCTTGTTTTGACTCTCCTGTTACTCACCCAGCTTTTTTACTCGTTTTTTGCCTGATGTCTCCGCTCTTGACCAGGCTTTGTATTTTGAACCTGTGCTGCCCGCCCCGACCTCAGACTGTCCAACCATGCCTATGTCTTCGTCACCTGTGCCTTGCATTTCTGCCTTGACCTGTAGGTCAGCTGCTGCAGGTCCAGGCACTGCCCTGGAATGGTACCTGGAGGTTACTCTCATGCCCCAAGCCTATCCTCACCTTGGGGGCTCTAGTGAAGACCAGGTAGTCACTTAGTTTTGCCCCTCTAGGGTAAGCCCAGCCAGTGGCGCAGTGTGTCCACACCGACCGTCATCACATTCCGTGATCGTATAAGACCATGCATTGATCTGAATCTGTAATGCTTCATCTTGCCTCTGGGGGCACTGCAGACTACATACTTATCAATAGATTACAGCGGATTGCTTGGGGACACGCTGTGATCTAGTTTTGATGAAGGAACCCTTCTAAAAAAAAAAAAAGAAAAGAGAGCCCCATACATTTCTAAAAATCGTTACCAAATCTCAAAATTCCACGAGTTTTTGTGACCCCAATGATACGAGTGCGGCAGTGAGTGCTCTTATTCTCGCGCTCTTGCATTGTTTGGCATTACTAGTAGCCGTTCCTCTCGACTTCCCGCAGGGAACAAAGCCTGGTGCGGCACACTGCGGCATTATCCTCTCGCAGGTGCTTATCGCATCTTAGATCATCATAGCTGGTATTTAATGGGCTCAGCTGAGCGGCGGCGCAGCCCCTTCCCCGACTCGGGCGCTATGATGTGCGCATCTGTAGTTAAGATATCGACACATCTAACAACATGAGCAACGGAGGAACCACACGACTGGAAGTTTTCAATTAGTCATGAATCCTGTGTGCAGACGCTTTTCCGCTCCATTTTTTATTTTTTTTTCCTTTTTGCAGCTTTGCTTTCAGGCAGCTGAAATCTCTCTGTAGTAAACCAGGCCGGAACGTTCTCATCATACAACTGAGGTCTTATTGACATAATGAGTGGAAAGTAGGGCAGACCAACCGCTGATTTCCCATTTAACTCTTTTACGGAACACTAGAGGCTGACATAATTGGCAGTAGCGGAACGGACGGTAATTGACAGCACTGACCGACCCCATGTGAGGCGCTAGACTCGGCCTCTTTACACCCGATTGATTGGAAAATCAGACACGTGTGCATTCCCTATCCGCGGAATTTTCTTGCTCGCTCGGAGACTTTCTTATTTAGGTCGAAATCCTCCTTAGACTATTTTCATGGGCTTACATCTCGATGTGATTCCCTAAGAGCCGAAGTCTCAATGTGAGAGAGTCTCCTCTACAGGCACCTTCTCCCAAATGGTTTGAGAGACTCCCAACCCCCATCTGTCTGCTCTGAGAGCAGTCTGGATGGTCTCCTGCAGGTCCAGTTTCTGTAGGAATGGTGCCTATCGCATCTTCTCATATCAAACATCTCTAGAACATTGGGAGCCCCTACAAGAACCATTGGATCTTTACCAACTCAACATGTGGCCCTCAAATAGAGGATGTCCACCACTGAAGGGTCTTCCTACCCCCGTTTCAGCAGGGGAATACGAACCTGCAAAAGACTCGCCTCTCCAGAAAAAATACATTGTTTGAAGAGGAATTGACCCAAGAGCAAAGGGAAGATGAAACCAAACACCAGCACCATTATGGCGGCCCATAAAAAGCTTGGCCACCAAACCCTCTCCCATGCTGTAGGCCTGGGCCAACGTAGTTTCTCATAGGTGACCCTATTATTAGTCTTTATGAGTTCGTCTGTGGGAGGATGTGTTTGGCGATGCCTTGTGTTGTGGGGTATGCCACCTTTGATGGGCATAACAGGGCAACTCGCTGCGTTACCCCGGGGCTGCTACATTGTGCCCTGGTAGATGTCCTTGTGAAACTCTAGTTCATCCATCTGATGGGCTGCCATCTTTTCCTTTCCCAGTGTATAATTATATACAGATACCCAGGTTATACCAGCTGTACATACTGTATCTATATATATATATATATATATATATATATATATATATATATATATATATGAGGCATCGTGATTACTCGCTAATCCCGCCTCCTGCACAGTAGCTCCGCCCCCACACATCACCACACATAATCCCGCCCCCACCCCATTATTACACACAATCCCGCCCCCCACCACATTACCACACACAATCCCGCCCCCCCACCACATTACCACACACAATCCCACCCCCCACCACATTACCACACATAATCCCACCCCCCACCACATCACCACACACAATCCCGCCCCCCCACCACATTACCACACACAATCCCGCCCCCACCACATTACCACACATAATCCCGCCCTCACAACATTACCGCACATAATCCCGCCCCCCCACCACATTACCGCACATAATCCCGCCAGCCCCACCACATTACCACACATAATCCCACCCCCCACCATATTACCACACATAATCCCGCCCCCCCACATTACCACACGAGGCTCCGTTTCCACACATTACCACACGAGGCTCCGTCCCCTGTTATGACCCCAGTGGACAGGGTCTCAGAGGAACGTGTAAGTCTGCAAGATACAAAAATCCAGCTCATAGGGCTGTGGTAACTGGGTTGACCAAATAGCTACTCCTAACGCCAACACTAGAAGTAGCCGGGGATCATGCCTACGGTGATCGCTAGATGACTCGCGCCAGCCGGAGAATCTAACTACCCCTAGGAGAAGAAAACAAAGACCTCTCTTGCCTCCAGAGAAAGGGACCCCAAAGCAAGATACAAGCCCCCCACAAATAATAACGGTGAGGTAAGAGGAAATGACAAACACAGAAATGAACCAGGTTCAGCAAAGAGAGGCCAGCTTACTAATAGCAGAATATAGCAAGATAACTTATCTGGTCAACAAAAACCCTATAAAAATCCACGCTGGAGATTCAAGAACCCCCGAACCGTCTAACGGTCCGGGGGGAGAACACCAGCCCCCTAGAGCTTCCAGCAAAGGTCAGGATACAGATAGGAACAAGCTGGACAAAAATACCAAACAAAACAAAAGCAAAAAGCAAAGAAGCAGACTTAGCTTGAAAAACAGGAACCAGGATCAGAGGACAAGAGCACAACAGATTAGCTCTGATTTAAACGATGCCAGGCATTGAACTGAAGGTCCAGGGAGCTTATATAGCAACGCCCCTGAACTAACGGCCCAGGTGAGGATATAGGAAAAGACAGACGCTCCAGAGTCAAATCACTAATGACCACTAGAGGGAGCAAAAAGCAAAATCACAACAGTCCCCACACATTACCACACAATGCTCCGTCCCCACACATTACCACACGAGGCTCCGTCCTCACACATTACCACACGAGGCTCTGTCCCCACACATTACCACACGAGGCTCCGTCCTCACACATTACCACACGAGGCTCCGTCCCCACACATTACCACACGAGGCTCTGTCCCCACACATTACCATACGAGGCTCCGTCCCTCCACATTACCACACGAGGCTCCGTCCCCACACATTACCACACGAGGCTCCGTAACCACACATTACCACACGAGGCTCTGTCCCCACACATTACCACACAAATCCAGTTTGCTTTTGATTTTACACTGTGAATAAAATGTATTAGTATTATTCTGATTTTTAATTATTATTATTGTTATTAACTTACATAGTTATTAAGGTTGAAGGAAGACTGTAAGTCCATCTAGTTCAACCCATAGCCTAACCTAACATGCCCTAACATGTTGATCCAGGGGAAGGCAAAAAAACCCCATGTGGCAAAGAGTAACTCCACCATGGGGAAAAAAATTCCTTCCCGACTCCACATACGGCAATCAGACTAGTTCCCTGGATCAACGCCTTATCAAGGAATCTAGTGTATATACCCTGTAACATTATACTTTTCCAGAAAGGTATCCAGTCCCCTCTTAAATTTAATTAATGAATCACTCATTACAACATCATACGGCAGAGAGTTCCATAGTCTCACTGCTCTTACAGTAAAGAATCCGCGTCTGTTATTATGCTTAAACCTTCTTTCCTCCAGATGTAGAGGATGCCCCCTTGTCCCTGTCTCAGGTCTATGATTAAAAAGATCATCAGAAAGGTCTTTGTACTGTCCCCTCATATATTTATACATTAAAATAAGATCACCCCTTAGTCTTCGTTTTTCCAAACTAAATAGCCCCAAGTGTAATAACCTATCTTGGTATTGCAGACCCCCCAGTCCTCTAATAACCTTGGTTGCTCTTCTCTGCACCCGCTCCAGTTCAGCTATGTCTTTCTTATACACCGGAGACCAGAACTGTGCACAGTATTCTAAGTGTGGTCGAACTAGTGACTTGTATAGAGGTAAAATTATGTTCTCCTCATGAGCATCTATGCCTCTTTTAATGCATCCCATTATTTTATTTGCCTTTGTAGCAGCTGCCTGATACTGGCCACTGAATATGAGTTTGTCATCCACCCATACACCCAGGTCTTTTTCATTGACGGTTTTGCCCAGAGTTTTAGAATTAAGCACATAGTTATACATCTTATTACTTCTACCCAAGTGCATGACCTTACATTTATCCCCATTAAAGCTCATTTGCCATTTATCAGCCCAAGCTTCTAGTTTACATAAATCATCCTGTAATATAAAATTGTCCTCCCCTGTATTGATTACCCTGCAGAGTTTAGTGTCATCTGCAAATATTGAAATTCTACTCTGAATGCCCCCTACAAGGTAATTAATAAATATGTTAAAAAGAAGAGGGCCCAATACTGACCCCTGTGGTACCCCACTGCTAACCGTGACCCAGTCCGAGTGTGCTCCATTAATAACCACCCTTTGTTTCCTATCCCTGAGCCAGCTCTCAACCCACTTACACATATTTTCCCCTATCCCCATTACTCTCATTTTATGTAACAACCTTTTGTGTGGCACCGTATCAAAAGCTTTGGAAAAGTCCATATATACTACGTCCACTGGGTTCCCTTGGTCCAGTCCGGAACTTACCTCTTCATAGAAGCTGATCAAATTAGTCTGACATGAACGGTCCCTAGTAAAACCGTGCTGATACTGGGTCATGAGGTTATTCCTCTTCAGATACTCCAGCATAGCATCCCTTAGAATGCCCTCCAGGATTTTACCCACAGTAGAGGTTAAGCTTACTGGCCTGTAATTACCGAGTTCAGTTTTTGCCCCTTTTTTGAATATTGGCACCACATTTGCTATACGCCAGTCCTGTGGTACAGACCCTGTTATTATGGAGTCTTTAAAGATTAAAAATAATGGTCTATCAATGACTGTACTTAGTTCCTGCAGTACTCGGGGGTGTATCCCATCCGGGCCCGGAGATTTGTCAATTTTAGTTATTTTTAGACGCCGCTGTACTTCCTGCTGGGTTAAGCAGGTGACATTTAATAGGGAATTTTTATCACTAGTCATTTTGTCTGCCATGGGATTTTCTTTTGTAAATACTGATGAAAAAAAGTCATTTAGCATATTGGCTTTTTCCTCATCCTCATCCACCATTTCACCCAGACTATTTTTAAGGGGGCCAACACTGTCATTTTTTAGTTTCTTACTATTTATATAGTTAAAGAATATTTTGGGATTATTTTTACTCTCTCTGGCAATGAGTCTCTCTGTCTCAATCTTTGCTGCCTTGATTTGCTTTTTACAGAATTTATTTAATTTTCTGTATTTATTTAATGCCTCCTCACTACCTACTTCCTTTAATTCTCTAAATGCTTTTTTTTTGTCCCTTATTGCGCCCCTTACAGCTCTATTTAGCCATATTGGTTTCCTCCTATTTCTAGTATGTTTATTCCCATACGGTATATACTGTGCACAGGTCCTATCCAGGATGCTAATAAATGTCTCCCATTTTCTTTGTGTATTTTTGTGTCTCAGGATATCGTCCCAGTTAATTGCACCAAGATCCTCTCTCATCTGTTGGAAATTTGCCCTCCTGAAGTTTAGTGTCCTTGTCACCCCTCTACTACCCATCTTATTAAAGGTTACATGAAAACTTATTATTTTGTGATCACTATTCCCCAAGTGACCCCCAACCCTTATATTTGATATGCGGTCTGGCCTGTTGGTTAATATTAGGTCTAACTTCATTTTAAGTTAATTTTCCACCTGTGTAAGCGCTATTGAATGTTGTAATTATTTACTTTAGTTTAATCACTAGCAGCGTTAATTGGATAGCAATGAGCATGCCGAGCGTTAGCTGGCTGGAAACAGCTAGTATAATTATATATGGGAGATGCCCAGGTTATACCAGATGTACATATATAATTATATATGGGAGATGCCCAGGTTATACCAGCTGTACATACTGTATATAATTATATATGGGAAATGCCCAGGTTATACCAGATGTACATATATAATTATATATGGGAGATGCCCAAGTTATACCAGCTATGCATATATAATTATATACTGGAGATGCCCAGGTTATACCAGCTGTACATATATAATTATATACTGGAGATGCCCAAGTTATACCAGCTATACATATATAATTATATACTGGAGATGCCCAGGATATACCAGCTGTACATATATAATTATATACTGGAGATGCCCAAGTTATACCAGCTATACATATATAATTATATACTGGAGATGCCCAGGTTATACCAGCTGTGTACATATATAGTATTATACAGGAGATGCCCAGGTTATAGCAGCTGTGTACATATATAATTATATACAGGAGATGCCCAGGTTATACCAGCTGTGTACATATATACCGTATATACTCGAGTATAAGCCGAGATTTTCAGCCCACTTTTTTGGGCTGAAAGTGACCCTCTCGGCTTATACTCGAGTCATTGGCAGCGGGGGGGTCGGCGGGTGAGGGGGAGCGGCGGCTGTCACAAACTCACCTGCTCCTGGCGCGGTCCCTGCATGTCCGATGGTCTCTGGGAGCCGGCGGTATCTTCCTGTGTTCAGCGGTCACGTGGTACCGCTCATTAAAGTAATGAATACCGCTGAACACAGGAAGATACCGCCGGCTCCCGGAGACCATCTGACAGTGAGACGCTGCCAGGGACCGCGCCGGGAGCAGGTGAGTATATCGGGGGAGGTGAGCATTGCGCGATAGTCACCTTCCTCGTTCCACCGCTGCGCGCTGCTCTCTCTTCCATGCTCTGCACTGTTCAGGTCAGAGGGCGCTATGACGCGATTAGTGTGCGCGCCGCCCTCTGCCTGAACAGTCAGTGCAGAGGATGGAAGACAGAGCGGCGCCTGGAACGAGGAAGGTGACTATCGCAAGTGCCAGGGCCGGAGCGAAGAGAGGTGAGTATGTGATTTTTTTTTATTTTAATCGCAGCAACAGCATATGGGGCATAATGTGTGGAGCATCTATGGGGCCATAATGTGTGGAGCATCTATGGGGCCACAATGTATGGAGCATCTATGGGGCCACCATGTGTGGAGCATCTATGGGGCCACCATGTGTGGAGCATCTATGGGGCCACAATGTGTGGAGCATCTATGGGGCCACAATGTATGGGGCATAATGTGTGGAGCATCTATGGGGCCACAATGTGTGGAGCATCTATGGGGCCACAATGTGTGGAGCATCTATGGGGCCACAATTGCGTGGAGCATCTATGGGGCCACAATGTGTGGAGCATCTATGGGGCCACAATGTATGGAGCATCTATGGGGCCACAATGTGTGGAGCATCTATGGGGCCACAATGTATGGAGCATCTATGGGGCCACAATGTGTGGAGCATCTATGGGGCCACAATGTATGGAGCATCTATGGGGCCACAATGTATGGGGCATAATGTGTGGATCATCTTATGGGGCATAATGTGTGGAGCATCTTATGGGACCATCAACCTTTATGCAGCATTGTATGGGGCAAATGTTTCTATAGAGCATCTTATGGGGCCATTATTAGCCTTTGTGCAGCATTATATGGGGCGTATTTTGTATGGAGCATCTTATGGGGCCCATCATGAACTGTATGGAGCATTATATGGGGCTCCAGATTCAATATGGATATTCAAAAGCACTTAACCTACTGATGTCTCAATTAATTTTACTTTTATTGGTATCTATTTTTATTTTTGACATTCACTGGTAGCTGCTGCATTTTCCACCCTAGGCTTATACTCGAGTCAATAAGTTTTCCCAGTTTTTTGTGGCAAAATTAGGGGGGGTCGGCTTATACTCGGGTCGGAGTATACTCGAGTATATACGGTAGTAGTATACGGGAGATGCCCAGGTTATAGCAGCTGTGTACATATATAATTATATACAGGAGATGCCCAGGTTATAGCAGCACGCTCCGTACCCTACATGCATTGTAGATGACACCGCTCACCTCCCGCTGTTCTGCACAGTTCCCCGCAGAGGAGCCGTATGTATCGGAGCCTATAAATAGAGCGTTATTGGGCCCCGGGGGGGGGGGGGGGACGCTCTGCTTATTCTTATCAGCAATCACAGCGATAAGATTTCTTAATCAGCAGCAGTCACATTTTCGGGACGCCGTTCGCTATTTTTCACCTTTCTCCAGCTCGGTGGGTTCTGCTACAATATGAGACACGCGGCTTCGCCCGGCTCACATTACTGCTGTGAAAGATTTAGAAACCTGAACGTTATGTGTAAGTAAAAGCGGGAACACGAAGAACAAGGAGGCTTTTAGTGTCTGAGAATATTAATAATAAAAAAAAAAAAAAATCCTAATAAAAGCGATGGGCCATCCATTATCGCCTGGGAAATTGAATAAAGGGTGAGTCACACATAACGATATCGTTAACGATATCGTTGCAACATCACGCTTTTGGTGACGTAGCAACGATCCCGCTAACGATCTCGTTATGTGTGACATTCCCATCGACCAACAATCTCCCAGCAGGGGCCTGATCGTTGGTCGATGGGAATGATCAGGACCTTTTTTTGGTCACTGATCACCTGCTGTCATCGCTGGATCGGCGTGTGTGACGCCGATCTAGCGATGTGTTCACTTGTAACCAGGGTAAATATCGGGTTACTAAGCGCAGGGCCGCGCTTAGTAACCCGATATTTACCCTGGTTACCATTGTAAAAGTTAAAAAAAAAAACAGTACATACTCACATTCTGATGTCTGTCACGTCCCCCGGCGTCCACAGGGTTAAAACTGCTTTCGGCAAGAGCGCTGCTATATGCACGCGCTGCTGCCGAGAGCTTCCCTGCACTGACTGTGTCAGCGCCGGCCGTAAAGCAGAGCACAGCGGTGACGTCACCGCTGTTACTGCCGGCGCTGACACATTCAGTGCAAGGAAGCTCTCGGCAGCAGCGCTGCATATTAGCTCTGTAGATTTTTTTTTTTTTGCCAGTGGATCCCAGAGTGGATCCCTACCCTTCATTGTGACGCTTAAATGTTGCTGTTGAGCAATTAAACACCTGTGACTGGAGCTACTCAGATCGCTGCTGATTGAGGCAGGTTCCGGTGTAACAGGCCAGTTTAACCCCCTGCCCAGAAAATACCCGGGGTTAAAGTGGCCTAGGCCAGATTATACCCCGGGTATATTCTGGCCTAGCCCAAACTATACCCCGGGGTATAAATTGGACTAGTCCAGTTTATACCCCTGGGGCCAGATTATACCCCGGGTATATTCTGGCCTAGCCCAAACTATACCCCTGGATACAAATTGGACTAGTCCAGTTTATACCCCTCCTGGTCAGAATATACCGCAGCTGCTGTAGATCAGGCAGCCCACAGGGCCCCAGGCAGCGCACAGGGGCCTCAGGCAGCACACGAGGCCCCTGGCAGAACACAGGGCCCCAGGCAGCACACAGGGGCCCCAGGCAGCGCCAGCACACAGGGGCCCCAGGCAGCGCACAGGGCCCCAGGCAGCGCACAGGGCCCCAGGCAGCCCACAGGGCCCCAGGCAGCGCACAGGGCCCCAGGCAGCGCACAGGGCCCCAGGCAGCGCACAGGGCCCCAGGCAGCGCACAGGGCCCCAGGCAGCACATGGACTCCAGGGAGCGCACAGGGGCCCCAGGCAGCACACGGGGCACCAGGCAGCGCACAGGGGCCTCAGGCAGCACACGAGGCCCCTGGCAGAACACGAGGCCCCTGGCAGAACACAGGGCCCCAGGCAGCACACAGGGGCCCCAGGCAGCGCACAGGGCCCCAGGCAGCCCACAGGGCCCCAGGCAGCGCACAGGGCCCCAGGCAGCGCACAGGGCCCCAGGCAGCGCACAGGGCCCCAGGCAGCGTACAGGGCCCCAGGCAGCACACAGGGACCCCAGGCAGTGCACAGGGACCCATGCAGCACACGAGGTCCCAGGCAGCACACGAGGTCCCAGGCAGCGCACAGGACCCCTGGCAGCACACGGGGCCCCAGGCAGAGCACAAGGGCCCCAGGCAGTGCACGGGGCCCCAGGCAGCAGATGGGGCCCCAGGCAGAGCACAGGGGCCCCAGGCAGCGCACAGGGCCCCAGGCAGCACATGGACTCCAGGGAGCGCACAGGGGCCCCAGGCAGCACATGGGGCCCCAGGCAGCACATAGGGCTCCAGGCAGGGCACAGCGGCCCAGACAGCGCACAGGGCCCCAGGCAGCGCACAGGGCCCCAGGCAGCGCACAGGGCCCCAGGCAGCACACGGGGCCCCAGGCAGCGCACAGGGCCCCAGGCAGCACATGGACTCCAGGGAGCGCACAGGGGCCCCAGGCAGCACACGGGGCACCAGGCAGCACACAGGGGTCCCTGGCAGCACACGAGGCCCCAGGCAGCACACGGAGTGACAGAGACAGTGCACAAGAGAGGGGGAAGAGACAGCGTGCAAGGGGGGAAGAGACAGTGAACGGGGCCCCAGGCAGCACACAGGGCCCCAGGCAGTGCACAGGGGGGCAGAAACAGTGCACAAGGGAGGGGGAAGTGACAGTGTGCAAGTGGGGAAGAGACAGCGCGCAGGGCCCCTGTGCGCTGTCTCTGCCTCCTGTGTGCTGTCTGGGATCCCATGTGCGCTGTTTGAGACCCCCTGTGTGATGTCTGTGGCCCCGTTCTTGAGTATATTAAAGATTAAAGCATATTAAAGATCAGATTTTTCACGTTTATGAGCACCTTTGAGTGATATACTCAAGAATTACATAATTTTTCAACATTTTATTCTTTAAAACTCTAAACACAGACTTTTTTTTTACTTCAACCTGAAAACCTTGACTGTTCATAAAAAAACTGTTCAGGATATAATAAAAGTTATAACATTCTGAAACTTCAACTTATAAAGGTACTTTTAGGCCATGAGCACACGTTCAGTATTTTTCGCGGTTTTTTCGCGGTTTTTCGCTATAAAAACGTGATAAAAACGCGAAAAAACGCTTACATATGCCTCCTATTATTTACAGTGTATTCCGCATTTCTTGTGCAAATGTTGCATTTTTTTCCGCGAAAAAATCGCATCGCAGAAAAAAAAGCAACATGTTCATTAAATTTGCGGAATTGCGGGGATTCCGCACAACTAGGAATGCATTGATTTGCTTACTTTCTGCATGTGGCTGTGCCCACCATGCGGAAAGTAAGCAGATCATGTGCGGTTGGTACCCAGGGTGGAGGAGAGTAGACTCTCCTCTACGGACTGGGCACCATATAATTGGTAAAAAAAAAAGAATTAAAATAAAAAATAGTCATATACTCACCCTCTGATGGCCCCGGAGTCTTCCCGCCTCTCATCGGTGCACGCTGCCGCTTCCGTTCCTATAGATGGTGTGTGTGAAGGACCTGCGATGACGTCGCGGTCTTGTGATTGGTCGCGTGACCGCTCATGTGACCGCTCACGTGACCGCGACGTCATCGAAGGTCCTGCACACACACACCATCTATAGGAACGGACGCCGCTGAGGAGATCGGCTGTCTGCAGGTGAGTATAAGCATTTTTTTTATTATTTTTAAACATTCTATCTTTTACTATTGATGCTGCATAGGCAGCATCTATAGTAAAAAGTTGGTCACACTTGTCAAACACTATGTTTGACAAGTGTGACCAACCTGTCAGTCAGTTTTCCAAGCGATGCTACAGATCGCTTGAAAAACTTTAGCATTCTGCAAGCTAATTTCGCTTGCAAAATGCTAAAAAAAAAACGTGAAAAAAACAGGAAAAAAACGCAAAAAAAAAGTGCGGATTTCTTGCAGAAAATTTCCGGTTTTCTTCAGGAAATTTCTGCAAGAAATCCTGACGTGTGCACATACCCTTACATGGGGCGATTTGTTCCAGAGAGGCTTTAGGCTGATAATCGTACACATGGCTGGTGACAGGACACTACAATATAAACGTTCAAAGGTAATCACTGATAACAACATTAAAATGATTAGTAAACACTGGTAACAACATTAAAATGATCATGATTGTTTTCAAGATAAAGTGCATGTTCTGTTGTTGACTGCAGATTGAAGCTTGCGGGATAGGTCAACCAATCCATGGTGTCACCAACTTTGGTGTGGATGAAGATGTCACAACTCAACACATTTGCTGTGGCCATGATTTCAGCATCAGTTGCCCAGACTCCATCACGAGAGATGCCAGAGGTGTTCACATATTCATTCACATCTTGATTACAGTAGCCCTGTAGTTTTTTGGACAAGTCAGTTTTCATGTGGTGGATGACTTTAGCTCTGAGAAGGGAGTAGTTGTCCTCTGTTCCTGTCAGGAAATAGCTGATGGGCCGAAAATAGCAGTTCCCATCACCTTTGGTTTTATATGTACGCCGTGGTTGTCCAAGATCTCTTGTGCCTCCAAAGTACACAACCCTATTAGGCCGGTTTCACACGTCTGTGGCTCCGGTATGTGTGGTGACAGTTTTCTCACGTACCGGAGACACTGACTCACGTAGACACATTAAAATCAATGTGTCTCTGCACATGTCAGCGTGTTTTCACGGACCGTGTGTCCGTTTGAAAAACACGGAGACATGTCAGTGTTCGTGGGATCACACGGACCCATTAAAATCAATGGGTCCATGTAAAACACGTACCGCACACGGATGCTGTCCGTGTGCCGTCCGTGTGCCGTGCAGGAGACAGCGCTACAGTAAGCGCTGTCCCCCCAGCTTGTGGTGCTGAAGCCGCCATTCATTTCTTCTCTCCAGCAGCGTTCGCTGGAGAGAAGAAATGAAAAATCATTGTTTTTTGGGGTTTTTTGCGGTTGAAATAAAGATCTTTGTCACCACCCCCCTCCCACCCCCTGTGCGCCCGCTCGCTGGAAATAAAATACTCACCCAGCTCCCTCAATGCTTCCTCTCAGCGCCGCAGCTTCTCCTGTATGAGCGGTCACGTGGTGCCGCTCAATACAGTGATAAATATGCGGCTCCACCTTCCATAGGGGGTGGTGATAAAGATCTTTATTTCAACCGCAAAAAAAAATAAATAACAATGATTTTTCATTTCTTCTCTCCAGCGAACGCTGCTGGAGAGAAGAAATGAATGGCGGCTTCAGCACCCAAAGCAGGGGACAGCGCTTACTGTAGCGCTGTCTCCTGCACGGTCCGTGTGGTACCCAGTCGGCACACGGGCGGCACAAGGCTTCCGCACGTGTGCCACACTGATGTGCCACGTGAGCTCACGGACACGGATAACTCCGGTACCGGAATTATCTGGACTTGTGGGACAGGCCTTAAACGTAAGGTCAAGAGTGGTGGTAAGATACTTCCTTCCTGAACTTGGTAGTGGGTTGAAAGTCTTGGTTTGCTGGTGTTTCTGTGTGGCAGAGTCACTGGGACAGTCATCAGGGTACTGGGGTGGTAGAGAAGTCTTTTCATCCTGGTAAATCTTAAGGTTGCTGGCATGGTAGGTGTTGCTTAGTATCTTGCCAGTCTTATTGTTCTTAAGTTTTACTCGTCCCTTGGTTAAGGATTCCACAACTAAGTAGGGTCCAACCCAGCGTGGTGCCATCTTTGAACCCATGCGATGAATACGACATTGATTCTTGATATAAGCAATGGTGCCAGCAGTGATTTCTTTGTTGCTCTTGTGTCGGCGATCAAAGGCACACTTTTGGTGTTCCTGAGCAGAATGGATGTTGGTACTTACAGTTGAGAGGATCCTGTTATGAATGGTTGTGAGTGTATTTAGCACATCAGGGTTGGCATCATCTGAAAGAGACATGACATTCACAGAGTAATTTGCTGATGGATTGAGGTCAATAGGAAGCTTAGGGTACCGTCACACAGTGAAATTTCCATCGCTGCGACGGCACGATTCGTGACGTTGCAGCGTCGCATGAATATCGCTCCAGCGTCGTAGACTGCGGTCACACTTTGCAATCACGGCGCTGGAGCGATGCCGAAGTCCCCGAGTAACCAGGGTAAACATCGGGTTACTAAGCGCAGGGCCGCGCTTAGTAACCCAATGTTTACCCTGGTTACCAGCGTTAACGTAAAAAAACAAACAGTACATACTTACATTCCGGTGTCTGTCCCTCTGCGTCTCAGCTTCTCTGCACTGTGTTATGCACAGCGGCCGGAAAGCAGAGCGGTGACGTCAGACGTCACCGCTGTGCTCGCTTTCCGGCTGGCAGGCGCTCACACAGTGCAGAGAAGCTGAGACGCCGGGGACAGACACCGGAATGTAAGTATGTACTGTTTGTTTTTTTTACGTTTACGCTTGTAACCAGGGTGAACATCGGGTTACTAAGCGCGGCCCTGCGCTTAGTAACCTGATGTTTACCCTGGTTACAAGCGAACACATCGCTGGATCGCTGTCACACACAACGATCCAGCGATGTCAGCGGGTGATCAAGCGACGAAAGAAAGTTCCAAACGATGTGCTACGACGTACGATTCTCAGCGTGATGTCTGATCGCAGTAGCGTGTCAGACACAGCGATATCGTAACGATATCGCTAGAACGTCACGAATCGTACCGTCGTAGCGATGGAAATTTCACTGTGTGACGGTACCCTTAGCCTTTTGTCCATACATGACCTCAAATGGAGTGCACTTGGTTGAGGCATGCACAGATGTGTGATAGGCAAACAAAACACCAGGAATGAACTGGTCCCAGTTGGTTCCTTGGTCATTGACAAGCTTGCAAAGAGATTCTTTGAGTGTTCGATTGTCACGCTCCCGCTGGCCATTTGTTTGTGAGTGGTAGGCAGATGAAATGCGGTGATCTGTTTTAAAATGATCCATCAGGTTGTCGATGATCGAGTTCACAAACTCTCTTCCCTGGTCGCAAGTGTCCATACAGCCTAAGCGGCAAATAATGGTGCACAAAAATTTTGCTACTGACATGGCACTCTTGTCTGGAACAGCTGTTGCTTCAGTCCACTTCGAGAAATGATCAGTGACAGCAACTATATATTTGTTGCCGTTTGATATTTCCTGAAGAGGACCGATCATATCAATCCCAACTAAGCTCCATACTTTTCCAGGCACTGGTATACTGTTGAGTGGTGGAGCTTCTTTGCTGATTTTGGGACATGTGACAAAACATTTTTGACAGGCTTTGACATGTTGGTAAACATCATTCTTCATTCCCTTCCAGTAATAACGGTCAGAAATTTTGGCAAATGTTTTATCTCTGCCAAAATGGCCACCAGAAATTGGGTTGTCGTGACAGGCCTTCAGGATATTTGGCAGTCGGCTTTTAGTGAGAACCTCCTTTTTTCCATAGTAAATTATCCCTTTCTCTGCTCGATATGGCTTAGATGTTTGACTAAACTGGGACTTGGCATTTGAACGTTTCTCTGGAGGTAGATCGTAGATCCACTGGGGGTACTTTTGTTCCGTTGCATTGTAGAATCTCAAAAGGTGATCATATAGTTGGTCTTCCATGGTTGTCAAAATTGGAAAACTTTTTTTTTGTTGGAGGTGTCCCAAGTTCACTTTATATACCTTATCAGGATAGAATAGGAACTCACACTGGAGAATTTCAGGTGCATATCATAGAGAGCAGGGAGAAACATACATAACAAGTTACAACACATAACATTAGCTATGCACTGATGGAACTGCACCATCTACTGTCAGTTCAATGTAATGCCTCCAACACATGCTATTAGTCTAGTCCACCCGTTCCCTTGCACTAGATTTGCTGCTGATTTTCAACAGGGAAAAAATCAGCAGTCAATCTGCATCAAAATCCGCATCCCAACGATGTGGATTTTTGTGTGCAGATGCACAGCAGATTTCTCAGTGTCACGTGGAAGAGGAATATCTGCTGTAGACTGCATGAAAATCTGACAAAAGCCGCATGAAATGGTATATGGTTTGTGTATGTGCATCTATATATACTGTAGCACTACAGCAGCAAAAACACACTAATATTCTGCCCTAGAGGAGTATAGACCATGGGTGTATTATACCTAGGCCAGATTATACTCCTCCGGGCCAGAAAATACTCCTGCTGCTGTAGATCAGATTTTTCACTCTTATGAAAACCATTGAGTGATGTACTCAAGAACGGGGCCCCAGACATCGCACATCGCACAAGGGCCCTAGACATCTTAGGCTAGTTTCACATTTGCGCACAGCTGTGTACGCTCAGTGAAGCCCCGCTCATTGTCGCGCCCGCCAATTAAGCTCCGCCCAGGTGCGCATGCGGCCGCATGCGGCCTGCATACCCTATCTTTATCACTGGGTACACAGGCCCTGCGGATGTTTGCGTTTGCATCCACATGCGTTGTTTTGACGATTCGGTGAACACAAGAAAATCCAACTTGTTGCCTTCGCCACGGGTTGCAGCACCGTCAAAAGAACGTCGGCGGAGCTTAACCGACGGGGCGCAGCAGGGGTCAAGGCTTCACTGAGAGCGTACGCATGCGCACGGCTGTACGCAAATGTGAAACTAGGATTGAGTGATATACTCAAGAGCAGGGCCCCAGACATCGCACAGGGGGTCCCAGACAGCGTACAGTGGGTCCCAGATAGCGCACAGGGGGGCCCAGACAGCGCACAGGGGACATGCGCTCTGTCTATTTTCCCCCCCTTGCGCGCTATCTCTTACCCCCTTGCTCACTCTCTGCCCCCCTGTGCGCTATCTGGGACCCCCTGTGTGCTGCCTGGAGCCCTGTGTGCTGCCTGGGGCCCTGTGGGCTGCCTGGGGCCCTGTGGGCTGCCTGGGGCACCGTGCGCTGTTTGGGGCCCCTGTGTGCTGCCTGGGGCCCCTGTGTGCTGCCTGGGGCCCCTGTGTGCTGCCTGGGGCCCCTGTGTTCTGCCAGGGGCCCTGTGTTCTGCCAGGGGCCCCTGTGCGCTGCCTGAGGCCCCTGTGGGCTGCCTGGAGCCCTGTGGGCTGCCTGGGGCCCCTGTGCGCTGCCTGGGGACCTGTGGGCTGCCTGGGGCCCCTGTGCGCTGCCTGGGGCCCTGTGCGCTGCCTGGGGCCCCGTGCACTGCCTGGGGCCCTATGCGCTCCCTGGGGCCCCTGTGTGCTGCCTGGCGCTCTGTACTCTGCCTGGGGCCCTGTGCGCTGGCTGGGGCGCCTGTGTGCTGCCTGGGGCCCTGTGCGCTGCCTGATCTACAGCAGCTGGGGTATATTCTGACCTGGAGGGGTATAATCTGGACTAGTCCAATTTATACCCCGGGGTATATTCTGGCCCAGAGGGGTATAAACTGGACTAGTCCAATTTATACCCGGGGTATAGTTTGGGCTAGGCCAGAATATACCCGGGGTATAATCTGGCCTAGGCCACTTTAACCCCGGGTATAATTTGGGCGGGGGGGGGGGGGGTTAATCTGGCCTGTTACAACGGCTCTGTAAACCCAAGCACTGTCAATAGAGTGGGCTTAGTAGACATTGGTCGTCACAATGGAAATGATTGTCCTTGATTATTGCAACTTTATAATAATATTTGCTTCAATTCCTCAACCTTTCCAGGTTCTATGCTAGTCCTTCTCTCAGCCAAGGAAGAGTGGATACAATTGTATTTAATCTGGATAAAGCTCTGAGCTAAACACATCAGCGGCAACTGCAGAAATCCTGTCTGTTTTGCTACAATGTATCAGTCTGGAGTTCAGGATGTTTATCTCGCATACATTATCTACAGAGGATACACATGTAGCCACTTCTTCGCAGAGAGCAGGACTAGTTTAGGTACAGGATTGCTGCTTCTGAATAGTAACAAAGGGTGTAACAACATGCAAAGATCCAATAAGTATTTTATAAAGTTGTGGATATTTCCATTATTCATTGATAACATGAACCTGTCACCATTGTGCAATTTAGGCCGGTTTCACACGTCAGTGGCTCCGGTACGTGAGGTGAGTTTCCTCACGTACCGGAGACACTGACACACGTAGACCCATAAAAATCAATAGAAGAAAAGGAGAGACTTTGGAGTATATAGGTAATAAATACTTTATTGATATAAATACATAACAATTAATCCGTGTAAAAATGGATAATTAATAAAATACACAACCAGGATGGTAAAAAGAATGAGTGGGGATCACCAGGTGTGCGTCACCTATGGAGCCAGCATGCAAACCATACTTGGTAAGAGACCTATTGCTATAATAGCATGTGAGTCTATAAGCCAACCTGGCGTGAAAGTGACAGATAATAAAGGTAACTCTTACCGCTGCTGAGCACCAGAGTGGCGCACACCCGGACAGATCCTTAGGCACAGTCCCCGACGCGCGTTTCGCCCACGATTTTAAGTTGCTTTATCAAGGGGAGATGCCCTTGAGCGTACCCGCCATCTTTTAAATGTGGCCGACCGGACCCCATGTGACCAGTCACATGTAGTGCGGCAGCCAATAGAAGCTGGATGTGTCGGCGCGTGCGCACGCCGCACACCGAGTCCCATGCCGTAGAGGGCGTCATGCATCGCAGGCGCGCCTGGGACCGAAGACCCAGAGCGCACGCGCGAGGCAGGGGAGACGCCGCCACGGGAGAGGACAGGGAGAGAGGCGGCGCACGCGCACTCCAGCAAATCAGTCAGTAAGTATACTTAAGGGATAAGAACTCCTTACAAGCTCAAAAGGAGCCGAAGAATCAATATCACAGGTGAATATACTGCATAAGAAACAATTAGTGGCATAAATAGAACAAGCCGCACAATTAATAAGCATATCCACCGCAAAGAAAAACATATAACAGCAATATGAGACATCAAAGTTGAAAGACAAATCGAGTCCATTTTGTTGTGGAGCGGTGGAGCTTGCAATATGCTGGAAATCATTCTGTTGCGGCCAGAGATGATATACATACAAGATGGTGCAAGACACACTCAGACATCAATACGTTAAAACTGCAAGAAATAAATATATAATCAAGGAAAAGAAAACCATTAATGAAAAAATAAAAACAGATAAAATAACCATACTAGGATCCTACGTGGATACCCACCCACGGGGAAAGATGGTACAGAGGGCACAAAAATGGTGGAGACGACAAGAGCATAATTGAAAACACAATACTACTTAATATATACTTGACCAGAATATGTCAAAGATTTTACAGTAATGGTACAAAGTACCACAAACCAAAGCCTTCACAAGAAGGAGGAAAAGCTTAAGGATTCGTTAAGTCCTTTAGGTGTCATCGTATCCACTCGGACAATCCAGCTAGCCTCACGCTGGGCCAGAACCCTTTTATAATTGCCACCTCTTAGTCCCAATTGGATATTCTCGATGCCTCTGACCTGAAGGGTCCTCGCATCACAATCGTGAAACAGTTTGAAATGGCGAGGAATGGTCTTCAGGTCAGAGGCATCCTTTACGGTTCTGGCCGCCTGTATGTCCCTGACGTGTTCACGGACACGTATCCGTAACTCCCTGGATGTCAGTCCGATGTAGATCAAAGAACATCCACATGTGGCGTAATACACCACATTGGATGTGCCACAAGTGATACGCTGCCGAATGGAAAACTCCTTACTGCCATCAGAGGATTTAAAGGTGGTAGCCCGAATAATGTTTTCACACGCCAGGCAGTGGCCACACTGAAAGGAGCCCAAGATCGGGCCCCTAGTGCTAAAAGGGTTCGTATAAGGTGCGATGTAATGGCTACGGACAAGTAGGTTACTCAGGTTTGGGGATCTTTTTGCAGTCATTAGAGGGAAGTCACCCAGTGCCTGTGCAAGGGAAGGTTCGGTCTTTAAAACCGGCCAATGTTTTTTTAAAATCTCTCTCATATGAGACCATTCATGGTTATAAGTTGTTATGAACCTAACCTTGTCATCATTTGACTCTCTTCCACGTTTACTGCCTTTAGCATATAGGAGGTCTCTCCGAGGTGTCCGCCTGGCCCTATCGAAGCCCCTCCTGATGCTTCTCCGGCTGTATCCTCGATCTCTGAAGCGTCCCTCCAAGTCAACCGCCCGTGCCACAAACCTATCCTCTGTAGAGCAAATCCGCCTCATTCTAAGGAACTGTCCGACCGGGACAGCCCCAATGGTGGAGGGATTGTGTGCGGAATCGGCACTTAATAGCGCATTGACGGATGTCGACTTCCTGAATACGTCAGTCTGAATATGACGGGTAGTGTCAATTTCCAACGTAACATCCAGGAAGTCGATGCGCTGTAGATCAAAATTATACGTCAGCCTGATGTTAAAAGGGTTGGCATCAAGCTCCCTCATGAAATCCCCGAGCTGCCGCGCCGTCCCCGCCCACAGAAAAAGGACGTCGTCTATATATCTGAGCCAGCACAGCACATGGGCAGCGGCCTGCACCCCCCCATCACCAAAAATGTGCCTCTCCCATGAGCCCAGGAAGAGGTTGGCGTATGAGGGGGCACAGGCCGCGCCCATGGCCATGCCACGCTTCTGCAGATAAAATGCGTCCTTAAAGGTAAAAAAATTATGGGTCAGGGCAAAGCGCAGCAGCTCGAGGATTAATTCACACATGGGGCTGCCCAAGTCGGAGGCCCCCAAGAAGAGGCGGACTGCTGCTAACCCATGCTCGTGATCAATGCACGTGTATAATGTCTGTACATCGGCGGTGACTAAGAGGACGCCAGGCTCCACAAAGATGCCGTCAACCCGTGTAAGGACGTCCGTCGTGTCCCTGACGTATGATGGTAATACTTCTACGAGAGGTTTTAAAAAGAAGTCTATGAATTTGCAGATTGGGTCACATAGACCCTCAATTCCCGACACGATCGGACGCCCCGGTGGGTTGACGGGATCCTTGTGGACCTTCGGGAGCAAGTAAAAAGTTGGTATCCTTGGAAACCTCACCGTTAGACCATCTAGCACCTTCCTGTCAATGATACCATCCTCAAAAGCCCTACCAAGGATAGCCTGGAGCTGAGAGGAGAAGGAGGACAAAGGGCTATGTGTCAATTTAACATATGTGGAGGCATCCCGCAGCTGGCGGAAAACCTCTTTCTCATATTTATCACATGGCCAGATGACTATGTTCCCCCCTTTGTCAGCTGGTTTAATAATAATGTCCTTAAAGGACTGTAGTTCTTTTATAGCATCCCTTTGCTTACGTGTAAGATTGTCAAATCTACGTCTGGAAGATAATAATTTAAGGTCTTCAGTAACCAGACGGGTAAAAATATCCACGGCTGGACACAGTGACAAAGGGGGGAACCTAGTCGACCTGGGCATGCATGTAGGTGGAAGCCTACCTTGAGGGTCACTTGACTGTTCCTCCAGAAGATCTTCCAAAGCCTGTAAGGCCTCCCTCTCCATCTCAGATGAAAGCACCTGGTCAGAATTATTCCTATGGTACAATTTTTTGAATATAAGCTTCCGAGAAAACAAATGAAGATCCTTCAGGGCTACAAAAAAATCAAAAGAGTTAGTTGGTGAGAAACTCAAACCCCTACTCAGGACCTCAACCTGAGCAGCAGAAAGGGACCGAGTAGACAAATTCAGTACCTGAAGACCCCCACTGTTATTTGTCCCCAGTTGTTTATTTGCCACAGTCACAGCCTTAGACGCTTGTCTTGTCGTCATCTTTTTAGTGTATGGCTGCGATCCGGATTGCTCTCCCCTTCCTTCCATCCGTGGGGTATACCCGTCCTCGGAGGGGGCGTAGGATCGAGTTGATCTTGAGCGAGACCTAGAGCTCGAGATGTTTCTAAAGCGAGAGCGTGACCGATCACCTGTGCCACGCCATCTATAAACATTCGAAGTTTGCTTATCTTGTACATCCCGCTTAAATTTTTTTGATTTCTGGCCTTGAATCTCATTGACCCATTTCTGCATTTCAGTGTCCATATCCTCATTTAGTTTTTTGAGGGCTTCCCCCGACATGTCTTTTTTAAGTTTCGTTTGAATCTCCTCAATCTCGGTCTCAATTGCGTCGAGTTTAGAGGAGTCCAGGCCTTTCAGTAGTGTCATATACCCGATAGAACATGTATTAGAAAGCTCTTCCCATCTATTCTTAAAAGCTTCATCTGTGATCAGAAAAGATGGAAAAACCTGGACTCTAAGTCCACGGGGGATCAGCCCCCCCTCCAGATATTTCTCGAGGAAGGCATGGTTCCACCATACCCTGGTCCTCCTCTTTAGAAGGTCCTTAAAACATCTTATGGTCTCCTGTAAATCACCACTAGCACCCTCTAGTCCCCCATTAAAACCATCCTTGAACGTATCATTTATTTGAGCACGCCATGTAGAGTCTCGTGCTCTGAAGTCCATAGTGGGCCTGCAAGAGACTGTGATAAACACAGAAATAATAATAATACCAAAACAAGGCAACATACTAGATACTAGGAGAGGTGAGATAGCGCTAAATAGTGCCAAACTACCCCTCACCATAAGAAACCAACTCCATATAGGCCATAGAAGAAAAGGAGAGACTTTGGAGTATATAGGTAATAAATACTTTATTGATATAAATACATAACAATTAATCCGTGTAAAAACGGATAATTAATAAAATACACAACCAGGATGGTAAAAAGAATGAGTGGGGATCACCAGGTGTGCGTCACCTATGGAGCCAGCATGCAAACCATACTTGGTAAGAGACCTATTGCTATAATAGCATGTGAGTCTATAAGCCAACCTGGCGTGAAAGTGACAGATAATAAAGGTAACTCTTACCGCTGCTGAGCACCAGAGTGGCGCACACCCGGACAGATCCTTAGGCACAGTCCCCGACGCGCGTTTCGCCCACGATTTTAAGTTGCTTTATCAAGGGGAGATGCCCTTGAGCGTACCCGCCATCTTTTAAATGTGGCCGACCGGACCCCATGTGACCGGTCACATGTAGTGCGGCAGCCAATAGAAGCTGGATGTGTCGGTGCGTGCGCACGCCGCACACCGAGTCCCATGCCGTAGAGGGCGTCATGCATCGCAGGCGCGCCTGGGACCGAAGACCCAGAGCGCACGCGCGAGGCAGGGGAGACGCCGCCACGGGAGAGGACAGGGAGAGAGGCGGCGCACGCGCACTCCAGCAAATCAGTCAGTAAGTATACTTAAGGGATAAGAACTCCTTACAAGCTCAAAAGGAGCCGAAGAATCAATATCACAGGTGAATATACTGCATAAGAAACAATTAGTGGCATAAATAGAACAAGCCGCACAATTAATAAGCATATCCACCGCAAAGAAAAACATATAACAGCAATATGAGACATCAAAGTTGAAAGACAAATCGAGTCCATTTTGTTGTGGAGCGGTGGAGCTTGCAATATGCTGGAAATCATTCTGTTGCGGCCAGAGATGATATACATACAAGATGGTGCAAGACACACTCAGACATTAATACGTTAAAACTGCAAGAAATAAATATATAATCAAGGAAAAGAAAACCATTAATGAAAAAATAAAAACAGATAAAATAACCATACTAGGATCCTACGTGGATACCCACCCACGGGGAAAGATGGTACAGAGGGCACAAAAATGGTGGAGACGACAAGAGCATAATTGAAAACACAATACTACTTAATATATACTTGACCAGAATATGTCAAAGATTTTACAGTAATGGTACAAAGTACCACAAACCAAAGCCTTCACAAGAAGGAGGAAAAGCTTAAGGATTCGTTAAGTCCTTTAGGTGTCATCGTATCCACTCGGACAATCCAGCTAGCCTCACGCTGGGCCAGAACCCTTTTATAATTGCCACCTCTTAGTCCCAATTGGATATTCTCGATGCCTCTGACCTGAAGGGTCCTCGCATCACAATCGTGAAACAGTTTGAAATGGCGAGGAATGGTCTTCAGGTCAGAGGCATCCTTTACGGTTCTGGCCGCCTGTATGTCCCTGACGTGTTCACGGACACGTATCCGTAACTCCCTGGATGTCAGTCCGATGTAGATCAAAGAACATCCACATGTGGCGTAATACACCACATTGGATGTGCCACAAGTGATACGCTGCCGAATGGAAAACTCCTTACTGCCATCAGAGGATTTAAAGGTGGTAGCCCGAATAATGTTTTCACACGCCAGGCAATGGCCACACTGAAAGGAGCCCAAGATCGGGCCCCTAGTGCTAAAAGGGTTGGTGTAAGGTGCGATGTAATGGCTACGGACAAGTAGGTTACTCAGGTTTGGGGATCTTTTTGCAGTCATTAGAGGGAAGTCACCCAGTGCCTGTGCAAGGGAAGGTTCGGTCTTTAAAACCGGCCAATGTTTTTTTTAAATCTCTCTCATATGAGACCATTCATGGTTATAAGTTGTTATGAAGCTAACCTTGTCATCATTTGACTCTCTTCCACGTTTGCTGCCTTTAGCATATAGGAGGTCTCTCCGAGGTGTCCGCCTGGCCCTATCGAAGCCCCTCCTGATGCTTCTCTGGCTGTATCCTCGATCTCTGAAGCGTCCCTCCAAGTCAACCGCCCGTGCCACAAACCTATCCTCTGTAGAGCAAATCCGCCTCATTCTAAGGAACTGTCCGACCGGGACAGCCCCAATGGTGGAGGGATTGTGTGCGGAATCGGCACTTAATAGCGCATTGACGGATGTCGACTTCCTGAATACGTCAGTCTGAATATGACGGGTAGTGTCAATTTCCAACGTAACATCCAGGAAGTCGATGCGCTGTAGATCAAAATTATACGTCAGCCTGATGTTAAAAGGGTTGGCATCAAGCTCCCTCATGAAATCCCCGAGCTGCCGCGCCGTCCCCGCCCACAGAAAAAGGACGTCCCCCATAAGGAAGAAGCCCTAGTGGCGAAACGGCGCTGTCGGGGTGGCAACAAAGACATTCAACACACCCGCATCTCACATGTAAGTCGGCATTCAGATATGTTCATAGCCTTTGCTTCTATGTAGACTGTGCTCTGTTCTACTTTGGTTAGGACTACAGCAGTGTGTTTTTGGCATATGAGGCCTGTATTGTGGCCCATAAAACTGTCCTCATTAGGGATTTATAGCACACTTGCACTTTATATTCATCCAGCTGTGACTAAAGTCTGTTCTTAGTGCAATATTGAGTCCAGTTATACCCTTCTCATAGATACGGGGCATTGCATTTGCAATCACATAGCGATTTTATGGCTTAATATTCTTTGTATGCCGTTTTTACATCTATATGCAATAGTGCTGTAGACTTGCAGTGTTGGCATTATAGTTGCCTTTGTTTTTATAGGTTCCCTATTGGTGTATTTCTGTCTAATGTTTTTATATATTGTATTCAATAAAGCTTTTCAAATTTTAATCATAGTGCATATACCTTTATTTCCCCCATGCATTTAAGGGAAATTTTGTCTTATCAAGTATATATTAAGTAGTATTGTGTTTTCAATTATGCTCTTGTCGTCTCCACCATTTTTGTGCCCTCTGTACCATCTTTCCCCGTGGGTGGGTATCCACGTAGGATCCTAGTATGGTTATTTTATCTGTTTTTATTTTTTCATTAATGGTTTTCTTTTCCTTGATTATATATTTATTTCTTGCAGTTTTAACGTATTGATGTCTGAGTGTGTCTTGCACCATCTTGTATGTATATCATCTCTGGCCGCAACAGAATGATTTCCAGCATATTGCAAGCTCCACCGCTCCACAACAAAATGGACTCGATTTGTCTTTCAACTTTGATGTCTCATATTGCTGTTATATGTTTTTCTTTGCGGTGGATATGCTTATTAATTGTGCGGCTTGTTCTATTTATGCCACTAATTGTTTCTTATGCAGTATATTCACCTGTGATATTGATTCTTCGGCTCCTTTTGAGCTTGTAAGGAGTTCTTATCCCTTAAGTATACTTACTGACTGATTTGCTGGAGTGCGTGTGCGCCGCCTCTCTCCCTGTCCTCTCCCGTGGCGGCGTCTCCCCTGCCTCGCGCGTACGCTCTGGGTCTTCGGTCCCAGGCGCGCCTGCGATGCATGACGCCCTCTACGGCATGGGACTCGGCGTGCGGCGTGCGCACGCGCCGACACATCCAGCTTCTATTGGCTGCCGCACTACATGTGACCGGTCACATGGGGTCCGGTCGGCCACATTTAAAAGATGGCGGGTACGCTCAGGGGCATCTCCCCTTGATAAAGCAACTTAAAATCGTGGGCGAAACGCGCGTCGGGGACTGTGCCTAAGGATCTGTCCGGGTGTGCGCCACTCTGGTGCTCAGCAGCGGTAAGAGTTACCTTTATTATCTGTCACTTTCACGCCAGGTTGGCTTATAGACTCACATGCTATTATAGCAATAGGTCTCTTACCAAGTATGGTTTGCATGCTGGCTCCATAGGTGACGCACACCTGGTGATCCCCACTCATTCTTTTTACCATCCTGGTTGTGTATTTTATTAATTATCCGTTTTTACACGGATTAATTGTTATGTATTTATATCAATAAAGTATTTATTACCTATATACTCCAAAGTCTCTCCTTTTCTTCTATGGCCTATATGGAGTTGGTTTCTTATGGTGAGGGGTAGTTTGGCACTATTTAGCGCTATCTCACCTCTCCTAGTATCTAGTATGTTGCCTTGTTTTGGTATTACCATAAAAATCAATGCATCTGTGCAGATGTCATTGATTTTTTGCGGACCGTGTCTCCGTGTGCCAAACACTGAGACATGTCAGTGTTCGTGGGAGCGCACGTATTACACGGACCCATTAAAGTCAATGGGTCCGTGTAAAACACGGACCACACACAGACCTTCTCTGTTTGCAGTCCGTGTGGCGTGCAGGAGACAGCGCTACAGTAAGCGCTGTTCCCCCCACATGGTGCTGAAGCCGCCATTCATATCTTCTCTGCAGCAGAGTTTGCTGCAGAGAAAATATGAATAATAGTGTTTAAAATAAAGATCTATGTGTCCGCCGCCCTCCCACCCCCTGTGCGCCCCCCCCGCTGTTCTGAAAATACTCACCCGCCTCCCTCGCAGTGTTCTGTGCTGGCCGCCCCTTCTACTGTATGCGGTCACGTGGGGCCGACGATTAGAGTCATGAATATGTGGCTCCACCTCCCAGAGGGGTGGAGCCGCCTATTCATGACTGTAAATGAGCGGCCTCACGTGACCGCATACAGGAGAAGATGGGGCCAGACCAGGAAGCAGCGACAGCCAACGAGGGAGCGGGTGAGTATTTTCAGAACAGCGGGGGGGGGCGCACAGGGGGTGGGAGGGCGGGGGACACATAGATCTTTATTTTAACCCCTTCACCCCCAAGGGTGGTTTGCACGTTAATGACCGGGCCAATTTTTACAATTCTGACCACTGTCCCTTTATGAGGTTATAACTCTGGAACGCTTCAACGGATCTTGGCGATTCTGACATTGTTTTCTCGTGACATATTGTACTTCATGTTAGTGGTAAAATTTCTTCGATATAACTTGCGTTTATTTGTGAAAAAAACGAATATTTGGCGAAAATTTTGAAAATTTCGCAATTTTCCAACTTTGAATTTTTATGCCCTTAAATCACAGACATATGTCACACAAAATACTTAATAAATAACATTTCCCACATGTCTACTTTACATCAGCACAATTTTGGAACCAAAATTTTTTTTTGTGACGGAGTTATAAGGGTTAAAAGTTGACCAGCAATTTCTCATTTTTACAACACCATTTTTTTTTAGGGACCACATCTCATTTGAAGTCATTTTGACGGGTCTATATGATAGAAAATACCCAAGTGTGACACCATTCTAAAAACTGCACCCCTCAAGGTACTCAAAACCACTTTCAAGAAGTTTATTAACCCTTCAGGTGTTTCACAGGAATTTTTGGAATGTTTAAATAAAAATGAACATTTAACTTTTTTTCACACAAAATTTATTTCAGCTCCAATTTGTTTTATTTTACCAAGGGTAACAGGAGAAAATAGACCCCAAAAGTTGTTGTACAATTTGTCCTGAGTACGCTGATACCCCATATGTGGGGGTAAACCACAGTTTGGGCGCATGGCAGAGCTTGGAAGCAAAGGAGCGCCATTTGACTTTTCAATGCAAAATTGACTGGAATTGAGATGGGACGCCATGTTGCATTTGGAGAGCCCCTGATGTGCCTAAACATTGAAACCCCTAACAAGTGACACCATTTTGGAAAGTAGACCCCCTAAGGAACTTATCTAGATGTGTGGTGAGCACTTTGACCCAACAAGTGCTTTACAGAAGTTTATAATGCAGAGCCGTAAAAATAAAAAATCGTATTTTTTCACAAAAATGATCTTTTCACCCCCAATTTTTTATTTTCCCAAGGGTAAGAGAAGAAATTGGACCCCAAAAATTGTTGTGCAATTTGTCCTGAGTACACTGATACCCCATATGTGGGTGTAAACCATTGTTTGGGCGCAGGGCAGAGCTCAGAAGGGAAGGAGCGCCATTTGACTTTTCAATGCAAAATTGACTGGAATTGAGATGGGACGCCATGTTGCGTTTGGAGAGCCCCTAATGTGCCTAAACATTGAAACCCCCCACGAGTGACACCATTTTGGAAAGTAGACCCCTTAAGGAACTTATCTAGATGTGTGTTGAGCACTTTGACCCAACAAGTGCTTCACAGAAGTTTATAATGCAGAGCCGTAAAAATAAAAAATCATATTTTTTCACAAAAATGATCTTTTAACCCCCATTTTTTTATTTCCCCAAGGGTAAGAGAAGAAATTAGACCACAAAAGTTGTTGTGCAATTTGTCCTGAGTACGACGATACCCCATATGTGGGTGTAAACCATTGTTTGGGCGCATAGCAGAGCTCAGAAGGGAAGGAGCGCCATTTGACTTTTCAATGCAAAATTGACTGGAATTGAGATGGGACGCCATGTTGCGTTTGGAGAGCCCCTGATGTGCCTAAACATTAAACCCCCCCACAAGTGACACCATTTTGGAAAGTAGACCCCCTAAGGAACTTATCTAGATGTGTTTTGAGAGCTTTGAACCCCCAAGTGTTTCACTACAGTTTATAACGCAGAGCCGTGAAAATAAAAATTATTTTTTTTTTTCACAAAAATGATTTTTTAGCCCCCAGTTTTGTATTTTCACAAGGGTATCAGGATAAATTGGACCTCAAAAGTTGTTGTCCAATTTGTCTGGAGTACGCTGATACCCCATTTGTGGGGGGGGACCACTGTTTGGGCGCATGACAGAGCTCGGAAGGGAAGGAGCGCCATTTGGAATGCAGACTTAAATGGATTGGTCTGCAGGCGTCACGTTGCATTTGCAGAGCCCCTGATGTACCCAAACAGTACAAACCCCCCACAAGTGACCCCATATTGGAAACTAGACCCCCCAAGGAACTTATCTAGATGTGTTGTGAGAACTTTGAACCCCCAAGTGTTTCACTACAGTTTATAACGCAGAGCCGTGAAAATAATTTTTTTTTTTTTCACAAAAATGAAATTTAGCCCCCAGTTTTGTATTTTCACAAGGGTATCAGGATAAATTGGACCCTAAAAGTTGTTGTCCAATTTGTCCTGAGTACGCTGATACCCCCTATGTGGGGGGGAACCACTGTTTGGGCGCATGACAGAGCTCGGAAGGGAAGGAGCGCCATTTGGAATGCAGACTTAAATGGATTGGTCTGCAGGCGTCACGTTGCATTTGCAGAGCCCCTGATGTACCCAAACAGTACAAACCCCCCACAAGTGACCCCATATTGGAAACTAGACCCCCCAAGGAACTTATCTAGATGTGTTGTGAGAACTTTGAACCCCCAAGTGTTTCACTACAGTTTATAACGCAGAGCCGTGAAAATAAAAATTATTTTTTTTTTTTTCACAAAAATGATTTTTTAGCCCCCAGTTTTGTATTTTCACAAGGGTATCAGGATAAATTGGACCCTAAACGTTGTTGTCCAATTTGTCCTGAGTACGCTGATACCCCCTATGTGGGGGGGAACCACTGTTTGGGCGCATGACAGAGCTCGGAAGGGAAGGAGCGCCATTTGGAATGCAGACTTAAATGGATTGGTCTGCAGGCGTCACGTTGCATTTGCAGAGCCCCTGATGTACCCAAATAGTACAAACCCCCCACAAGTGACCCCATATTGGAAACTAGACCTCCCAAGGAACTTATCTAGATGTGTTGTGAGAACTTTGAACCCCCAAGTGTTTCACTACAGTTTACAACGCAGAGCCGTGAAAATAAAACATATTTTTTTTCCCACAAAAATGATTTTTAGCCCCCCAAATTTTTATTTTCCCAAGGATAACAAGAGAACTTGGACCCCAGAAGTTGTTGTTCAATTTGTCCCTAGTACGCTCATACCCCATATGTTGGGGTAAACCCCTTTTTGGACGCACGGGAGAACTCGGAAGGGAAGGAGCACTGTTTTACTTTTTCAACGCAGAATTGGCTGGAATTGAGATTGGACGCCATGTCGCGTTTGGAGAGCCCCTGATGTGCCTGAACAGTGGAATCTCCCCAATTCTACCTGAAACCCTACCCCTAACCTCACCCCTAACCATTTACTGAACATTTTCTGACAGTCATAAGTGCCACGTATATAAGTGCCACGTATATAAGTGCCACGTATTTAAGTGCCACGTATTTAAGTGCCACGTATTTCAGTGCCACGATATTTCAGTGCCACGATATTTCAGTGCCACGTATTTCAGTGCCACGTATTTCAGGCACTGAAAAATACGTGGCACGTAAATACTTCAGTGCCACGATATTTCAGTGCCACGTATTTACGTGCCACGTATTTTTCAGTGCCTGAAATACGTGGCACTGAAATACGTGGCACGTAAATACGTGGCACGTAAATACGTGGCACGTAAATACGTGGCACTTAAATACGTGGCACTTAAATACGTGGCCACTGAAATATCGTGGCACTTATATACGTATATACGTATATAAACGTATATTTCAGTGCCACGTATTTCAGGTTAGGGGTAGGGTTAGGGGTAGGGTTAGGGTTTTTTGTTTTTTTCTTGTTTTCTTGTGTTTTTCTATAAAAACGCATGCGTTTTACCGCGTTTACATGCATTTTTTCACACATGTGGTTTTTTTAACCCCTTCACCCCCAAGGGTGGTTTGCACGTTAATGACCGGGCCAATTTTTACAATTCTGACCACTGTCCCTTTATGAGGCTATAACTCTGGAACGCTTTGACGGATCTTGGCGATTCTGACATTGTTTTCTCGTGACATATTGTACTTCATGTTAGTGGTAAAATTTATTCGATATAACTTGCGTTTATTTGTGAAAAAAATGGAAATTTGGCGAAAATTTTGAAAATTTTGCAATTTTCCAACTTTGAATTTTTATGCCCTTAAATCACAGACATATGTCACGCAAAATACTTAATAAGTAACATTTCCCACATGTCTACTTTACATCAGTACAATTTTGGAACCAAAATTTTTTTTTGTGACGGAGTTATAAGGGTTAAAAGTTGACCAGCAATTTCTCATTTTTACAACACCATTTTTTTTTAGGGACCACATCTCATTTGAAGTCATTTTGAGGGGTCTATATGATAGAAAATACCCAAGTGTGACACCATTCTAAAAACTGCACCCCTCAAGGTGCTCAAAACCACATTCAAGAAGTTTATTAACCCTTCAGGTGTTTCACAGGAATTTTTGGAATGTTTAAATAAAAATGAACATTTAACTTTTTTTCACACAAAATTTATTTCAGCTCCAATTTGTTTTATTTTACCAAGGGTAACAGGAGAAAATGGACCCCCAAAGTTGTTGTACAATTTGTCCTGAGTACGCTGATACCCCATATGTGGGGGTAAACCACTGTTTGGGCGTATGGCAGAGCTCGGAAGGAAAGGAGCGCCATTTGACTTTTCAATGCAAAATTGACTGGAATTGAGATGGGACGCCATGTTGCGTTTGGAGAGCCCCTGATGTGCCTAAACATTGAAACTCCCTACAAGTGACACCATTTTGGAAAGTAGACCCCCTAAGGAACTTATCTAGATGTGTGGTGAGCACTTTGACCCACCAAGTGCTTCACAGAAGTTTATAATGCAGAGCCGTAAAAATAAAAAATCATATTTTTTCACAAAAATGATCTTTTCGCCCCCAATTTTTTATTTTCCCAAGGGTAAGAGAAGAAATTGGACCCCAAAAAATGTTGGCCAATTTGTCCTGAGTACGATGATACCCCATATGTGGGTGTAAACCATTGTTTGGGCGCATGGCAGAGCTTGGAAGGGAAGGAGCGCCATTTGACTTTTCAATGCAAAATTGACTGGAATTGAGATGGGACGCCATGTTGCGTTTGGAGAGCCCCTGATGTGCCTAAACATTGAAACTCCCTACAAGTGACACCATTTTGGAAAGTAGACCCCCTAAGGAACTTATCTAGATGTGTGGTGAGCACTTTGACCCACCAAGTGCTTCACAGAAGTTTATAATGCAGAGCCGTAAAAATAAAAAATCATATTTTTTCACAAAAATGATCTTTTCGCCCCCAATTTTTTATTTTCCCAAGGGTAAGAGAAGAAATTGGACCCCAAAAAATGTTGGCCAATTTGTCCTGAGTACGATGATACCCCATATGTGGGTGTAAACCATTGTTTGGGCGCATGGCAGAGCTTGGAAGGGAAGGAGCGCCATTTGACTTTTCAATGCAAAATTGACTGGAATTGAGATGGGACGCCATGTTGCGTTTGGAGAGCCCCTGATGTGCCTAAACATTGAAACTCCCTACAAGTGACACCATTTTGGAAAGTAGACCCCCTAAGGAACTTATCTAGATGTGTGGTGAGCACTTTGACCCACCAAGTGCTTCACAGAAGTTTATAATGCAGAGCCGTAAAAATAAAAAATCATATTTTTTCACAAAAATGATCTTTTCGCCCCCAATTTTTTATTTTCCCAAGGGTAAGAGAAGAAATTGGACCCCAAAAAATGTTGGCCAATTTGTCCTGAGTACGATGATACCCCATATGTGGGTGTAAACCATTGTTTGGGCGCATGGCAGAGCTTGGAAGGGAAGGAGCGCCATTTGACTTTTCAATGCAAAATTGACTGGAATTGAGATGGGACGCCATGTTGCGTTTGGAGAGCCCCTGATGTGCCTAAACATTGAAACTCCCTACAAGTGACACCATTTTGGAAAGTAGACCCCCTAAGGAACTTATCTAGATGTGTGGTGAGCACTTTGACCCACCAAGTGCTTCACAGAAGTTTATAATGCAGAGCCGTAAAAATAAAAAATCATATTTTTTCACAAAAATGATCTTTTCGCCCCCAATTTTTTATTTTCCCAAGGGTAAGAGAAGAAATTGGACCCCAAAAAATGTTGGCCAATTTGTCCTGAGTACGATGATACCCCATATGTGGGTGTAAACCATTGTTTGGGCGCATGGCAGAGCTTGGAAGGGAAGGAGCGCCATTTGACTTTTCAATGCAAAATTGACTGGAATTGAGATGGGACGCCATGTTGCGTTTGGAGAGCCCCTGATGTGCCTAAACATTGAAACTCCCTACAAGTGACACCATTTTGGAAAGTAGACCCCCTAAGGAACTTATCTAGATGTGTGGTGAGCACTTTGACCCACCAAGTGCTTCACAGAAGTTTATAATGCAGAGCCGTAAAAATAAAAAATCATATTTTTTCACAAAAATGATCTTTTCGCCCCCAATTTTTTATTTTCCCAAGGGTAAGAGAAGAAATTGGACCCCAAAAAATGTTGTGCAATTTGTCCTGAGTACGATGATACCCCATATGTGGGTGTAAACCATTGTTTGGGCGCATGGCAGAGCTTGGAAGGGAAGGAGCGCCATTTGACTTTTCAATGCAAAATTGACTGGAATTGAGATGGGACGCCATGTTGCGTTTGGAGAGCCCCTGATGTGCCTAAACATTGAAACTCCCTACAAGTGACACCATTTTGGAAAGTAGACCCCCTAAGGATCTTATCTAGATGTGTTTTGAGAGCTTTGAACCCCCAAGTGTTTCACTACAGATTATAACGCAGAGCCGTGAAAATAATTTTTATTTTTTTTCTCAAAAATGATTTTTTTAGCACCCAGCTTTGTATTTTTACAAGGGTAACAGAATAAATTGGACCCCAAAATTTGTTTTCCAATTTGTCCTGAGTACGCTGATACCCCATATGTGGGGGGGAACCACTGTTTGGGCGCATGACAGAGCTCGGAAGGGAAGGAGCGCCATTTGGAATGCAGACTTAAATGGATTGGTCAGCAGCCGTCACGTTGCATTTGCAGAGCCCCTGATGTACCCAAACAGTACAAACCCCCCACAAGTGACCCCATATTGGAAACTAGACCTCCCAAGGAACTTATCTAGATGTGTTTTGAGAACTTTGAACCCCCAAGTGTTTCACTAAAGTTTATAGCGCAAAGCCGTGAAAATAAAAATTCTTTTTTTTTTTCACAAAAATGATTTTTTAGCCCCCAGTTTTGTATTTTTACAAGGGTAACAGGATAAATTAGACCCCAAAAGTTGTTGTCCAATTTGTCCTGAGTACGCTGATACCCCATATGTGGGGGGGAACCACTGTTTGGGTGCATGACAGAGCTCGGAAGGGAAGGAGCGCCATTTGGAATGCAGCCTTAAATGGATTGGTCTGCAGGCGTCACGTTGCATTTGCAGAGCCCCTGATGTACCCAAACAGTACAAACCCCCCACAAGTGACCCCATATTGGAAACTAGACCTCCCAAGGAACTTATCTAGATGTGTTGTGAGAACTTTGAACCCCCAAGTGTTTCACTACAGTTTATAACGCAGAGCCGTGAAAATAAAACATCTTTTTTTTCCCACAAAAATGATTTTTAGCCCCCCAAATTTTTATTTTCCTAAGGATAACAAGAGAACTTGGACCCCAGAAGTTGTTGTTCAATTTGTCCCGAGTACGCTGATAACACATATGTTGGGGTAAACCCCTTTTTGGGCGCACGGGAGAGCTCGGAAGGGAAGGAGCACTGTTTTACTTTTTCAACGCAGAATTGGCTGGAATTGAGATTGGACGCCATGTCGCGCTTGGAGAGCCCCTGATGTGCCTGGACAGTGGAAACTCCCCAATTCTACCTGAAACCCTAACCCAAACACACCCCTAACCCTAATCCCAACGGTAACCCTAACCACACCCCTAGCCCTGACACACCCATAATTCTAATCCCAACCCTAATCCAAACGTAAATGTAATCCAAACCCTAACCCTAACTTTACCTCCAACCCTAGCCCTAACCCTAACCCTACCCCTCACCCTAACCCTAAACGTGACTGAAATACGTGTCACTAAAATACGTGTCACTAAAATACGTGGCACTGAAATACGTGGCACTGAAATACGTGGCACTGAAACACGTGGCACTGAAACACGTGGCACTGAAACACGTGGCACTGAAACACGTGGCACTGAAATACGTGGCCCTAAAATACGTGGCACTGAAATACGTGGCACTGAAATATGTGGCACTGAAATACGTGGCACTGAAATACGTGGCACTGAAACACGTGGCACTGAAATACGTGATACGTGGCACTGAAATATGTGGCACTGAAATACGTGGCACTTAAATACGTGGCACTGAAATATGTGATACGTGGCACTGAAATACGTGGCACTGAAATACGTGGCACTGAAATACGTGGCACTGAAATACGTGGCACTGAAATACGTGGCACTGAAATACGTGGCACAGAAATATGTGATACGTGGCACTTAAATACGTGGCACTGAAACACGTGGCACTGAAACACGTGGCACTGAAATACGTGGCACTGAAATACGTGGCACTGAAATACGTGGCACTGAAATACGTGGCACTGAAATACGTGGCACTGAAATACGTGGTACTAAAATATGTGGCACTGAAATACGTGATACGTGGCACTGAAATACGTGGTACTGAAACACGTGGCACTGAAATACGTGGCACAGAAATACGTGGCACTGAAATATGTGGCACTGAAATACGTGGTACTAAAATATGTGGCACTGAAATACGTGATACGTGGCACTGAAATACGTGGCACTGAAACACGTGGCACTGAAATACGTGGCACAGAAATACGTGGCACTGAAATACGTGGCACTGAAATACGTGGCACTGAAATACGTGGCACTGAAATACGTGGCACTATGACTGTCAGAAAATGTTCATTAAACGGTTAGGGGTGAGGTTAGGGGTAGAGTTAGGGTTAGGGTTTGGATCCCTTTATCACCTTGATGGTGGTGGGTGGCTTTTCAGTGTGTTTTCTGTTTTTTTTCGATAAAAATGCATGCGTTTTTAACGCAAACAAACGCATGTGCTTAAAAACGCAAGAAAATACTGCAGGTTGTATTTCTGAAAATGAACGCATGCAGAAAAAAACCGCATGCGTTTGAAAACGCGACCAAACGCGTACAAAAAAACCGCATGCGTTTTCAATGTCAAATATAGGGAAAAAACGCATGCGGTTTTTTGTGCAAAAAACGCTGCAGACAAAAACGCAAGTGTGAAACCAGCGACGCTTTTTATAGCAAAAAAGTTTTTGCGTCTCCACATTTTGAGACCTATAATTTTTCCACATTTTGCTCCACAGAGTCATGTGAGGTCTTGTTTTTTGCGGGACGAGTTGACGTTTTTATTGGTAACATTTTCGGACACGTGACCATTTTTGATCGCTTTTTATTCCGATTTTTGTGAGGCAGAATGACCAAAAACCTGCTATTCATGAATTTCTTTTGGGAGAGGCGTTTATACCGTTCCGCGTTTGGTAAAATTGATAAAGCAGTTTTATTCGTCGGGTCAGTACGATTACAGCGATATCTCATTTATATCATTTTTTTATGTTTTGGCGCTTTTATACGATAAAAACTAAAATATAGAAAAAATAATTATTTTGGTATCGCTTTATTCTCAGGACTATAACTTTTTTATTTTTTTGCTGATGATGCTGTATGGCGGCTTTTTTTTTGCGGGACAAGATGACGTTTTCAGCGGTACCATGGATATTTATATCAGTCTTTTTGATCGTGTGTTATTCCACTTTTTGTTCGGCGGTATGGTAATAAAGCGTTGTTTTTTGCCTCGTTTTTTTTTTTTTTTTCTTACGGTGTTTACTGAAGGGGTTAACTAGTGGGGCAGTTTTATAGGTTGGGTCGTTACGGACGCGGCGATACTAAATATGTGTACTTTTATTGTTTTGTTTTTTTTATTTAGATAAAGAAATGTATTTATGGGAATAATATATTTTTTTTATTATTATTTATTTAGGAATTTTTTTTTTATTTTTTTTTACACATGTGGAAAAATTTTTTTTTTACTTTTTTACTTTGTCCCAGGGGGGGACATCACAGATCATTGATCTGGCAGTGTGCACAGCACTCTGCCAGATCGACGATCTGCTGTGCAGGGCTGCAGGCTTTCCAAGTGTCTGCTCTGAGCAGACACTCGGTAAGCCACCTCCCTCCCTGCAGGACCCGGATGCCGCGGCCATCTTGGATCCGGGACCTGCGGCGAGGAGGGAGGTAGGAGACCCTCAGAGCAACGCGATCACATCGCGTTGCTCCGGGGGTCTCAGGGAAGCCCGCAGGGAGCCCCCTCCCTGCGCGATGCTTCCCTATACCGCCGGTACACTGCGATCATGTTTGATCGCGGTGTGCCGGGGGTTAATGTGCCGGGGGCGGTCCGTGACCGCTCCTGGCACATAGTGCCGGATGTCAGCTGCGATATGCAGCTGACACCCGGCCGCGATCGGCCGCGCTCCCCCCGTGAGCGCCGCTGATCGATGATGACGTACTATCCCGTCGGCGGTCATACGGGCCCACCCCACCTCGACGGGATAGTACGTCAAATGTCGGGAAGGGGTTAAAAAACGCATGCAGATAAAAACGCAAGTGTGAAACCAGACTAAAAGACGCTTTTTATAGCAAAAAAGTTTTTGCGTCTCCACATTTTGAGACCTATAATTTTTCCACATTTTGGTCCACAGTCATGTGAGGTTTTTTTTTTTTTGCGGGACGAGTTGACGTTTTTATTGGTAACATTTTCGGACACGTGACCATTTTTTATCACTTTTTATTCCGATTTTTGTGAGGCAGAATAACCAAAAACCAGCTATTCATGAATTTCTTTTGGGAGAGGCGTTTATACCGTTCTGCGCTTGGTAAAATTGATAAAGCAGTTTTATTCTTCGGGTCAGTACGATTACAGCGATACCTCATTTATATCATTTTTTTATGTTTTGACGCTTTTATACGATAAAAACTATTTTATAGAAAAAATAATTATTTTGGCATCGCTTTATTCTGAGGACTATAACTTTTTTATTTTTTTGCTGATGATGCTGTATGGCGGCTCGTTTTTTGCGGGACAAGATGACGTTTTCAGCGGTAACATGGTTATTTATATCCGTCTTTTTGATCGCGTGTTATTCCACTTTTTGTTCGGCGGTATGGTAATAAAGCGTTGTTTTTTGCCTCGTTTTTTTTTTTTTTTTTCTTACGGTGTTTACTGAAGGGGTTAACTAGTGGGCCAGTTTTATAGGTTGGGTCGCTACGGACGCGGCGATACTAAATATGTGTACTTTTATTGTTTTTGTTTGTTTTTTTTAGATAAAGAAATGTATTTATGGGAATAATATTTTTTTTTTTTATTATTATTTATTTAGGAATTTTTTTTTTATTTTTTTTTACACATGTGGAAATTTTTTTTTTAACTTTTTTACTTTGTCCCAGGGGGGGGACATCACAGATCGCAGATCTGATAGTGTGCACAGCACTCTATCAGATCCGCGATCATACTTTCATCGGAGCAGGCTGCAGCTTTCATCTGCAGCCTGCTCCGACCCGGAAGTCCTCCCTGCAGGACCCGGATACAGCCCCTCGGCCATTTTGGATCCGGGGCCTGCAGGGAGAAGACGTTCGGTACGAGGTGAGTACATCACCTTGTACCGATCGTCTCAGGGAAGCCCGCAAGGAGCCCCCTCCCTGCGCGATGCTTCCCTGTACCGCCGGTACACCGCGATCATGTTTGATCGCGGTGTGCCGGGGGTCAATGTTCCGGGGGCGGTCCGTGACCGCTCCTGGCACATAGTGCCGGATGTCAGCTGCGATATGCAGCCGACACCCGGCCGCGATCGGCCGCGCTCCCCCCGTGAGCGCGGCCGATCGCGTATGACGTACTATCCCGTCGGCGGTCATGGGGGCCCACCCCACCTCGACGGGATAGTACGTCAAATGTCGGGAAGGGGTTAAACAATATTATTCATATTTTCTCTGCAGCAAACGCTGCTGCAGGGAACATATGAATTGCGGATTCAGCACCAGATGCTGGTACTACGTGTGGTACCCACCACGGTGCGTGTGGTACCCAGTGGGCACACGGGCGGCACACGTGTGCCACACTGATGTTCACCAGAAACGCAGGGGCACACGGACACGGATAATTCCGGTACCGATTGTTTCCGGTACCGGAATTATCTGGACATGTGGGACAGCCCTTATAGGAAGCATGATATAGAGCAGGAGAAGCTGAACAGATTGATTTTTATAATGGGCTCACCCAGTAAGGTGGATTCTCTAAGGGTATGTGTCCACTGTCCGGATTGACGGCGCTTTGGACGGAGTGGAAAGCCCACTCTGCCCAAAGCGCCGCACCCTTCTGTACGCGCGGTGATTCCGGATGTGCTCATTGCACACATCCGGAATCTCTGCACCCCATATACATAGGACCCTGTTATTTACCTTGTGGTGACGGAGCGTCGCCGCAAGGTAAACAGACATGCTGCGTTCTAAAAAGACGCGCCACGTGTCCGGAAACCAGGGCCACCGGAATCGTGTTCGCCTCTCCACTATGTTCTAACATCTGGACTCTGCGGGTTGAACGATGCGGTTGTACGCAGCATTCAAGCCGCAGCTAATCCGGATGTAATCCGACCCGTAGACACATACCCTAAGCCAGAGGCGCTGATGCAGTAGAGATGGACAGTTTATGGATCACCAAGGATCAAGACAGCAGATGGACAAGCGAAGCTGGAAGCAGCAGATGAGGCTGGAAAGCTTTGCACATAGCAGTCACACTCAAGAACGGCAGAGACGTACATGCAGTGTAGAACTTGCAGCATGGATAGGGTTAATAACAGATGTATATGAACTTAGGAACTTGCAGCAGGGATATGGTTTACAGTAGAAACGTATATGCAATCAGGTATTTGCAACACTAATATGGTTAATAGCTGAAATGTTTGTGCAGTTAGGTTCTTGCAGCAGGAATATGGCTAATAGAAGAGACATGTATACAATCAATTAGTCGCAGCAAGGACAAGGTTAATAGTTAATAGCAGAGACCTATGTGCAATCAGGTATTGACAAGCAGGGATATGTTTAATAGCAAAAACAAATATGCAGTTTGGTACTTGCAGACAGGATATTGTTAGTAGCAAAGATGTATGTGCAATCAGATAACTTGGTCAACTGCATCTTGGTGCTTACCTCAAATCGGCGGATATGGACAAAAATGATGTCTGACAGAGCACAAAGTGACTCCATGTGCACCATTACAGGCATTGGCCCCATCGGCTGAAATGTCCAGGGATAAAGACATAAGCCTCGATGGAGCCACTGATCGTATGCTAAAACACAATATGAACATAGCCTTAATCCGGCAAGTGCACGTGAAATCTAGGTGCTATAGTCTCCTGGATACTCAGGCAGCTGTGATCCGGCCTTAGAAAGCCTTCAGTGATGATGTCAATAGTGTTTGTAGTCTGTTAACCAAACTAGACTAGTACAGAGGGAACCATAGGAGAAGGGAGCAAAGCCTGGTTCTGGAGCCAGCACACCGGAATTACAGGCTTGTGGGAAAAGAATCAATATAGCTTATTGTTACATTGCTGGACATGGATGAAAACTGGTGAACGGCAACTAACCCTTCACCATTCACAGGAAAGCAGCTGGCTAATTGATTGCTAATAATTGATTGCTAATGAGTGACAACGCTGCTTTTCTTTTGCATCAGGTGGGATAATTTACCAGTGGGGAAGTACCAAACTCTGTGAGAAGAATTAGGTTTTTACATGATATCACTCGAGGGCTATTGATTCTCACCGAAGAACCATTAGTTGATTGGGAAAGATATGCAAATTAGCTCTCTGGTTAAGGTAGCTTCACACTAAGTGACTTTGCAGCGAGAACGACGACGATCCGTGACGTTGCAGCGTCCTGGATAGCGATCTCGTTGTGTTTGACACGCAGCAGCGATCTGGATCCCGCTGTGATATCGCTGGTCGGAGCTAGAAGTCCAGAACTTTATTTCGTCGCTGATCACCCGCTGTCATCGCTGGATCGGTGTGTGTGACGCCGATCCAGCGATGTGTTCACTTGTAACCAGGGTAAATATCGGGTTACTAAGCGCAGGGCCGCGCTTAGTAACCCGATATTTACCCTGGTTACCATTGTAAAAGTAAAAAAAAAACACTACATACTCACCTTCTGATGTCTGAATGTGTCAGTGCAGGGAAGCCGCCGGCAGGGGACGTGACAGACATCAGAAGGTGAGTATGTAGTGTTTTTTTTTTACTTTTACAATGGTAACCAGGGTAAATATCGGGTTACTAAGCGCGGCCCTGTGTGACAGCTCCCCAGCGACCACACAATGACTTACCAACGATCGCATCGCTGGTCGTGATCGTTGGTAAGTCGTTTAGTGTAACGGTACCTTTAGTCGTTCAGTGGTGCTGAAAAAATGTCAATTAACGAGTAGGACCGCCCTCTGGACCACTAAGCCCAAAGTAATCAAAAATAAATGTGAAGATATTACATGTTATACTAAAACTTGTCCCACAAAACTTTATATTAGTCTATTCCTTTTTGTGTATATCGTGCTGCCTACAGAGCAAACCGCATGTCCGTAGCCTCAGGAGCCCTTTATCTGTACAAGTTCCCAGGGGAATATAAGTGCAAATGGAATAGACAACAGATGGAAATTATTGGCAATTTTCAAGACACACTCAATAAAGGAGTGGTTCTGCAGGTGGGGACCACAGACCAAATCTCAGTACCAATGTGACAGAGTCTGGAGACGTCGTGGAGAGTGATCTGCTGCCTGCAACATCCTTCAGCATGACCGGTTTGGCAGTAGGTCAGTAATGGTGTGGGGTGGCATTTCTTTGGAGGGTCACACAGCCCTCCATATGCTCGCCAGAGGTAGCCTGACTGCCATTAGGTACTGAGATGAGATCCTCAGACTCCTTGTGAGACCATATGCTGGTGCGGTTGGCCCTGGGTTCCTCCTAATGCAGGACAATGCCAGACCTCATGTGGCTGGAGTGTGTCAGCAGTTCTTGCAAGATGAAGGCATTGAAGCTATGGACTGGCCCGCCCATTCCCCAGACCTGTATCTAATTGAGCACATCTGGGACATCATGTCTTGCACCATCCACCAACGTCATGTTGCACCACAGACAGTTCAGGAGTTGGCAGATCCTTTAGTCCAGGTCTGGGAGGAGATCCTCAGGAGACCATCTGCCGCCTCATCAGGAGCATGCCCAGGCGTTGTAGGGAGGTCATACAGACACGTGGAGGCCACACGCACTACTGAGCATCATTTCCTTGTCTTGAGACATTTCCACTGAAGTTGCATCAGCCTGTAACTTGTAACTTCATTTTCCACTTTGATATTGAGCATCATTCCAACTCCAGACCTCTGTGGGATATTAGTTTGATAATTTTTAGGTTTTATTGTTCTAAATGCATTCCACTATGTAATGAATAAAGATTTACACCTGGAATATTTCATTCAGTGATATCTAGGATGTGGTACTTTAGTGTTCCCTTTCTTTTTTTTGAGCAGTGTATTTTTAAATAATACAATAGAAAGTTTCCTCTTTGACTTTGTGGAATAAAAAATCTGTGTGTTCTTCACACCAAATGCTGAAAGTTTAGTTGGTTGTGACTCTAGAAATATCTTTTGACCTGGAACTGTCAGATCTCAGAACAAGTGTGGAAGGGTGAAGTGTGGAGACATCACAAGTGGCAGATGGCAGAGAGAGCAGAAAGAATTTACATAAATTACCAACAACCTAGTCATAGAGATCTTACAGAGAAGGGAGATGACAATCACAATGTGTGAATGAGAACATGTCATGTAAGAATGAGTCATCAGTATCTTAAAGGGGCGGCCTGGTATGGTAAACAAACCCCATTATAACCTAGGGTTCCTGATTACATCCCCCATTCAGAGTGGACTACAAATATAGACCCCACATGTTCGTGTATTAGACATATCGCCCACTGATTTTAGTTTAGAACGTGCAGTACTTTTTGTTTCGCCTGCAGGGGCGCTGCTGGAAAACAGAAAACTTCCTGCACAAAGTCCAGGTGATTCAGGAGGTCCCAGGAGCAGAACACCCTGTTTCTGAAGGTCCTTCTAACAAGTCCAGAATGAATGTCTTCATTGAGTGGATTTTGCCAGGACAGCGGCATTAAAGGGAATTGACATTTTAGTTTTTACCCCAGAGGAATCTGTTAATTGAGCAATTTTTTTTTCCATGATTCCTTACCACTGTCCATCAACCGACTCCATCTTTCTCCCCTGGCTGCTGATACTCTATTTTCTGGGACTTCTGATGCTGCCACTTGAGTGCACCATCACCATTTCTTGAATATTAAGGGTCCCTTCCCTGTTTCTCTGTCTGATCAATTAGGTATTAGGTATTTTAGGGTTCCTTCTGATCAAAGGTGGTCTAGTAGTTTTCCTCCCTCTCCGACTCGTCTTCTGATATTGCTTCTTGTCTGCTGCCTGCCCTGACCTACTGCCACGTTGCCATATTGAGTGACATCCCCCTGCCTTGACCCTGACTTTTCTGAATACTTTTCAAGGATCACGTGTTGGACCCTGAGGATTTGTCTTTGGAAACCAAACCCACCTTCCTTTTCCGGGGTAAAATGGTTAGCAACAGGGTGGTCCCTCAGTCTGCACTTCTTCAGGGAAAGTCTAATGTTAAAGGGCTGTCATTTAACTATAACCCACCCAAAAGTGGACTTTTCTGAATGGATTCTAAAACACCAAAGTTGGTAAGTATGTTGGAAGTGTCTACAATGGTATGTTCTATAGACTGAGCCTGCACATATCATGAGCCAAGATATTTCATACTTTCCATATCTTCCGGAAAGTCATAGAATCCTAGAATGTTAGAGTTGAAAGGGACCTCCAGGGTCATCGTGTCCAACCCCCTGCTCAATGCAGGATTCACTAAACCATCTCAGACACAAGTTTGCCCAGCCTGTGTTTGAAGACTTCCATTGAAGGAGAACTCGCCACTTCTCGTGGCAGCCTGTTCCACTCATTGATCACCCTCACTGTCAAATTTTTTTTTAATAATATCTAATATGTATATTCTCCCTTTCAGTTTCATTCCATTGCTTCTCATGTTTCCATGTGCAAATGAGAATAATGATGATCCCGCTACACTGTGACAGCCCTTCAGATATTTGTAGACAGCTGCTAAGTCTCCTCTTAGCCTTCTTTTTTGCAAGCTAAACACACCCAGATCCTTTAACCGTTCCTCGTAGGACATACTTTGCAGTCCGCTCACCATCCTTGTAGCTCTTCTCTGAACTTGCTCCAGTTTTTCAATGTCTTTTTACATTGTGGTGCCCAGAACTGGAAGGCTCCTGGAAAAAGAGAACTCAAGTAAGAGTCAGTAAATTTCTGAGCCAGTGCCAAACATCCCAAGAAAACAATAATTCTAGAAGACTTCTTGTGCGTGGTATGCTTGGTGTGGAGGGGTGTAACCTGGAAAAAGGGGTCTGGCTATGGGTAAAAAGTTTCCTATGTCACTCACAAAAACCTTCCAGATTAAAATCTGAGATATTTACATAGTTGGAACATGATTGTCACCTTCTTCTACAAATGCAGTATGGCTGCTACTGGTGCCGTGGTGCCCGATGTATGGGTATCTATGGGAGATGGCTGCTACTGGTGCCGTGGTGCCCCCTGTATGGGTATCTATGGGAGATGGCTGCTACTGGTGCCGAAGTGACCTCTATGGGAGATGGCTGCTACTGGTGCCCCCAGTATGGGTATCTATGGCAGATGGCTGCTACTGGTGCCCCCTGTATGGGTATCTATGGGAGATGGCTGCTACTGGTGCCGTGGTGCTCCCTGTATGGGTATCTATGGCAGATGGCTGCTACTGGTGCTGTGGTGCCCCCTGTATGGGTATCTATGGGAGATGGCTGCTACTGGTACCGTGGTGCTCCCTGTATGGGTATCTATGGCAGATGGCTGCTACTGGTGCCCCCAGTATGGGTATCTATGGCAGATGGCTGCTACTGGTGCCCCCTGTATGGGTATCTATGGCAGATGGCTGCTACTGGTGCCGTGGTGCCCCCTGTATGGGTATCTATGGCAGATGGCTGCTACTGGTGCCCCCTGTATGGGTATCTATGGCAGATGGCTGCTACTGGTGCCGTGGTGCCCCCAGTATGGGTATCTATGGCAGATGGCTGCTACTGGTGCCCCCAGTATGGGTATCTATGGCACATGGCTGCTACTGGTGCCCCCTGTATGGGTATCTAAGGGAGATGGCTGCTACTGGTGCCGTAGTGCTCCCTGTATGGGTATCTATGGGAGATGGCTGCTGCTGGTGCCCCCAGTATGGGTGTCTATGGGAGATGGCTGCTACTGGTGCTGAGGTGACCTCTATGGGAGATGGCTGCTACTGGTGCCCCCAGTATGGGTATCTATGGAAGAGGTATGGAAATGCACATAGATGACTAGAGACCTTCATCCTTGGGCACGTTGGCTTTGCTATGCAGCACTCCCTTCTCAGTACATGAATTAGATTGGTTTCCTCGGTCCTAGAAGCATCTGTTGTGTCGGAAGCACGGCAGACACACGCCCAGTGTAATTCACATTTCTCCCAGAAACGACACTAAGAACAAGACTGAGACTAATTTGCAGCCATGAACCCGCGCTTGGTGGAGGAGCTCATTAGAGCCTTGCTGTCATCCTGCATTTTGTAGACATCCCTCTCCTGACTTGCACGGCCGCATTACGAGTGGAGAGAATACATTGAGTTTCATTGATTATTTTACATACTACAAGGATGAGCAGAACTTTGAGGCCGGATCACCCCCAAAGACGAGACATTGCCTCCTCTCGAATAGATTCATTGTTATTAAATACATTGAGCTGGAAGCTGCAAGATCAATTATATAGAGGCACGGGTGCCGAGCCGGTGCCACTGTGTGGCTGCTGCTGACAGTTGGCGGGTCTGAGTCAAGTTATCACCTAGCTGTCATGTCCAAAGATGATAATTTCGATAAGAAGATGACTCTACTTTCACTCTGCGCGAAGATCCCAATCTGATCCCTAATGGGTATGGCGACCAGACAAGGGAAGAAGGTCATTCCTCGAAGAGCTGGTATGGACACTGATGCATCGATCGGTCAATAGGGAGGCTGTCGGCAATCGATTCACCCGAACAGCCCGGCATCTTTACTTCTCCCCTGTCATAAGGAAATCATGACTGAACAGTCCGGGAGGTGGCAGAATCCAGCCCCTTTGACTCGATGGATGTGGCCGCTGTCACCCACGGCGTCTACACTGAGTGGCCTCACGCTATCGCAGATTAGATGAATTCTGGCGCATGCACGTGGGACGGTTCATTCCAGAGGTTGTTTTCTGTCGGGCTTTAGTTTAAAGACGATCGCACATAATAGCAGGTGCCGAGGGTGATCCAGTCCCGACACACACATTGGACCATTAGATGGTTGCATGCCAGTATCAGTGATACAGGGGTGAATGGACACATTTAGGCTAAGTTCACACTAGGCATTTTTGCTGCGTTTTTTTTTCTGCAGCAAAACCTGCACTCTTGGCAGAAAGGCCGGTTTCACACGTCCTGATATTTCCAGTACCGGAAAAAACGCTACTGGAGATGTGTCTGTGTGCTCACGTGTTGCATTCGTGCGGCAGCCGTGTGCTGCATGAGGACCACACGGACGGCCACCGGGAAGCAGTGCTACAGTAAGGGCTGTCCCCTGCTTGTGGTGCTGAAGCCAGCTGTCATCTGTTCTCCCCTGCTCTGCCGGCGACGAGCCGGGGAGAAGGGATGAAAGAGAACCTGACGTGGGGTCACCCCTATATTTGACAACCAACCTAGCAAAACTCACAGGTGCGAGCTGCTATTCTCAGGCTGGCAAGGGGCCATGGATATGGTCTCACCCCAGCCTAAAAACAGCAGCCCGCAGCTGCTCAGAAAAGGCTGTGCCAATTCTGGAGCTTTGCCTGGTTCTTCCCACTGCCCTGTAGCATCGGCATATTAGAAAATGAGGGGTTAATGTCACTTTCCTATTGTAAGGTGACATTAAGCCGGCTTAGTAATGGAGAGATGTCAATAAGACACCTATCCATTACTAATCCCACAGTTGTTAAAGGGTTAATAAAACACACCGTAAGAAAAAAGAATTTTAATGAAATAAAACAATACCCAGTTTGACCATTTTATTCTTACAGGTAATCCAAGCGAAGCCCTCGATCTCCTTGAAAAAAAGTCAAAATTAAAAACCAACAATATACCCATACAGTTATATGAAAAAGTTTGGGCACCCCTATTAATCTTAAGCTTAATGTTTTATAAAAATTGTTTTTTTTGCAACAGCTATTTCAGTTTCATATATCTAATAACTGTTGGACACAGTAATGATTCTGCCTTGAAATGAGGTTTATTGTGCTAACAGAAAATGTGCAATCTGCATTCAATCAAAATTTGACAGGTGCATAAGTATGGGCACCCTTATCATTTTCTTGTTTTAAATACTGCTACCTACTTTTTACTGACTTACTAAAGCACTTTTTTTGGTTTTGTAACCTCATTGAGCTTTGAACTTCATAGCCAGGTGTATGCAATCATGAGAAAAGCTACTTAAAGTGGCCACTTGCAAGTTGTTCTCCTGTTTGAATCTCCTCTGAAGAGTGGCATCATGGGCTCCTCAAAACAACTGTCAAATGATCTGAAAACAAAGATTATTCAACATGGTTGTTCAGGGGAAGGATACAAAAAGCTGTCTAAGAGATTTAACCTCTCAATTTCCACTGTGAGGAACATAGTAAGGAAATGGAAGAACACAGGCACAGTTCTTGTTAAGGCCAGAAGGGGCAGGCCAAGAAAAACATCAGAAAGGCAGAGAAGAAGAATGGTGAGATCAGTCAAGGACAATCCTCAGACCACCTCCAGAGAGCTGCAGCATCAACTTGCTGCAGATGGTGTCACTGTGCATCGGTCAACTATACAACGCACTTTGCACAAGGAGAAGCTGTATGGAAGAGTGATGCAAAAGAAGCCGTTTCTGCAAGCACGCCACAAACAGAGTCGGCTGAGGTATGCAAAAGCACATTTGGATAAGCCAATTTCTTTTTGGAAGAAGGTCCTGTAGACTGATGAAACCAAGATTGAGTTGTTTGGTCATACAAAAAGGCGTTATGCATGGCGGCAAAAAAACACAGCATTCCAAGAAAAACACTTGCTACCCACAGTAAAATTTGGTGGAGGTTCCATCATGCTTTGGGGCTGTGTGGCCAATGCCGGCACCGGGAATCTTGTTAAAGTTGAGGGACGCATGGATTCCTCTCAGTATCAGCAGGTTCTTGACAATAATGTTCATGAATCAGTGACAAAGTTGAAGTTACGCAGGGGATGGATTTTTCAGCAAGACAATGATCCAAAACACCGCTCCAAATCTACTCAGGCATTCATACAGAGGAACAATTACACTGTTCTGGAATGGCCATCCCAGTCCCCAGACCTGAATATCATTGAACATCTGTGGGATCATTTGAAGAGGGCTCTCCATGCTCAGCGACCATCAAACTTAACTGAACTGAAATTGTTTTGTAAAGAGGAATGGTCAAAAATACCTTCATCCAGGATCCAGGAACTCACTAAAAGCTATAGGAAGCGACTAGAGGCTGTTATTTTTGCAAAAGGAGAATCTACTAAATGTTAATGTCACTTGTCTGGTGAGGTGCCCATACTTATGCACCTGTCAAATTTTGTTTGAATGCAGATTGCACATTTTCTGTTAGTACAATAAACCTCATTTCAAGGCAGAAACATTACTGTGTCCAACAGTTATTAGATATATGAAACTGAAATAGCTGTTGCAAAAAAACCAATTTTTATAAAACATTAAGCTTAAGATTAACCCCTTCACCACCAAGGGTGGTTTGCACGTTCATGACCAGGCCAATTTTTACAATTCTGACCACTGTCCCTTTATGAGGTTATAATTCTGGAACGCTTCAACGGATCCTGGTGATTCTGACATTGTTTTCTCGTGACATATTGTACTTCATGATAGTGGTAAAATTTCTTTGATATTACTTGCGTTTATTTGTGAAAAAAACGGTAATTTGGTGAAAATTTCGCAATTTTCCAACTTTGAATTTTTATGCAATTAAATCACAGTGATATGTCACACAAAATACTTAATAAGTAACATTTCCCACATGTCTACTTCACATCAGCACAATTTTGGAACCAAATTTTTTTGGGGGGAGTTATAAGGGTTAAAAGTTGACTAGCAATTTCTCATGTTTACAACACCATTTTTTTTAGGGACCACATCTCATTTGAAGTCATTTTGAGGGGTCTATATGATAGAAAATACCCAAGTGTGACACCATTCTAAAAACTGCACCCCTCAAGGTGCTCAAAACCACATTCAAGAAGTTTATTAACCCTTCAGGTGTTTCACAGGAATTTTTGGAATGTTTAAATAAAAATGAACATTTAACTTTTTTTCACACAAAATTTACTTCAGCTCCAATTTGTTTTATTTTACCAAGGGTAACAGGAGAAAATGGACCCCAAAAGATGTTGTACAATTTGTCCTGAGTACGCCGATACCCCATATGTGGGGGTAAACCACTGTTTGGGCGCATGACAGAGCTCGGAAGCGAAGGAATGCCATTTGACTTTTCAATGCAAAATTGACTGGAATTGAGATGGGACGCCATGTTGCGTTTGGAGAGCCCCTGATGTGCCTAAACATTTAAACCCCCCACAAGTGAAACCATTTTGGAAAGTAGACCCCCTAAGGAACTTATCTAGAGGTGTGGTGAGCACTTTGACCCACCAAGTGCTTCACAGAAGTTTATAATGCAGAGCCGTAAAAATGAAACAAAAATTTTTTCCCACAAAAAATATTTTTTAGCCCCAGTTTTGTATTTTTCCGAGGGTAACAGGAGAAATTGGACCCAAAAAGTTGTTGTCCAATTTGTCCTGAGTACGCTGATACCCCATATGTGGGGGGGAACCACCGTTTGGGTGCATGGGAGGGCTTGGAAGGGATGGAGCGCCATTTGGAATGCAGACTTAGATGGAATGGTCTGCAGGCGTCACATTGCGTTTGCAGAGCCCCTAATGTACCTAAACAGTAGAAACCCCCCACAAGTTACACCATTTTGGAAAGTAGACCACCTAAGGAACTCATCTAGATGTGTTGTGAGAGCTTTGAACCCCCAAGTGTTTCACTACAGTTTATAATGCAGAGCCGTGCAAATAAAAAATATTTTTTTTCCACAAAAATTATTTTTTAGCCCCCAGTTTTGTATTTTTTCCAAGGGTAACAGGAGAAATTGGACCCCAAAAGTTGTTCTCCAATGTGTTCCGAGCACGCTGATACCCCATATGTTGGGGGAAACCCCTGTTTGAGCGCACGGGAGAGCTCGGAAGGGAAGGAGCACTGTTTTACTTTTTCAACGCAGAATTGGCTGGAATTGAGATCGGACGCCATGTCGCGTTTGGAGAGCCCCTGATGTGCCTAAACAGTGGAAACCCCCAATTAAAACTGAAACCCTAATCCAAACACACCCCTAACCCTAATCCCAACGGTAACCCTAACCACACCTCTAACCTAGACACACCCCTAACCCTAATCCCAACCCTATTCCCAACCGTAAATGTAATCCTAACCCTAACTTTAGCCCCAACCCTAACCCTAACTTTAGCCCCAACCCTAACTGTAGCCTTAACCCTAGCCCTAACCCTAGCCCTAACCCTAGCCCTAACCCTAATGGGAAAATAGAAATAAATACATTTTTTAAATTTTTTAATTTTTCCTTAACTAAGCGGATGATGAAGGGGGGTTTGATTTTCTTTTATAGCGGGTTTTTTAGCGTATGTTTATGATTGGCAGCCGTCACACACTGAAAGACGCTTTTTATTGCAAAAAATATTTTTTGCGTTACCACATTTTGAGAGCTATAATTTTTCCATATTTGAGTCCACAGAGTCATGTGAGGTCTTGTTTTTTGCTGGACGAGTTGACATTTTTATTGGTAACATGTTCGGGCACGGGAGATTTTTTGATCGCTTTTTATTCTGATTTTTGTGAGGCAGAATGACCAAAAACCAGCTATTCATGAATTTCTTTTGGGGGAGGCGTTTATACCGTTCCGCGTTTGGTAAAATTGATAAAGCAGTTTTATTTTTCGGGTCAGTACGATTACAGCGATACCTCATTTATATCATTTTTTTATGTTTTGGCGCTTTTATACGATAAAAACTATTTTATAGAAAAAATAATAATTTTGGCATCGCTTTATTCTGAGGACTATAACTTTTTTATTTTTTTGCTGATGATGCTGAATGGCGGCTCTTTTTTTGCGGGACAAGATGTCGTTTTCATCGGTACCATGGTTATTTATATCTGTCTTTTTGATCGTGTGTTATTCCACTTTTTGTTTGGCGGTATGAGAATAAAGCGTTGTTTTGTGCCTTTTTTTTTTTTTTTTACGGTGTTCACTGAAGGGGTTAACTAGTGGTATAGTTTTATAGGTGGGGTTGTTACGGACGCGGCGATACTAAATATGTGTACTTTTATTGTTTGATTTTTTTTTTTATTTAGATAAAGAAATGTATTTATGGGAATAATATTTTTTTTTTTCTTTATTTAGGATTTTTTTTTCTTTTTTTTACACATGTGGAAATTTTTTTTTTTAACTTTTGTACTTTGTCCCAGGAGGGGACATCACAGATCGCTGATCTGACAGTTTGCACAGCACTCTGTCAGATCGGCGATCTGACTTACAGTGCTGCAGGCTTACCAGCGCCTGCTCTGAGCAGGCACTTGGTAAGCCACCTCCCTCCCTGCAAGATCCGGATGCCGCGGCCATTTTGGATCCGGGCCTGCTGCAGGGAGGAGAGGTAAGAGACCCTCGCAGCAACGCGATCACATCGCGTTGCTCCGGGGGTCTCAGGGAAGCCCGCAGGGAGCCCCCTCCCTGCGCGATGCTTCCCTGTACCACCGGCACACCGCGATCATGTTTGACCGCGGTGTGCCGGGGGTTAATGTGCCGGGGGCGGTCTGTGACCGCTCCTGGCACATAGTGTCGGATGTCAGCTGCGATAGGCAGCTGACACTCGGCCGCGCTCCCCCCGTGAGCGCGGCCGATCGCGCTGGACGTACTATTCCGTCCTTGGGAATTAGGGCCCACCCCACATGGACGGAATAGTACGTCCAATGGCAGAAAGGGGTTAATAGGGGTGCCCAAACTTTTTCATATAACTGTACCTGTCCACCGTACAGTCAAGTCCTACGCAGTAATACATATTTGGGGGCATTTACATTTTACAACTGGGAATGCTGCTAATGTGACCGCTCCCAGCTGTAAACGACTGTGGAATGAATGAAATGCAGGGAGCGGAGCTTCGGTGACATCACCGAAGCTGCGCCCCCTGACAGCATGAACTAAGAAACTCTTCAGCCTGGAAAAATGCCAGCTGATTTTCCCACGCTGAAGAGTTCATTTGAGTTAATGCCGCCAGAGGGCGCAGCTTCAGTGACGCCACCAAAGCTCTGTTCCCTGCATTTCATTCATTCCACAGTCGTTTGCAGCCGGGATCGGTCACATTAGCAGCATTCCCGGTTGTAAAATGTAAATGCCCCCCAGATATGGATTACTGCATGGGACTTGACTCTGCGGCGGACAGGTATGGCTATATTGTTGGTTTTTTAGTTTGACTTTTTTCAAGGAGATCGAGGGCTTCGCTTGGATTACCTGTAACAATAAAATGGTCAAACTGGGTATTGTTTTATTTCATTAAAATACTTTTTTCTTAGTGTGTGTTTTATTAACCCTTTAACAACTGTGGGATAAGTAATGGATAGGTGTCTTATTGACACCTCTCCATTACTAAGCCGGCTTAATGGCGCCTCACAATAGGAAGATGATATTAACCCCTCATTACCCCATATGCCAATTCTACAGGGCAGTGGGAAGAACAGGGCAAAGCTCCAGAATTGGCACATCTAATAGATGTGCCTTTTCTGGGCAGCTGCGGGCTGCTGTTTATAGGCTGGGGGGGTCCATATCCATGGCCCCTTACCAGCCTGAGGATAGCAGCCCGCACCTGTGAATTTGGCCGGGTTCGTTGTAAAATATAGGGGGGACCGCACGTCAGGTTTTTCTTTCATTCATTGTCCCCTGCTCGCCGGCAGAGCAGGGGACAATGGATGAGAATCAGCTTCAGCACCACGCACATGGGGACAGAGGCTTACAGTAACGCTGTTTCTCCCATGGCCGTGAGTCCGGGTAAAAACGGACATGTCTCTGTGTTTTGCACACGGACACTTGGTTTGTGAAAACATGCTGATATCTGCATAGACCCAGTCATTTGAATGGGTCTATGTGTGTCAGTGTCTCCGGTACGTGAGAAAACTGTCACTACACGTACCGGAGGCACTGATGTGTGAAACCGGCCAAAAGCAGCGTAAAAAAACCAAAACGCTTTTGTTGCTGCGTTTTCAGGACCTCATAGTTCAGCTTTGCTTCCACCCAGTGGCGTAACTACAAAGTTATGGGCCCCGGTGCGAACTTCCAAATGGGCCCCCCCACCCCCCCCACCTTCCCCTAGATACGCCTCGGACTGTTGCAGGAATCTCCTGCACTGCAACATGGTGTTGGGTGCCAGCACAGCCCGCACAGTGGTATATAGAGCACAGCCCGCACAGTGGTATATCCAGCACAGCCCGCACAGTGGTATATCCAGCACAGCCCGCACAGTGGTATATCCAGCACAGCCCGCACAGTGGTATATCCAGCACAGCCCGCACAGTGGTATATCCAGCACAGCCCGCACAGTGGTATATAGAGCACAGCCCGCACAGGGATATATGCAGCACAGCCCGCACAGGGATATATACAGCACAGCCCGCACAGGGATATATACAGCACAGCCCGCACAGGGATATATACAGCACAGCCCGCACAGGGATATATACAGCACAGCCCGCACAGGGATATATACAGCACAGCCCGCACAGTGGTATATCCAGCACAGCCCGCACAGTGGTATATCCAGCACAGCCCGCACAGGGATATATACAGCACAGCCCGCACAGGGATATATACAGCACAGCCCGCACAGGGATATATACAGCACAGCCCGCACAGGGATATATACAGCACAGCCCGCACAGGGGTATATAGAGCACAGCCCGCACAGGGATATATACAGCACAGCCCGCACAGGGATATATACAGCACAGCCCGCACAGGGGTATATACAGCACAACCCGCACAGGGGTATATACAGCACAGCCCACACAGGGGTATATACAGCACAGCCTGCACAGGGGTATATACAGCACAGCCCGCACAGGGGTATATACAGCACAGCCCGCACAGGGGTATATACAGCACAGCCCGCACAGGGGTATATACAGCACAGCCTGCACAGGGGTATATACAGCACAGCCCGCACAGGGATATATACAGCACAGCCCGCACAGGGATATATACAGCACAGCCCACATCTCATCGCCCCCCCCTCTCCTCACCTTTCCTTTTGCCCGCGCTGCTCCCGGCGGCTGCAGTCTGCCCAGAACACAGCAGGTGCGCGATGATATGACGTCATCGCGCACCCGCAGTGTACTGTCAGAGGCAGAGCGGGGAATGATGGGAGAGGGAGCGTCAGGTGACGCTCTCTCCTCCATCATTGCATTGAACTGTACCGGTGTCATAGACGCCGGTATAGTTAAATGCGGCGGCACTGGCGGGGGGCGGGGGGGAACAGTGCAGCGGGCGGCCCACTACTGGCACCGGCTCTTCTGGCATTTGCCAGAAGTGCCCGATGGCCAGTCCGGCCCCGCAGGTCAGGGGCCGGCCCTGGGCCCCTGACCTGCGGGGCCCGGTCGCAATGGTGACCGCTGCGACCGCGGTAGTTACGCCCCTGCTTCCACCACAGAAGCATCAACACAGGTCACCAAAACAACACATATGTTCATGTAAAAATACACATACAAATGTAACAGCTGAGGGAGGTGAATTGGTCTGGAATAATAAGACACTGGCAGTGCATTGAGTTTGTAGGACACTTTAATTTTCACACTTTGGTCTGCCATTGAGTTGCTTACGCATTGTCCAAGCTCATACCTTGGTCAGCCACAGGCATTGTTCAATTTCATACCCTGGTCGGCCAATTTTTACTTTGTATGCCGCACTAATTTAATTAAACTGTACTAATCCAAACTACCATCACAGTTGACCAAGACAAGATGGTAAACCTGGAAAAATCACAAAGATAAATGGGTTTCATATACTGCTATCCTTGCTGTTTTTCATTATCCATTTTTCTTGCAGTGGGTGAAAAAACGCTGAAAGAAGTGACATGCCCTATGTCCAAAAAACCATGCAAAGCACAAAATACTAATGAAAGTGTGTGCATGACATTTCTGAAATCTCATAGGCTCTGTTGGTCCTGTAAAACACAGCTGAAAATTAGCGTAAAAAAGCAGCAAAACCACCTATTGTGAACTTAGCCTGCGAAACAGCCGTTTACAAGCAGGTTCCTCATATAAAATACCTAGTGATATAATGCCTTGTGTAGGGTATATGATATCGATATATTACTTTATATGTAGCATGTTCCATCCATATATTACTTTTATATGTAGCATATCCTGGCCATATATTACTTTTTATGTAGCATATCCCGGCTGTATATTACATTATATGTAGCAGATCCTGGCCATATATTACTTTATATGTAGCATATCCTGGCCATATATTACTTTATACTGTATGTAGCATATCCCGGCCGTTTATTACTTTATATGGAGCATATCTCTGCTGTATATTACTTTATATGTAGCATATCCTGGCCATATATTACTTTTATATGTAGCATATCCCGGCCGTATATTACTTTATATGTAGCATATCCTGGCCATATATTACTTTTTATGTAGCATATCCCGGCTGTATATTATATTATATGTTGCATATCCCGGCCATATATTACTTTATATGTAGCATATCCTGGCCATATATTACTTTATACTGTATGTAGCATATCCCGGCCGTTTATTACTTTATATGGAGCATATCCCTGCTGTATATTACTTTATATGTAGCATATCCTGGCCATATATTACTTTATACTGTATGTAGCATATCCCAGCCATATATTACTTTTATTACTTTATATGTTGCATATCCTGGCCGTATATTACTTTATATGGAGCATATCCCTGCCGTATATTACTTTATATGTAGCATATCCTGGCCGTATATTACTTTATATGTAGCAGTTCCTGGCCATATATTACTTTATATGTAGCATATCCTGACCATATATTACTTTATACTGTATGTAGCATATCCCAGCCATATATTACTTTTATTACTTTATATGTTGCATATCCTGGCCGTATATTACTTTATATGGAGCATATCCCAGCCATATATTACTTTATATGGAGCATATCCCAGCCACATAATGCCTTGTTTTTTGTGCAGAGTTGCAGAATCTCTGGGTGCAGGGAGACGCTCTTCTTGTTTATTCCTCCAGCATTTAGATAAGCGTCCTTGTATCTGTAAATATAAGATATTGTAGCCATAAATCAGGTCCTGTTTTCTGCACAATGCATATATGAATCAGGACACAGGAAAGGTTCTTGTGCGTCAACTGATTAGATTTTATTGTAGCGAGCAGGGATCTGTAATGGAAATGCAGCTGCAAAAAGCAGGAATCGGGCTGACATTTAGTCCCTGGCAAATTGTATTAAAAAAAAGCAATAACTGTATACAGGAGGGAGAATGTTTCCATTTCTAATTAACCTTTGAAGTGCTGGAATGAGGTATGAGGGCCCCAGAGCGAAAAAAAAAAAAAGCTGGAGGTCCCACCTATTCATTGTAAGCTCTGCTTTCACAATTTTGCACACCGGTGGCAGTAACAGCAAGGACTAGTGCAATGCTACATAGGACACTCTAGATGGAAATGTCCAAAGCTGGAGCTCCAAGGCTCCAATATTTTTTCTGAGCCCCAATTTATTTGCCAGTGTGAAACTCTATCACACAGAGCTTCTGGAGGACTCAGCGTGTCTATTGCATTGCACAGACTGGGCAATAGTTTTAATAAAAACTCTGTGTAGTATTTAATTTCCCCTCTGGGGGCACTGTGGGATAATTGAAGACTTCCTTTTAAGGTTCCCCTGGAGATAACAGCTGATTGCTGGTGGTCATATCAGTCTGACACCTTATGATTGCCTTATTTTTGTGCAACCTAACAAAGTGTCTGTCCAAGGTGAACCCATACTATGTCTCCATTATTTTATTAGTATTAAATACCACAACCGTTGGATAGAAATTAGGTTTCCCCATTTTGTTTGAAGACCATCCTCTTAGGCAGGGCTGTGGAGTCGGTAAGCCAAACCATCGACTCTGCTGCCTCAATTTCCCTGACCCGTGACTCCGACTCCACAGCACTGGTCACTACTAAGCATGGACATAAAGTGCAGCACAGATTCACCTCAACAAAAAGCCGAGATCAGGAACAGAACACACATTTATAGGACATTTCATAAATTTCTCATTCTTATGAAAATATTTCCAGTACTGAACCCAACTTATATATTTTAGGAGTCGGAGTTGTTTCATTTTATTCCAACTCCATCTCCGACTTCACCAAAATGGACACCGACTGCACAACTCCAGCTCCACAGCCCTGTTTAGTAGCCCACCCTCTTAGATGACCAACCTTTTAGATGACCACTTTTACATTCAATTTGAGTTGTCTTCTCAAAAAGGTTTGACAGAACCATTCTTCATGGTCGGCCAAGCTGGTGGGGATCTATGATATCGGAACCATAATTTTCTCAGATGTTCCTGCAAAGCCATTCTTGGACCCTTCAGTAAAGAAGCCATGAGGTTTCTCGGCCATGACCTTCAGCAAAGAAGCCGTGAGGTTTCTCGGCCATGTGTGATTAACAATGACTTCTTGTGGAAAGCAGTAGTTTAGTCATTTGTACATGATCCATTTTATCTGTAATGTTTGTAAAATATTACTTTGCTAATCATGTTCCTCATCTTGAATTTAATATAATTGGATTTTCCTCATGTCCTTTGCTCTTTAGGGACTATGGACACAGATGACCCCTTGTTACAAGATGCATGGTTTGATGATGATGAAGACGATGAGATGTCCTTCAAATCGCCCATTTGTAACACTTGCCAGTGGACTTCTAAACCTTTAAACGATTCCATGCCAACCTGTGAATTTTGGAACATAGTGGGATGGATATTCACAAATGTTTATTGTGCCACCTTTCTCTTGGCTTTAGGATGTCTAGTCCCTGTGGTCCTTTCCATCATTATGTTTGTACATTACCCTACCCTTGACATTGACATCTCTTACAATGCTTTTGAGATACGCAACCACGAGTCCTCCCAAAGGTTCGATGCACTCACTCTTGCTCTGAAATCCCAGTTTGGCACCTGGGGGAGGAACAGGAGGGACGTTGCCGATTTCACCTCCGAAACGTTGCAACGATTAATCTTTGAGCAGCTTCAACAGCTCCACCTGAACACATCTCAGGCTGATAATCCCATACGGGTTAAACGGAACTCGATTTGGCCCAATAGTACAGAGAGAACTAATTTCACAGCCACCGACTTTCCAACTACCTTGTCCTCTGCCGTGAACCAGTCCCGGCACCCTCGTGGGGCTTCGGTTAAGGAGTTTTCAGGTGTTTACGTGACTCCTAACACTCAGAGCCATGCACATTGGCGGATTGAGCTTATTTTCTTAGCCAGAGGAGATGAGGAAAATAACATATTTACAAAGGAACGCTTGATGACCATCCACAAGATTGAAAGGAAGATCATGGATCATCCACACTTTCGGGAATTTTGTTGGAAACCTCATGAAGTTCTCAAGGATCTACCGCTTGGATCGTACTCCTACTGCTCACCTCCAAGTTCACTTCTAACTTATTTTTTCCCTACTGAGAAGGGAGGAAAGATTTACTACGACGGAATGGGTCAAGATTTGGCCGATGTGCACGGTAAGTCTCTACACCTTCTATTTTGGAGATCAGTTTTTCAAAAACATCATACCACTAAGGGTATGTGTCCACGTTCAGGATTGCATCAGGATTTGGTCAGGATTTTACATCAGTATTTGTAAGCCAAAACCAGGAGTGGGAAAATTAGAGGAAAAGTAGAATAGAAACATAAGCTCCACTTCTGTATTTATCACCCACTCCTGGTTTTGGCTTACAAATACTGATGTAAAATCCTGACCAAATCCTGATACAATCCTGAACGTGGACACATACCCTAAGGAAAACCTTGCCAGCCATTCCAGCGACTCTTTATTACGGTAGATGCTTTCAATTCCTGATAATGGTGGCCATGTTATACTGGATTAAGATGTGGCAACCAAAAATATATAGTAGTAATAAAAATGAAATTGCAAAAAATTATATGATCTGCTCAATAATAAGAATTCCAACAAGTCATCCAAAAAGTTGCTTTCTTCTCTCCTCTATTAATATGTGTTGCTCTACTGTTGCCTCCGGTATATTGGCGCCATCATCAGAGCGCAACAAAAATATGGTGATCCATCTTCAGTACACGTTGGCTGTGAAGTCTATAGTCTATATAGTGTATATTTTGTATGTAGACTTAATTTTTTTTCTTCTTTTTTTAAGGCTCGCTAAAATTGGCAATGACCCATCCGGAGTTCTACTGGTATGTAGATGAGGCTCTCACTACAGAAAACCTAAAGAGCTCGCTTTTGAAAAGTGAAATCTTGTTTGGTGCTCCATTACCGAATTATTACTCAGTGGAAGATCGATGGGAGGAGCAGCACAGGAAGTTTCAAAACTTTGTCATCTCCTACATAAGCATATTGTCAAAGGAATCTACAAGGTAGTATTATATAATGGTAGAATTCCAAAAATACAAAATATACAGAATGTACTGTAACTACTGTCCTCAATGTAGAAGAAAATAATGTATAATACTGCCCCTATGTACAAGAATATAACTGCTATAATACTGCTCCTGTGTACAAGAATATAACTACTATAATACTGCCCCTATGTACAAGAATATAACTACTATAATACTGCCCCTATGTACAAGAATATAACTACTATAATACTGCCACTTTGTACAAGAATATAACTACTATAATACTGCCCCTATGTACAAGAATATAAATACTATAATACTGCCCCTATGTACAAGAATATAACTACTATAATACTGCTCCTATATACAAGAATATAACTACTATAATACTGCCCCTATGTACAAGAATATAAATACTATAATACTGCCCCTATGTACAAGAATATAACTACTATAATACTGCTCCTATATACAAGAATAGAACTACTGTAATACTGCTCCTATGTACAAGAATATAACTACAATACTGCTCCTATGTATAAGAATATAACTACTATAATACTGCTCCTGTGTACAAGAATATAACTACTATAATACTGCCCCTATGTACAAGAATATATCTACTATAATACTGCTCCAATGTACTAGGATATATTGTTGCTGTTTTCCGATTATTGATCTGTTACAATAGTTGATCTTGGATCTCTGTTGTCTCCGCATCATCTTGTACATCATGTTGGGGAGATACGCAGAGCTGATTATGTGTGTGACCTGATATAATCACTTCCATGTGGTAGGTTTGAGCTTCGGAGGAGACACTAATGTGAAGTGATCTCCGGGGTTCATTTAGAAATTTGTGAAGAGTTTACGTTCTCGGAGACAATTACTGCTTTGTTTTATGTGATTAGAATTGACTCCTAATTACTACCACTCACTTGTTTAACACACATATCCGGAATTTCTATGTTGAAGGTGCAGGGTCTCAGTTTTGTTTGTATGTAGCATTTATTTATACATAGATCTGAGGTTTGGTTGTTGTTTTGTAGCTGGCAGGACCTCTGTGATTCACTTCTGCACCATAATGACTCCATGGTGAATTTAGATGGAATTCTCTTTGGTGAATATTGGTGGAGATGACTCTGGTGTGTCTGTTATCCTTGGTCTTGTTGCTCTTTGAAGGGTCGGCTATTGACTTATAGGGTAGTTGTTTTCGTTGGATGGAAACCGATCCCTCCAGAGCCACCTATTTGGTGAAATCAGAAATTGCAACAACAACAACCGATGGGAAAGATTGAGACGTTGTACTCAAATCCATTATGACAAAAACATGTATTTTAGGTCAATTCAATGAACACATTTTTAATCACAATACCCCAACCCTTTTCATGGGGGCCCGGGCTCTTTACAGATCTCTTGTAGGGATCCAGACACTGTGTAGTCTACTGATGATAGTAGTCCTGTTACGTTATAGACATCTGATAAGAGCCCATGGACTCTACAGACCATCCATTAGTGTCCAGAAACGCTACAGAACTCTCATAGAAATCCACACTCTTTATAGATCTTTAATAGTTGTTAAATCAGTCAATAGACCTCACATATGGGTCCCCACACGCTCTAGACCTCTGAGTCCAGAATCTCTGTAGTGGTTCATACATGCTCTAGACTTCAAAAACAGGTCCAGGCAATCTTCGGGCCTCTTTTAGGGGTCTTGACACTCTTTAGACCACTTTTACATATTTCAGCATACTTTTTTTTTTTTTTTTTTTTTAAGACCTCCTGGTATTCCTGGCACTTTAGGGTATGTGCACACGCTGCAGATTTTGCTGTGGATCCGCAGCGTTTCCGCAGCCCAGCGGTTTCCCATGCATTTACAGTACCATGTAATGCTATGGGAAATGAAATCCGCAGTGTACATGCTGTGGAAAAAAACGCGCGGAAACGCTGCGGTTTATTTTCCGCAGCATGTCAATTCTTTGTGCGGAATCCGCAGTGGTTTTTCACCTCCAATAGGAAACTGCAGGTGAAAAACCACAGCGGAAACCGCAATAAAAACCGCGATAAATCCGCAGTAAAACCTGCAGCGGTTTTGCACTGCGGATTTATCAAAAACGCTGCTGAAAATTCCGCAATGGAATCCGCAGCGTGTGCACATGGCCTAAAAGTTCACTCATAGCAGTCCTTGGACTCAATAGACCTTTGATTGTGGCTCAAGAACTCTAAATAGAATTTTAGGGTTCCATCAAGTCTACAGATCTATGTTAATGGTTAATTGTCGCCTTAGATTAGTCATAATAGTCCAGATACTCTATTGACCATTCGTCGTAGTCCTGACACTCTGTAAGCTTCTTGTAGAAGTCCAAGTACTCTATAGACATGTTATAGTGGTTGAGACAATCTTATGACCTCTCATAGATGTTGAAGCACACTATTGTGTTATTATTGAAGTCCACATACTGTATAAATTTCTTTCAGTATTTTGGTAACTACATAGGCTTCTCATTCCATTGTAGGTAGTTTAGAAACTTAGCTTCAATATTTAGGCAAACTATAGACCTCTCCATAGCAACCCACACTTTACAAACCTCTTGGACCAGTCCACGTACTTTATTGACCTTTCATAGGGGTTCAGACACTCTCTAGGCTGCCCGTAGATTCTCGGAGACTCTACAGACCTATCATAGAACACAACACACTGTATAGATCTTAATATTGGTCCAGGCACTCTAGATACCTCTCATAGGTGTTCAGACACTTAACAGACCTCTTGTCTAAGCCCACTGACTTAATAGACCTCTCGTAGAAGTTTAGTGACACAATAGACCTCCAGTAGATGTTCAGTGTCTTAATAAACCTCTCGTAGAAGTCCATTGACTGAATAGATCTCTCGTAGAAGTACATTGAATTAATATAGACCTGTAGTTGAAGTCCATTGACTCAATAAACCTCTAATAGAAGTCTAGGAACTAAATAGACCCCTAGTTGAAGGAGATCTGTCATAGAAGTCCATTAACTCAATAGACCTCTTGTCAAAATGCATTTACTTAATGGACCTCTCGAAGATGATCAACAACTTAATAGACCTTTCATAGCAGTTCAGTGATTTAATAGACCTCCCGTAAAAGTCCAGGCGCTCTATGTTTTGGCTTCTCCTCTAGGTCCAAGCACTCTACAGAGGTCAGGGCATTTTTTTTTAAACCTAAGGCCATATATATTATCCTGTGAGATCGCTTAAGTTTTGGTATCGGCAGGGATTCTCGCTTATAAACCCACGGTGATAGAATAATGGGATGTGTTACTGTGAAATAATTCAGACTCTTCTCTAAGTACAATCCTGGCAGTCATCCTGAACTCGGCACCGATGTCACTTCTTTATTCCGCCGTCTCTCGTCTTGCTGACGATGTAGTGTAGACCTCGCCTGCTTTTCTCTGGATTGATGCTGTATTATTCACTTAAATAGGACTGTCTCAATGTAACTTCCCACATTCTCCTGAAAATTTCTATCTCTAGCTCCCATTCTGTAGACATCAGCAATTTTTTACAGAACAAAGAAGAAAAACTCCCTGACAAGCCAGGAAAATTGTGTTGCGGAAGGAAGCAGCATCTCCGGTTGCCTTTTTTATAATAAGAGTCTTGTAGCGGTTAGTCTTGGGGTATAGATACAGTGTATATATACATAAGTATGGGGGGATCAGCGTGGGATAGATTTATCTCTCTTGGTTATGGACTTGGGAACTGGCACAGGGTCCCTCTTCTGAATATATCACCACAATATGACTGGAGTGGATGGCAAGCGAATTGGGGGAGAGTTTGGGGTCCTCCTGACTCAGGGTATGATGGTTTGAACCACAGTGTCCCCTCTACCTTATCTACTTGGTTGACCAAAAAGATAAAACGGACAACAACCCCATTTCTGGCAGCTACGGCCCCATGGAATGGGAGACCCAACTTTGTTTTGCCCTATTGCCCCTTACCCATGGACAGCTTGAAACTGCAGAACTTCTCTACTCTAGGACTTCGGATGGGGGAAGCCAGTGAAAAGATTATATCCTTTCTTCCCCGAGGGAGGTGGGTACTTTTCAAGGTCTCGATGAGCCTTCACTCTTAGAGGAGACCTCACTTGATTTTTACTGTTTGGTCCATACTTTTCTTTGTACACCCTGTGCAAAAGTTTACACTTGTTAGTTGTTGGATTGAGGTTGATCTTGGGTATAAGATTAGGATGTTTCTAAACTTTATTCTATCAAACCCTACATGAAGCCGTTTTATAGGAGGACTCAGGGGGTTCGTGCCCTGCTTCACCACCATCTTGGTTCCACATCTGGCTTACGCTTGACATAGAATTGACCAGTACCCTAGGGGGGGTAGGTCGACTGATCATTGAAAGTGCTAAGCCAGCCCCCTTGTCAATACTGACCAATGTGTAGGCAGAGAATGAGGCTGGCTGTGGAAATCGATCAGCCAGCCCCCTTTGAAGTGAAGATGTATGAAACGCCGTCGAGGAATAATGCTGCCGAATCCGGAATCAAAGTGGAAACCTGAAGATGTGGGTCAGAGTGGCACATGTGATAATGGAAGCCTAGTACTATGTTGCGTGCGTAACTTATTATTTTAAGCCCATTTGAACAGGACAACCCCTTTAATCTGGTCCTGATCCTACAGAGCGAATATGAAATGTAACGTCAGACAATGCAGCAACGATTAAAAGTGAATCCTCATAAACCATAAATATACTATGCCATCTTTACCATATAAATGATTAAGTAAAATAATTAGCAGCCTGAAATCGAACGCCGTCTCCAATATATGGCGTTATACGGCGGACTTTATATATGCATTCTCTTTGTAGACCATTATTGGAGAAGAAAATCCGTTTTCACAAGTAGGCTCATAAGATAAATTAGTGAAACCTAAGCCATTAAGTGGATACTAACGGCCCATTAACAAGTGGCAGTAAAATGCGGCAGTAAAACATTTCTAAACATCAAAGACGTAATAAAGGAAATTGAATCTGGATCTTCTCTGCTGCCTCCGCTGGTCGGATGTGGGTACTGCAAGTATAAAAGAGCTTCCCAATTTATAACTCTGCTTTACGAATCCTCCCTATACTCGTATCTCCAGTCATTTTGTTTTTCCTTCTGTCTTTATGATGTGGAGTATGAATCCGATTCCTGATCAGTCACCTTGGGCCACGTAGATAAATACCCATAATCCCTCACTCTTCTGATTGTTATCGGAGAAGTGACATTATCAGGCGGAGCGGAGCGATACACCAGACTCCGCCGCCGACACCGTGCTCCTCTGATTTTGTCTTACACGTACAAGATATTTTGGGAACATTTTCTTAAGGATTCATTATTAATCATTTCTGGGACATTTTAGGCAAATACATTGTTTTAAGCCGTGAGTGGCGTTTTTTTCTGCAGTAAATGTCTGTAGGGCTCCGATTGTTTGTAGATGGCGCGTCCTCACACATTTATCACTTGATCGCTACAGGTTGGCTCAGTGAGAACATAGTAATATTGCACTGTCTTATTTTTGTCCTTTCTTGTGATTCTTCCTGGTGTCAGTAAAGTGCAGGTGCTGTACGGGGGGACCGACCTGTTCGACTATGAAGTGAGGACCACGTTCAATAATGACATGTTACTGGCCTTCATCAGCAGCAGCTGCATCGCCGTCCTGGTGTATGTCCTCACCTCCTTCTCCGGTCAGTGTCTCGTTAAACACTTTCTACTTCTCCACCTCTTTCACGCGCTCTTGACATTTGTTCTTCCTTCTATTATTAATTTTTTGTTCTCCTGCTTTCCCTTTCCCTCCTGCTATTTTGTTTTTCCATTTTTTCCTTCTCTGTGCTGATCCTGCTCTTCTCTCTGCTGTTCCTTCTTCTCTCTGCTGTTCCTTCTTCTCTCTGCTGTTCCTTCTTCTCTCTGCTGCTCCTTCTCTTCTCTCTGCTGCTCCTTCTCTTCTCTCTGCTGCTCCTTCTCTTCTCTTTGCTGCTCCTTCTCTCTGCTGTTTCTTCTCTTCTCTCTGCTGTTCCTTCTTCTCTCTGCTGTTCCCTCTTCTCTCTGCTGTTCCCTCTCTTCTCTCTGCTGTTCCCTCTCTTCTCTCTGCTGCTCCTTCTCTTCTCTGTGCTGATCCTTCTCCTCTCTGCTGTTCCTTCTTCTCTCTGCTGCTCCTTCTCTTCTCTCTGCTGCTCCTTCTGTTCTCTCTGCTGCTCCTTCTCTTCTCTCTGATGCGCTTTCTCTTCTCTCTGATGCGCTTTCTCTTCTCTCTGATGCGCTTTCTCTTCTCTCTGCTGTTCCTTCTCTTCTCGCTGCTGTTCCTTCTCGTCCTGTTGCTCTTCCCTCTTGTGTCCTTATTTCTGTTGTTGCCTTTATTCCCATTACCTTCTGACTTGTTTGGTCAGGCGTCTGCATATCACTAAACGCCACAATCACTATAGTGAGCTGATTAATGGGCGGTGTCACAAACTGAAGATTGCTAGAATTGCTCATTAGTGCTGCTGACTCTCGCACCTTCACTCTTTCTTATTCCTGCAGTGTTCCTCACCTTCTTTGGCATTGCCAGCATCGGTCTGAGTTGCCTTGTGGCCCTGTTCCTGTATCACGTGGCCTTCGGAATACAATATCTTGGAATCCTCAATGGCGTGGCGGCTTTCGTCATTGTTGGGATCGGTGAGTGTGTAATATTACTGAGAATCTCTGAGTAGACGTGTATCTCTATAAGTTGTGTGTTCTCCCTTTGTTTGGAAAAGTTGAAGAACCAAATAATACTCTTCCCGCCATGGGCAGCGCACTCTGCACTCTTGTCTGGTGGTCTATTAGGGTGGGTCATTATAAAGACAGAGTTTGCCTCCTCTACGTGATACTTACGAGTTATATATTGCTTTGCTGGGTATATGTGCACTGTATGACACCACACAAAAAGCTGACTGTGCATAACCCAGAACCCACTAAGCGTAAGGACCCCCACTGGTATCAGATGTTCTTGACATGTATCAAGCCAGTAGTCGGGTGGACAGGGGGCTTACGTACACCGAAAGCTGCCTGTATAGCGGTATTATTTCTTCACTGTATGGCATTTAATATGCAGAGTGTATGTGAGTACTATTTACTTGATATTACTTGGCTGTATTATTTCTATTTCACATACTTCTATTGTATACGAGTGAAATTGATGTAAAAGGATGATTGTGTCTTCGGTGTTTGGACTCCTTACTTCCGCACAGCAGTGACAGTGTGTGAGGCAGGTCCGCGCCGCGGTGTCAGCCGACGGTTAAACAGGCAGGAGGAAGACAAAGCTTCGAAAGTGATGTATCTGGCAGCAGATAACGCCGGGAAGATCAGAGGGGTAATTGCTCTGTGACATTATGAGCATCTATGATCGGTAACGTTCCCCGGGCTGGATGCGCTGCTCAGAACAAGACATTTCACACAGATTATGATGACACATGGCGCCGCTGACACCGCGCTGCTAAAGGGACAGAGCGCGGAAATGTGACCACGTCCTTTTTAATGTCATTTTTTTATATTTGAGGCGTGGAAATAAAAGATGTATAAGCAATGTGTAGTGTGGTGAAGTGTCATGTAATAAGCGGCCTTTATACAGGCCGGGCAGGATGATGGTGTGTGTGTGTGGACCCTTGGGATATAAAGTATGCCCCCTGTCTACCATACTACAACATCACAGGCTGAGAATGTGTTTCCCCATTCCAACATCAACCGAGTGCTGCCAGATGGCGTCCCGAGGTCGTTCCCTCTCACAGCACCAGCGTCACACACAGGATGGCAGCATTCAGCATGATCTGTCTCCTAGCATCTTCTTCTATTCGCCTCTGTGTCTTCAGTTACTGCTCCCTCTCCCCTCCCACATCACAAGATGATGCAAAGAAACTGCAGGACCCCCACCGCCGCCTTCTTCCTCTCTTCTCTTTTTCTTCAGTTACTGCTCCCTCTCCCCTCCCACAGCACAAGATGATGCAGGGAAACTGCAGGACCCCCACCGCCGCATTCTTCCCCTCTTCTCTTTTTCTTCAGTTGCTGCTCCCTCTCCCCTCCCACAGCACAAGATGATGCAGGGAAACTGCAGGACCCCCACCGCCGCATTCTTCCCCTCTTCTCTTTTTCTTCAGTTGCTGCTCCCTCTCCCCTCTCGCAGCACAGGTTTTACACACATTTATTTATTTATTTATTTAACCGTCTTTATTGAACAATAAACAAAGGGTGCATAAATTGTTGAGAAGCTTTAGAGAAGATCTGACAAATATTTTTACAGTGCTTTGAACATTAGACAGTGTATTATAACTATAACCAACTTCCACCCAGGCACACATCTGCACCTTCATAGCACAATAGCCATTAAGCCCAACAGAAATTCTCCTGTCAATTTGCTCTCTCATTACCAGTCTGTAAATTGGAAGCTTTTACACCCATTTTGATGTAGAGATTCTGCAGCTCCATCCCCCTCCTCCTATCTCCCTCTCATATCTTTCCCTTCAGTTGTTGCTCCTTCTCCCTTCTCACTGCACAGGTTTTTACACTCATTTTGAGATATTCTACAGCTCCATCCCCCTCCTCCCATCTCCCTCTTATCTTTTCCTTCAGTTGTCACTCCTTCTCACCGCACTGGTTTTACACTCATTTTGATATATTCTGCAGCTCCATCCCCCTCCTCCCCTCTCTCTACATTATTTCCCCATCCTTTCATGGTCAGTTTGTGTTTTATCGGATGTTTTCATGGTTCTTTCTGCCAGAACAATACCTGATGAGACGTCCTTGGCCGGTCCGACTTGTCCTTTGTATTCCAGTACACAGAATTATTTTACATTTCTGTTTTTGCTGTTTCATTTGTTGTAAACTTTGATTCTCTGGCATAAAATCTAATAAAAAAAAGAGGAGTTTGGCATTTGTGATCCCGCAGTGAAATGCTTACTGTCTGGCTGCTTTGTGTGTATATTACATTTCACTTTTATCACTCAGCTGCTTTTAGATGAGCATCGATTTCCGTCTTTTTTTTCCCATGGAAAAATTCACATATTCTGCACTTTGATAGAACGTAATATTTCACTTTAAGAGCTGAGACACAAAACCGACATTTGTAGTGTTCTTCATAGCCCCATCCAGATTTATACCCCTGTAATTCACTGACACAGGCAGAATTATTATCATGCTGCAGTGACAATGAGCCGGATATTATACAGTCACTGCAGCATTATAATAATGAGGGCACATAATGCCCCACTGGCCGTGTATCCTGGTTATTATAACGCTGCACTGACCGTGTATGTCCTGGTTATTGTAGCACCGCGCTGACCGTGTGTCCTGATTATTCTAATGCCGCACTGACCGTGTGTCCTGGGTATTCTAACGCCGCACTGACCGTGTGTCCTGGTTATTATAACGCTGCACGGACCGTGTGTATCCTGGTTATTATAACGCCGCACTGACTGTATATGTCCTGGTTATTATAATGCCGCACTGACCGTGTGTTCTGGTTATTATAACGCCGCACTGACCGTGTGTATCCTGGTTATTATAACGCCGCACTGACCGTATATGTCCTGGTTATTATAATGCTGCACTGACCGTATGTGTCCTGGTTATTGTAACACTGCCATATAGTGCCAGCCTTGGTTCGATGCCCACCGTAGTCACCTTTGCAGACCTTCCGTCTAAGTGTTGTATATAAAGAACTAAAAAATGTTGTGACGCGCACTGAAATTCATGTTATGGCTTCTCTTATAGGGGTCGACGATGTGTTTGTGTTCATAAACACCTATCGGCAGGCGAATCAGATAAGAGACCCTCGCCAGCGGATGATCCACACTGTACAGACTGCTGGGAAAGCAACTTTCTTCACCTCCCTGACTACAGCATCCGCTTATGCAGCCAACGTCTTCTCCCAGGTTGGAGGTTTACTTAGATTTATACAGCTCCTATGGAGTTTGCAATTAATTGTACAGATCCAGGTGCAGTGAGCTCCCCCTTGTGGTAGCTATATACATCTGTATCTAGTAAGCTCCCCGTAGTGGTGGCTGTATAAATCTGTATGTAGTGAGCTCCCCCTAGTGGTGGCTGTATAAATCTGTATGTGGAGTGCTCCCTCTAGTGGCGGCTGTATAAATCTGTATGTAGTGAACTCTTTTATTATAAAAATACAAAACTTACAATCAATAAATAGCACAAATCAAAACCCCAGCAAAAGCAACTGTCCGAGTCCAACATTACCACCCCCCCAGTCCAAAGCAAAGTCCAAGTCCAGCATAACTGCCCCCAGTCAAAGCAACCCCGCAAAAGAAAACAAAACTGCCTTCTTCTTTCTCAGAGAAGCTTCCTCCATCTTTCTTTCTTATGTTGTTTTCCGTCCTTTACTCGTCTTTTCACTTTTTATCCATCCAGATCTCCTCCTCCCCAGGTTACATCACCCAAGGAGAGAAGAAACATTTTATTAATACACACGCACATACACACTTCATACCAAACCTGACAAAGAAAAACTCTGGTCCATCGCCCAAAAAGAAACATTATAGCCACCTGGCTTAAACACATCTATCTAAATCACACAAAACACATTTTTTTTTCCTTTTTATCTATTTTATAATTTTTATTTTTTTTATATATATATATATATATATATATATATATATATTTATTTATTATTATTTTTTTTTTTTTTTTTTTTTTTTTTTTTTTTTTTTTTTTTTTTTACACAGCAAACACAACTATAAACAACCTACCACCAAACCCACACAATACAAAAATTAGCTCACCGAGGAACTTATATCCTCTTGCCTACAAGACAGGATCATCACATTACAATACAATGCTACATAACTCTATATACAACACTTACCCAGAGCCAGGATTGGTGCCTGTAAGCCCTATATCAATAATTCACTTCTGCAAAACAAAAATCTGATAGTGAAAAGCCCCAGCCCGCCACCGGGAAACCGGAGATGACAGGCTTCTACCCTAGCAATCCTTACCCTACCAGCCGTCCCTACCTGTCTAGACATCTGTCCCTATTTATCTGCCTACCTTTCCCTGTCTCTCCCTGCCTGACCCTACGACCCTACCTAACACCGCGTGCCTACCTAACTGTCCCTGGGCTGTCCCTATCCTGTCCCTACCTATCTACCTGTCCCTACTGAAGCTATCTACCTGTCCCTATCATTTACCTGCTCATCTAAGCCCTAGGTACATTAAATGAGAACCCTCTCCAAAGAAGAGAGGCCCTCGCTGCACCCAGCCTGTCATACTCCAGAGAGCGCACCTTCACCAGGCCACCCAGAATGTTCCTAACAACCTCGTCCCTGGGGAGGATTTTCTGCTGAGTTGACACTAAGCACCGTGCGTTCCACGTGTAAAACCTGACCACTAAACTGACTAGAAATAAAGTGCCCCGATCTCGGCCACCCAGGGATCCGAAGGCCCCATACGCCCACTCCGCATAGGAAAGGTGTGCCAGCCGAGGCCAGCCTATGGAAGCACCCACCCTGTTGTAGACCCCTGTATTAAAAGGACACTGAAGGAGGAAGTGCTCCATGCTTTCCAGCGTGTCGCAACACCCCTCACGGGGACAACCCCGATCATCGGAGTTCCTACACTTCAGGTTGTCCCTTACATACAGTTTCCCATGGAAGCAGCGCCAAGCCAAGTCCCAAAACTTCAAGGGGATCCGTGTAGAATTCAATAACCTCAGCCCACCCTCCAGATCCCGACTTGGGCAATCTTTGAGCACCAGAGGCTTCTGGAAATGGGTCAACAGGACCCTCCTGTCAAGGAATTTCCTCGACATGGTCCTGATCTCCCACATTCCCAGACCCCACCGGCGGATCACCTTCAGAACCGGGGTAGCGTAAGCCGGGAGATGCCCGTGCGGTGTGCGCAGGTCCTTCACTTGCCCTCCTGTCTCCCATTCCTGGAAGAAGGGTCGAAGCCATCCCCTGCAGGAGAATACCCACGGAGGAGCCCTCTCTGACCAGAGGTTGGCGATGTTAGTCTTGACAAAAGTGTTTATTAGAAACACCACTGGGTTGACCATACCCAACCCTCCTAGTCTCCTCGTGCGGTACGTGACCTCCCGCTTGACTAGGTTCAGCCTATTTCCCCATAACATCTGGAAAAACAGGCTGTAGACCCGTGTCCAGAGCGGCTCTGGCAACATGCAGACACTGCCCAGGTATATTAACAAGGGTAGCAAAAAACCCTTAACCAGGCTAACCCTTTCCCTCAGGGTGAAAGACCAACCCTTCCATTGGTCCACCTTCTGGGCGGCGATCTTAAGTCTGCCCTCCCAATTTTGCTGGGGGTAGTCCCCAGGGCCAAATTCGATGCCTAGGATTTTTGCCGATGCCTGGGGCTCTGGAAGAGTGTCCGGGAGACCAAAACTAGGGTCACCCCCTCCCAGCCAGAGACTCTCACACTTTTCCTGATTAATTCTGGACCCAGAAGCCTCCGAGTAGCGATCAACCTCAGACATGACCCACTCCGCCTCCTCACCCGAGGACACGAAAAGGGAGACGTCATCGGCATACGCTACCACCCTCAGAGTGGCTTCCGGGGCCACCTGGTCCATCCTGACTCCCGCCAACGGCCCACGCTCAATCCTCCTTAAAAGGGGATCTATCGCGAACACGTATAACAGCGGGCTCAATGGGCAGCCCTGGCGGACCCCAGACCCAACCTCAAAAGGGCGGCCAGACCAACCATTCACGAGCGGGAAAGTCTCTGCCCCCGCGTACAAGATCTTTAGCCAATTTACAAACCCCCCAGGCAGACCGTACCTCAGAAGGACGGACCAGAGGTACTCATGGTTAACCCGATCAAAAGCCTTCGCCTGGTCTAAGGACAGCAAGTACCCCTTCCAGTGACCTGCCCTGCCCTGCTCCACTGCCTCTCGGACACCGAGCACAGCACTAAACGTACTGCGGCCTGGAACAGAGCAGTGCTGGGCCCCCGAAAGGAGCCGGGGTGCAAACTTCACCAGCCGTTTGAACAGCACCTTTGCCAGAACCTTCCGGTCCGTATTGAGAAGCGCTATGGGACGCCAATTCTCAATACGGGACGGGTCCTTACCCTTTGACAGGATAATCAGGGCCGACTGCCTCATTGACCGGGAGAGAGCGCCCGAGGAGAGACACTCGTTAAACACCTCGGTCAAGAGGGGGACCAAGGAGTCCCTAAATGTCTTATAAAACTCGGATGTTAAGCCATCCGGACCTGGCGATTTCTTAGGCCGAAGCCCATCAATGGCCAGTCGCACTTCCTCTTCCCTGATTGGTTCTGTCAAAACGTGAAGCGAGGGGTCATCTCCTGGCTCAGGGATGGCCTCGGCCAGGAAAGCCGACATCACGTTCCGATCCAGATCCCTCTTCCCCAAGAGGTGTGAGTAGAAAGATCTGATCACCTCCAGGATCCCTGATTTGGATCTGTTCAGGGAACCCGTATCGTCGACCAAACCTGTCACCACCTTACAACTCACTGACATCTTACAGTTTCTGTAGGGGTCAGGCGAGCGGTACCTCCCGAAATCCCTCTCAAAAACCAAAGATGTGTGCCTATCGTACTGACACCTCTTGAGTAAAGACTTCACTCTGGAGATCTCCTCACGGTCACCTCCAGCCGAGACGAGATGTTCGAGTTTCCTCCTCAGTTCCTGATACAGGCGGTACCTGCTCAGGCTCCTGAGGCTCGAGAGCCGGCGGAAGAAACTCGCAACCCGATCCTTGAACATCTCCCACCACTCTGACTTATCGCTACAGAGATCCAAAAGCGGTACCTGGCTCTGAAGAAAGTCCTCAAAGGATTGTCTTATCTCTGCTTCTTCCAAGAGGGACGAATTCAGCTTCCATAGTCCCCTTCCCATCCGAGGGGTTTCTGAAACATTCAGAGAAAAAGAAATCAGACAGTGATCGGAGAACTCCACCTCAACAACGGACACTGCTGAAGAGATGGCTTCCTCCTTTAAAAAAAACCTGTCTATCCTAGACCTACAATTACCTCTATAAAAGGTGAAACCACAGTGACCTGGGGTGTGCCGGATGTGGACATCCACCAGGCGAGCGTCACTAGCTATGCTATTAAGAGTATTACTATCATAAGCCAGCCGGTCAATGGAGCCTCCCCTATCACGAAGCCTTGTGACAGTGTTAAAGTCACCTCCAAAGACCACCTGCCGACTCGTAAAAAGATAGGGCTTAATCTTCAGGAAGAGACATTTACGGTCCCACTTTGACTGCGGACCATAGATGTTAATGAGCCGAAGCTCCTGTCCCCTCATGAAGACGTCTAAGACCAGGCACCTCCCCATTTCTACCTCGATAACTCTCCGGCATTCAACCGATGCAGTCTTAAAAAGGACTGCCACCCCGCTACACGGCTCGGCCGCAAGAGACCAGTACGAAGACCCGCACCTCCACTCGCTCTCCGCCTTGCGTATGGCCCCCATATCGGTAAGCCTGGTCTCCTGCAAAAACAAAATTTCAGCCTCAAATCGGGTGAGAAAATCAAAGGCCGCAAATCTAGCCGCATCAGACTTTATACTAGCAACATTAATGGTCGCTAGAGTCAACGGGGTGGGTGCCGCCATCATGAGTGATCGAGTTAGATGGCCTTTTTCTTCCCCCCACCCTTTTTCTTAGCCCGCTCATCTCCGGACGATGAAGCCCCCCCCTCTTCTTTTCAGAGAGACAGAGGTATCCATCCCTCCCACCTCTTTCTCATCTCCGGACCCAGGGTCATCCCTACCTCCCGAGGAAGACACACCCCCTGGAGAAGGGACTCCCCCGCCTCCCAAAGGCCCTCCCGATGTTGCCTCCGGAACCTCACCCCCGACTCCCGTCTCAGCAGGATCGTCAAGGGCTTGGAACCGGTTGGAGAGGGGGATCAGAGGGGAGTCGGTGGGACCTTCCTTAGGCACCTTGGTCAGGGAAGAAGATTTTCCACCTTTTTTCTTCTTTTTTTTTTACTTTTGGCACTCTTGGTACCCTTGTCACCCATTTCTTTTGGCTGTTCCCCTCCATCCTCATCAAAACTTTCATATTGAGAGGCATCTGAGAGATCAGCCACTTCCTCATTCTCCATCCGTCTGATCTCCTCATTCACCGCTTCCTCCCCCGGGGCCTCAGTGACATGAGCTGTCGCCTCGGAGGAGGGGGCAGCCATTACCCCAGTTTCCCGAGGCTCCTCCTGCCCCCTGCCCTCCTGACGCCTTGCCTTCCTCCGCTGGTAAGAGGGGCCCCTCGCCCTGCCATTCCTCATCGGCCCCTCAGCTCCTCCCCCGCTGCCACCTCCAACCTCTGCAGAAGTTGCACCGCCAGGAACTTCCTCACGGCTCCCCTCCGCCCGGCCGGCCATGGCATTAGAGAAGGAACGAGGGCAGCGGCTGAACGGGTGACCTAGATCACCACACAGGTGACATCGAATGACACCACAGGATGCGGCGAGGTGACCCACCTCACCACACAAGGCACATTTCTGCACCTTGCAGCCCGCGCTGAAGTGGCGAGGATCACCGCACCTGTGGCATACCTTCGGCTGCCCCTGGTAGAAGACCAGAATCCGATCCCTTCCCAGGAAAGCCGAGGAAGGGATGTGGGTGACAGTGCCACCTGAACGCTTCAACTTTACCATGAAGGTCCAGCCACCTGACCAGATACCAAAATCGTCCCGGTTCTTCTTAGGGACCTCCACAACCTCGCCGTACCGGCTCAACCAGGTCATTATGTCAACGCCAGAAAGAGACTCATTACATGTTAAAACGGTCACTTTCTTTGGCCCACTTTGGCGAGAAATTGCTTCCACGGCGAACCCTCGCCAGCCGGGCTCCTCTTTTACCAGCTCATAATTCGACCAAAAGAGCTCCAAGCCCTCTGGCCGAACAAAGCTGATATAAAAGGTGGAGGTCCCAAAAGGATGTATCAGAGCAAAGATGTCAATAGCCCTGAAGTCCATCTTCATGAGGAGCTTCACCACATTTGTCCTGGACGGACACGCCTCATCGCCCCTCCAGCGAAGACGAACCACATTTCTCCTGGAGACCCCCTGCCCGGCTGTCGGGAGGGACCACACGGTCTCCCCCCCCTTTTTCTCTTGGAAGGCAGCTAGACCAAACTTATCTAGCCAGTAGGACAACGCCACCTCTCTTCCCTCTACATTGATCGTCCGCTCACCTTTTTTGAGGGCCTCCAGGAAACAGCGGCGAAAAGCTTCATTCCCTGGGTTCGGAGATGAGGAAGACCCCTGTGGAACCCCAGCGGCAGCAGCCGCATAACTAATGGCGGCTGCAGGTGAGGGGGACGATGGACCAGCCCCTATATTCCCTGAACCCTCAACCTCACAGTCAACCATCTCCACCTCACTTACCTCAGCCTCACCATTTTCACTGGTAGAAATCACCGCACTGGCACCATTCACACCAACCATACCTCCAGCAGAAACCACCCCTGACCCGTCACCATTATCACAGACACTATTCACACCACTTGCACCAATTCCATTCTTATTTACATTTACATTTTTGTTTGCATTTTTTTTTCTGCTTTCTGCTGGGATTGTTATTTGCAGTGCAGCTGCCCCTTTAAGATCCACACTGCAGGGTTTGATTACCACACCCTGCTTTTCAGCAGAGCATGTGCTGGCAGCTGCAGACTGTTGCTCCAGCCTCTCCTGCAGACCATCTCCACACTCCCGTGTGCACTTCACCGCCGGGTCCCCCGCAGATACAGGTGACACACATGCAGAGGACCCCGGCAGTGCGACCCCCTCCGGCGAGGGTGTGATCCGGGACGGCATTACCGCAGCCATTACAGCTGCACCCGAGATGATAACCGGTGCCGGGGTCCCGGATTTTGACCCAGCATCGGATCTGCATGTGGGGGACCCCGACACCACAGCACACGCCGCCGATGATGCGGCCCCGGCTGACAGCACACCGCTAACACTGCGGGGAGCGGTGACCACCGGTAAGGTACCCACAGCCTCCACCCCCCGAGCGCCTGCAGGTGCAGCAGGCACCAGGCCGTCCCCCGTTACCACAGAGGATCGGGCCTGGACACCTCCACAGGTTCTATTACTGCCCGCCACAGGGCCACACTCCAGACCATGCACACTGTCCGGCTCTGCAGCCGCATGCCCACTCTCGCCCCCTCTGCTACCGCCAGCAGAGACGGCGACCTGCGCCATATGACTTGTACTCTCCCCGCTCCCTCGCACCGGAACCACTGCAGGTCCCGGGCCGGGGTGGGTAGCGGGCTCCACACAGCGGGATCGGGGGGTCCCAGGAAGGGGGACAAACACCAACCTCTCCTCCGATGTTTTCTTCCTTTTTTTGCTTTTCTTTTTCCCCCTCCTGGTTGCCTCGTCCCTGCAGACCTCATCCCCAAACTTCAGGTGGGCATAATTTACTGGGGACTCCAGCTGACGGATCTGCTGCAAGACGAGGCAACCCCCACTACTGCTGTTATCACCCCCATCATCCTCTGAAATACTATTGTCTGATGGGAGTGGGACCTGCACTGGATCTATCCCGCTGTGTGTGGCCTGGAGATCACTTACCAAGCCCCCAGGTGGGTACGGCGCCTCCTCCATCTCCTCATGGTCCACCTCCTCCACCTGGGTCGGACGCCGAGACCCCTCTGGCTCCTTTGCAGCAGCCATGTTGTGGAATCGGTCCTCGTTTTCCAGTTTTTCCCGGAAGGGCCCGCTGTTGTTTAATATAGCTGCTCTCCGGGCTTCCATGCCCTCAATGCATATCCCCAGGCTGGATATCCTGGCTGTCAGGGCAGACTTCTCTGTGCGGGAGGCTCTGCTTGCAGCTTGCCTCACCTCCTTCAGCTCCTCCCGGAGTCTCCTGATGGTCTTCCCAGCCTCATCATACTCGCTGAGGTACGTATGGACGCGGGAGCCATAGCTGGTAACTGGCTCCCGTGCGGCCCTAGTGCCCCAGTCCTTCGGCACCGCCACCGCTGCACCTCTGCGAGTACTCCGCTCACCTCCGGGAGGAGACACCGCAGTGGCCCTCGCCTCAGCCTTAGGGGCTTTGCAGCCCTCCTGGGTCTTCCTGGGCTCCTCCATGTTTTGGGCCTTGCCGGATCTGGTGACCCTCTTTGCCGGTAGCAATGAGCTCCCACCCCTCGCCGGCTTAGACCGAGGGGTGGGAGACGGGGACTCAGCCCCACAGTCCATCCACTACACCCCTCTCTTTCCTAGGTCAGAGAGGGGGAGAATTACTGGTGGGAAAAAAAACTGGTGACTCTCCTGGAGCAAACAGACCAGCACCTTCCTCCACAGACTACAGGCTCCTAGTGGTGGCTGTAGAAATCTGTATGTAGTGAGCTCCCCCTAGTGGTGGCTGTATAAATCTGTATGTGGAGTGCTCCCTCTAGTGGCGGCTGTATAAATCTGTATGTAGTGAGCTCCTCCTAGTGATGAATGTATAAATCTGTATGTAGTGAGCTCCCCCTAGTGGTGGCTGTATAAATCTGTATGTAGTGAGCTCCCCCTAGTGGTGGCTGTATAAATCAGTATGTGGTGTGCTCCCTCTAGTGGCGGCTGTATAAATCTGTATGTAGTGAGCTCCTCCTAGTGGTGAATGTATAAATCTGTATGTAGTGAGCTCCTCCTAGTGGTGGCTGTATAAATCTGTATGTAGTGAGCTCCCCCTAGTGGTGACTGTATAAATCTGTATGTAATGAGGGCTCCTCGTGGTATCTTCCTGAAATGGAGACCTCTCCACAACCCTGTTTAAATCTACCCTAATAGGGCATTTTGCGGTGGGTTGTTGAGCCGACATTTCCTTTTGGGTGAATATTCATGCAGTGTGTTTGCTGTAGATCCTTCGCATGGATTTGTGTGCGATAAGTCCGCAGTATGGACTTTATATCTGCAACATGTTATTTCTTTTGCAGATTTGTTGGGGATTTTGCACATTGACTTCAAAATAAATTCGGCAATTATTTTTTTGATTTCTGGAGTTCCCCACAGATCTCTATTTTTTTTTTCCAATTTATTTATTTATTTATTTATTTATTTATTTTTTCAATCAAAATCTAAGGAAACATCCACACAGGCACAACTGCTTGAAAATCTGCAAAATTCGGTGCAGATCTGATTTGCATGTTTTTCCTGCAAATTTCTGCAGCAATCAGACTGCTTTGGACTGACCCTTTTTGGCAAATTTGTCTGCACGAAATCCAAAATTAATTTCTCTGCAAAATGATGGCAAAATCTGCATTTGTTGCAGAATTGCCTTGCAGTAGAAAGGGTGAAATCCGCAAAAAATTCGGCAGAAGTAATTGACTCATTTGATGAACTGGAAAATCTGCATCAGATGGAATTCTGCTGCGTCGTTCCAGTTCCAGAACTATCTAGGAGTCTAGAACGTTTCGTCCGCGCCCTGCAGACACGAATCTGCAGCCGAAAGTGACGGACGCTGACATTTTGACATCCACAAAGCGTGGAACCTGCAGTAAATCCCGAGCAGAATCTGCACTCTTTGGCGTGGATTTTTCAGCTGCGGATTTGTTGCAGATTTTTTTGGCTCCTGTGGATTTACGACGATGGTTATGATGACAACGGCTCAGAGAAGATGATTTTTTGCATTCAGACTCGTGAATGTTTACAGGCGGCCGCAATGTGACAGTCTGAGTCACCGTCCTCTCCTGTCTCCCTGCAGATTCCCGCTGTTCACGACTTTGGTCTCTTCATGTCACTCATTGTCTCCTGTTGCTGGGTAGCGGTTCTTTTTATTATGCCGGCTGCGCTGGGTATATGGGGAGCCCACATCTCTCCGCTGGAGACATCATGTCATTCCAAGTGAGTATCGCACAAGTCCTTACTCATCCAGGCGCACTGGAAATCTGACACAACCTGGGGAGAATCCACTTTTTTATTTTTTGTTTCAATGCATCAATAATAAAACTGTAGCAATTGTGCATTACAGCTGGATTAAAAACTCACTACCGATTTGTGTATACAGCTCCTATGCTGAGCGATGTGTTTCCACAGCTACAGACTACAAACAAACCTCTGTGCAGTCTCATGCATGTGTGAGGGAGGAGAATCAGACCTGTTCACTTTGTGCTGCGAAACACGTTGGGAGGGTTTTTATGTATCTTTTTAGACGCTGCTTCTAAAGGAGAGATTGAGATCCGGAGAGGACAAGCAAGGTTCTTTTATTCACACCAGCGCGTTTTGGTGCCAGTCCGGCGTCTTAAAGTAAAGAAAACCATCTTTGAAATGCGTTGGTGTGAGTGAAAAAAGAAAAAAAACCTTGCATATACTTTCTGGATCTCGTCGTTTCCGTGAGCGCGGCCCATACATCCTGATCATCTCCGGATTGCCAATCTTAGCAAGTCGTTATCTATCCAGAATCCTGGCTGAGACCCCCATGGACCCCTATAATGGAGCGTGCACTCTGCTATCTCTGGCTGAGACCCTCATGGACCCCTATAATGGAGCGTGCACTCTGCTATCTCTGGCTGAGACCCCCATAATGGAGTGTGCGCTCTGCTATCTCTGGCTGAGACCCCCATGGACCCCTACAGTGCAGCGTGCACTCTGCTATCTCCACACATTCTGGCCACTGATCCACTCCAATGGGGCTTTACTGAGCGCCACTCTCAGGATCAGCGAGGGTCCCAGTGATCGGACCCCAAGCAATCATCGCCTATGCTCTAGAAGATTAGGCTAAACATCTTCTATGAAAGCTTAAAGTTTGGTGAAGTTACGGAATTATAGAAGAGCTAAGAATGTAACGAAAATTCTATGGAAAACTGATAATAAACAATGACCTCTGTGATCAGAGTCAGGTTTTGTCAGAGCTGTGATAATGACGTGGTCCTCAGAGCCCGTTCCTCACCAGGTCTGTAGTGGTCGTCCATATGTTAGTCCTTCCTGTAAATGTGGGCGAATCTGCAACATCTTGTCTCAGGCAGCAGATTTGGAGAACACCCTGATGGTTACCCGTCAGCCTCTCGAATCTCACCCCAGAGGTTCTTGTTCTTATCTCCAGCTGCAGTGAAAGATGTCTGAGGAAAAACAGCTTAGACATTCACGAGGACCTTCTCCCTGGCCAGGACCCCTACTCCAGGCCAGTCCCCGGCACGGTCCCGTACCTGGATGATGACATTCCCCTCCTGTCGGTGGAAGATGATGCAGGTAGGTTTATAATGATGGTTCTATGGTCCGGGTCTGTGGGCTTCCATTGCCTTCCCTGCCTCCTGTTAGTCCATAGAGTTGAACAAATTTTTAAAATTTGCCAAATTTCCCAAAATTTGATTTGTGGCGAATCGTAAAAGGCCCTAATTTTGTGCGATGTGTATGAGGTCTTCTCATTGGACTGTATCCAATACTTTTCAAGCTCAGAAGTGGCTACAGGTAAACGAATGGTAATCGTTCTTCAATGCAGTGCTGTCACACACTATCTGTAATATTTATTCAGTGCTTTATAGCTTTCTCTCTAAATGTATTGCCGAGCTGTGACGTCCTCTCACTATCCAGATTCACCCTAAAAATAGCTGCTGCATTTTTTATAGTGGCTGTGAACTTTAGCTGTGCTATACCATACGATGGGATAGCTGCAAATCATTATGGGGAAGCCTTCACAGGTGTTACTGGGGTCATAGGAGCTTTCTCTGGCTGATGCAATCTAGGCCTTGTTTTTCTGAAGAGTTTGTTTTCTTTGCAGTGGCTCTTGAATTCGGGGACGTTCCTCTGGTTTCTGTACTGCCAGACGGTTTTGAGCAGAAGTCAGACGTAGATAGAAGAGATCAAGTACTACAATGGTTCCACACCATCCTGCACCATTGTGTCCTGTGGACGTCTGATAAGGGCCGGCACGTCACCGTGGGTAAGAAGAGCTTTTCCTTAAAGGAAAACTCCAGCTAGACTCAAACAGTTTTGATATTCCTATTTTTACCCGATGTAGACTGTACGGGGTGAACACACTGTCTGTCATGTTTTTGGTTCCCTCCGTGATGCACCACGCCATTGGTTCCTACCATACTGACTAGTAGTCCCTCTCTTTTAGTGGAACAGTCCCGTGAAACAAGCCACAAAAGGTATAGTGCTTAGCAAAACCACCGCAAAAAAAGGCATTTTTTTTATTGTTTTCCTGGGTGTTTTAGGCATTCATAAAGGCGGAGCTTAAAGGGGGTTTTCCTCTTTTTTTGGAGACCTTTTTTTTTTTTTTTCGAATGCTTGTATTTGGGGCTAAAAATCATTTTTGCAATTAGGTCTCATTAAACATTTTGCATCCTTGGCTTTTACCGGCTCTTTTTTTTTCTGTTCACATTCAACTTTTGATGTGATCTGGGGTCATAAATCAGCTGAGATCTCAGGAAAAAAAAACATAAGACTTACAAACCCTCCATAAGACTGTCATAGTGAGCTCACTGATGGACCCTCAGTGAACTCATTCTGCAGCCAGCAATAGACAGTGAAACACAGAGTCTATTGAAGGCAAACGGGGCAACATTTTTAATGGAAAAATTATTTTTAGCCCAAAATATGTGTATTTAAGTGAGAAAAACAAACATTTGTCCTGAAAAGTTCACAGCCCCTTTGAATATCATAAATTTTGCAGAGTAAAAGTTGCTCACAGCAAAAATGTGCTACTTTTTTTTAAATCCGTAAAAGTGATATAAAGTCCTTGATAAATTCCCCTCACCCTCAATCACCGACTTTTCCTGGAGGGTTTAAGTAGTAAAACTGCAGTGACATAATTGTGAAGTGTGCTGGATTTCCCTGGATTTTTGGGGTTTATATAAACGTTCTGGGGCGGGTGTGTTCATGGAAGGGATTTTGGGGGTGGGGTTTGGGCGGGACTTAAAGTGTAACTTTCATTTTAATTTTTATTACATAGATCAATAGTACACGTGAAAATATGAAACTTTGTAATCTATCTTATCAGAGAAATCTGCTTCTTTCTCCTCCTGGACTGAGCTTTCACTTTTCCCCAATATTGAGATGGGGAGATGACCGTTGCTGCCCGTAAGAGTCTATGGAGAAGGGAAAGGAGTGGTTGGAGCTGGTGGCAGATACGGACGTCCTGCAGCAGGTTCTCCTGAGACCACAGTTACACTTTAAGATCCCCTTAAATGTTGGTGATTGCTGTGATACAAAAATAATTAAATATTTAGCAAATGGAACTAATTTTGCCCCTCCCTCATTTTTAGGTATTTTTGTAGCGGTCCTCATCCTCTCTATATCTTTTGCGTCCCGTCTTCATCCTGCCAGCCGAGCCCCTGTCCTCTTTAGGCCGGACACGAATATCCAGCTGCTCCTAGACCTGAAGTACAATCTGAGCGCGGAGGGCATATCCTGCGTGACGTGCTCCGGTAAGGGCTGACTGCAATGTATCCTAGAAGTCTGGGTCAAAAGCTTAGAGGTTCTGCTCTCAAGAGACGCCTTAGCGTTTTCCCCGGAGATTTCCGAGCTCAGCCTTCTTTATTGTGTGTAATGCCGGTTATTTCCCGACCGTCTTGTGGCAGATGACCTTCCGCTATCCGCAATCAGAGCCGCCGTCCGTTCACGGGGCGCTCCATATTACGGTGAATGTCACCACAGACGCTCTCGGTGTTTTCTGAACTCCAAATAGGTTTGACATTTCATTAAATTGAAAAGTGTGCGGTGCGGGGAGATCTCGTCAGATGCTGCACGGCCGCTTGGGTGTTAGAGGACGAGACCCTGAAAATTACACAATATATCTCTGTAAAACAAGGTGAAGACTCCAGGACTCGACATCGACCACAATCACATTGGTGTTATTATTCTTATGATCTTATGAGAAAAGGCTTCAAAAGGTAACACAGAAATGCCCCCATGACGGTGGCCAGGCGCGGTGCCCCCATGCTGGTGGCCAGGCACGCAGTGCCCCTATGCCGGTAGCCAGGCGCAGTGCCCCCATAGCATAGTGGTGACATATGCAGTGCCTCCCTTAAAAGTAAAAGCCACAGTGCCCCCAATAACGGTTACTGCCGCAGTGACCCCAATAACTTTTACAGTCACAGTGCCCCCATAGTAGTGGCAGTCACAGTGCTGGCATTGGCGACTCAGTGATCATACAAGGATCAGACCCCTGCACATGGTAGCCCAGATGCCAGTGTGTTAAAGTGATGGAGGCGCTAGGCACCCTGACCTTCGTCACCATCGCTTCTCCCATCCCCCGCACTTTACTGACTAGACGCCCCCTGCTTCCATCTGGATTGTGTCCCCACTTTATGACGCTCATGTTGTTTCTCCGCTCGCTCTTTGTGATACATCGGAATCTAAGCGCAGCGGGAATCATTCATCTACACAGCCGCATCTGGAGGCTGGACTGACCGCAGAACAAAGGGAGACTGGGAAATATTACAGGGGTCCTGAAGTTCTATTGTGTAAGAGGAACGGGGGCTTCCCTCCATGGCAAGGATCTGCAGGTGCCCCTGCTATGGAGATTCTGGGAAGGGTCGACTTTAGTGAGTGCAGCTCTGGGGTATAATATAGGATGTAACTCGGCATCAGTAATGTAATGTATGTACACAGTGACTGCACCAGCAGAATAGTGAGTGCAGCTCTGGAGTATAATACAGGATGTAACTCAGGATCAGTAATGTAATGTATGTACACAGTGACTGCACCAGCAGAATAGTGAGTGCAGCTCTGGAGTATAATACAGGAGGTAACTCAGGATCAGTAATGTAATGTATGTACACAGTGACTGCACCAGCAGAATAGTGAGTGCAGAACTGGAGGATAATACAGGATGTAAATCGAGAAGCCAGGCTTTGGCTGGATCTCACTGAAATGTGGCCTCCGATACCTAAGTTTGGAGACATAGTTTGCTGCTATACTTTTTTACATAGATGACCTCTTCATAGAGAAGCTGAGGCTTGGTGCCAGGGAAGACATCACACCCGGCTGAGAAGTTAGAACAATCTTCTCCAATAACGGTATTGACGTCTCCTCTGGTGCACAGAGACTTTCAATAAGCTGAGCATTGATCTAAGAAACTGGTGTTCATTTTATTCTAGTAATTGGTCACTTTGGGGTTTACTAAATCATCCAGAGAGGATTTCTAGGTCTAACTTTCGTTATGCACTATAAAGGTCACTTTAAGAAATAAAAAAAAAAAGAGCGTAGGCATCCGTCTTAGAGGTGTAAGCAAATCACTGGGGGAGGGCAATTTTTCTCTTGAACCGACTGAGCATTCATCTACATGTTCCTTGAGTTTGGTCTTCTTGCCCTCTATCCCGAAGTATACACCTGCAGGTTCCTTGAGTTAGGACCTCTGACCCTCTATGGCTGAGCATTCACATGCAGGTTGCTTTAGTTAGGACCTCTGACCCTCTATGGCTGAGCTTTCTCTTGTAGGTTCCATGAGTTAGGACCTCTGACCCTCTATGGCTGAGCATTCACATGCAGGTTGCTTTAGTTAGGACCTCTGACCCTCTATGGCTGAGCTTTCTCTTGTAGGTTCCATGAGTTAGGACCTCTGACTCTCTATGGCTGAGCATTCATCTACAGGTTTCTGGAGTTAGGACCTCTGACCCTCTATGGCTGAGCATTCACATGCAGGTTCATTGAGTTAGGACCTCTGACCCTCTATGGCTGAGCATTCACATGCAGGTTCCTTGAGTTAGGACCGCTAACCCTCTATGGCTAAGCATTCATCTGCTGGTTCCTCTAGTTTGGTTGCCATTGAGCCGAGCCCATTCTGTTAAATGCATTTTAGGAATTACTCTACAACAAAGACTATACCTCCATAAAGGGTTAAGAACAAGGGGTTCTGAACAGATCTTATTCAGCTTCGTCTATTCCTATGGAGGAAAGGGGGGGTATTATGCCATTATGGATGGACCATAGAGAAAGTCTAAATGTGTTCTCTGGTGCCAGGACTTCTCTTCACTTATGCTATGGAGGGGGAATACTATACCAGTATGGATGGACCATCATAGGCTGCATCCAATGGTGACTGAGTCATCATAACTGGTGTGTGACATGGTGGATCTCATGAAAGTTAATTATTATGGCGCCAAAAGCAATGTCAAGTGTAGACTAACAGGGTGATAGGGGAATTATATGTTTTGATTGGACTTTGAGAAGCTTGTGATAGGGATACGGTGTACAATAATAGTTTGGAAGATGAATGTCCATAAATGGCTCATTTATGTCCGAGAATCACTAGAAGAAGTTCTGGCAAGACTTGTCCAACATGACGAGGGATGAAAACAAACCACTTTGCCTTGGCGAGATTATGTTCTAGATAGAAGTCTAGGGCTGAGAAGTGAACATTGTCCTTGGTTATGGAAACTCATACTCAATCTAACAGGGTTCATCTTGTGTACTTCCCGGGGCACCACAATATACATTAGAGAGACTCTTGCCCCTTACTTCATCTCCCTCCGTGCCAGCCAGGCTATGAAGAGGCAGCGGATGGACCAGTGTGAACCCGTATCCAGTGACTGGCTGCATATGTTTGAGCTCAGGACATCATTTATTTAAAACCTTTCCTGGCAGATTTAATTTCTACTGTTCCTGAAAATGGAAATAAGAGAAGTGAAATGAAGGGAACCGCAAGCCTAAGGGAGACGAGCTGAAGCAGATGAGTGTTGCCAGGGCCGGGAACACTCTGCCCAGAGTCTGCCGTACAGACCCTAGAGTCCTCACATTGGAAACTTTTCATCAAACGCTTATTCTTAAATTTTTCACACAGAATATCGATGTTTTTCACCACTGATCTTTTTCATTAAGGCAGTGGAGCTGTAAATGCGGAAAGATTGGAACCACAGTACTGTTATGTTAAAAAGGAAACCCTGCTTTTAGATAAAAAATTTACATAAAGGGTCTTCAGTTATTTTTGAGAAAAAAAAAAAAGTTGTCCACCGAAGGACTCGATAACATTGACAATTGTGCTCCTTTTTGATGACAGTAAGGGTCTTCCAGATGGAAATGTCCACCAAATCCTTGTTGCAATTGATTGTTCTTGGTTGGAAAAGTTGGTCTATGAAAGGGTTCATTGATGAAACCAGTACAGAAGATCCCCCAAAGTAGACCCCATGTTCTGTGGCCAATTTTCATTTCCTTTCTATATATTAATGACTTCTTTCAGAAGATCACCGTGTGGTCATCTCAAGGAGATTTCAATCTTCTTCTACAATGGCTTTCAAATTAGCTCTCTCCCAGAAGGAACAAAAACGATGTAGATGGTGCCACCTATTGGAAGAAGCTACCTTACCATCCTAGAATGTTACAGTTGGAAGGAACCTCCAGGGTCATCGTGTCCAACCCCCTGCTCAATGCTGGATTCGCTAAACCTTCTCGCACAGATGTCTGTCGGCCTCTGTTTGAAGACTTCCATTGAATGTCAATGTCTGACCCATTAACGAACCATAGAACGTAACTAGGGATAGTAGACAAACCGGGCCCCCATCTCCATACATCTGTTTTGAGGTAGTTGTCCCTCAATAGTGTAGAGCAGAGTTTGATTGAATTTGAAGCCCTTGATGCACCTTCTGGATAAACTGGCTCTACTTAGAGATTTGCTGGTTATTGAGTTTTATTGGAAATGCTTCATGCTAAGCATGCAGACTAGTTCTCTCTCAGAAGGATAGAAAACTGTTTTAAAAATGCCATATTTTGGCAGTAGTTCTTAGCTTATTGTCTGCTTAGCTTAATGGAAGAGCAAAAAACAGGAAGAGCAAAAAACAGGAAGACCTTATGTAAGCGATGAGTGCTACTTCTTAAAGCAATGGTCCTCTCTGGTCTACATCAAGGTGGACAACTAAAAAGAGTCCAAAAAGGGATGGGAGTCTGCACACATACACAAATAAATAAAGGGATGACCTATCATATATGTAGGTGATGGTTGTCTCCTGGCACTGTGAAGACTAAGGAGCTTAGGTAAGGAGATGGAGCCCTGTAGTGCAGAAAGACTTGAGTGACAAAATATTTGAAGGCTCTTATTGGCTGCACGAATGTTGAGCACCATAAGGACCTAAATACCCTTCATGATGAAGAGTTGAATTCTTATAGATCATCTTTACTGTTTGTGCTACAGGTTTGTTCCAGGAGAAACCCCGGAGCCTCCAAAACAACATTCGGACCTCATCAGACAAGAAGAAGAGAGGCTCGTTGGCTACATGGAATAGCAAGATGACCATGGCTGACACTGGACATGAGGGTGAGTTGGGTTGTAACCTCTCATATGATATTTGCTACAAAGATATTGATATAGGGGGTGCAACGGTACAGATATATCAATATAGGGGGTACAACGGTACAGATATAAGGGTCCTTGTGCTCAAGAAGACCCAGTGGAACGTCCTTTTGACCATCGAGGGTCATTACATCTTTACTGTAGGTGAATTGATGGGTCATTGTTTCTGGTTGCCGTGTTTGGAGGTGGGTGGACGTTACTTGATACGAGGCTGACCACCTCCTGGGGAGTGTTGTCTTCTCCTGGATCAGAATAGGATGAACTTGATGCATATTTTTCTACAAGACTTAATTTCACCCGATCCTCTGTAACTTTCCCAGATTTGCAGAGAACGGTGTATGTCACCAGATGTAAATGGGAAGGACGAGCCACCATTTACCGACTGTCGCTTAATGGTTCGGCTATGCCTCCCTGGCAATCTACTCTGCCCGGGGACGATGACGTGACCTCATTTCAGGTAAGAAATCAGATGCGCAATTATCGTCCTTTATGTATCTAACATTCAGCCTTGAACGATACAACATACCACATTATTGGGCAGTCGTCAGCTGGAACGTTGTAGATATGGCGAATCAAGAGCTACTAGTAGAGCTACTAGTGAGCATTGTAGACCTACCACATGTCAAGGGATTATACAGAAAAATATGGCTGCCTTCAGATTGCTTTGTATTATACAGTAATTTCCCATTGACTGACTGTGGATGGGTCGAAAATGCAGCAACTGTTAGATATCATTGATAGCCCCGTACACCATCCAGTGGCCACACCAGTAATGCCGTCAGAGCAGAGCCCTCCGCCTCCTACCTGCCAGAAACCCCGGTGCTTCTTCTGATTAGTAGGCCTGGTGTGTCACATTGCCCAGAACCTACAAATCAGAGGGACATCCTGGATTCCAGCAGGCAGGTGGTGGTCCGCAGGTCTGTGGCCTGGCCGTTGGAATAGGTACCTTTGATCTGATTTGCTCGTCTCTAGTTTAGTTTATGGCCTTTTTAAAACATTTTGGCTCTCGCAGCTGACGGGACCGGTTGATCACCCAATCTTGGACCATATGATGCTCTCTGACAGCTCCGAGTTTGGGTGTCGGAGGTCAAAAAAAGGGATCAAATATTTGGCAAATTTATTTTCCGCCTTAATTGCACCATAGATTCACGTTACGTTTATCCTTTTTATAGTTGTGCCATAAATCATAGAACTAAAATAATAAAAAGTACAAAAACTCTGCACATCTCCTGCTGGGCTCAGTTTGGCTGCGATCCGCGCGGCGAGCAGTAAATGGCGATGAGCAGATTGCGCTTGGGGGGTCGTGTTGATGTTCTGTGTTTTCTCATTACTAAAGACTGACATCTCTTTAGCGCTGCCGCCCGGCGGCTGATTCTCCGCACTCGTCGGGCCGGGAATGATGAAGTGTTACATTATAACACGGACACGTCTCCCTTGTTTAGAATAATTCCGCCATTGTGCAGACCTATTATTAGAGCGGGGGGCCGAGGGGGTCGCGTCTACGGATGAGCACCTGAGGATTAGCTTTAACGCTTAAGGACGTGCAAATGTGACACGAAGGATAATGATTTTCTTGGCAGAAATCTGCGGCTGTGGAGCTCTTGTAAGCAGCTCGTATCTTGCCAGGCGTTCAGCGCCAGCGTGCCCAAACCCCGAGTGCTGATTTGTATCCATGTAGATAACACCGATGGAGAGATTGTGCCAGGAGGCAGCTTGCACCGATTGTCACGTTTGTCCTTGGGTTGGAATGAAAATGCATTTTTGTAGCATCTTGGGGGTGGTAATCAACCAAATTCTATCCAGCTAGTGCTAATAAGGTGTGCATGCTTATGCAACCAGTTCTTTTTAATGCTACATTACGTCTTCTATGCATTTAGTATTGGTTAAAACATTTACGACCATTCTGTTTATATAATTCGTTGGCTGGACTGATGCGTCTCCATGGTGACAGACAACAAACAAACCCTACGTAGTCTGATTCTGCAGTCAGTTGCTAATTCACGTCTCCTCTCCTTCCAAGCCTTTAGGAGGGACACATAGAAGAGACTGTGACAGCAGGATGGGTATAGGGTTATCATATGTAACCATGGACACACATAGGCATAAATAAAACAGACTTTTTTTGTTAAGAAACAGATGGCTTGTTTTATATTTTGGATGATTGATGCAAAAAAAAAAAAAAGTTGTAAAAAATCAATCCAGGCAGATAAGGAATAAGGAGACTTGTGCCGGTCTGCTGCTTCTCTCTAGTCCAATGAGATATCATAGGTGATGAAATTCAAGAGACTGAATGAATCGCCCGAACCATTTACACTGTTACAAGCAGAGTAGGGGACATAGCTTACTGTTTCATGCTGGGCACGACCGTAATAAATACAAAAATTAAAAGGTGGGGGTTTCTGTTACAGATTTTGCTTTCGGATTCGGAGCTCCAAGTTATTCCGTCTGGACGCAAAGTGGGAACCACAAGTTCCTCTTGATACAAAAAGCTTTTCCTTACAGTGCCTACAAGTAGTATTCAACCCCCTGCAGATTTAGCAGGTTTAATAAGATGCAAATAAGTTAGAGCCTTCAAACTTCAAACAAGAGCAGGATTTATTAACAGATGCATAAATCTTACAAACCAAAAAGTTTTGTTGCTCAGTTAAATTTTTATAAATTTTAAACATAAAAGTGTGGGTCAATTATTATTCAACCCCTAGGTTTAATATTTTGTGGAATAACCTTTGTTTGCAATTACAGCTAATAATCGTCTTTTATAAGACCTGGTCAGGCCGGCACAGGTCTCTGGAGTTATCTTGGCCCACTCCTCCATGCAGATCTTCTCCAAGTTATCTAGGTTCTTTGGGTGTCTCATGTGGACTTTAATCTTGAGCTCCTTCCACACGTTTTCAATTGGGTTAAGGTCAGGAGACTGACTAGGCCACTGCAACACCTTGATTTTTTGCCTCTTGAACCAGGCCTTGGTTTTCTTGGCTGTGTGCTTTGGGTCATTGTCTTGTTGGAAGATGAAATGACCACCCATCTTAAGATCCTTGATGGAGGAGCGGAGGTTCTTGGCCAAAATCTCCAGGTAGGCAGTGCTATCCATCTTCCCATGGATGCGGACCAGATGGCCAGGCCCCTTGGCTGAGAAACAGCCCCATAGCATGATGCTGCCACCACCATGCTTGACTGTAGGGATGGTATTCTTGGGGTCGTATGCAGTGCCATCCAGTCTCCAAACGTCACGTGTGGGGTTGGCACCAAAAATCTCGATCTTGGTCTCATCAGACCAGAGAACCTTGAACCAGTCAGTCTCAGAGTCCTCCAAGTGATCATGAGCAAACTGTAGACGAGCCTTGACATGACGCTTTGAAAGTAAAGGTACCTTACGGGCTCGTCTGGAACGGAGACCATTGCGGTGGAGTACGTTACTTATGGTGTTGACTGAAACCAATGTCCCCACTGCCATGAGATCTTCCCGGAGCTCCTTCCTTGTTGTCCTTGGGTTAGCCTTGACTCTTCGGACAAGCCTGGCCTCGGCACGGGAGGAAACTTTCAAAGGCTGTCCAGGCCATGGAAGGCTAACAGTAGTTCCATAAGCCTTCCACTTCCGGATGATGCTCCCAACAGTGGAGACAGGTAGGCCCAACTCCTTGGAAAGGGTTTTGTACCCCTTGCCAGCCTTGTGACCCTCCACGATCTTGTCTCTGATGGCCTTGGAATGCTCCTTTGTCTTCCCCATGTTGACCATGTATGAGTGCTGTTCACAAGTTTGGGGAGGGTCTTAAATAGTCAGAAAAGGCTGGAAAAAGAGATAGTGAATCCAAACATGTGAAGCTCATTGTTCTTTGTGCCTGAACTACTTCTTAATACTTTAGGGGAACCAAACAGAATTCTGGGGGGTTGAGGGGTTGAATAATAAATGACCCTCTGAAAAAACTTTTCCCAATTTAAAAAAAAAATAAACAAAGAAATAACATTCTTTTTTGCTGCAGTGCATTTCACACTTCCAGGCTGATCTACAGTCCAAATGTCACAATGCCAAGTTAATTCCAAATGTGTAAACCTGCTAAATCTGCAGAGGGTTGAATACTACTTGTAGGCACTGTATGTAATGTCCCTTCTGCGTGTAAGAATACAGACGTGACACGCTGTAGATACCTTGTGGATTATTACTTTACTCTTCCTGTTTGTGCTATATGTTGCTATTTTTGTGTTCAGGGCGGATGCTGAAATGTGGGATGATATATAGTCATGGCCGAAAGTGTTGGCACCCTTGAATTTTTTCCAGAAAAAGTATTTCTCCCCAAAAAATATGTATATATTTTTTTGGTTTGTTTGTTTTCTGTGTTGTTCCAATACACACAAAGGAAATAAACATGTGTATAACAAAACATGTGTAATAATTGTCTGGGAGAAATACTTCATTTTGTGGAACAATTTCAAGGGTGCCAACACTTCCGGCCATGACTGTACATAGATATACACTAGATAGAGGGTAAAAGGTGCAGACTTTCTTCTGTACTTGCGTATGCGACATTTCAGATCCACCATGAACTTTAAGTTTGAGAGGTTTTTTTTTTTAATCGTGTGGCCATGTGTCCGCCGTAAATGCGTGAAGTTTCACCACGTGGACTCCGCACCGCGGCTGCACCGTCAACGCGTGGAGCTGTCACAACCGACATAAAAAAGAAAAATGGATCTTATAGCAGCAAAGTGTGATGCGACTTATTATAAATTAAAGGCATAGAAATCCTTTAAAAAGCATCGAAATGGTCCTGAAACCTCCGGCTCAGGCAGTGATACCGGACAGTAGTAACACAGTGTAGTGGGTGGCGTTCCCCTTTAAGAGAATCTCACGCAGCCTCGGTGCCCCCTCTGTGCCGCCCCCTGTGTTAGTGTATCAGTGGGGCTCTCAGGAGTCCGGATCTCAGGGTGCCACATTGTAAATGTTTGTTTTCATTAATCCATTGTTTAGGTGTATAAGATTCCTTACGGTAACTACACCTGGAAGCTGACAGCTTGTATGTCCACCATAGGGCTGCAGACAGAAATCTGTCCCAAGAAATGGATGATCACCTCCTCAGGGTGTGACACTCGGAGAGGATGGAAATTTGACTTCAGTTTCTATGCTGCAGATAAAGAGCAGTCCTATGCAAGGTAATATTACTGCCATAGTGCGCCACATCTTAAACCTACAGAAGATACAATAGGCAGCGTCCTAGAAGTAATATCCGGAGCGACCCATAAACCCGAGAGGAACATAAAGGGCCTGAGCTATAATCTATGTAAACTGTTCACTTTTAAAAATATATGACATTACTGATCCTGAGTTACCTCCTGTATTATACTCCAGAGCTGCACTCCCTATTCTGCTGGTGCAGTCACTGTGTACATACATTACATTACTGATCCTGAGTTACATCCTGTATTATACTCCAGAGCTGCACTCACTATTCTGCTGATGCAGTCACTGTGTACATACATTACATTACTGATCCTGAGTTACATCCTGTATTATACTCCAGAGCTGCACTCACTATTCTGCTGGTGCAGTCACTGTGTACATACATTACATTACTGATCCTGAGTTACATCCTGTATTATACTCCAGAGCTGCACTCACTATTCTGCTGGTGCAGTCACTGAGTACATACATTACATTACTGATCCTGACTTACATGCTGTATTATACCCCAGAGCTGCACTCACTATTCTGCTGGTGCAGTCACTGTGTACATACATACATTACATTACTGATCCTGAGTTACACCCTGTATTATACCCCAGAGCTGCACTCACTATTCTGCTGGTGCAGTCACTGTGTACATACATTACATTACTGATCCTGAGTTACATCCTGTATTATACTCCAGAGCTGCACTCACTATTCTGCTGGTGCAGTCACTGTGTACATACATTACATTACTGATCCTGAGTTACATCCTGTATTATACCCCAGAGCTGCACTCACTATTCTGCTGGTGCAGTCACTGTGTACATACATTACATTACTGATCCTGAGTTACATCCTGTATTATACCCCAGAGCTGCACTCACTATTCTGCTGGTGCAGTCACTGTGTACATTACATTACATTACTGATCCTGAGTTACCTCTTGTATTGTACTCCAGAGCTGCACTCACTATTCTGCTCATAGATCAGCTGGGTTTATATGAGCACACTCTTTGCTTTACCTTTCCTCTTTCACAAAGTGACGTTGGTCCTGAACTTTCCCCAATTCTCTCCTGTTCACTCATTCATTTACCGTAACAGCGGCAGGCCCCTTTAAGAGCGCATTGCAGGCTGTCTGCGGCGTGTGTGAATGAGGGGCCTGCGCTGCTGTTTTTGATGTCTTTGCTGCAGAACATTCAATGTTGAATTGATAAAACATTTATATAAACTTTACAGCATGTGAAATCACAGAGCCGAACGCAGAGTCTGCCGCCATCGAAGTGATAGAGCGGCCTGGGATAAGCCGACATCTGTGACTTCATTCTGTCCATCTGCCGGACAGCGGTCACACAAGGAGCTGAATTATGAGGCCTGCAGAGTAATGCTTAAAGGGAGTGTCTAGGGTCCTATGTCATGTAGCGGAGTATGAGGAGCACATCTTACTCCGGAGCAGCGTTCCCGTCCTGTAGTGCACAGAAAACCCATTAATATCAGTGAGCACAGTGTAATACTCCATTTTTCCTCTGGGGGCGCTGCAGATAAATTGAATACTTGCTGCCAGGATTTCTCACAGATTACCGCTCATCTCTGGGGTTTTCCTTCAGGAAAAGATGCAGGTTTTTGTTCTTAATTGCCATTTTCTGTGGAAAGTGACACATTTTTAGCCCGCCAAAACCAGTAGCAATATGTATTCGGCAGTAGTCAGACTATTGGGATGTTTGCTGTCAAATCTTTATTTGCTTATTTTTTTACACTTTTTTTTTTTTTACTTATTTTTCCCCCTCTTTATAGAAAACTATTTTTCACATTGGTGCATAAAAACCCCACACATGGCCGAGTGTGCGCTGCTGCCTCCGGGTGTCCTGGTTCGGGGTCAGACGTGTCAAACAGAGGCTTTTTTTATGTGCCCACCGAGAAAGGTAAGTCTGAACTCCAGTTATTGTAGACGGTCGTGTTGGGATCTTTTCTTAAAGGGAGTGTGTCACCCCCAAAATGCCTTTTAGATTATCTATACAGCTAAGAAATGAACTTTTAAGCCATATATAAATAGGGGGGATTTCAAATCACTGAAAGTGCGGCCACGTGCGCCGTTACATAAGGGGTCCGAGAGAGTAGACTGCAGCCATATGAGATGCCACACAAGAAGATGAACAGCAGCTAACTATGTTCTGTTCAGGACTGTTGCATGAGTACGATCCAATCCGTAAATATAATAATAGGAAAGATTAAATATTAACGCTTTGGTCCAACATCCGGACATTCATCAGAACAGTGCGGACGGCTGGGAGAGAGGTGAATGTAAGTGCGGCATGCGACTGCCACCGTGAGTGCCACACCATTAGCTACGACAGTCGCATGCCTTATAGTACCGCACTAACATTCACCTCTCTCCCAGCCATCCACACTGTTCTGATAAACGTCCGGACGTTGGAACGAATCGTTAATATTCCTTTGCCTATTTTTGGATTGCACAAATAAACCCTTTTATCCCCACTTTCTCTGCATACCTCCGAGTGCCAAGTTTTTTGTATTATTATAACACAAGGAGATGAAAGCACAAGGATGGAGAATCCGGCCAAAATGGCAGTGTTATCATGCAGGTTTGTGCTCCGAGTCTGGACACCGGGAGACCAGACTGCAGCCCGATGAGATGACAGAGAAGAATGGGGAGTCCAAGGAACATTAGTGAAAGCATGAAGGCTTCCAGAAAGGAGACCAGGAGACCAGACGGCAGCCCGATGAGATGATAGAGAAGAATAAGAGCTCAAGGATCATTAGTGAAAGCATGAAGGCTTCCAGACAGCAGCCCGATGAGATGATAGAGAAAAATACGAGTCCAAGGAACATTAGTGAAAGCATGAAAACTTCCAGAAAGGAGACTGGGGCACCAGACTGCAGCCCAACGAGACATCTAGTTTGTCATAGTCTTCCTGGTGATAACTCAATAGATATTGATGGTTCTGTGAGGCAGGAAACATCTACGTAGTGTCCTGCCGGGACCTTTCTTTTCAGGGACATTGATATATAACTGTAAGTTACTGTATTTCATGCTGCTGGGGTGAGACCATTTCTGCACAGTCTTCTACCCACTTTCTCAGAATGTGACTTTATGTACCCAAAAGGAAGGATAAGGGACCACGAAACTTGTTGATACAGTATTGCAGGTGAGAGGCAGTGTGTCCCCCAGGATGCGCATAGAAGCATCTTCAGGCCGCTGGAGAGCATTGCAGTCATAGATATAGCTGTGGTTGCAGTGCAGAATTAAAGTTTGGTCTTGGACAAGCTATTTCCCCAAGGCAGATTTAAAAACAAAACCTGGAATGGGGTTTTATTTTTGGCGTGAGCTACAAGATGGTAGTGGGGCAGTTCGCTCCCTCCAGGCCGGGTCTTACAAGTGGCCCATGGCCACAAATTCTGGTTTAAAACACCCTGCAGCAAAGGGTTTGGGTGTGCCCGTCTTGGTTTGCAAACTGCAGAGCAGGTGGCTCTGCAAGGCTCAGCCTGTGTGAAGTAACACGGAGGCAAGTGAAGCCAAAAGGCCTGGCACCCCTCAGCGTGACACGGTGGTGCAGTCGCCCGCGGAAACCGGTCTCTGATACGGACTGTCTGGATTCCCGGCTGAGATCCGGAGGATACTATTTGTTTTCCGTTTGCGAGTACGTTGGACATTAGACAGATTGTTTTAATCTTTCCTGTGGTCACTGTCTGTTTGTCACACTGTACCAACCCCGCTGCACAACATAGGCTTGTGGTGTAAGACAGGAGTCCTAACAGACAGGAGCATAAGGGGACAGAGGAAGGGAGTCAAATAATGATGCTGATTTACGTAATGTGAGATCTGACTGCAGCCCAGTGATGTTACATTTACTTTTCTTGCTCTTAAATGGCTTGGGTTTTTTTTCGGGAGAAATACGGCCAAACCATGGTGAAAAAAAGCCTTAACATGTCCTACCATAGACTCTGGAGCCCCCAATGAGCAGGTGACAGACTTCTACGTGCTATGTATCCTGTACCCGAGCACGCTTATATTAGGGTAACTTCTGCCACGTTGCAGCATTTAAGCGCCCCACAATTGTATGTTTTAATACCGCAGCCGAAGACTCGCTAATCGACTGGAGATGAGCAACATGTGAGCCTCCTCCAGAATCCGGCGCGCTCGACATACGGGCCGTCAGACACCGATGTGGTTTTATCTCCAGAGTTATGCAGATTAATACAGCAGCTAATTAAGAAGCGAAAATGCGTCTCATCGCATTAACAACAAGGGGAATCAGCCGACGTGTTCACAGCCTCGGCCAAAAAAAATATACTAAATGTGATCACATGTAATACCCTGAAATAATATCCCAGCGGGACTCTAATTAGAAGAGTTATGGTGCAAGCCTCAAAAACAGACCACCCACCTCATGATATGGGGGTCCCGATCTGCAGTGGAATGTAATCTAGACTAGAGTAGTAAAAGGGTTCTAATCACCTGCATAACAGCCCACATACACCTCACCCTGGGAGATAGAGATGAAAGTGCCTCCTACTACAGTTTTTAATTCAATGGATTCCACAGCGTATTTTGTATTGTTTTTCCATAGCAATGTCAGTAAAATTCTGTGCTTTTATAGTAATTTTTTCTCATGCAGAGCTTTTATCTACCATTAGGGGGAGCTGAAGAGTTCACTGCATATTGTGTTAATATTGCATTCATTTTATAAAATGTATACAGGGAGCTCCCCCTAGTGGTGGCTGCAGACGGGATCTTATCATGTATCTCTGTATACAGGGAGCTCCCCCTAGTGGGGGCTCTGCAGACATGATCTTATCATGTATCTCTGTATACAGGGAGCTCCCCCTAGTGGTGGCTGCAGACAGAATCTTATCATGTGTCTCTGTATACAGGGAGCTCCCCCTAGTGGGGGCTCTGCAGACAGGATCTTATCATGTATCTCTGCATACAGGGAGCTCCCCCTAGTGGTGGCTGCAGAGAGGATCTGATCATGTATCACTGTATATAGGGAGCTCCCCCTAGTGGTGGCTGCAGACAGGATCTTATCACGTATCTCTGTATACAGGGATCTTCCCCTAGTGGTGGCTGCAGAGAGGATCTTATCACGTGTCTCTGTATACAGGGATCTCCCCCTAGTGGTGGCTGCAGACGGGATCTTATCATGTATCTCTGTATACAGGGAGCTCCCCCTAGTGGGGGCTCTGCAGACATGATCTTATCATGTATCTCTGTATACAGGGAGCTCCCCCTAGGGGTGGCTGCAGACAGAATCTTATCATGTGTCTCTGTATACAGGGATCTCCCCCTAGTGGTGGCTGCAGACGGGATCTTATCATGTATCTGTATACAGGGAGCTCCCCCTAGTGGGGGCTGCAGAGAGGATCTGATCATGTATCACTGTATATAGGGAGCTCCCCCTAGTGGTGGCTGCAGACAGGATCTTATCACGTATCTCTGTATACAGGGATCTCCCCCTAGTGGTGGCTGCAGACAGGATCTTATCACGTATCTCTGTATACAGGGATCTCCCCCTAGTGGTGGCTGCAGAGAGGATCTTATCACGTATCTCCGTATACAAGGAGCTCCCCCTAGTGGTGGCTGCAGACAGGATCTTATCATGTATCTCTGTAGACAGGGAGCTCCTCCTAGTGGTGGCTGCAGACAGGATCTTATCATGTATCTCTGTATACAGGGAGCTCCTCCTAGTGGTGGCTGCAGTAATGATCTTATCATGTATCTCTGTATACAGGGAGCTTCCCCTAGTGGTGGCTGCAGACAGGCTCTTATCATGTATCTCTATATACAGTGAGCTCCCCCTAGTGGTGACTGGAGACATGATCTTATCTTATGTATATCTGTATACAGGGAGCTCCCTGTTATGACCCCAATGGCGAGGGTCTCAGAGGAACAAGTAAGTCTGCGACGTACAAAAACCCAGCTCATAGGGCAGTGGTAACTGGGTTGACCATATAACTACTCCTAACGCCAACACTAGAAGTAGCCGGGGAACATGCCTACGTTGGTCGCTAGATGTCTCGCGCCAGCCGGAGGACTAACTACCCCTAGAAGAGGAAAACAAAGACCTCTCTTGCCTCCAGAGAATAGACCCCAGTCGGATACAAGCCCCCCACAAATAATAACGGTGAGGTAAGAGGAAATGACAAACACAGAGATGAACTAGGTTTAGCAAAGAGAGGCCCACTTACTAATAGCAGAATGTAGTAAGATAACTTATATGGTCAACAAAAACCCTAACAAAATTCCACACTGGAGATACAAGAACCCCCGAACCGTCTAACGGCCCGGGGGGAGAACTCCAGCCTCCCTAGAGCTTCCAGCAAGGTTAGGATACAGATTATGTACAAGCTGGACAAAAATGCAAACAAAAACAAATAGCAAAAAGCAAGAAAACAGACTTAGCTTAATTTAGCAGGAACCAGGATCAGTAGACAAGAGCACAACAGATTAGCTCTGATTACAACGTTGCCAGGCATTGAACTGAGGGTCCAGGGAGCTTATATAGCAACACCCCTGACCTAACGACCCAGGTGAGCATACAAGGGATGAATGACATACCCAGAGTCAAATCACTAGTAACCACTAGAGGGAGCCAAAAGGTAAATTCACAACAGTACCCCCCCCCTTAGTGAGGGGTCACCGAACCCTCACCAAGACCACCAGGGCGATCAGGATGAGCGGCGTGAAAGGCACGAACTAAATCGGCCGCATGCACATCAGAGGCGACCACCCAGGAATTATCCTCCTGACCATAGCCCTTCCACTTGACCAGGTACTGAAGCCTCCGCCTGGAGAGACGAGAATCTAAGATCTTCTCCACCACGTACTCTAACTCGCCCTCAACCAACACCGGAGCAGGAGGCTCAGCAGAAGGAACCACAGGCACAACGTACCGCCGCAACAAGGACCTATGAAATACGTTGTGAATGGCAAACGACACCGGAAGATCCAGGCGAAAGGATACAGGATTAATGATTTCCAATATCTTGTAAGGACCAATGAAGCGAGGCTTAAATTTGGGAGAGGAGACCTTCATAGGAACAAATCGAGAAGACAGCCATACCAAATCCCCAACGCGAAGTCGGGGACCCACACTGCGGCGGCGGTTGGCAAAACGCTGAGCCTTCTTCTGTGACAACTTCAAGTTGTCCACCACATGACTCCAGATCCGCTGCAACCTATCCACCACGGAATCCACCCCAGGACAGTCAGAAGGCTCCACATGTCCCGAGGAAAAACGAGGATGGAAACCAGAGTTGCAGAACAATGGCGAAACCAAGGTGGCGGAACTAGCCCGATTATTAAGGGCAAATTCAGCCAACGGCAAGAAGGTCACCCAATCATCCTGATCAGAAGAGACAAAACACCTCAAATAAGCCTCCAGAGTCTGATTAGTTCGCTCCGTTTGTCCGTTAGTCTGGGGACGGAAAGCGGACGAAAACGACAAATCAATGCCCATCCTACCACAAAAGGATCGCCAGAACCTGGAAACAAACTGGGATCCTCTGTCCGACACAATATTCTCAGGAACGCCGTGCAAACGAACCACGTTCTGGAAGAACACAGGAACCAGATCAGAAGAGGAAGGCAGCTTAGGCAAAGGAACCAGATGGACCATCTTGGAGAAACGATCACATATCACCCAGATGACAGACATGCCCTGAGACACCGGAAGATCCGAAATGAAATCCATAGAGATGTGTGTCCAAGGTCTCTTCGGGACAGGCAAGGGCAAGAGCAACCCGCTGGCACGAGAGCAGCAAGGCTTAGCTCGGGCACAAGTACCACAGGACTGCACAAATGACCGCACATCCCTTGACAAGGAAGGCCACCAAAAGGACCTGGCCACCAGATCTCTGGTGCCAAAAATTCCCGGGTGCCCTGCCAACACCGAGGAATGAACCTTGGAAATGACTCTGCTGGTCCATCTAGCAGGCACAAACAATCTGTCAGGTGGACAAGAGTCAGGCCTACCAGCCTGAAATCTCTGCAACACACGTCGCAGATCTGGAGAAATAGCAGACACGATAACTCCTTCCTTAAGAATACCCACAGGTTCAGCGACTCCAGGAGCATCAGGCACAAAGCTCCTAGACAGAGCATCGGCCTTCACATTCTTAGAACCTGGTAAATACGAGACCACAAAGTCAAAACGGGAGAAAAACAATGACCAGCGGGCCTGTCTAGGATTCAGGCGTTTAGCAGACTCGAGATACATCAGATTTTTGTGATCAGTCAAGACCACCACACGATGCTTAGCACCCTCGAGCCAATGACGCCACTCCTCAAATGCCCACTTCATGGCCAACAACTCCCGATTGCCCACGTCATAATTTCGCTCTGCCGGCGAAAACTTCCTAGAGAAAAAGGCACAAGGCCTCATAGTAGAGCAACCAGGGCCTCTCTGCGACAAAACGGCCCCTGCCCCAATCTCCGAAGCATCCACCTCAACCTAAAAGGGAAGTGAGATGTCAGGCTGGCACAAAACAGGCGCCGAAGTAAACCGGCGTTTCAACTCCTGGAAAGCCTCCACGGCAGCAGGAGCCCAGTTAGCTACATCAGAGCCTTTCTTGGTCATATCCGTCAGCGGTTTAACAACGCTAGAGAAATTTGCGATAAAACGACGGTAGAAGTTAGCAAAACCCAAGAACTTCTGAAGACTCTTAACTGACGAGGGTTGTCCAATCATGAATAGCTTGGACCTTGACTGGATCCATCTCCACAGCAGAAGGGGAAAAAATGAACCCCAAAAAGGGAACCTTCTGTACACCAAAGAGACACTTTGAGCCTTTTACAAACAAAGAATTTTCACGCAGAATCTCAAAAACCATCCTGACCTGCTCCACATGCGAGTCCCAATCATCAGAAAAAACCAGAATATCATCCAGATAAACAATCAAAAATTTATCCAGATACTTCCGGAAAATGTCATGCATGAAGGACTGAAAAACTGAAGGGGCATTAGAGAGCCCAAATGGCATCACCAAGTACTCAAAATGACCTTCGGGCGTATTGAATGCGGTTTTCCATTCATCGCCCTGCCTAATGCGCACAAGGTTGTACGCACCACGAAGGTCTATCTTGGTGAACCACTTGGCACCTTTAATCCGGGCAAACAAATCTGACAACAGCGGCAAAGGATACTGAAATTTGACAGTGATCTTATTTAAAAGCCGATAGTCAATACAAGGCCTCAAAGATCCGTCCTTTTTGGCCACAAAAAAGAATCCCGCACCAAGAGGGGAAGAAGAAGGACGGATATGCCCCTTCTCAAGAGACTCCTTGATATATGAACGCATCGCGGTATGTTCAGGTACCGACAGATTAAACAGTCTCCCCTTAGGAAACTTACTGCCAGGAATCAAATCTATTGCACAGTCACATTCCCTATGAGGAGGCAGTACACTGGACTTAGACTCGCTGAAGACATCCTGATAATCAGACAAATACGCCGGAACTTCCGAAGGCGTAGAAGAAGCAATAGACAAGGGCAGGGAATCTCCATGAATTCCATGGCAGCCCCAACTTGACACTGACATAGCCTTCCAGTCCAAGACTGGATTATGGGTCTGTAACCATGGCAAACCCAAAACAACCAAATCATGCATTTTATGCAGAACAAGAAAACGTATTACCTCCCGATGTTCGGGAGTCATGCACATGGTAACCTGTGTCCAAAACTGCGGTTTATTTTTTGCCAATGGCGTAGAATCAATACCCCTAAGAGGGATAGGATTTTCCAATGGCTCAAGAACAAATCCGCAGCGCTTGGCAAATGACAGATCCATAAGGCTCAGGGCAGCACCTGAGTCCACAAACGCCATGACAGGATACGATGACAGTGAGCAAATCAAAGTTACAGATAGAATAAACTTAGGTTGTAAATTACCAATGGCGACCGGACTAACAACCTTAGTAAGACGTTTAGAGCATGCTGAGATAACATGTGTAGAATCACCACAGTAGTAACACAAGCCATTCTGGCGTCTATGAATTTTCCGCTCATTTCTAGTCAGGATTCTATCACATTGCATTAAATCAGGTGCCTGTTCAGACAACACCATGAGGGAATTTGCGGTCTTGCGCTCCCGCAACCGCCGGTCGATTTGAATAGCCAGGGCCATAGAATCATTCAGACCTGTGGGAATGGGAAAACCCACCATCACATTCTTAATGGCTTCAGAAAGGCCATTTCTAAAATTTGCAGCCAATGCACACTCGTTCCACTGGGTCAGCACGGACCATTTCCGAAATTTTTGGCAATACACTTCAGCCTCGTCCTGGCCCTGAGACATCGCCAGCAAGGCTTTTTCTGCCTGAATCTCAAGATTGGGTTCCTCATAAAGCAAACCGAGCGCCAGAAAAAACGCATCAATGTCAGCCAATGCCGGATCTCCTGGCGCCAGCGAGAAAGCCCAATCCTGAGGGTCGCCCCGTAAAAAAGAAATAACAATTTTTACTTGCTGAGCGGAGTCTCCAGATGAACAGGGTTTCAGGGACAAAAACAATTTACAATTATTCCTGAAATTTCTAAATTTAAATCGGTCTCCGGAAAACGGTTCAGGAATCGGTATCTTAGGTTCTGACACAGGATTTCTGATAACATACTCTTGTATGCCCTGCACACGAGCAGCAAGCTGATCCACACTTGTAATCAAGGTCTGGACATTCATGTCTGCATCAAACACAAGCCACTCAGAGGTAAAGGGGAAAAGAAAAAAAAATGAGAGAGAGAAAAAAAACTCAGAACTTTCTTTCTTATAATCCCGCTTCTGCAATGCATTTAACATTTAATACTGGCCTGGCAAACTGTTATGACCCCAATGGCGAGGGTCTCAGAGGAACAAGTAAGTCTGCGACGTACAAAAACCCAGCTCATAGGGCAGTGGTAACTGGGTTGACCATATAACTACTCCTAACGCCAACACTAGAAGTAGCCGGGGAACATGCCTACGTTGGTCGCTAGATGTCTCGCGCCAGCCGGAGGACTAACTACCCCTAGAAGAGGAAAACAAAGACCTCTCTTGCCTCCAGAGAATAGACCCCAAAAGTCGGATACAAGCCCCCCACAAATAATAACGGTGAGGTAAGAGGAAATGACAAACACAGAGATGAACTAGGTTTAGCAAAGAGAGGCCCACTTACTAATAGCAGAATGTAGTAAGATAACTTATATGGTCAACAAAAACCCTAACAAAATTCCACACTGGAGATACAAGAACCCCCGAACCGTCTAACGGCCCGGGGGGAGAACTCCAGCCTCCCTAGAGCTTCCAGCAAGGTTAGGATACAGATTATGTACAAGCTGGACAAAAATGCAAACAAAAACAAATAGCAAAAAGCAAGAAAGCAGACTTAGCTTAATTTAGCAGGAACCAGGATCAGTAGACAAGAGCACAACAGATTAGCTCTGATTACAACGTTGCCAGGCATTGAACTGAGGGTCCAGGGAGCTTATATAGCAACACCCCTGACCTAACGACCCAGGTGAGCATACAAGGGATGAATGACATACCCAGAGTCAAATCACTAGTAACCACTAGAGGGAGCCAAAAGGTAAATTCACAACAGCTCCCCCTAGTGGTGGCTGCAGACAGGATCTTATCATGTATCTCTGTAGACAGGGAGCTCCCCTAATTTTAGTATTTCACCCACTGAGTATTTGGAGAAAGTTTGATCTATTTAATAAAATAATGGCAATCAAAGTTTGCTATTCACTTTAAGGTTTATGCTGTGGGTAATATTCAGTTATCCTGTTTGTCTGCTGTTGTTTCAGGCGCGCCAAAGAAATTGTCTCCGACATTAAATTTCAATCCTTGCTTGAACACGGCTTGTGGAAAGCCGGCAGTCCGCCCCCTTGTGGACACTGGGGCCATGGTGTTTGTTGTGTTCGGAATTCATGGAGTAAATCGGACAAGAGTCCCAGATAATCACGTGCTTGGAGAACTGGTAGGAAACGTGGTCTTTAAAATGTAACCTACAATTATAGATATGTACCTGGATACTCGGTCACAAGACGGTTCTGGGGGCCACACAATGGCCATTAGGGAAATTGCAAGGGTTTTGCTATAATATCGATGGTGATGTATATGTTGATATCATTAGTTCACTTGATTTTCAGTTGCCCTTTTTGAAGTTGCTTTCACTATAGGGACAAAGCTTTGTCTCGCTTTGTTAAAGGCAATGTGCACCATCACTTTTAGCTTTAGTGATATTATTCTCACTGCCTTCAGCCACCACTAGGAGGAGCCAAGTGACGTTGGATTTTTCCCACTAGTTTTGATCTGTATGCACTGAGCTCCCTCTAGTGGTGGCTTCAGGATGCTCTGTCCTCCATCAGTTGTTTATCCGGCTCCTTCGTAGGTACGCTCATGGTCTACAATATATTTGTAGGCTTCTTAGACTTTCAATAGGGAATTGCTTGGTCTGAATCGATCATGGATTTGCCCTTTTTTTTTTTTTTTTCTAACTCAAATAAATTTTTATTAAGAATAACATTACAATTGACATGTTACATTCCATGGATTTTCCCTCTAAGTAGGATTGTCCTATAAACTCCTCCTCACATCTTTCTACTGCCTTGTTCTTGTCTTTTTCTGAAAGGGCAGGGTGATCTATGATGACAAGTTTGACCTCTTTAAAGAAATCGGTAATCTGTGCCGACTGTGCAAGGTGATAGCCAGTAACAGAGACCTGGTGAAGCCAGGCGGAGCGCAGTGTCTTCCATCAGGTGAGCTGGTCCTGATGGTGCTGAGGTCTTGGCTGGTTCGTGCTCGCCCCCAATGTTTCATAGGATTGATCGGACACAATAATATGGCCACCAGTATATTCTGCATTATTAAAGAGCCCTTCATGGAGTCACCCCGAATTTTCCTGACCCATTCCTCCAAGTGAGACCCCCCCGAAACAGACTCTATAATAATCTGCAGTCCTCGACTCATGATAGCTTTGTTTCATTGTCTGTATCCCACAATGATTTGTCTCCCCAGGTTACAGTATATCCTCCTTTCTTCAGATGTTGCACCCTGAATGCAAGAATATCCCCGAGCCGAACCTTCTCCCTGGTCAGCTCTCCCATGGGGCCGTGGGTGTGAAAGACGGGAAGGTCCAGTGGATCTCTATGGCATTTGAATCTGTAAGAACAAGATACGTTCTGGGTGTTCTGTCTTTCGGGGGACTGGTTTTCCTTGAGGAGACCAGCTGTGTATGGAGTCTTATTGGCAATGCTTTCTGGGGAAAAAAAAGTATGCAAATTAGCTCTCTCCTGGAAGGAAATAACATGCTCACTAGTGCCATCTGCTGGAGGATGCAGCCCTATAAGTCAATGTTCAACCCTTTATTGTGTCTGGATCCAGGAAGTCTATGCAGTAAAATTCTCCAACCTGCTCGCATTGCCGGAGTGGGAGAATCTCCATCTCTAAACATTTTGATTCTTGCCATAATGGAATTTCCATTCCACTGGATGTTGAATTTAAAATAAATCTCTATATTGGGTCCAATGTTTAAAGGGGTACCCTACATATTAAAATCTGTGAGACAACCAGTATGGCCACCATCTGCCTTCCTGCCCCAATTACTGGTGGTAATCACCACCTCTCTACAGCATACCGTCTGGTAACACGGGGGCTACTGCTGTGGTAGACAATTGTTATAAGACCCCAGAGAGTCAGCGCCCGGCCCCATTCTTACTTCTATACTAGGAAAGATCTTTGAACAAACTTTTAACAGCATCTATCTAAGTACTTGGATAAGAATACAGTAATTAACCAGAGCGAGCATGGGTTTATAGCAAACAAGTCATGCCAAACTCATCTAATTTCCTTCTATGATGGAATCACTGACTGGGTGGATCGGGGAAATGCGGTAGATAATAGTATAGCTCGACTTCAGCAAAGGATTTGATAAAGTATCTCATACTATCCTTATTGAAAAAATGACCCAAGTGTTGAATAGACAAGGTTTCGGTTAGGGGAACTTTTTGACAGTGAGGGTGATCAATGAGTGGAATAGGCTGTCACGAGAGGTGGTGAGTTCTCTTTCAATGGAAGTCTTCAACCAGAAGCTGGACAGACATCTGTCTGAGATGGTTTAGTGAATCCTACATTGAGCAGGGGGGTTTTGACAACTTTTAGGATTTGTTATTTTTAGTGTATTTGGTTTCTGGGCTGCTCTGCTCCGCCGTCCACACAACAATTCGTACCTGTCTGTCCTCACTCACTTCTGTCCTCTCCTCCGTCCTCACCTTTGCCCTCCTCACATATGTCCCTACATCAAACCTCACCTCCGTCCTCCCCTCTGCTTTCGCCTCTGTCCCCACATATGTCCTCACCTCTGTCTTCATCTGTCCTCACCTTCCGTCCTCACCTCCATGCTCACCTCTGTCCTGACTTCGATATTTACCTTTTATTTGGGCGCCGTCTACTTTAAATTTCCAGGCAGATCTCCTGCCTCCCCAGAGCCACCAGAACTGCCTGTGCTTTTGCCGTATTCATCTTCATATTATGATTTTATGAGAATTCTCAGCTTCCCGGTAACAGCAGAGAACATGGCCTCCCCTGTGTCCTGACTCTGTATATGTGTGTGTGTGTGTGTATATATATATATATATATATATATATATATCAGGCTGCAGGTGAGGACGTGACGCCTAATGCATTATCCATGTCTCCACACAGACGACCTACAAGGGTAAATCTTCCTTCCAGACGTATAAAGATTATTTGATGTGGGAGTCGTTCCTACAACAGCAGCTGCTGCGCCTCCCCGCGGACTCTGCGCTGACACACGGGTTCCAGACATGCGAGCACTGGAAGCAGATCTTTATGGAGATTGTAGGCAAGTAGGGGGTCACTGCCTCCCATGTGGAATTGTATTATTGTGACATCTTAATAGTGGATATTGTCTTCTATAGGCAACATACGATGGTAATTTAACAGCAAATAATGAAACCATCAGTAAGGAGGCTATACCAGACATCACTACTAGTGCTTAAAGGTAGTTTCTATAACTTTAAGATTGAGGAAATATCCTTACCATCAATATATGACCAGTAATGTATGTACACAGTGACTGCACCAGCAGAATAGTAAGTGCAGCTCTGGAGTATAATACTGGAGGTAACTCAGGATCAGTAATGTAATGTATGTACACAGTGACTGCACCAGCAGAATAGTGAGCGCTGCTCTGGAGTATAATCCTGGAGGTAATGTACAGGATACATACACAGAAGGTTGTCAGTGTTGTGCCATGGTTATCCTTGTTCTCTCTTTCAGGGGTACAGAGCGCCTTGTACGGACTCATCCTCTCTCTCGCCATCTGTGTGACGGCGGTGGCTATCTTCACTACGCACGCCCTGCTCCTGATCCCGGTGCTGCTCACTATCTTCGGTATGAGCCATGATTTGCTTTCAGGATAATAGTCGTTGTCTGTAATCAGCCTCGTCAGGTTAAGGCTACGTTCACATTTGCGTTGTGCGCCGCAGCGTCGGCGACACAACGCAAATGTAAACGCATGCACAACGCAGCGTTTTGTGACGCATGCGTCCTTTTTTGCATGGTTTTGGGCGCAGAAAAAACTGCAACTTGCTGTGTCCTCTGCGCCCTGACGCATGCACCACAATGACGCATGCGTCACAAAACGCAAGTGCAACGCATGTCCATGCGCCCCCATGTTAAATATAGGGGCGCATGACGCATGCGGCGACGCCCGACGCTGCGGCGCAGAACGCTAATGTGAACGTAGCCTAATGTCCTCCTTTTTTGGATGTTGCGCCGGTTCTCGTGCCTCATGGTCTATTATGAGTCGCTGATCTGCGGATACGATGAGGCGTCGGGTGTGTTTAGCAGCCGCTGGAGCAGAGCGTCATATTCATTAGGAATATCGTTACTACTACAAATTCTGCAAACAGGAACAAGATGAAGGGGAGGAATGGCTAATATGTTCTCCAATAGATAAGTCCCAGATTTACAGCATCGTGCTGCGTGTTCAGCATTTCTTGGGCCGTTGTGCAGCACTTTCACCCGATTTATATAGCAAGTTGAAACAATTGGCAACCGTCAGAATGAGGTTGTATCACTGGCTCCTGCTGGGCTGTCATATGGGCGGTGCAAGCTCAATGCTCTGCTATATTTTCGTTTTGTTGATTTGCACTAAAAATGCTAATGCTAAGTGGAGGGGTAGGCATTGCAGCTTGTAATGTTAGTGTGGGCTGCCATGTGGACATTTCTGCCCTAGTGTATCATCAGGGTGATCAAAGAAGGCAGCAAAAGTCACATACACAAGACTGTAGAGAGGGGGATGGGAAGGAGAAACCGGGGGAGAGCCTGTGTATGGGTACAACTTTCAGCAGTTATATTTAGGTATCTCTGGTGCCTTTGGGCAGTTAAGAGGTTAATGTCAATATTCCGGGTGGTCTAGGACAGTAAAGGGGTAATGTAGATTACCTGGAGGGTTTAAAAAAAAAAAAAAAAAAAAAAAAGTTTGTTGTTCAATTTCAGTATCATGGGTGGCATTGGGAATTGAAGGGGTTAATGTAAGGATCCCTGGTGGTTTAGATCAGTGACCTAGTCAATGCATATACTTAGTGGTCTAGGGCAGTGAGGAACATAAGGCCAGTATTCCTGATGAACCATAGACAATATAAGGATCCCTGGTGGTCTACGGCAGTGTGGAGGGTAATTCCAGTTTTCCAGATTGTTTATGGCAGTTATCCTACAGATCCTCGGTCATCTAGGGCAGTGAGCTAGTTATTAATATCCCTGGTTGAGGGTGTTGAAAGGGTTAATGCTATATATCCAGTGTCCAGGGGGTTACTCGCCTTCCGTAGCTCCAGCGTTGGCCAGTCTGTAACAGAAGAGGATGCAGAGAGTGGAGGGAGAAAACTGTACAGCTGAGACTATAGAGTTACTGTGATTCTCTGAGCTTCTCCCTTAGCGATTGGGCAGATACAGAGAGTTTGCGCTGGAGGTGACTTTTTTGGGAGCGTTAGGTGACCGTAGAGGTAAGAGTGTTTCCAACTCTAGGAAATCTACGCGACTATCCCTAAAGAAGCGGTCATGGCGACATTGTGGTTGTTACGCAGAGTTGTCCAATATAAACCTTCGACATGAGGATCTCTAACGTCAGACAACCCCACGTTAACCATTGCCAGGCACCAGCTGACTTATGTGAAGGATGATATGGAGTAACAAGCTCTTCTGCTCTGCTGTAGGTGTCGTGTGCCTCGTAGTGACGATCATGTACTGGCTGGGATGGGAGATGGGAGCAGTAGAGGCCATTTCTCTATCAATACTTGTGGGATCTTCTGTGGACTATTGTGTTCATTTGGTGGAAGGATATCTTCTGGCAGGAGAAAATCTTCCTCTACATCTCATGGAGGTAAATAAAATATTATTCCAAGACATGTTTTTTGCTTATCTGGTTGGATACCAAAAAAAAAACCCTCTTCCTTTGGTGCCCGAACACATCAGAGGAAAGTTGGCCGAACCCTAATTCTGTCACAACCAGGTGACTGTGAATGAGGATGTCCCCAGTCTCCAATGAAGGGGAGATATGGGGAAAGAAGGATCAGGCATATTGTATTTCAACATGCCAAATAATTTATTCCCATGGGAGGTATTTAATTGCGAGAGATGTCTGGCTGCAGGTTATTCCCTGTTCCCAATTTACAACGCATGTATACTCAGTCGACCTGTCAAAAATGATCTTGCACATCCTTAGGGTGACCATGCACATTGGATGGCTGCCGACCAAACTATATCTACTAACTGTCCCTTACACATGCACACTGGGCTTGGTAATGGTGCATGTATTCTCAGTAGGAAGAGGAGCGTAAGGTGCCGTCAGATTCTTCTGAATCAGGCATGTTGTAATCCAGCTGCCTGTTCTTTATCTCACTCAATGGCCGATGTCCAGATCTTTTTTCTAATGTGGGGTTTTTTTCTATCATGGGATACTCCTAAAGCAAAGATTAGAGAGGAAACGAATGACTCAAAATCAAAGGCATTAATTTGTTAACAGCTTACCTCTCTGTTCCTCAGTATTATTTACTCCTTTTGATGGATGGTGTTGGTTTAACAACTAGGTATTTCCACCATGGATCAGTTAGGTAGAAGCAGTTATCAGTCAGAAAATGTTTTGAGAGTTTCTGTGGACAAATACTCAATCTTACAAATAATAAGTATGAAATTAGGAACAGCAGTGGGGTCATATTTCACCCCAGTTACCTGACATTCTTATATTCTCAGAATGTCTATAATATTGTGGCACTACATTTACCGTATATACTTGAGTATAAGCCGAGACCCCTAATTTTGCCACAAAAAAACTGGGAAAACTTATTGACTCAAGTATAAGCCTAGGGTAGGAAATGCAGCAGCTACCAGTAAATTTCAAAAATAAAAATAGGTACCAATAAAAGTAAAATTGATTGAGACATCAGTAGGTTAAGTGTTAAAATGTGCCACATATAATGCTCCATACAGTTCATTATGGCCCCATAAGATGCTCCATATAAAAATGTGCCACATATGGGGCCATAATGAACTGCATGGAGCATTATAAGATGCTCCATATATAAATGTGCAACATGTAATGCTGCTGCAATAAAAAAAAAAATGACATACTCACCTCGCTGCCTGCTGCTTCTCAGCGTCCCGTCTCTCCGCAGTGACTGTTCAGGCAGAGTGTTCAGGCAGAGGGTGGCGCGCACACTAATACGTCATCGCGCCCTCTGACCTGAACAGTCACTGCAGAGGACGCGGAAGACGAGGCAGCGGTGGAACAGGGAAAAGTGAATATGAAATACTCACCTGCTCCCGGCGCGGTCCCTGGTATCTTCTCCCGGACAGATGGTCTCCAGTGCCCACAGCTTCTTCCTCTGTTCAGCGGTCACTGGTACCGCTCATTACAGTAATGAATATGCGGCTCCACCCCTATGGGAGTGGAGTCCATATTCATTACTTTAATGAGCGGTACCACGTGACTGCTGAACAGAGGAAGAGCGGCGGTCGCCGGAGACCATGGGACATGCAGGGACCGTGCCAGGAGCAGGTGAGTATGAGACAGTCGTCGCTCCCCCTCACCCGCCGATCACAACTTGAGTATAAGCCGAGGGGGGCACTTTCAGCCCCCCAAAAATGGGCTGAAAATCTCGGCTTATACTCTAGTATATACTGTAATTATGTTTCCCATGTGTATAGTATGGCTTTTGGAGTATCCCAATTCCTAAACCAAAGGCTATCCTGTTGTTTTAAGGTAGCCTCTCACAGCTGTTGATTGTTCAACTATTTGACAGTCAGCTATTCCTCCCGCCTGACATATGCATATGTGCACAGGAGCTTACCTACGAGTAAATTCTTTGATTACTCTTGCACCAATATATTATAGAAAACAAACTGATTACAAACTACTAAGAACATTTTTGTTAACTTGTCTACCAATACTCATTACCATTCAGCTCAAAGCAAGCTCATACCACATCTTTTATTAATTTGCTTTATACATACTAAAAAGACCTCCAACCATTCTCTAATCTTTATTCTGCTATTTTACAGCCAACCCGCCATCCGGCAGCTTCAGACTTTAATCAGATCAAAGCCTCAGTGTGAGCCAGTCTCAGTGCATTGCTCCAAACGTTCAGGAAATTTACATTCCTGTCATTTGCCGTAAATGGGCTGGGATTGTAATGTCCATCACAGCATTACAAGTCATTAGTGTACAGAAATTCAAAACAAGGCATTAAATATACCGCCGTGATGTAGAGTTTATTCATGTGAAGGCCTGCTGAAGGTTCGGCCAAGATATTCATGAGCTCAGTCCTTTTGCAGAAATGTTTTGTATTTTTTTTTTACTTGCTTAAAATTTTGAAACTGGGAGCCTACTGATATTCATTACCCCTTATCATAAACCCCCCAAGACTTTGGTTTTGGTTTCACCCCCCAAACCAGGAATTCATTATCTGTCTTCCCTTTTTTAGGATCAGCTGGCATGTCGTCAATGGAGGGTGAGAGAAGCCATCAACCATGTTGGCGTAGCCATTGTGTCCAGTGCAATTACAACAGTCATAGCAACAATTCCTCTCTTCTTCTGCATCATCGCCCCTTTCGCCAAATTTGGAAAGATCGTAGCTTTAAACACTGGCATTTCCATAGTGTACACTTTAGCCGTGAGCACGGCCCTGTTGACTGTCATGGCGCCCAGTACCTTCGTCAGGAGCAGAACTTCTTTCCTTAAAGCGACGCTGGTGGTCATCCATTGTGCTGCTGGAAGTGTCATTGTTTACATCGTCCTCCTCAAAACAGGGTTAACCATCCCTTTTCTCAACGGGACCCCGCCATAGGGCAAACTTTTTTTGTAGACATTTTTTGTATTAAAGAAAAGTTTTTGTCAGAAATTGTAAACCCTGGACAGAAGCAGCAACACTGTGTGATTTCTTTTACTACAGATGCACTTTATTTTTTTCTTTACTTGGATGATGCGTACAACAGCAGACATGGCGTCACTGCAATGCAGAACTCGGGGGCAAGCACACGGACCGCCCTCCACAAGGACATTTCTTTAATGCTAATGCAGCATTCGTGGCCTTATTTAATATGAAAGGTCTGGAAAATGGTTTTATTCATCCATTTTTATGGGACTTGAGTAGAAATCCTGATAACCCTATTCCAGGCCAAGGCTTATCCCAAATGCTGTAGTGATTTTCACTGGTGTGAACTTTTTTGCCCTCTGGAAGGGTTTTCAGTCTTAAATACCAACCATAACTGTAATGGTGCTTCCTAATGCCCACAACAGAGGACTAACCCTGCATAACCCATGCTATGGACAGTTCCCCACATTTTATAGCGCAATTAGTGATTTTTATATCATTACTTTGGCACAATCTCCTCAATTTTTTCAGAAATATTACTGATGCGACATCTATTAGTCTATCGGCTTTGGTAAAGGGCATATTTCTCTCCAAAATGAAGGCCACTAAATGTTAGTTCTTGAGTTCAATCTGATTTAGACCTTGGTGGGCTAATCCGCCATGTTGACAACCCTTGAGTACTGAAAGATCCTACAGTGGTTCAAGTCTTTGACACAGTCAGAAGAGACCCAAAGGTCTAGCAGAAGACAACCCCAGTTTGGAGGTGGCTGGAGAGCAATCACTTGGGTCTGTTCTTACAGGACAATATACAAGAAATAGTGATGAGTGAATTCCAATGCGGCAGATCTCTCGAATTTGGAAAAATGAATCAGTCATTCAAAGCAAGTCAAATGTTCCATCATATGCTCCGGGGTCTCACCAGACCCCAGAGCATAACATAAGTAGGGTGTAAAGCATACAAAAATACTCTACTGCATCTGGCCTGTTTTTTTTGTTTTTTTTCTCTCTGGCGTGTGACATCCTCTTTGGCCATCAAGTAGGCTTAGTCGGCACAAGTTGTGATATCAGAGACCTATTTGCAGCAGTGAAGCTGCCCAAAGAGTGCCAGAAGAAAGAAGAGGCTGGGCGGAGGCGAGGATCGAAGTTCTATAAATAAACCTGAACCGATCTGCTCATCTCTAACCAACAACCTACTAGACTTATCAGTTGTCCTGTAATGATCAGGGTTAGGTTCTTCTGGTGGGCTCACGGGTGTGGGTGGTCCTCACACACTTTCTCACAGTTCTAAAGGGCAAATTTTCCTATTTAGACAGTGATGTAGGAACATTTGGTCTATTGCTGCACAACCTGATAGATTTAATTTCTAGACTCTAGGCGACCGCTATGGGGAAGGTAATGAGGGGTCATATTGATTGTTGCCCGGTTTTCTTAAAGTGCCCAAACATCCAACAGTAAAAAAAAAATCAGATTATGAATTCCAGTTAAAAATATGTCAGCCTATAGAACTTTTTTCCACTTGTCCAACTGTTTTTTTTCTAGTTTTCTTAATGAATATGGTGCCCGGCTGTTAGTAAAATCAACAGACCGACAGCTATCTCTCCTGATCGCCTCTTAAAAAAGCACACTCTGTTAGGCCAAGTGGCATGTTTTCTCAGAGTGGAAAAAGGAGTCCACCTTGGAAGGTGGGGAAATGGGCCCAAGGGTAACGGAAAGGAGTGAAGAGGAAAACAACTGCCAGGCCCTTCCTCTCTGTAAAGTCATCACCATGAGGGAACAACATTTTGATTTCTACGTACGGTACTGCATTTACCACTAAGCTCATTTCTGAATTGGGAAGACACAAATGAACATTTTTAAAAATTGAGGCGAATGTTTGTCAAAGTCTAACACATCACATTGCCCAAAACGTATTCCTAATGAGCCATGGTTATTTCCTAAGCAGATGGTCCAACGCCTTTGTTTTTTTACTGGCACAATTCTAGACAAAGGCCCAGTCTTCACAGAAGAGCTGGAAATACAAGATGCCAGGAATGAAGATTGGCCATGAGGGAGATTGTGTTGGAAACTTTTTAGAAAAGCCGCATAGGAGATGCATGGATACAACCCGACACAGTGACTGATAATCCAGACTCTTTGTTATAAAGCACAATTGTGGCTCCGCTCTAAATCGTTACTGGGAAAACCAATATCGTTTTGATAATGGACTGTAGACTCTTCAGTTTGTAATTTGTTCAATTAAAGCAAAACCTTAAAAGACCCGTGTACTGAAGGCTAATTAAAGAAGTTCTGGTGCCAAGTTCCTATTGGCAGTGATTATCGAGCCAAGTTATAACGTCCAAGAGCAGAAGGATTAGAGAAAAAGTTTTTAATGAAGAAATAAACACATCAAACAGAATGGTGGAAGGAGGCACTATTAATAGTACATATTCTTGTATATAGGGGTAGTATTATAGTAGTTATATTCCTGTACATAGGAGCAGTATTATAGTGGTTATATTCTTGTACATATGGGCAGTATTATAGTAGTTATATTCTTGTACATGGGGGCAGTATTATAGCAGTTATATTCTTGTTCATAGAGGCAGTATTATAGTAGTTATATTCTTGTACGTAGGGGCAGTATTATAGTAGTTATATTCCTGTACATAGGAGCAGTATTATAGTAGTTATATTCCTGTACATAGGAGCAGTATTATAGTAGTTATATTCTTGTACATATGGGCAGTATTATAGTAGTTATATTTTTGTACATGGGGGCAGTATTATAGCAGTTATATTCCTGTACATAGAGGCAGTATTATAGTAATATTCCTGCACATAGGAGCAGTATTATAGTAGTTATATTCCTGTACATAGGAGCAGTATTATAGGAGAGATATTCTTGTACATACGGGCAGTATTATAGTAGTTATATTCTTGTACATAGGGAGCAGTATTATAGTAGATATATTTTTGTACATAGGGGCAGTATTATAGTAGTTATATTCTTGTACATAGGGGCAGTATTATAGTAGTTATATTCTTGTACATGCGGGCAGTATTATAGCAGTTATATTCTTGTACATAGGGGCAGTATTATAGTAGTTATATAATTGTCTAAGGGTCACTTCCGTCTGTCCTTCTGTCACCGTTATTCGTTCGCTGATTGGTCTCGGCAGCTGCCTGTCATGGCTGCCGCGACCAATCAGCGACGCGCACAGTCCAGAAAAAATGGCCGCTTACTCCCCGCACTCACTGCCGGCGCGCCCGCATACACAGCTCACACAGGGTTAATGCCGGCGGTAACGGACCGCGTTATGCCGCGGGTAACGCACTCCGTTACCGCTGCTATTAACCCTGTGTGTCCCCAACTTTGTACTATTGACGCTGCCTATGCGGCATCAATAGTACAAAATGTAATGTTAAAAATAATAAATAAATAAAAAAACCTGCTATACTCACCCTCCGCCGCCTTTCTCGCTCCTCGCCACGCTCCCCGGACCGCTCCATTACAACCGTCAGCTTGCGGTTCGGTCCCGTCCCAGGGCTGGTGTGCGGCAAGGACCTGCCGTGACGTCACGGTCATGTGACCGCGACGTCTTCATAGGTCCTGCTCCCACCAGCCCTGGCACTTGCAATGGAACTCGGCTTCAGGAAAATGGCCGCCGCGATCTCGATCTGCGCATGCGCGGCATCCCGCGGCCATTTTCCTGAAGCCGAGCACTACCATCTGCACAGGATACCACGAAGAGGAGAGGCGGGACGCCGAGGAGCAGCGACAAGAATGGTGAGTATGATACACTACAAGGGGCTCTCGGATCGTTAGGTGAGTATGTTTATTTTTTATTTTTTGGCCCTGTGACATACGTGCCTCGGTAATATACTACGTCACTGGGCAATATCCTACGTGGCTCTGCTGTATACTACAAGGCTGGGCAATATACTACGTGGCTGGACAATATACTACAAGGCTGGGCAATATACTACAAAGCTGTGCAATATACTCTGTGGCTCTGTGCAATATACTACGTAGCTGCGCAATATCCTACATTGCTGTGCTGTATACTATGTAGCTGGGCAATACACTACGTAAATGGCCAATATACTACGTGGACATGCATATTCTAGAATACCCGATGCGTTAGAATCGGGCCACCATCTAGTAGTAGTTATATTCTTGTACGTAGGGGCAGTATTATAGTAATATTCCTGTACATAGGAGCAGTATTATAGTAGTTATATTCCTGTTCATAGGAGCAGTATTATAGTAGTTATATTCCTGTACATAGGAGCAGTATTATAGTAGTTATATTCCTGTACATAGGAGCAGTATTATAGTAGTTATATTCTTGTACATATGGGCAGTATTATAGTAGTTATATTCTTGTACATGGGGGCAGTATTATAGCAGTTATATTCTTGTACATAGAGGCAGTATTATAGTAATATTCCTGTACATAGGAGCAGTATTATAGTAGTTATATTCCTGTTCATAGGAGCAGTATTATAGTAGTTATATTCCTGTACATAGGAGCAGTATTATAGTAGTTATATTCCTGTACATAGGAGCAGTATTATAGTAGTTATATTCTTGTACATATGGGCAGTATTATAGTAGTTATATTCTTGTACATGGGGGCAGTATTTTAGCAGTTATATTCTTGTACATAGAGGCAGTATTATAGTAATATTCCTGTACATAGGAGCAGTATTATAGTAGTTATATTCCTGTTCATAGGAGCAGTATTATAGGAGAGATATTCTTGTACATACGGGCAGTATTATAGTAGTTATATTCTTGTACATAGGGAGCAGTATTATAGTAGATATATTTTTGTACATAGGGGCAGTATTATAGTAGTTATATTCTTGTACATGCGGGCAGTATTATAGCAGTTATATTCTTGTACATAGGGGCAGTATTATAGTAGTTATATTCTTGTACATACGGGCAGTATTATAGTAGTTATATTCTTGTACATAGGGAGCAGTATTATAGTAGATATATTTTTGTACATAGGGGCAGTATTATAGTAGTTATATTCTTGTACATAGGGGCAGTATTATAGTAGTTATATTCTTGTACATGCGGGCAGTATTATAGCAGTTATATTCTTGTACATAGGGGCAGTATTATAGTAGTTATATTCTTGTACATACGGGCAGTATTATAGTAGTTATATTCTTGTACATAGGGAGCAGTATTATAGTAGATATATTCCTGTACATAGGGGCAGTATTATAGTAGTTATATTCTTGTACATAGAACAGTATTATAGTAGTTTAGTTATTCTTGTACATAGGGGCAGTATTATAGTAGTTATATTCTTGTACATAGGGAGCAGTATTATAGTAGTTATATTCTTGTACATAGGGGCAGTATTATAGTAGTTATATTCTTGTACATAGAACAGTATTATAGTAGTTTAGTTATTCTTGTACATAGGGGGCAGTATTATAGTAGTTATATTATTGTAAATGGGGGCAGTATTATAGTAATATTCCTGTACATATAGGGAAGTATTATAGTAGTTATATTCTTGTACATAGGGTAGTATTATAGTAGTTATATTCCTGTACATAGGGGGCAGTATTATAGTAGTTATATTCTTGTACATAGAGTAGTATTATAGTAGTTATTTTCCTGTACATAGGAGCAGTATTATAGTAGTTATTGTAGTGAAACCTCCACCGGGGGGAGCTGGTGAGGGAAGAGAGGTTAAATACTAAGCGTAGTAACACAGAGCTCAGGCACAGGTGTCACAGGTAATGAGAGAAGTCAGACAAGCCAAGGTCATACACCGAGATATCAGCACTGTACACTGGGGCAGTCACGAGAATAGTCAGGGACACGCAAGAAATCAGAGCCTACCGGGAACGTGGTAACCAAAACGTGAGACGTAAGACAAAGTCAGGGTACAAGCCAACGTCGGAACCAGTAGGGGAGCGTGGTGTCAGAGACGGAAAACAAGAGGCAAAGTCCAGAGATCAGATCGAATCATACACGGGTAAAGGCAGTCAGAGACACAAGGATCACCAAAACCAGAATACAGGTAAGGGGCTCAAGCAGGGAAGCATGAACTATCACTAACACTGGTCAGCAGGCTGTGAGGGACTGAAAAAGCCCAGCTCGCTCAAGAACGAGGCTGAGGAGATTAACCCCTGCATGACCAATCCCAAGAGAGGAAAGATGAAAATAAAACTCCGGACTGGACCATGACAGTACCCCCCTCTCAATGGGGGGCCACCGGACCCCCAGGCTTCCCTGGATGACGAGCGTGAAAAGCCCGGACCAAGCGATCAGCATGGACTGAATGCGCCGGCACCCATGACTGGTCCTCAGGACCGTATCCTTTCCAATGGACCAAGTACTGAAGTGAACGGAGGATCATACGAGAATCCACCACCTGTTCCAGCTTGTACTCGGCCTGGCCATCTACCACAACAGGCGGCGGGTGCGAGGGAGACTCACCAAAGGAGGGCACCGACGGCTTCAGAAGTGCCTTATGGAACACATTGGGGATCCGCAAAGACTGAGGCAAACGCAGGCGAAAGGCCACAGGATTAATCACCTCTAAAATTTCATATGGACCAATAAACTTGGGGCCCAACTTAGCAGAGGGAATTCTCAGCCTTATATTTTTTGGTGGATAATCATACCTTATCCCCCACCTGATAAGCCGGCCCCACAGAACGTCGTTTATCCGCAAAAAATTTATATTTGCCCCGAGCCTCCCCAATGTTTCTCTGAACTTCCCTCCAGATCTCCCCCAACCTCAGAAAGGCCGAATCAGCCCCTGGACACCCCGAATCCAGCCGGGAAAATTCACCAAAATGAGGGTGAAACCCATAATTGCAGAAGAATGGAGAAGTACCAGTGGACTGATTGATACGATTATTGTAAGCAAATTCCGCTATAAGAATTGCAGAGAACCAATCATCCTGTCTAGACGTGACAAGACACCGTAAAATCTGTTCCAGAGACTGATTGGTCCTTTCAGTCTGACCGTTGGTCTCGGGATGGTAGGCCGATGAAAAGGTCAGACTGATGCCCAGCCTTTTACAAAAAGCCCTCCAAAATGTTGCTACAAATTGCACCCCTCTATCAGACGCCACACTGACAAGCACACCATGCAACCAGATAACATGCTCAATGAATAGTTTAGATAGAGTCTCAGCATTAGGAAGGCCAGTTAATGGTAAAAAATGTGCTTGTTTACTAAACCTATCAACCACTACTCACATCACAGTTTTTCCACTAGAGGGGGGGGGGAGATGAGTGATAAAATCCATGGACAGATGAGTCCACGGTCTATCTGGAATTGGCAGTGATACCAATTCGCCGGGAGTTTTTTGCGCGGGCACAAGTTGCACAGGGCGACACAAACCCTATGACGTCAGAAGTCAACGAGGGCCACCAGGACAGCCTAGTGATGGCTTTATGAGTGGCTGAGATTCCAGGATGCCCAGTCAAAGCAGAGTTGTGGAACTCCTGAAGCACCCTCAACCAATACTGGACAGGCACAAAGAGCTTATTTTCAGGTATGGACGACGGAGCAAGAGATTGGGCATCACGAATCTCCTGTTCCAATTTCGGGGACACCACAGCCACCACCACCCCATGCTGAAGAATGGAGGAAGGAGGCTCAGGAGGTGATACTGATTCTAGACTGCGAGACAAGGCATCCGCCTTCACATTCTTGGACCCTGGTCTGAAAGTGATGGAAAACTGAAATCGGGGAAAAAAAAGTGACCACCGTGCCTGTCTCAGAGTTAAACGTTTGGCGGACTCGCTGTAAGACAGGTTCTTGTGATCAGTAACGACAGTTATACGATGGACCGCCCCCTCCAAAAAATGCCTCCATTCTTCAAACACCAATTTAATGGCCAATAACTCCCGGTTACCCACATCATAATTCCTCTCAACAGAGGAAAATTTTCTTGAAAAGAAGGCACAGGGTCTTAAGTTAGTTAATGTGGTGGGACCTTGGGACAACACAGCCCCCACCCCCACCTCAGAGGCGTCTACCTCTATGATAAATGGCTTAGATAAATCAGGTTGAATCAGTACAGGGGCAGTCATGAAACGGGTTTTTAATAAACAAAACGCCGCCACCGCTGGAGCTGACCAGTTTTTGAGATCAGCCCCCTTTTGAGTGAGATCAGTGAGGGGTTTGACCACTTGAGAAAACCCCTTGATGAATTTTCTGTAGTAATTGGTGAAACCCAGAAATCGCTGAAGACCCTTGAGATCTCTGGGTTGCACCCAATCCCCAATGGCCTGTACCTTCCTAGGGTCCATACGAAACCCCTCAGCGGTCAAAATGACCCCTAGAAAGGACAATTCTTGAGTGAAAAATGAACACTTCTCCAGTTTGGCAAACAGTGAGTTCTCCCTGAGCCTCTGGAGAACCGCACGAAGATGAATCGTGACTTAGTCTATCAGAGGAATATATGAGTATATAATCAAGATAAACTACCACAAAGCGCCCAATAAAGTCAGAATAAACATGGCTAATGAAATTCTGGAATACCGCTGGTGCGTTAGTCAAACCGAACGGCATGACCAAATTTTCAAACAGACCCTCAGAAGTAAGAAATGCAGTTTTCCACTCATCCCCCTCCTGCATACGGATGAGATTGTATGCTCCCCTGAGGTCCAACTTAGAAAACCACCTAGCCCCTGACAATTGATTGTACAAATCAGGTATAAGTGGGAGAGGATAAGTGTTTCTCACAGTGATCTTATTCAGTTCTCGAAAATCAAGGCATGGGCGTAAACCACAAAAAAAGAACCCTGCCGCCACGGGAGAGACAGATGGCCGAATATGCCCTTTACGGAGGCTTTCAGAGATATACTCCTTCATAGCAGCCCGCTCAGGGTCGGAGAAATTGTACAGACGGGCTTTGGGCAATTTGGCACCGGGAACAAGATCAATGGCACAATCGAATGGGCGGTGTGGTGGAAGAACCTCAGCCTGCTTTTCGGAGAACACATCCTCAAAGTCCTTCAGGTACTCCGGAATATCCTCCAGACTGACGGATGACATAGACACAGTAGCAAGACCATTTTCAGAACAACTAGGTCCCCATGTAACAATATCCCGGGACCCCCAGTCAATAACCGGGTTATGCCGTTGCAACCAGGGAAACCCCAACACCAGGCCAGCAGGGAGGCTATCCAAAACAAAGCATGTCATATGCTCCTGGTGCAGGGCCCCCACCCTGAGGGTGAATTCTTTAGAAATGAAATGGAGACCATCCTTTGTGAGAGGTGTAGAGTCAATAGCCACAATTTTTAAGGGAGTCTCCAGCCTAACTGTCCCTAATCTACAACTGGCCACCAGCTTAGAGTCAATCAGGTTCAGGGATGATCCACAGTCTACAAAAGCCGAAGTATGAAGAAAGCTGTTCTCCACACTAAGTTCCACCTTTAACAGTATCTTTGCAAATGAAGAAAATGGTACCTGAGAGTCTGAGTGACCTCCATGATGATCACCCAGACTCAGCCGCTTGTTAGACGGAGGACAGGAGGGGCAGTCCTTTTTCCAGTGTCCCGGATCTCCGCAGAAAAAACACAGCTTTCCATCACGCCGCCGTTTCCTCTCTCTTTGAGGTCGGTGGCTCCCACCTCCATAGGTTCAGATGGAAGCAAAACATCAGGGTTAACAGGGAACAATGGAATCCCTCGTTGTGTAAGACCTCTTTCCCGTAGCCTCCGATCCATATGGATAGCCTGAGTCATAGCCTCATCCAAAGAGCTGGGAGCTGGATGGAGAGCCAGAGCGTCCTTCAAGCAATCCGACAGTCCCTTTCTGAATAGACATCTCAGTGCGGAGTCATCCCAAGATACCTCAGTGGACCATCGACGGAACTCGGAACTATACCATTCAGCTGAATGCTTCCCCTGAACCAGATCCATAATGGTGTCCTCTGCCACCCTGACACGGTCCGGTTCATCATAAATAAGTCCTAGGGCCTCAAAGAACCTATCCACCGACCTCCGTTCAGGGGCAGTAGGGGGCAGAGAGAAAGCCCAGGATTGGGGACCCTTCCTAAGTAGGGAGATGATAATCCCTACCCACTGAGTCTCATCCCCAGACAATCGAGGTCTAAGAAAAAAACATAATTTACAACTCTCCCCAAAAATGTGAAATTTATCTTTTTCATCAGAAAACGTGTCTGGAAGTTTAACCGAGGGTTCTGGAGAGTGCAAAACAATATCCACAGAGTCACCAGGTAGACTAACAACATGAGAGGTGTTTTCCTGCACGGTCATAACAGTCTGTCAGTTTTTTTCTGTAAGTGGGTATGAGATGTGACAAGGGACTGATGTTTCACAGAAAAAAACAGGGTGGCACATGTTAAGGAGCTGAAACTCCTAAACCCTTCATCCAATTTTAATGTGGATACCCTCAAATGAAAGCTGAAAGTCTGAACTTCAACTGCATCTGAATTGTTTTGTTTAAAATTCATTGTGGTAATGTCTATAACCAAAATTAGAAAAATGTTGTCTCTGTCCAAATATATATGGACTTGACTGTATATAATAATAATCTTTATTTTTATATAGCGCTAACATATTCCGCAGCGCTTTACAGTTTTGCACACATTATCATCGCTGTCCCCAATGGAGCTCACAATCTAAATTCCCTATCAGTATGTCTTTGGAGTGTTGGAGGAAACCGGAGAAGCAGGAGGAAACCCACGCAAATACAGGGAGAACATACAAACTCCTTCCAGATGTTGTCCTTGGTGGGATTTGAACCCAGGACCCCAGCGCTGCAGTGCTAACCACTGAGCCACCGTGAAATATATGTATGTATATATGTGTGTTTGTATGTATGTATATGAATGTATATATGTGTGTATGCATGTGTGTGTATGTATGTTTATGTGTGTGTATGTATATATATATATGTGTGCATTTATGTGTGTGTGTGTGTGTGTGTGTGTATGTACACTGTGTTCCAAATTATTATGCAAATAATATTTCCTCATATTTTCTCTAAATTACCTATCTGAATTGCAGTCATTGTTATTTTCCAGTCATCTACTATTCTAGTATAATTGCAATGTTTTGGAACAAACTGCCTATGAAAACAGTATCTTTTTTAAAAAAAAAATAAACACTCAAAATACATGTTCCAAATTATTATGCACAGCAGAGTTTTCAACTTTTTTGATTTTGAACAAAAAAATGGTCAATTGTGAAGTTATAAGCATTATCAGTAGTGTTGAGCATTCCGATACCGCAAGTATCGGGTATCGGCCGATACTTGCGGGTATCGGAATTCCGATACCGAGATCCGATACTTTTGTGGTATCGGGTATCGGTATCGAAACAACATTAATGTGTAAAAGAAAGAATTAAAATAAAAAATATTGCTATACTCACCTCTCCGACGCAGCCTGGACCTTACCGAGGGAACCGGCAGCGTTCTTTGCTTAAAATGCGCGCGTTTACTGCCTTCCGTGACGTCACGGCTTGTGATTGGTTGCGTGCCGCCCATGTGATCGCGACGCGACCAATCACAGCAAGCCGTGACGTAATTTTAAAATGCGCGCGTTTCCTGCCTCCCGTTACTTGAGTCCAATTGACTTGTATTGGTATCGGGTATCGGTATCGGATTAGATCCGATACTTTGCCGGTATCGGCCGATACTTTCCGATACCGATACTTTCAAGTATCGGACGGTATCGCTCAACACTAATTATCAGCTTATTACAAAATGAAATCAAACAGTTTTCAAGTGAAAACTTTATTCTAGGTGATGTTACATTTGCACATAGGACCCCTTGTTCGAAAGAAGCTTCTGAACTCTCTCGTCCATTGAATTTGTCAGTTTTTGGATGGTTTCTGCTTCAGGTCAGGGGAAGATGGTGGCCATACCATAAGTTTGTTCTCTTTTATGCCCATAGCAGCCAGAGATGCAGATGTGTTTTTTGCAGCATGAATTGGTGCATTATCATGCATTAAAATGTTCTTGCTGTGGAAAGCACGGTTCTTCCTCTTGAACCATGGCAGGAAGTGTTGTTTTAGAAACTCCACATAGATTATGGAGTTCATCTTTACCCCTTCAGGGATCATAAAGGGGCCGACAATCTCTCTCTCCATGATTCCAGACCAAAACATTACTCCACCTCCTCCTTGTTGGCGCCTTAGCCGTGTTTTCATGGGGTGTCCATCAACCAGCCATCCTCCACTCCATCCATCTGGACCATCGAGCGTTGCACGGCACTCATCAGTGAACAAAACAGTTTGGAAGTCAGTCTTCATGTATCGTTTGGCCCACTGGGGCCGTTTCTAGTTGTGTGCAGTGGATAGAGGTGGTCGACAGGATGGCTTACGCACAGCTGCAAACCTCTGAAGGACCCTGCATCTTGTTGTTCTGGGGACGTTGGAGGCACCAGCAGCTTCAAAAACTTGTCTCCTGCTATGACAAGGCATTTTTGCAGCTGCTCTTTTAACCTTACGCAATTGACTGTTGGAAAGAGTCCTCAATTTTTCCTTATCAGCACGCACACGTGTGTGCTGGGAATCAGCTACATACTTCTTGATTGTGCGATGATCACGATGAAGTTGATTGTAGTCATGCCTTGACCTAAATACTCCACAATTTGTTGCTTCTCAGCACCCGACACATGCTTTTTCTTTCCCATTTTGGCAAAAAATGTAGGCTGCTTAATAATGTGGAACAGCCTTCTTAAGTAGTCTTGCCTTTATTTGGACACACCTGCCAAACTAATTTGCACAGGTATCTGCAATTGCTTTCAGTGATATAAAGAGCCCTGACACACATCACCATCAATGAGTTTAAATGACAAACAAAAAAATTCTAACCTTATCACTAGTGTTGAGCATTCCGATGCTGCAAGTATCGGGTATCGGCCGATACTTGCTGTATCGGAATTTCCGATACCGAGATCCGATATTTTTGTAATATCGGATATCGGTATCGAAACAACATTAATGTAAAAAGGTGTAAAAGAAAGAATTAAAATAAAAAAAATCGCTATACTCACCTGTCCGACGCAGCCGGGACCTCGGCGATTGTAAGCGGCAGCGTTGTTTCTTTAAAATTCGCGCTTTTACTTGCTTACGTGAATTCCCGGCTTCTGATTGGTCAGGGCGGCCATGTTGCCGGGACTCGGACCAATCACAGCAAGCCGTGACGAAATTACGTCACGGCTTGCTGTGATTGGTCCGCGTCCCGGCAATATGGCGCCGTGACCAATCACAAGCCGTGACGTCACGGGAGGCTGGACACGCGCGCTTTTCAAAATAAGCGCGTGTCCAGCCTCCCGTGACGTCACGGCTTGTGATTGGTTAATGGCGGCCATGTTCCTGGGACGCGGACCAATCACAGCAAGCCGTGACGTAATTTCGTCACGGCTTGCTGTGATTGGTCCGCATCCCGGCAATATGGCGCCGTGACCAATCACAAGCCGTGACGTCACGGGAGGCTGGACACGCGCTTATTTTGAAAAGCGCGCGTGTCCAGCCTCCCGTGACGTCACGGCTTGTGATTGGTCACGGCGCCATATTGCCGGGATGCGGACCAATCACAGCAAGCCGTGACGAAATTACGTCACGGCTTGCTGTGATTGGTCCGCGTCCCAGGAACATGGCCGCCATTAACCAATCACAAGCCGTGACGTCACGGGAGGCTGGACACGCGCTTATTTTGAAAAGCGCGCGTGTCCAGCCTCCCGTGACGTCACGGCTTGTGATTGGTCACGGCGCCATATTGCCGGGACGCGGACCAATCACAGCAAGCCGTGACGTAATTTCGTCACGGCTTGCTGTGATTGGTCCGAGTCCCGGCAACATGGCCGCCCTGACCAATCAGAAGCCGGGAATTCACGTAAGCAAGTAAAAGCGCGAATTTTAAAGAAACAACGCTGCCGCTTACAATCGCCGAGGTCCCGGCTGCGTCGGACAGGTGAGTATAGCGATATTTTTTATTTTAATTCTTTATTTTACACATTTATATGGTTCCCAGGGCCTGAAGGAGAGTTTCCTCTCCTTCAGACCCTGGGAACCATCAGGAATACCGTCCGATACCTGAGTCCCATTGACTTGTATTGGTATCGGGTATCGGTATCGGATTGGATCCGATATTTTGCCGGTATCGGCCGATACTTTCCGATACCGATACTTTCAAGTATCGGACGGTATCGCTCAACACTACTTATCACTTCTAAACTCTTTGTGCATAATAATTTGGAACACAGTGTATATATATATGTGTGTATGTATGTGTGTGCATGCATGTGTGTGCGTGTATGTGCATGTATGTATGTGTGTGATTATGTATGTGTGTGTGTGATTGTGTATGTGTGTGATTGTGTACATGTGTATATGCATGTATGTGTGTATGTGTGTATATGTATGTGTCTGTATGTGTGTTTGTATATGTATGTGTGTACTTATTTGTATGTATGTATGTGGGTGTGTATGTGTGTATCTATTTGTATGTGTCTGTGTGTATCTATTTGTATGTATATATGTATGTGTGTGTATGTATCTGTGTGTAGGTACAGTATGTGTATGTACACCGTGTTCCAAATTATTATGCAAATTGGATTTTGTCATAAAGATTTAATTGGTTTTTTTTTTCAAATAAACTCATGGATGGTATTGTGTCTCATGGCTCAATGGATCACTGAAATCAATCTTAAACACATGTGATAATTAGTTTTCCATTTGATTCTAATTAAAGAAAAACTACTTAAAAATGATGTTCCACATTATTAAGCAGGCCACAGTTTTCAAGTAACATGGGAAAGAAAAAGGATCTCTGCTGCTGATAAGCGTTAAATAGTGCAAAGCCTTGGACAAGGGATGAAAACATTAGATATTTCCCAAAAACTTAAGCGTGATCATCGTACTGTTAAGAGATTTGTGGCTGATTCTGAGCACAGACGTGTTCGTGCTGATAAAGGCATAATGAGGAAGGTTTCTAACAGGCAAGTTCATCGGATTAAGAGAGCAGCTGCCAAAATACCATTACAAACCAGCAAACAGATATTTGAAGCTGCTGGTGCCTCTGGAGTCCCTCGAACCTCAAGGTGTAGGATCCTTCAAAGGCTTGCTGTGGTGCATAAACCTACTATTGGGCCACCCCTAAACAGTGTTCACAAGCAGAAATGGTTTCAGTGGGCCCAGACATACATGAAGACTAATTTTGAACCAGTGTTGTTTACTGATGAGTGTCCAGCAACCCTGGATGGTCCAGATGGATGGAGTGGTGGATGGCCACCATGTCCCAACAAGGCTGCGACGTCAGCAAGGAGGTGGAGGAGTCATGTTTTGGGCCGGAATCATGGGGAAACAGCTGGTAGGGCCCTTTAAGGTTCCTCAAGGTGTCAAAATGACCTCTGCAAAGTATATAGAGTTTCTGACTGACAACTTTCTTCCATGTCATAAAAAGCAGAAACGTGCCTTCAGGAGCAAAATCATCTTCATGCTGACAATGCACCATCTCATGCTGTAAAGAATACCTTTGAGTCATTGGCTGCTATGGGCATAAAAGGAGATAAACTCATGGTGTGGCCACCATCTTCCCCTGACCTCAAACCTATAGAGAACCTTTGGAGTATCATCAAGCAAAAGATCTATGAGGGTGGGAGGCCGTCAACATCCAAACAGCAGCTCTGGGAGGCAAAGAAATACAAGCAGAAACTCTCCAAAAACTCACAAGTTCAATGGATGCAAGAATTGTGAAGGTGATATCAAAGAAGGGTTCCTATGTTAACATGTAACATGGCCTGTTAGGATGTTTTGGAGTTAAATAGCTTTTTTGCTCAGTGAATGTGACCTCCTAATGCAGGACTACAAGATACCAGGTACATTCAGCTGCATCACTTCTAATGTGGTGTACCTAATTATTTGTACTAAATGTCCAAATGGGGGTCTGTATGTGGGGGAGACAGGGCAGAAACTGAGAACAAGGATGAACTCTCATCGCCATACAATAAAAGAAAAAAGAATGGATATACCTGTGGCAATACATTTCTGTCTCCCAAATCATAGCATTATGGACATGAAATTACTTGTATTGAAAAGTAACTTCAAAACTCAGAGAGACAGAAGAGTCTGGGAGTATAAACTGATGACGACCTTTGACACTCTAAATGCAGGAATGAATGTGTCACACGGATTTATGTCTTTTTACATCAACTAATGAACTTGCCCCTCAGACCATGTGGGGTCATCACAACAGAACGAGACCCTAATCACAGGACAATAAAACAATCCTTATCTAAGAATTGGCCCAATATTTATGGACGTAACTGTTTATCACCCATGGTAATTCTGCTTCATGTCACCTAGCTTATCCATGGTTTTTTTTCCCCTCTTTTTTTTTTTTTTTTTTCTCTATACTATGTTGTGCATAAATATGTGATTCTTCAGAATTTGTTTTAGTCTTTGCCTGATGAAGAGACGTATGTAGTCTCGAAAGCTTGCAATTTGTTACCATCTTTTCAGTTAGCCATTAAAAGGTATCAACCACTGAGGACTCTCAATTCTAAATATTCTCCTAATGCTGCAAATTCCACAAATGAGCATTTTCAGTTCTTTCAAACATATCAAATGTTTAGAAATTCTACTGTGCCTAATAATTTGGAACAGTGAAATTTGAGATTTTGTTCATTTTGGAGATTATACTGTTATCATTGGGAGGTTTCTTCAATAAAATTTGCTGTATAATCTAACGGGTGATGACTTTTATTAGACTGACTGTCATTTGCACCGACCATTTAGGAAAATCCGAGAAAAATATAATTTGCATAATAATTTGGAACATGGTGTATGTATGCGTGTATGTATATGTGTGTATGTATGTGTGTGTATGTATGTACACTACCGTTCAAAAGTTTAGGGTCATCCAGACAATTTTGTATTTTCCATGAAAACTCATACTTTTGTTAATCAAATGAGTTGCCAAATGAATTGAAAATCTAGTCCAGACATTGACAAGGTTTGAAAAAAAGATTTTTAATTGAAATAATAATTTACTCCTACAAACTTTGCTTTCGTCAGAATGCTCCCTTTGCAGCAATTCAAGCATTGCAGGCCTTTGGCATTCTAGCAGTTAATTTGCTGAGGTAATCTGGAGAAATTTCACCCCATGCTTCCAGAAGCCCATCCCACTAGTTGGTTTGGCTTAATGGGCACTTTTTGTACCATACGGTTAAGCTGCTCCCACAACAGCTCAATGGGGTTGAGATCTGGTGACTGCGCTGGCCACTTCATTACAGATAGAATACCAGCTGCCAGCTTCTTCCCTAAATAGGTCTTGCATAATTTGGAGGTGTGCTCTGGGTCATTGTCCTGTTGTAGAATGAAATTGGCTCCAATCAAGCACTGTCCACAGGGTATGGCATGGCGTTGCAAAATGGAGTGATAGCCTTCCTTATTCAAAATCCCTTTTACCTTGTACAAATCTCCCACTTTACCAGCACCAAAGCAACCCCAGACCATCACATTACCTCCACCAAGCTTGACAGATGGCGTCAGGCACTCTTCCAGCATCTTTTCAGTTCTGCGTCTCACAAATGTTCTTATGTGTGATCCAAACACCTCAAGCTTGGATTTGTCTGTCCATAACACTTTTTTTCCAATCTTCCTCTGTCCAATGTCTGTTCTTTTGCCCATATTAATCTTTTCCTTTTATTAGCCAGTCTCAGATATGGCTTTTTCATTGCCATTCTGCCCTGAAGGCCAACATCCCGGAGTCGCCTCTTCACTGTAGACGTTGACACTGGCGTTTTGCGTGTACTATTTAATGAAGCTGCAAGTTGAGGACCTGTGAGGCGTCGATTTCTCAAACTACAGACTGTAATGTACTTGTCTTGTTGCTCAGTTGTGCAGCGGGGCCTCCCACTTCTCTTTCTACTCTGGTTAGAGCCTGTTTGTGCTCTCCTCTGAAGGGAGTAGTACACACCGTTGTAGGAAATCTTCAATTTCTTGGCAGTTTCTCGCATGGAATAGCCTTCATTTCTAAGGACAAGAATAGACTGTCGAGCTTCACATGAAAGTTTTTTTTCTGGACACTTTGAGAGTTAAATGAAACCAACAAATGTTATGCTCCAGATTCTCAACTAGCTCAAAGGAAGGTCAGGTTTATAGGTTCTCTAAACAGCCAAACTGTCTTCAGCTGTGCTAACATTCTTGCACAGGGGTTTTCAAGGGTATTCTAACCATCCATTAGCCTTCTTACACAGTTAGCAAACACAAAGTACCATAAGAACATTGCAGTGATGATTGTTGGAAATGGGCCTCTAAACACCTATGAAGATATTGCATTACAAACCAGACGTTTGCAGCTAGAATAGTCATTTACCACATTAACATGTATAGAGTGTATTTCTGAATCATTTAATGTTAGCTTCATTGGAAAAAAACCTGTGCTTTTCTTTAAAAAATAAGTGACCCTAAACTTTTGACCGGTAGTGTATATGTATGTGTGTGTATGTATGTGTGTTTGTATGTATGTGGGTGTGTATGTAAGTGTATGTGTGTGTGTGTGTATATGTGTGTGCATGTATGTATGTGTATGTATGCATGTGTGTGTATGTATGGATATGTATGTGTGTGTGTGTGTGTATGTATATATGTGTGTATGTATGTATATAGTATGAATGTATGTACGTGTATGTATATGTGTGTGTGTATGTACAGTATATATGTGTGTATGTATATAGTATGTACGTGTGTGTATGTATGTATTATGTATGTATGTATGTATATATACACACATTTCTCTACATAAAGAGCAGTATTCTAGTAAGTTATGTCCTTAGGGAAGGGAGAGTTATATTTTTAGTTGGAGTCTGGAAATTTTTACAAATGCCAACAAGATTTCGTCGTCAGACTGTCAGGACACTCACTGTAACAGCAAACCTGACCCTCGGTGTATTGCAGTCGGCTTTACGGTATTCTGGGAGATGAGAGGACATATTTTCGGAGTCACACCTTATTAAAATGTTCACGTTTATTCTCAAAATATGCAGAAAACCTGCTGTTGCTGTGATAATGGCTATCTCTGCTGTGTGGCTTGCCGGGTGAATGCAGTTCTCTTACATGAGGAGCTTTTTCGCTAATCTTCTTATTTCAGAATTTATATTCATTGTTCTGAACCTCAAGATGGGTAAATCCAGGTAATTTATGCGTTTAAGGATCTTGACCAGAGTTTGGCAGACAGATAAGTACATTGCAGACGTTACTTCGAGTACTGTAATAGACGTCAGGATTATGAGCTCTGTACTCTGGGAGCCGATAGGTGTATTTTTTTTTTTTTTGCCTTTTTACAGAGACTTTGATAAATAGGCAATTTTGGTCATTTTGGACAGAGTGTGCTCCTGATTGTGAAGGGAGAAGTACGAGACTTCTGGAACATTTCTCAACAGCGTTATTACTGCAAGAATGAAATTAGAAGATGCTTCCTCCTGTACGAAATGACTCGTAAAATATGTCTACTCCTCCTGGCAGCCGACCTCGAGGGATCATAATTTAACTCTTAATATCAACTCTTGACTGCAAAGATCTGTCTTGTAACATCTACCATAGTTCTAGCCAATGTTCTGTAACCCATACTCCACCGAATGATAATATGGATTCCCAAGGGGCGCTTGTATTGTTCCGAGGCCGTAAATCATTGCTTAGTGAATTTTCTCCAACCACAAAAGCCACTCTCATAACATCCTTTTATCCAACCTCACCTGGTTTAACCCCCAACCGACCATCCCACCATGCATCCAACTTTCCACATTGACATAGGAAACCGACCTGATGCCACAAAGAAGAACTACAGAGATGGTGGTGAGGATGTAAAATCAAGGCTAACTTGGCCAACATTTTTCCAATTTTTTTCGTGAGAACATAGGAGGCGTTATTGGAAAATTTTCACTCCTTTTATTTACACCCCTTTTCAGGCTACATCCCTCCACTCTATTTCCAAGTCCCCATCCATGAAAGTTTATTTCCAAAAGTGCTGCTTTCCAAGGAGGTTTCTGGCAAACTTTGCGTGTACCTGAGAGATTTGCCAACTCTTTCGTGAGTTCAGAAGGTCTCCACTATTTATTGTAGGTCAAGGATGAAATGCAGAAACCCAGATTCGGGATGCGGCAGTGCATCGCTGGACATTTTTTAACCCACAGTCAGACCCCCCTCTATGGCTGTTCTACCTTTTTACATGCTTCTTCCCTGCCTATTCGAACAAAAAAGCAAACCCTGGTGGAAGAGATTTTTTTCAGAAGCTTTTGGGAAGATTTGCCTGAAGTCCAATTCTGGAGCTCCACTATTTATGGGGTATTCTGCATATTTCAGAAGAGTTGGTAACTGCCTATGATCTAGGGCAAAACTCAAATTGCCTACAAATTGCTAGGGGTGTTCCAAACATTGGACTCAATAGTATACCATATAACTGGCCATAGTTTTTCATTGACCACCATACGTTTTGATAACACTTTATGACATCTCTTCCATCCAGAACCCAAGTGATGAAGTGTTCCTAAACTTCAGCTAAGGGGGTTTAGTTGTTGGTTTCCTGGGAAGGATCCGTCTATCGATAGAGGTTAGGATACCTTGGTCTCTCTTTATTTTTGGAGAAGGTCTAGGACTGACCTCACCAATTGTTTCTTTTGTGCATTTTTACATCCTTTAATCCACCATCTGAATCTGAATTATCTAAACTTATAATAGTTGGCCCGTACCCATCCCGGCCTCCCTCCATTTCCCTGCCAGAGCTCTGTAAGCTGAAGTGCCCGTATATCAATATTATCACCTCTAAGTTCCAATCAGCACTTGTGAACACGCCAGGGGGAGATCATTATATTATTTTCTTTTTTTTTGCCGCACTGAGGAAAATTCAATTCAGCAAAAATAAAAATTTGCAGAACGGGGTATAAATTATGTCATCATAAAACATCTTAACCACGGAGTCCATAAAAAGAAGGATCCGTAAAGCCATTGTCTGCAATATGAGCACCAACATACAAGTTCTCTAGGACAGACTTGGCGTCATTGACTCCAGCTCAGGTACATCCTCTTCTGGAGTCTGTGGTCGTCTGAAGGTCACCTCCTGTCTTATTAAAGTCTTAGCGGCAGTGGTTTGTGGTACTCTTGCCCACATACAGTATGATATGGGCCCTACCATGAGCCGGCAGAGAAGACTGGGATGCCACAAAGCAAGAATGCCAAGTAGCTGTCCAAAAGCAAGGGTTTCCATATATTTGACCATGTAGTCTTATCATCTTCTGCGAATTATGGATGAGGGCATACAATAGGCACATCTGTAATTTTAGTATCTAAGAGCAGCGGTAATTATATAAGTATATTGATCTTTTCCATCATTGTGCCCAGTATAGAGACACTGCAACCCACAATTGAAAATCAAGAGGCAGAATTGAATATTAAATTATGGCTGCAGGACACGATCAATCACATTTTATGATCCAGATGGGTGGGAACCGGTTATATATTTCCCTACTTTTATCAGCAGACCGGCCGTAAAGAACCCTGCGTGGATCCCATCCGGAGTCCTGTAAAGGCCATTTATAATGCACGGCTGAATGACGAGGCACTGCGGAGGTCATCGAGTAAATATCCTGCTCATAAAGGAATGGATACAATGCGACGGACGGTTTGTCAAAATGAGCAGCTCAAATTGACTCCCAGCGTAATGTCCCAGGCTGCGGACGGATGGATGCGATCAAGTCACATGTGCCGTATCTCACTCATGCAAATGAAGACTCTTAAAACCTTTCATTAAATTGGATTTTTTTTTTTATCGGTAAAAGGAAAAATGAATTTGTTTTTACTTTAATTAAATGGAAAATAGACAAAAGCCCTGACGTACCGTATCCAGTGTCAGAGCGATGGACGCCAGCACCCAGGGCAAGTAAAATGCGCCCTCTAGCACAGCAATAATAATGCCCCTTAAAACAAATAATGCTCTCTTTACAAAGTATTAATGCTCCCATAAAAAGTAACAAAGCCCCGTGAATGCCACCTCCAAGAGTAGCACTGCTACGTTTATCCCACCAGCAAAATATATATTTATACTCGCCTTGCACCCGAGCCTTGTAGTCCTCTCCTGCACAACGAGCGGGTCGGCACCGGCGGTGCAATGCAGTGCCAATTTTATGTCGCCTGTGCTGGGATCTCATGCCTTGTACACCATAGACCCACAGAATGAGAGTGGTAGCACAGGCAGTCTAAGACTCACCTGTCCACCGCACGATCCAACTGGGCCGGCCAGAATTATGGCGCATGGGCACTACCCAGGATCTTCAACACTCATAATGCCACTTGTTAAAGGTGGAAAATATCTAAAGAAAAAAGTTGTACTGTCTTTTGAAATTTTGCACCCCTAAGATTTTTTTGCACCTTGGTCAACCGCTTAGGTGCCCCTTTCCCCCCAACCCTACCCTGCGGCTGACTTCCAAGAAAGGGGCTACAAGGTACAGGATGCACACCAGCAGCGGTACAGGACAGGAGTTTTCAGAATTGAAAGGGTTCAGCACTTGGTACCCCAAACAAAGAGAGGGTATACTAACTAACTGGCTCCAGGAAAATAGGAGACTTCCTAGTCCTGCGGAAAAGATGGCCTCCTAAAAGAAGGATCTACAGGAAGACTCCTTATGTGTGACACCAGGGTGGTGCTCTCATCTAATGGAGTTTTCAAATACACCGAGGGTCATTCAATGGAAGTTGAAAGAAAAAGAACTCAAGAAAAAAATGTTGATAATAAAAAAATCTCTTGGAACGTAAACCCTGAAAGTTGGTGAGTATGAGAAAGCCATAGACTTGCCCAAGAATTATGGCTCCTTCACTACAGTTCCCAACACGACTCAAGGATTATCAAAAATCCACCTCCTGTCTCAGGCTGTTGTTCTATCTTTCCCCTATGCTTTACACTGCAGATTTTATTTAGAGTGACTCTTCTATATACTGCACAAGCCCACCACGGAGTTGGGTTAAGTTACATTTCCAAACAGCCATATAGATGAGAGCTTCCGGCTGATGAAGTCTGGACCCTTCTCATCACACCCTGAAGGACCATTGAAAGAGAAGGGATTTTACAAAGAGGTACATTCATGACATACATACCTCTGAATCCCTTTTGTATTGGGGGTTTGGAGGTCCCCATCAATGCAAAGTGACTTCCACAGAAGGGGAAGCGAAGTGAATAGTTGGGCATGTCTGTGTGTAGCGCTCTCCATTAAGGCTTGACCGGCAAACGAACAGGAACCAAAGTCTCCGTCTGCTTTTTAATGGGGATCTCAGCGGTCAGAAAACCCTTTTAAATCCTGGGTAAAAATATACTAATGTCACATACACGTTGTGCGCATTTGTACCCAGTTTTCAGATCTAATTGTTGTCAGTGAATGGATCCATTCTTGTTTACGTTGGAGGATCTGTCACAGCCGAGAGGCCAGGTTTGTGGCCGCCGGGCTGAAAGGTTGATTCCTGCGGCTCCTGCTTCTTGTTTATGAGATTATATTTCCCTGATTGCCCGAGCTCCCGGTATAAATCATTTTCTTCGCTCTTCAGTCTCGGAGGAAATGTGCGACATATTGACCAGAAATTGTAGCTGAGAGTTACATCTTGTGAATCCATCTAACATTATCATCATGTAACCTGGAGAGTGAGGATGGAGAGCGGCCGCTCGTCAGAGAGGCAATATCAGGATGGTAATTGGAAAGCAGATTTATATACGGAGAATTGTTCTCGGCCTTAAAGTGAAACTACAGGAAATGGAAAAATCCCCCCATTACTATTAATACATGTGTGACCTTACGGCTTCATGCACACAGTGACACCGATCTACTGCCTGCTGCAGAAACCTGTGCACCCCGACGGCACGTCCATATGCCTCCTATTCCACTATCCGATGTCATATTACAGAGGTATTGTCCCCTAAAGCTCTGCTTTTATTCCGGTGACTTTTTAGCACTAATTTACTGACATCTCTAAATATCTTTTTTTTATATACTGTGACAAAGTCACTGGCTAAGTACTGGAGGAGAGATATGTCACTGAGGTTATTAGCTTCAGTGATATGAACCTAGGAAAATGCTCCAGCACACTAAGTGCTGAGGGGTTAATCGGTCATTTTTAGGGTTAGGTTTAGTGAACAGTGAGGACTGGGTGGGAGGCTTTTCACTATATCTCCACCTGAGGGTGGAGTCCAGAGGCTAAATACACAGCCTTCTGGCTCATTCAATATTGGACCACAACAAATGTATGGAATACATCCCAGTCTATATTAGTCCCAAATTTATTTCCATAATGGTGGATAAATATCCAATAGGTGAAGAAAAAGAGACTGGATAGGACCATTAACAGACTAACTGCACGTTCATTACAAATAAATCCAAGAAAAAAACAGTCTTAAAGTCCAAAATGTATGAATGTACAAAATACTTTATTAATAAAAACAGGTGAAAGACAGCAAGTAGGAAATACCCTGTGCCAAACCCAGCACACACAAAAAGGACAGGTAGTGGCGTATGTGGCTCAAATGACCATGCTAAAGTACAACAGATGTAGATGCAAAACAAAATAGCATGTCAAATTGATATAGAATTAGCATTAGTCAGAAAGCATGGCTGCTCGTAGCATAATATTCAAAGGCAAGTGTAGCAATATACATACCAAGCAGCAAGATGTCAGGCCACACATACACACCACTCCCGTCCACCCCATGTTGTACCTCAATAAACCAGTAGAAATTTTAAAGACAGCGTTCTTGTGTCTACCTCTATGAGCAGCCAAGTGAGCCGATCGACCACTATACTTATAGGAAGCAGAGATCTTATAAACTAGACAATTGTAGGATCACTTTAAGAAAAACCGGCATAATATTGGGATATTCAGGGTCCGAGGGGGCGGAGCATGAACACCCGTGAGGATTTGTGCTCCACCCCTGCGGATCCTACACTGGGCATAACATGGCTAGCAGTTTTTCTTGAAGCTTTATTTTCATGTTATTTACAAAGTGCTTAGCATATCTCCTTATCACCTCCAGCAGGATATGAGAATATTTCCTCAGTGACGTTTCTGAAGTTTATAATCAACTTGTATGAAATATTTCCCATAAATAATGAATCTTAGGGCTCCTCCCTGGATAAATCACCATCTGCTGGAGGAGAAAGTATTGATGTACTGTGAATATCTTATTGTTGAGTTGTACATCAACGGGTCCCCTAAAGACGGAATCCTTAATTAACAGACCTTACATTAATGTATTAATTTTCCCCATTAAATATGTTACATTCGTATTTCGGTATTTTGTGCATTTTTCAGCTTAAAGAGTGTGTGTGGGGGGTTATACACAGGGCCATAGAAATCCAAACTATGGTGGTACCTCTGCACTCACTCCAGATATAGCTCTGTGGCTATATCTGCCATTCAAAAGAACGGAGCTGAGCTGCAGTACCAGACTCATCCATGGACAAAAGTGGCGCTGTTTCCATACAATAAGGAAAGTCTTTTTCTCCTCTTTACCATAGAGCATCACTACCATACATTAGATCGCCACGAATGTTCCTGCTTTGAAGAATAGTGACAGGCAAAGTGCTGCCATTCCCAATAATAATTGTGACTACCCCATTTGTAATACTAGCCACAGTGCCTCCATGAACAGTGCCATCCAGAATAGACCATTAATATTGCCACTAACAATATCCATTTGAACAAAGACGCAAAGACTCTCAGAGTCAGAATACGTACATGAAAAGTACCATCTAGAATACCCAATTATTAGTACACCATTAACAGTGCAATCCAGAGCACCTTATTAAAAGTACAAGCCAGTGTCCCCCATGACCAGTGACATTCATCTGACTAATGATTAGCCAGAAACATGAAAAATCTGGTTAAAATCCACCTACAGGAGCAATAATGCTGACATTGGGGTCATCCATTTTCTCAGGGGCAAATATAACTAGGAAAAGGCCGGACTACAAATTTGGCAGAATCCGGAGATAAGGGGCTGCCTTCTGCGGAGCGGCCGGGGACAGCCTGGTTATTGGGGATGTAACTGCAGAGTGATGAAGGAGCGGCTGGAGGGAGATTCAGGCTTTTTGCAGTGGAGCAGTAAATGCTGCCCGTCACTGCGAACACATTACAAAGACTTGTAGGTTTTGGCTGCTCTCCCTGCACCGGTCCTAGGGCTGATTGGGAATCCAAGAAGGCGCTGGGGAAAACATCTCCGCAATGATGGAAGGCAGCGATAAATGCTGGTACAGGTCCCATCAGACCAGACATATGAGCAGCCGCTGTGGGCACTGCCCGCCTTCACCAGCCGCCTGTCAATCATCCACCTGCCTGCTTTTTGAATTACACCAGTCTAAGGAGATGAATGAAATCCTGTCCAACCAAGGAAATAAAATGAGTGAATCTGCAATAAATCACGAGGATACAGATGGACGCCGGCGCCGCACATAATTCACATTTGCATCTTAATGCTCAGATTTTGCATCTGCAGACATCATGCAGAGCACCGAGCCGCACTTCATGTCCCACAATTATCCACATCATTGCATGCAAGAAGATGTCTAATACCAGCTGTATGTATACACAGGCCTGTGCAAAAGTTTTAGGCAGGTGTGGAAACAATGCTGCAGAAAAAAACCTTCCAAAATTAGAAGCGTTAATAGTTTATTTACATCAATGAACAGAAGAGAAATGTAAATCCCATCAGTATTTGTTGATGATCGCCCTTTGTCTTCAAAACATCAAAGATTCAGTTCTTCTAGGTCCATTTGTGCATTAGTCAGGGATTGTGTAAGATTTATCGTCAGGAGTATGAGTGACCAATTATACCAAACAGGTGATGATAATATTTTCATTTGTTGGTTGAACCACAGTCATTAAGGGTATGTGCACACGATGCAGATTCAGTGCAGAATTGGTGCAGATCTGCAGCAGAAACGCTGCAGAACTGCACTGTGATTTACAGTACAATGTAAATCAATGTGGAAAAAAAATCTGTGCACATGGTGCAGAAAAATCTGCGCAGAAACGCTGCAGATTTCAAAGAAGTGCATGTCACTTCTTTTGTGCAGTTCTGCAGCGTTTCTGCACCCCTCCATTATAGAAATAAAATCTTCACAAAAAACGCATAAAAAAAAGCAGCTGCGTATTCTGCCAGGAGATGCAGATTTTGTGCAGAAAATTCTGCACCTCTTTTCTTACGTGTGCACATAGCATAACTGAAACAGAAACAGCTGTGTAGGAGACAGAAACTGGGTGAGGAAAAGCCAAACTTTGCTCCAAAGGTGAGATTGTGGAAGACCGTTTCATGTCACAGGTCATACACCATGGCAAGACTGAGCGCGGCAACAATACACAAGGTAGTTATACTGCATCAGCAAGGTCTCTCCCAGGAAAAGATATCAAAACAGACACTGGAGTTTCATGTTGTGCTGAACAAGACTTATTAAAGAAGCATCAAGAAATAGGCATCATTGAGGATTGTGGACACATAGATCAGCCAAGGAAACAGTGTAGCAGATGAAAGACACATCATGCTTCCCTTTAAAAACAGAAGATATACAGCAGTGCCATTAATTCAGAACCTGCAGTAACCAGCGGGACCAGCCACACTCATCTATTGTTCGAAGACGTCTGGAGGAACAATGGTCAAAAACCAGACATTCCACACGGAAACAAGACCAACCGTCTTAACTATGCACACAAACATAGGAACTGGGGTGCAGAAAAATGGCGGCAGGTGCCCTGTACTGAGGAGTCACAATGTGACATATTTGACTGTAACAGAAGGCAAATTGTTCAAGTGCTAGAGAGCAGCACAATAGCGAGGTCTTAAATGTTGCCCATTTCTTGATGTCCTCAATGCTGAGAAACACAAGCAGATACTTATCCATCATGTCATACCATCAGAGAGGAGTCCAATGAGCTCCATATGTATTACATGCAAAAGATACCCTGGTTATATCAGCATTCTCCATATTACTACATATAAGATGTCCTCCCCTATTGTTTAGCAGATCTTATTTGCCAACATTATCACATTACTCGTGATTTTGGAAAACAGCTCCATCAAATATGGGATGTTTCTTGTTTTAAAAAAATCCTAAATCTACATACACCTGAAGATGCTTTATGATCTGCCATCCACAGGTTATTCACTGTTTGGATCCTCTGTGACTTCGGCGTCGCCTCTTTTCTTTGTTTATCTGCAATTTTCCAAAATAGTATATCTTGGTGTTTGGTCTGGGCTCAGCTGAAGAACGCAGCGTTTATTGTGAGGAGGGGAAGAGGAGGCATAGACTGAGGACGCGCTGGTAAAATGGCTTCTGATAGGACTTTGGTGCTCAAGAAGGCATTAATTCTTCAGTCAGCCACCGCCACTAAAGTCTGATGATATGAAAGGAGCCAAATCCAGGATTGAAGATGCAGAAGCGACAGCAACATGATAATCACCGTTACAATGGTATTTATGGGTGCTAATTAAAATCTGAACCATCTTGTGCCACTGACCAGTATCTCCATCACCTAAAGCAGGACATTAAAGCCAGTGCCATGGACAACCCGTCTCTTCTCATCTTCAGTCTTCCACTCCTCTTGGTTCTGGTCTTCTCGTCTTCAGGTCTTCCACTCTTCTTGGTTTTGGTCTCCTCGTCTTCAGGTCTTCCACTCTTCTTGGTTCTGGTCTTCTTCTCTTCAGGTCTTCCACTCTTCTTGGTTTTGGTCTCCTCGTCTTCAGGTCTTCCACTCTTCTAGGTTCTAGTCTTCTCTTCAGGTCTTCCACCCATCTTTTTCCGTCATCAATTCTTCTTGACTTTGATCTTTTCTTCTTTGATCTTCTACTCTTCTCGTCTTTTGGTCTCCTGTCTGGGATCTTGGACTGAAGACCGTATATAAAAAGGGTTGAAGACCAAAAGATGAGAAAAGTGGAAAATCAAAGAAATGAACAGTGGAAGATCAAAGTCAAAACGAGTGGATGTCCGAAGACGAGAAGTGAGCGAAAGACTGGGTATGGAGCTGTGGTGTACAGTTCAGGAGTGGGTCTATGACAGGTGAGTACAATTGTTTATTATTTTTAACCTCTTCCCAGCCCTATAAAGAATTTCGCTAAATAGCCGTTGACTGGCCCTCATTTTGCCAGATGTGTGTGAATCAAATCCTGAAATATTCATAATTTGATTTGCCTCTCTCGATTTAGTTGTAAAAACCATAGTATTATGTCAGAGTCCTATAAAAATTAACTCCAAGCAAGAATACATCAAAGAACTATCAATAATGGCAAACTCACCTATGTCGCCCCCAACCACCATATATCTGTGGGGCCACCAGGAAATACATCTACCACTATTCTACAGTGTAAAGAAAAAGAGAGATACGTTCTGTCATCTGGATCACAATGTGAACGACGCCCTGCTGATCATGATCCATGTTATGATGAATTTTATTTCTGTGGTCTGTTCTGTTCTTTCCGAAGCTCGGGGTCCATTAAACACTACTAGCTGGGTACCAGACGTGAGCATTGGTGTCAGGGTTATGTAGGGATTAGTGAGTAATCATTTACAAGGACTAGTGAGGCCAAACCATACAAGGTCTATTAGTGGGGAAAAGCGAGAAAGCCCCCGAGCACATCTCTCGTTTCCCTTCGGTATGAATATTGGGCCCATTTACATGATGCAGTAATCAACTCAATGGATGTTAGTTCCCAATCATTGTCTTGCAGCGCTGGGCTCCTGGGTTCAAATCCCACCAAGGACAACATCTGCAAGGTGTTTGTATGTTCTCCCAGTGTTTGGTGGGTTTTCTCCGGGTTCTCCGGTTTCCTGCCAAAGTCATACTGATGGGGAGTTTAGATTGTGAGCCCCAATGGTGACAGAGATGAAGTCTATAAAGTGGAGAGGAATTAATGGCGCTATATAAGAGTGTAAAATAAAGTATAGCTAAATATATGTTAAATATGAAGAAGTGCAATGATATGTGGGATCCTGATGTTCTCCCACCCAACTAGAAATGCCCACCATGTGCATACTTCATGGTACGAGAGCCGATGGTCCTTGTACGCTGCCTCCAGATAGATCCCCATCTAATAATTATTGATGTGAACCAATGATATCTGCAAGTTTTCAGCCGACATCGGCAAACAGCTGCCTGGAAGACGTACAATGAAATCATCAACAGGAAATAATTGCTTTCTGCATTTGGGATTTATAGAAGAAGCTCCAGGACACAAAACTGCATCTTAATGTGAATGGGACTTGTCATATTCCCGACTCCTTCTTAATGAGATCCCCAGACTTAGAGAAGATATTCAGCTGAAAAAAGGATTTTATATCATCAGATAAGATGGGAAATACCTGACGTGGTCTCACCTGCATCCTAAATACATATGTACAATATACTGCCAGACAAACATGGTGTCTTCAAGGGGAACTCCACTATGATGTGAGGGTGACTAAACAGCACTGTGGTCCTAATGTATTAGGAACAAGTTAGGATCTCAGCTCCTCACCGACACCATAATAATAGAATGATTCTATGTAGAACATTCAATTCATAATATACGTTTATGGTGGTCAGAGTTCTGGTACACAGCTCCAAACCCCCTGCGCAGATAACTGATATAATTATTGCTGCTTCCAGCCACCATTAGAGGGAGCTCACTGTATACTCAGAAATAACACAGTATTCAGTGAGCTCCCCCTAGTGGTGGCAGCAGGCAGCAATAACGCCATATAACTAGGTCAATGCAGGGTATTTGGAGCTCTCACCATTATGATTTATTGCCAAATCCTCTGCATAGACATAAATGCTGAGTGTAGTTTTTCTCCTCTCTCCTCCCTCTCACAGCACCCAGACATTGAGACAATGATACTGCAGCAGCATCCCCCTCCTCTCCCTTTGTTTTCTAATATTAATTAATTTCTTGTCTTGTAAAGTAAAACTACAGATGGCCGTAAGGTGAGGGCCTTTAATATCACATAAGAAACATGAGCCTTAAAGGGAATCTGTCAGCAAGTTTCTTACAATTTTAGAGCATCATAATGTAAGGGCTGAGACCCTGATTCCTGCAATGTGTCACTTGCTGATCTGCTTGCTTTCATTTTGATACAATCATTACTTTATCTGCTGCAGATCTTATAGAGCTTGGAATGCTGAGCAGTGTGTAACTCAGCCCACATCATTCATTGGCTGCTTTCTGTGTACACTGTATAGAGGCTGCTAATCAGTATTGTCCACAGACGCCTGCAGACACTGACATACGGCACGTCTATCAAGACCGCAGCATGTTAATTTCTCTTGCAGAGATGTTACGGTACCGTTACACTAAACGATTTACCAACGATCACGACCAGCGATACGACCTGGCCGTGATCGTTGGTAAGTCGTTGTGTGGTCGCTGGAGAGCTGTCACACTGACAGCTCTCCAGCGACCAACGATGCCGAAGTCCCCGGGTAACCAGGGTAAACATCGGGTTACTAAGCGCAGGGCCGCGCTTAGTAACCCGATGTTTACCCTGGTTACCATCGTAAATGCAAAAAAAAACAAACAGTACATACTCACATTCCGGTGTCACGTCCCTCGCCGTCTGCTTCCCGCACTGACTGTAAGCGCCGGCCGTAAAGTAAAAGCAGAGCGCAGCGGTGACGTCACCGCTGTGCTGTGCTTTACGGCCGGCAGTCACAGTCAGTGCGGGAAGCAGAAGGCGAGGGACGTGACACCGGAATGCAAGTATGTACTGTTTGTTTTTTTTTACATTTCCGATGGTAATGCGCAGCATGTCCGGAGTCGCAGGGCCGCCGCGTGCGGCTTTCCACGCATAGTGGAGACGGGATTTCATAAAATCCCCTCCACTATGCTGGAACATCTGGACGCTGCTTGTTTGACGCTGCAGCGTCAAACAAGCAGCGTTTACTGACCGTGGAAACATACCCTAAGTCTCCGCAAGAGAAATTACATCAATAGAATGTATTGAATGCAGTGACTCTGCATGTCTGCGTTCAATAGAAGGCAGCTTTTTTGACGCAGCGAAAGTGTATCATGGCACAAACAAGATTTCTGAGAGCCTCAGAAGAAACGTTATTGATGCTCATCAGGCTGGAAAAGGATAGAAAATCATCTCTGTATAGTTTGGACTCCATTAATCCCACACACAGCCTGACAGATTATGTACAAATGTAGGGAATTTGGATGAAATATAAGACCATTATTACAAGCCTTATGAGTGATTGACCAACAAAGATCACTCCAAGAGAAAAAAAAGGAAAATAGTCCATGAGGTGACAAAGGAACCCAAGGTAACCACTAAACTACTAAAGGTCTTTCACATTAGCTAATGTTAATAGTCATGAGTCCACCATCAGGAGGATGATGAGTATGGCAAAAAAAAATTGCTTTCCATCTGCAGTCTGCTAATGATCATTTGGACAAGCCAGAAGGCTACTGGAACAATGCAGACTAATCAACAATTACAGGAAATGTTTAGATGCAGTTATTACCATTCCAAGAGGTCACACCAGATACTGAAAGCAAAGTTCAAATACTTCTGCCACTCAGAGACGTGAAATTGGGTCATTTTCCTCATATCAAAAATTACAAATTCTAATATTTTTTCTCCTCTGTTTTATTTGGTTCTTTGTATACTTTTACTTGTGTGAAAAATCTGATGTAATTTGTATAAATATGTTGAATTCTGAAGGGTTCACAAAACTGTCAACCGCTACTGTGCTATTTAATATCTATCTAAAATATTTTCTACCAGTGTAATATCTATGCATCTATATATCTTATACCTCTCTATTTATTTAGAATCTATTGTCTCTAATACCTGTATTTCTATCTATCCATCCATCTATCTATCTACGGTATCTATCCATCCATCTATCCTCATAATATCTATATATCTACAGTCCTGGCGAAAGTCTTGTCACCCTTAAAATTGTTCCAGGAAATTAAGTATTTCTCCCAGACAATTATTACCATTCCCCATGTTTTGTTATACACATTTTTATTTCCTTTGTGTGTATTAATACAACACAAAAAAGCTGAGAAACAAAGACAAATGGGACATAATTTCACACAAAATGTCAAAAATGGGCTGGACAAAATTGTTGGCACCTTCAGCTTAATATTTGGTTGCGCTCCCTTTGGAATAAATAACTGCAATCAATCTCTTCCTATAACCATCAATAAGCTTCTTACACCTCTCAGCTAAAATTGTGGACCACTCTACTTTTGCAAACTGCTCCAGGTCTCTCATATGTGAAGGCGCTGGCTTGCAACAGTAATTTTTAAATCTCTCCACAGGTGATCAATGGGATTTAGATCCAGACTCATGGCTGCCATTTCAGTACTCTCCCCCTCTTTTTTCATCAATTTCTGGGGCTTCTTGAAGTATGTTTGGGGTCACTGTCCTGCTGGAAGACCCAATACTTAGGATGCAAACCCAGCGTTCTGAGGCTGGACACTACAGTGCGATTCAAAATCCATTGATAATCTTCAAATTTCAGGCTGACTTACACACAGTCAAGTCTCACAATGCCAAAGCCAGCAAAGCAGCCCCAAAACATAATTGAACCTCCACCATATTTGACTGTAGGTACTGTGTTCTTGTAAGATTTGGCAAACAGTAGAATTATGTTCTTTATCGAAAACCTCTATCTTGGTCTCATCTGTCCACAAGATGCTTTCCCAGAAAGATTTTGGCTTACTCGTACATTTTGGCAAACTGCAGTCTAGCTTTTTTATGTCTCTGTGTCAACAGTGGGGTCTGTTGTGATTTTGCTTTTTGCTCCCTCTAGTGGTCATTAGTGATTTGACTCTGGAGCGTCTGTCTTTTTCTATATCCTCACCTGGGCCGTTAGTTCAGGGGCGTTGCTATATAAGCTCCCTGGACCTTCAGTTCAATGCCTGGCATCGTTGAAATCAGAGCTAATCTGTTGTGCTCTTGTCCTCTGATCCTGGTTCCTGTTTTTCAAGCTAAGTCTGCTTCTTTGCTTTTTGCTTTTGTTTTGTTTGGTATTTTTGTCCAGCTTGTTCCTATCTGTATCCTGACCTTTGCTGGAAGCTCTAGGGGGCTGGTGTTCTCCCCCCGGACCGTTAGACGGTTCGGGGGTTCTTGAATTTCCAGCGTGGATTTTTATAGGGTTTTTGTTGACCAGATAAGTTATCTTGCTATATTCTGCTATTAGTAAGCTGGCCTCTCTTTGCTGAACCTGGTTCATTTCTGTGTTTGTCATTTCCTCTTACCTCACCGTTATTATTTGTGGGGGGCTTGTATCTTGCTTTGGGGTCCCTTTCTCTGGAGGCAAGAGAGGTCTTTGTTTTCTTCTCCTAGGGGTAGTTAGATTCTCCGGCTGGCGCGAGTCATCTAGCGATCACCGTAGGCATGATCCCCGGCTACTTCTAGTGTTGGCGTTAGGAGTAGCTATTTGGTCAACCCAGTTACCACAGCCCTATGAGCTGGATTTTTGTATCTTGCAGACTTACACGTTCCTCTGAGACCCTGTCCACTGGGGTCACAACAGTATGCCAGGCCAGTATTAAATGTTTAATGCATTGCAGAAGTGGGATTATAAGAAAGAAAATTTTGAGTTTTTTTTTTCCCTCTCTCATTTTTTTTTTTCTTTTCCCCTTTACCTCAGAGTGGCTTAAGCTTGCTGCAGACATGAATGTCCAGACCTTGATTACAAGTGTGGACCAGCTTGCCGCTCGTGTGCAGGGTATACAAGATTATGTTACCAGAAATCCTAGGTCTGAACCCAAGATTCCGATTCCTGAACTGTTTTCAGGAGACCGATTTAAGTTTAGGAATTTCAGGAATAATTGTAAATTATTTTTGTCCCTGAAACCTTGTTCGTCTGGAGACTCTGCTCAACAAGTAAAAATTGTTATTTCATTCTTACGGGGTGACCCTCAGGATTGGGCTTTTTCGTTGGCGCCAGGAGATCCGGCATTGGCTGATATTGATGCGTTTTTTCTGGCGCTCGGTTTACTTTATGAGGAACCCAATCTTGAGATTCAGGCAGAGAAAGCCTTGCTGGCTATGTCTCAGGGCCAGGACGAGGCTGAGGTGTATTGCCAAAAATTTCGGAAATGGTCCGTGCTGACACATTGGAACGAGTGTGCACTGGCCGCTAATTTTAGAAATGGCCTTTCTGAGGCCATTAAGAATGTTATGGTGGGTTTTCCCATTCCCACAGGTCTGAATGATACCATGTCCCTGGCTATTCAAATTGACCGGCGGTTGCGGGAGCGCAAAACCGCAAATTCCCTCATGTTGTTGTCTGAACAGACACCTGATGTGATGCAATGTGATAGAAAAACCGCAAATTCCCTCATGGTGTTGTCTGAACGGACACCTGATTTGATGCAATGTGATAGAATCCTGACTAGAAATGAGAGGAAAATTCATAGACGCCGGAATGGCTTGTGCTACTACTGTGGTGATTCTACACATGTTATCTCAGCATGCTCTAAACGTATATCTAAGGTTGTTAGTCCTGTCACCGTTGGTAATTTGCATCCTAAGTTTATTCTGTCTGTAACTTTGATTTGCTCACTGTCATCTTATCCTGTCATGGCGTTTGTAGATTCAGGTGCTGCCCTGAGTCTTATGGATCTCTCATTTGCTAAGCGCTGTGGTTTTATTCTTGAACCATTAGAAAATCCTATCCCTCTTAGGGGTATTGATGCTACGCCATTGGCAGAAAATAAGCCGCAGTATTGGACACAGGTTACCATGTGCATGACTCCTGAACACCGCGAGGTGATACGTTTTCTCGTTCTACATAAAATGCATGATTTGGTTGTTTTGGGGCTGCCATGGTTACAGACCCATAATCCAGTCCTTGACTGGAAGGCTATGTCAGTGTCTAGTTGGGGCTGTCGTGGTATTCATGAGGATTCCCTGCCTGTGTCTATGGCTTCTTCTACGCCTTCGGAAGTTCCGGAGTACTTGTCTGATTATCAGGATGTCTTTAGCGAGTCCAGGTCCAGTGCATTGCCTCCTCATAGGGAATGTGACTGTGCAATAGATTTGATTCCAGGCAGTAAATTTCCTAAGGGAAGACTGTTTAATCTGTCGATACCTGAACATACCGCTATGCGTTCATATATCAAGGAGTCTCTGGAGAAAGGACACATCCGTCCGTCTTCTTCCCCTCTTGGTGCGGGATTCTTTTTTGTGGCTAAAAAGGACGGATCTTTGAGGCCTTGTATTGACTATCGGCTTTTAAATAAGATCACTGTCAAATTTCAGTATCCTTTGCCGCTGTTGTCTGACTTGTTTGCCCGGATTAAAGGTGCCAAGTGGTTTACCAAGATAGACCTTCGTGGTGCATACAACCTTGTGCGCATTAAGCAAGGGGATGAATGGAAAACCGCATTCAATACGCCCGAAGGTCATTTTGAGTACTTGGTGATGCCTTTTGGGCTCTCTAATGCCCCTTCAGTTTTTCAGTCCTTTATGCATGACATTTTCCGGAACTATCTGGATAAATTTCTGATCGTTTATCTGGATGATATTCTGGTTTTTTCTGATAATTGGGACTCGCATGTGGAGCAGGTCAGGATGGTCTTTAAAATTTTGCGTGAAAATTCTTTGTTTGTCAAGGGCTCAAAGTGTCTTTTTGGTGTACAGAAGGTTCCCTTTTTGGGGTTCATTTTTTCCCCTTCTGCTGTGGAGATGGACCCAGTCAAGGTCCGAGCTATTCTTGATTGGACTCAGCCCTCGTCAGTTAAGAGTCTTCAGAAGTTCTTGGGTTTCGCTAACTTCTACCGTCGTTTTATCGCTAACTTTTCTAGCATTGTGAAACCTTTGACGGATATGACCAAGAAGGGCTCCGATGTGGTTAATTGGGCTCCTGCTGCCGTGGAGGCTTTCCAGGAGTTGAAACGTTGGTTTACTTCGGCGCCTGTTTTGTGCCAGCCTGATGTCTCGCTTCCCTTTCAAGTTGAGGTGGATGCTTCAGAGATTGGAGCAGGGGCCGTTTTGTCGCAGAGAGGCCCTGGTTGCTCTGTTATGAGACCTTGCGCCTTTTTCTCTAGGAAGTTTTCGCCTGCGGAGCGAAATTATGATGTGGGCAATCGGGAGTTGTTGGCCATGAAATGGGCATTTGAGGAGTGGCGTCATTGGCTCGAGGGTGCTAAGCATCGTGTGGTGGTCTTGACTGATCACAAAAATCTGATGTATCTCGAGTCTGCTAAACGCCTGAATCCTAGACAGGCCCGCTGGTCATTGTTTTTCTCCCGTTTTGACTTTGTTGTCTCGTATTTACCAGGTTCAAAGAATGTGAAGGCCGATGCTCTTTCCAGGAGCTTTGTGCCTGATGCTCCTGGAGTCGCTGAACCTGTTGGTATTCTTAAGGATGGTATTATCTTGTCAGCTGTTTCTCCAGATCTGCGACGTGTGTTGCAGAGATTTCAGGCTGATAGGCCTGATTCTTGTCCACCTGACAGACTGTTTGTGCCTGATAAGTGGACCAGCAGAGTCATTTCCGAGGTTCATTCCTCGGTGTTGGCAGGTCACCCAGGAATTTTTGGCACCAGAGATCTGGTGGCCAGATCCTTTTGGTGGCCTTCCTTGTCTAGGGATGTGCGGTCATTTGTACAGTCCTGTGGGACTTGTGCTCGAGCTAAGCCTTGCTGTTCTCGTGCCAGCGGGTTGCTCTTGCCCTTGCCTGTCCCTAAGAGACCTTGGACACATATCTCCATGGATTTCATTTCTGATCTTCCGGTGTCTCAGGGCATGTCTGTTATCTGGGTGATATGTGATCGCTTCTCCAAGATGGTCCATTTGGTTCCTTTGCCTAAGCTGCCTTCCTCTTCCGATCTGGTTCCTGTGTTTTTCCAGAACGTGGTTCGTTTGCACGGCATCCCTGAGAATATTGTGTCAGACAGAGGATCCCAGTTCGTTTCCAGATTCTGGCGATCCTTTTGTAGTAGGATGGGCATTGACTTGTCGTTTTCATCTGCTTTCCATCCTCAGACTAATGGACAGACGGAGCGAACTAATCAGACTTTGGAGGCTTATTTGAGGTGTTTTGTCTCTGCTGATCAGGACGATTGGGTGACCTTCTTGCCGTTGGCTGAGTTTGCCCTTAATAATCGGGCTAGTTCCGCCACCTTGGTTTCGCCGTTTTTCTGCAACTCTGGTTTCCACCCTCGTTTTTCTTCGGGTCATGTGGAGCCTTCTGACTGCCCTGGGGTGGATTCTGTGGTGGATAGGTTGCAGCGGATCTGGAATCTTGTGGTGGACAACTTGAAGAGGGCTCAGCGCTTTGCCAACCGCCGCCGCGGTGTGGGTCCCCGACTACGTGTTGGGGATTTGGTGTGGCTTTCTTCCCGCTTTGTTCCTATGAAGGTTTCCTCTCCCAAATTTAAACCTCGTTTTATTGGTCCTTACAAGATATTGGAAATTCTTAATCCTGTATCCTTTCGCCTGGATCTTCCTGTGTCGTTTGCTATCCACAACGTGTTTCATAGGTCCTTGTTGCGGCGGTACGTTGTGCCTGTGGTTCCTTCTGCTGAGCCTCCTGCTCCGGTGTTGGTTGAGGGCGAGTTGGAGTACGTGGTGGAGAAGATCTTGGATTCTCGTCTCTCCAGGCGGAGGCTTCAGTACCTGGTCAAGTGGAAGGGCTATGGTCAGGAAGATAATTCCTGGGTGGTCGCCTCTGATGTTCATGCGGCCGATTTAGTTCGTGCCTTTCACGCCGCTCGTCCTGATCGCCCTGGTGGTCGTGGTGAGGGTTCGGTGACCCCTCACTAAGGGGGGGGTACTGTTGTGATTTTGCTTTTTGCTCCCTCTAGTGGTCATTAGTGATTTGACTCTGGAGCGTCTGTCTTTTTCTATATCCTCACCTGGGCCGTTAGTTCAGGGGCGTTGCTATATAAGCTCCCTGGACCTTCAGTTCAATGCCTGGCATCGTTGAAATCAGAGCTAATCTGTTGTGCTCTTGTCCTCTGATCCTGGTTCCTGTTTTTCAAGCTAAGTCTGCTTCTTTGCTTTTTGCTTTTGTTTTGTTTGGTATTTTTGTCCAGCTTGTTCCTATCTGTATCCTGACCTTTGCTGGAAGCTCTAGGGGGCTGGTGTTCTCCCCCCGGACCGTTAGACGGTTCGGGGGTTCTTGAATTTCCAGCGTGGATTTTTATAGGGTTTTTGTTGACCAGATAAGTTATCTTGCTATATTCTGCTATTAGTAAGCTGGCCTCTCTTTGCTGAACCTGGTTCATTTCTGTGTTTGTCATTTCCTCTTACCTCACCGTTATTATTTGTGGGGGGCTTGTATCTTGCTTTGGGGTCCCTTTCTCTGGAGGCAAGAGAGGTCTTTGTTTTCTTCTCCTAGGGGTAGTTAGATTCTCCGGCTGGCGCGAGTCATCTAGCGATCACCGTAGGCATGATCCCCGGCTACTTCTAGTGTTGGCGTTAGGAGTAGCTATTTGGTCAACCCAGTTACCACAGCCCTATGAGCTGGATTTTTGTATCTTGCAGACTTACACGTTCCTCTGAGACCCTGTCCACTGGGGTCACAACAGGGGTCCTCCTGGGTCTCCTGCCATAATGTTTCATTTAATTCAAATGTGGATGGATAGTTCATGCTGACACTGATGCACCCTGAGCCTGGAGGACAGCTTGAATTTCTTTGGAGCATGTTTGAGACTGCTTATCCACCATCCGGACTATGCTGCATTGCAACCTTTCATAAATTTTCTCTGCCATCGATGTCAAAGGAGATTAGTTCCAGTGCCATGGGTTGTAAACTTCTTGAATATGTTACCTACTGTGGACAAAGGAACAAGAAGATCTCTGGAGATGGATTTGTAACCCGGAGGTTATTGATACAGTATTTTCAACAATTTTGGTTCTTAAGCCCTCAAACAGTTCTTTTCTCCTCTTTCTGTTCTTCATGCTTAATGTGGCACATACAGACACACATTGCAAAGACTGAGTCAATTTCTCCCCTTTTCATGAGGTTTCAGGTGTGATTTTCATATTTCCCACATCTGTTACTTGCCACAAGTGAGTGTAAATGAGCATCACATGATTGAAACAAAGTTATTTACCTACAATTTTGGAAAAGTGTGAACAATTTTGTCCGGACCATTTTGGGGGGTGTTGTATGAAATTATGTCCAATTTGCCTTTTTTTCCTCTGTGTTTTTTTTTTTCTGTTGTTCCAATATACACAAGGGAAATAAATACGTGTATAACAAAACGTGTAATTGCAATAATTTTCTGGGAGAAATACTTCATTTACTGAAACAATTTCAAGGGTGCCAACTTTCAGCTATGACTCTATCTATCTACACTCCCTGACAGAAGTTATGTCGCTTATCCATGTTATCTAACTAAAAGCTTATAACCTGACGTTAAATTCATCCATTGGTTGTATAAATTATTTTTTTGAAAGCTGAAACCCTCTGAAATGTGGTTTAGGCTAAGAAAATAAAATGGCATCAATGCAGAAATATTAATCAGTTAATGGACACAGAATGGTCAGATTTTGGCAAAACAAAAGTTTTGTCGCCTGGTCATATAATGCACCCAATACTTGTTTACATCCTCACCTGTGCTCAGTAAATGATCGGTTAATTAGTGTGTATGTGTGTGTGTGTATAAAAAGAAACCCAGCACCCAAGACCTTCACTTGAACTGCAACTTGAGCTCTGACAACATGTCAAAAATCCACCCTGCGACCAAAGCCTGGATTATCAAGAGGCTGTAAACCAGATCCACTGCAGAGGTGGCTGGCACCATTAATGTGTCTCAGCGTCAAGTACAAAGAATTAAAAAAAAATTTGAAGAGACTGGAGATGTGTTTGACAAGCCCAGGTCCGGCAGACCCCGCAAGACGACTGCTCAGGAGGAACGTTTGTTGGTTAGAAAATCCAAAGCAAGCACCTCTTCCACTGCAGCAGAGCTTCAACAGGCCTGGTCACATCAAGTCCCTGTGTCAACTAGAACAGTTTGTAGGATTCTGTCTCAAAATGACCTCCATGGTCGAATCAGTGCCCAGAAGCCAGCACTAAACAAAAGGCAAATAAAAAGCTGTGTGGCATTTGCAAAGTCCCACAGCCTGCTAAACAGATGGACGCTGGAAAAGTGGCAGACAGTGGATTTCTCTGATGAATCTTCAGTAGAATTACACCACAGCTGCCGCAAATACTGCAGGAGACCTACTGGAGCCCGTATGGATCCAAAATACACCCGGAAAACAGTTACATTTGGTGGTGGAAAGATCATGGTCTGGGGTTATATTCAGTATGGGGGTGAGTGAAACATTTGCAAGGTGGAAGGTAATATCAATAGCCTAAAATATCAAGAAGTATTAGATACCTCTTATATTCCAAATCATAAAAGGGGTCAAATTCTGCAGCAGGATGGTGCTCCATCTCATCCATCCATCTCTACAACAAAGTTCCTCCAGGCAAAAAAGATCAAGGTGCTCAAGGACTGGCCAGCCCAGTCACCACACATGAACATCATTGAGCATGCTTGGGGTAGGATGAAAGAGGAAGCTTGGAAGACAAAACCAAAGAATCTAGATGAACTCTGGGAGGCATGTAAAACTGCATTCTTTGCTACTCCTGATGACTTCATTAATAAATTGTATGAATCATTGTTGAACCGCATGGATGCAGTCCCTCAAGCTCATGGAAGTCTCACAAAATATTAAATATGACTCTAATAGCACCACAACTTAATTCACCAATGTTATGCAACATATATTTGTATTTTAAGTTAGTTATTTGTTTGAATATCACATAACTCCCATATCCACGTCCCAACCACACCCATTTAGCACTGCTGATCACACTGTTTCATATACAATAATTATAAACAAAAATAAATATGGCCACACAGTGCTCCATACTGTACAATGGCCACACATGGTGCTCCATACTGAATAATGGCCACACATGATGCTCCATACTGTATAATGGCCACACATGATGCTCCATACTGTATAATGGCCACACATGATGCTCCATACTGTATAATGGCCACACATGATGCTCCACACTGTATAATGGCCACACATGATGCTCAATACTGTATAATGGCCACACATGATGCTCTATACTGTATACTCTTGTGCATGCTCTTATCTCCCACCTCGACTACTGCAACACCCTCCTCTGTGGCCTCCCCGCTAACTCTCTTGCACCACTCCAGTCTGTCCTCAACTCTGCTGCCCGGCTAATCCACCTCTCTCCTCGCTACTCCCCTGCTTCTCCCCTTTGCAAATCCCTCCACTGGCTCTCAATTCCCCAACAAATCCAGTTCAAACTACTAACACTGATCTACAAAGCCATCCACAACCTGTCCCCTCCCTATATCTCTGAACTAATCTCCCAATACCTTCCCTCACGTAATCTCCGATCCTCCCAAGATCTCCTACTCTCCTCCACACTTATTCGTTCCTCGCACAACCGCCTCCAAGATTTCTCCTGTTGTGAATTCCGCTCTTGGGCTCCCTCCGGTGGTTGTAAGTGGCATTTTTGCGAGTTCTGCTCTTGGGCTCCCTCCGATGGTTTTAAGTGGTACTGCTGCTCCTTGGATTTAGTAGTCAGCAGCTGCTTCCACTGATTGTCTTTCTGGCTCGACTATTTAGCCTGGTTCTATCCTTCAGCCTGTGCCAGTTGTCAATGGTTACTGGTTGGATTCACATCTCTGCTTGGATTTCCCTGATATTCTGACCAGTTCAGCAAAGATAAGTCCTTGCTTTGTTCTTTTGCAGTCCACTTGTTGTGGACTTAATCTTTCTGCACTTTCTATGTTTTTTCTAGTCCAGCTTGTCAGAATGGATTTATTCAGTTTACTGGAAGCTCTGGGAAGCAGATTTACCCTCCACACCTTTAGTCAGGTGTGGAGATTTTTGTAAACTCTGTGGTGGATTTTTCTAGTTTTTAATACTGACCGCACAGTATTCTTTCCTGTTCTATTTATCTAGTTAGACTGGCCTCCTTTGCTACATCCTGGTTTCATTCTGCGTATGTCATTTCCCTCTCCACTCACAGTCAATATTTGTGGGGGGCTGTCCTATCCTTTGGGGATTTTCTCTGAGGCAAGATAGCTTTCCTGTTTCTATCTTTAGGGGTAGTTAGTCCTCCGGCTGTGACGAGGTGTCTAGGGAGTGACAGGAACATCCCACGGCTACTTCTAGTGTTGTGTTAAGCTCAGGAACTGTAGTCAGTACAGGTACCACCTCCTCCAGAGCACGTCCCATGTTGCTCCTAAACCACCAGCTCATAACAGTACAACTGGCCAAAAATGAATTAAATGCATCTCAAAAGAAGGAAAAGGAAGTTCTGAGCCATTTTTTTTTCTGCAGTCTGTTTTGTCTTTTTTTTCCTCTTAATCTCTGGGTGGTTCAGGATTTTGGCGCTGGCATGGATGTTCAGGGTTTGTTTTCTCGTGTGGATCAACTTGCTGCAAGAGTACAGAGTATCCAAGATTATGTTGTCCAGACTCCGGCTTTAGAGCCTAGAATTCCAACCCCTGATTTGTTTTTTGGGGACAGATCCAAGTTTTTGAACTTTAAAAATAACTGCAAATTGTTTTTTGCCTTGAAACCCCGTTTCTCTGGTGATTCCATTCAGCAGGTTAAAATTGTCATCTCTTTGCTGCGTGGCGATCCTCAGGACTGGGCATTCTCCCTTGAATCAGGGGATCCGGCATTGCTTAATGTAGACGCATTTTTTCAAGCGCTCGGATTATTGTATGACGAACCTAATTCTGTGGATCATGCAGAAAAGACCTTGTTGGCCCTGTGTCAGGGTCAGGAAGCGGCAGAAGTATACTGCCAGAAATTTAGAAAATGGTCTGTGCTCACTAAATGGAATGAGGAGGCTCTGGCAGCAATTTTCAGAAAGGGTCTTTCTGAAGCCCTTAAAGATGTTATGGTGGGGTTCCCCATGCCTGCTGGTTTGAGCGAATCTATGTCTCTAGCCATTCAGATTGATCGGCGCCTGCGCGAGCGCAAAGTTGTGCACCATATGGCAGTGTACTCTGAGCAGAGTCCTGAGCCTATGCAATGTGATAGGATTTTGACTAAAGAAGAACGGCAGGGATTCAGACGCCAGAATAGGCTGTGTTTTTACTGTGGTGATTCTGCTCATGTTATTTCTGATTGCACTAAGCGTACTAAGAGGGTCGCTAGGTCTGTTATCATCAGTACTGTACAGCCTAAATTTCTCTTATCTGTGACCTTGATTTGCTCATTATCGTCCTTTTCTGTCATGGCATTTGTGGATTCAGGCGCTGCCCTGAACTTGATGGACTTGGAATTCGCCAGGCGCTGTGGTTTTTCCTTGCAGCCTTTGCAGAGCCCTATTCCTTTGAGGGGCATTGATGCTACGCCGTTGGCCAAGGATAAACCTCAGTATTGGACTCAGCTGACCATGTGCATGGCTCCAGCACATCAGGAAGATTGCCGTTTTCTGGTGTTGCATAATTTGCATGATGTTGGTGTACTGGGTTTTCCATGGTTACAGGGACATAATCCTGTGCTGGATTGGAAATCTATGTCTGTGACTAGTTGGGGTTGTCAAGGGGTACATAGTGACATTCCTTTGATGTCAATTTCCTCTCCCCATCTTCTGAAGTTCCTGAGTTTTTGTCGGATTACCAGGATGTATTTGATGAGCCCAAGTCCAGTTCCCTTCCTCCACATAGGGACTGTGATTGTGCTATTAACTTGATTCCTGGCTGTAAGTTCCCTAAGGGCCGACTTTTCAATCTGTCTGTGCCAGAGCATGCCGCTATGCGGAGTTATGTTAAGGAGTCTTTAGAGAAGGGGCATATTTGGCCGTCTTCGTCACCATTGGGAGCGGGATTCTTTTTTGTTGCCAAGAAGGATGGCTCCTTGAGACCCTGTATTAATTATCGCCTTCTTAATAAGATCACGGTCAAATTCCAATACCCTTTACCTTTGCTTTCTGATTTGTTTGCTCGGATCAAGGGGGCTAGTTGGTTTACTAAGATTGACCTTCGAGGGGCATATAATCTTGTTCGTATTAAACAGGGTGACGAATGGAAAACTGCATTTAATACGCCCGAATGCCATTTTGAATACCTTGTGATGCCTTTCGGGCTCTCTAATGCTCCTTCTGTATTTCAGTCCTTCATGCATGATATTTTCCGCAATTATCTTGATAAATTCATGATTGTGTATTTGGATGATATTTTGATTTTTTCCGATGATTGGGAGTCTCATGTGAAGCAGGTTAGGATGGTATTCCAGATCCTTCGTGATAATGCTTTATTTGTGAAGGGGTCTAAGTGCCTATTTGGAGTTCAGAAGGTCTCTTTTTTGGGTTTTATTTTTTCTCCCTCGTCTATAGAAATGGATCCTGTTAAGGTCCAAGCCATTCATGACTGGATTCAACCCACATCTGTGAAGAGTCTTCAGAAATTTTTGGGCTTTGCTAATTTTTATCGCCGTTTCATTGCCGACTTTTCCAGTGTGGTTAAGCCCCTGACCGATTTGACGAAGAAAGGCGCTGATGTGACGAATTGGTCCTCTGCGGCTGTTGAGGCCTTTCACGAGCTTAAACGCCGATTTACTTCTGCCCCTGTGTTGCGTCAGCCGGATGTTTCTCTTCCTTTTCAGGTTGAGGTTGACGCTTCTGAGATTGGGGCAGGAGCCGTTTTGTCTCAGAGGAGTTCTGATGGTTCTTTGATGAAACCGTGTGCCTTTTTTTCCAGAAAGTTTTCGCCTGCGGAGCGCATTTATGATGTCGGCAATCGGGAGTTGTTGGCCATGAAGTGGGCATTTGAGGAGTGGCGACATTGGCTTGAGGGAGCCAAGCACAGCGTTGTGGTCTTGACCGATCATAAGAATCTGATTTACCTCGAGTCGGCCAAGCGGCTGAACCCTAGACAGGCTCGATGGTCCCTGTTTTTCTCCCGTTTTGATTTTGTGGTCTCGTATCTTCCGGGATCTAAGAATGTTAAGGCTGATGCCCTCTCTAGGAGTTTTTTGCCTGATTCTCCTGGAGTCCTTGAGCCGGTTGGCATTCTTAACCCCTTCCCGACATCTGACGGTATAGTACGTCACATGTCGGGACCCCCGCTTTGATGTGCGCTCCGGCGGTGAGCGCACATCAAAGCCGGGACATGTCAGCTGTTTTGAACAGCTGACATGTGCCCGCAATAGGCGCGAGCAGAATCGCGATCTGCGCGCGCCTATTAACTAGTTAAATGCCGCTGTCAAACGCAGACAGCGGCATTTAACTACCGCATCCGGCCGTGCGGCCGGATATGAGCGCATCGCCGACCCCCGTCACATGATCGGGGGTCGGCGATGCTCCTCCATTGTAACCATAGAGGTCCTTGAGACCTCTATGGTTACTGATTGCCGGTGGCTGTGAGCGCACCTGCAAATCTGCTGTGTAGCAGCGATCTTATGATCACTGCTGCATAGCAGAGCCGATCGGGCTGTGCCTGCTTCTAGCCTCCCATGGAGGCTATAGAAGCATGGCAAAAGTAAAAAAAAAAAAAGTTTTTAAAAATGTGAAAAAAATAAAAAAAATATAAAAGTTTAAATTACCCCCCTTTCGCCCCAATCAAAATAAATCAATTAAAAAAAACCCCAACCTACACATATTTGGTATCGCCGCGTTCAGAATCGCCCGATCTATCAATAAAAAAAAAGCATTAACCTGATCGCTAAATGGCGTAATGAGAAAAAAATTCGAAACGCCAGATTTACGTTTTTTTGGTCGCCACGACATTACATTAAAATGCAATAACGGGCGATCAAAAGAACGTATCTGCACCAAAATGCTATCATTAAAAACTCCAGCTCGGCACACAAAAAATAAGCCCTCACCTGACCCCAGATCACGAAAAATGGAGACGCTACGAGTATCGGAAAATGGCGCAATTTTGTTTTGTTTTGTTTTTTGCAAAGTTTGGAATTTTTTTTCACCACTTAGGTGAAAAATAACCTAGTCATGTTAGGTGTCTATGAACTCGTAGTGACCTGGAGAATCATAATTGCAGGTCAGTTTTAGCATTTAGTGAACCTAGCAAAATAGGCAAGCAAAAAACAAGTGTGGGATTGCACTTTTTTTGCAATTTCACTGCACTTGGAATTTTTTTCCCGTTTTCTAGTACACGACATGCTAAAACCAATGAAGTCGTTCAAAAGTACAACTCGTCCCGCAAAAAATAAGCCCTCACATGGCCAAATTGACGGAAAAATAAAAAAGTTATGGCTCTGGGAAGGAGGGGAGCGAAAAACGAAAACGGAAAAACTGAAAAAGCTCCGGGGGTGAAGGGGTTAAGGAAGGGGTGATTCTTTCTGCCATCTCCCCTGATTTACGGCGGGTGCTTCAGGAATTTCAGGCTGATAAACCTGACCGCTGTCCTGTGGGGAAACTGTTTGTTCCTGATAGATGGACACGTAAGGTAATTTCTGAGGTTCATTGTTCGGTGTTGGCTGATTATTAAGGGCAAACTCGGCCAATGGCAAGAAAGCCACCCAATCATCCTGATCGGCAGACACAAAGCATCTCAAATAAGTTTCCAAAGTCTGGTTAGTTCGCTCGGTTTGGCCGTTTGTCTGAGGATGAAATGCGGAAGAAAAAGACAAATCAATGCCCAGCTTAGCACAAAAGGACCGCCAAAACCTAGAAACAAACTGGGAACCTCTATCGGACACAATATTCTCCGGAATGCCATGCAAACGAACCACATGCTGAAAAAACAACGGAACCAACTCAGAAGAGGAAGGCAACTTAGGCAAAGGTACCAAATGAACCGTCTTAGAAAACCGGTCACAGACCACCCAGATAACAGACATCCTCTGGGAAACAGGAAGATCCGAAATAAAATCCATAGAAATATGCGTCCAAGGCCTCTCAGGGACCAGCAAAGGCAAAAGCAACCCACTGGCGCGGGAGCAGCAAGGTTTGGCCCGCGCACAAGTCTCACAGGACTGCACAAAAGAACGCACATCCCGTGACAAAGAAGGCCACCAAAAGGACCTACTAACCAAATCTCTGGTACCAAAAATCCCAGGATGGCCAGCCAACACAGAACAGTGAACCTCAGAAATCACTTTACTAGTCCATCTGTCAGGAACAAACAGTTTCCCCGCTGGACAGCGATCAGGTTTGTCAGCCTGAAACTCCTGAAGAGCCCGTCGCAAATCAGGGAAGATGGCAGAAAGAATCACCCCCTCCTTAAGAATATCAACCGGCTCAAGAATCCCAGGGGAATCAGGCAAGAAACTCCTAGAGAGGGCATCAGCCTTAACATTCTTAGAACCTGGAAGATACGAGACAACAAAATCAAAACGGGAGAAAAACAGGGACCATCGGGCCTGTCTAGGATTCAGCCGTTTGGCAGACTCGAGGTAAATCAGATTCTTATGATCGGTCAAGACCACAATACGGTGCTTGGCCCCCTCAAGCCAATGTCGCCACTCCTCAAATGCCCACTTCATAGCCAACAACTCACGATTGCCGACATCATAATTGCTTTCCGCAGGCGAAAACGTTCGAGAAAAGAAGGCACACGGTTTCATCAAGGAGCCATCAGAATTCCTCTGAGACAAAACGGCCCCTGCCCCAATCTCAGAAGCGTCAACCTCAACCTGAAAAGGAAGAGAAACATCCGGCTGACGCAACAGAGGCAGAAGTAAATCGGCACTTAAGCTCCTGAAAGGCAGAAACGGCCTCAGAGGACCAATTAGCTAGATCAGCGCCCTTCCTCGTCAAATCGGTCAGGGGTTTAACCACACTGGAGAAGTTGGCAATGAAACGGCGATAAAAATTAGCAAAGCCCAAAAATTTCTGAAGGCTCTTCACGGATGTAGGCTGGATCCAATCATGAATGGCCTGAACCTTAGCCGGATCCATTTCTATAGATGATGGAGAAAAAATGAAGCCCAAAAAAGAAACCTTCTGTACTCCAAAGAGGCACTTAGACCCCTTCACAAACAAGGCATTGTCACGAAGGACCTGAAATACCATCCTAACTTGTTTCACATGAGACTCCCAATCATCTGAAAAAATCAAAATATCATCCAAATATACAATCATGAATTTATCAAGATAATTCCGAAAAATATCATGCATGAAGGACTGAAACACAGATGGGGCATTAGAGAGTCCAAATGGCATCACAAGATACTCAAAATGGCCCTCGGGCGTATTAAACGCAGTTTTCCATTCGTCACCCGGCTTAATACGAACCAGATTATATGCCCCTCGAAGGTCAATCTTAGTAAACCAACTAGCCCCCTTAATTCTGGCAAACAAATCAGAAAGCAAAGGCAAAGGGTATTGGAATTTGACCGTGATCTTATTCAAGAGGCGATAATCAATACAGGGTCTCAAGGAGCCATCCTTCTTGGCAACAAAAAAAAAAACCTGCTCCTAATGGAGAAGAAGATGGTCGAATATGCCCCTTCTCCAAAGACTCCCTTACATAGCTCCGCATGGCGGCATGTTCAGGCACAGACAGGTTGAAAAGTCGTCCTTTAGGAAACTTACAGCCTGGAATCAAATCAATAGCACAATCACAGTCCCTATGCGGTGGAAGGGAACTGGACTTGGGCTCATCGAAAACA